>NW_028242610.1:0-722240 GCF_964263255.1 Lissotriton vulgaris
ATGGCGAACTGGTTGGGAGTCCAGAGAAAGGGAAAAGCACAAAATCTTGTTGAGAAAGTATAAGAGGATGATAATTGAGGAAAAGCAGGCCTACTTTTCCAACCTTACGGCCTCCCTAACTTCACCAAGGGAACTGTTTAAAATCGTAGATTCCCTGTGTACCCTACATACTCCTGACCCCGTTATTGGGTCTCAAGAACTGTGCGACAAGATCTCGCTTTTTTTTCACACTAAAATAGCGGATATTTACGCCTCTCTGGAATCCCAAAGGGACCTACTGGATCCCTTTCCCCTACCGAATCCATCTCCTACGGATTGCCGGACAATGAATCCTTCTAGTACCTGTCCAATTTCCCTCCCCTTACTCTCCAGCAACTGGACTTGCTCCTGAACAGGACCAAATTTGGCTCTCCACTGGACCCCTGCCCCCTTAGGATTCTGAAGGATTGTAGGGAGGTTCTTTTGCCTCTCCATCTTGAAGTGATCAACCTTCCCATAAAGGAGGGCACTTTCTCAGTGTCCTGGAAAAAGGCAGTGGTTAAGCCTCTACTGAAAAAGTCATCATTGGATCCTTAGATTCTAAAGAATTTCGGTCCAATATCACTGCTGCCGGCTCCAGCAAAAATGCTGGAAACTCCTCTCAACATACACCTAACTGCCTTTCTCGATTCCACCGCCCTCCTGGATTCATCGCAGCATGTGTTTCGCAAACACCATAGTACTGAGTCGGCCCTCACTGTGGTCATTAACAAAATTCGCACAAAGGTTGATCAAGGGCAGACGACTTTATTGGTCCTGCTAGATCTGACAGCAGCTTTCGACACCCTATCTCCCTCAATTCTAATATCTTGTCTCAGGGAGATAGGGGTAGAGGGATCTGCACTCGGTCTGCTGTCTTCCTTTCTCAACCAGCGAGAGCAGAGGGTCAAGCTAGGTGAGTTTGTGTCCCCTTCTAAAACTGTGTGTTGCAGGGTACCTCAGGGGTCGGCTTTAAGTCCGACCCTTTTCAACATATATGTGACCCCACTCGCCAGGTTTGTACGATCTTTTGCGATGGAGTTGGTGTCATACGCCGATGACACCCAAATTCTGGTCTCTCTCTCCCACTCTGTGAGTACCTCCGTTTTCAGCTTCAGGAACTGAATGGAGGCAGTTGCACGGTGGATGATCTGTAACTCGCTGAAGCTGAACGGGGAGAAAACTGAGGTTTTGATCTTCGGGGGAGACCAGGATGCCTGGTCAAGTGACTGGTGGCGCCCATCCCTCGGAGAATGCCCAAGGCCCACCAAATCTGCCCGGAACTTGGGTGTAATGATTGATTCTTCTCTTGCCATGGACCAGCAGGTAAACAGAACAATCTCTACCTGCTGGGGTGTCATTAGGACCCTGAAGAAAATCACTCATTACCTCTCCCTGAAAGCCCGTAAACAGACTGTAGTGGCCTTGGTTACCTCCAGGCTAGACTACTGTAATGCACTCTACTCGGGTATTAACCGAGGCTTGATACAACGTCTTCAGATTGTTCAAAACGCGCCAGCTAGATTTATTCTGGATGTTCCCAGACGTTCATCTGCTACTCTAGCCAGGAAGAGTCTACACTAGCTTCCGATTCAGGCCAGGATCTCCTTTAAGATCCTATGTATGGAACATGGGGCTCTATTTGGAGATGGCTCTGAAGATATTCGATCTCTCTTGGCCTCCTACACTCCCTCTAGAAACCTACGCTCCGCCAGTAAGAACCTCCTGATTGTCCCTCGGGTTCGGAAAGTCAGATGGGGAGGAAGGGCCTTTTCGGTTGTGGCCCCCAGGCTGTGGAACACCCTTCCCCTGGAATTAAAAATTCAACCTGCCATCGGTCCCTTTTGGAGGGCATTAAAAACATGGCTTTTTTCAGAGGCATTTCCATAAGCTAGCTCCTGGTACATACATTTTCAGAAATTTTTCTGTTAGGCGCCTTGATGGCCACGGGCTAAGTCTGCGCGATACAAGTTTGCTTTCATTCATTCAATGACACAACATGGAACATGAAAGAGGAGAGAATAGAAGAAGGTCACAAACCAAATGAAAGTAGAGAAAAAGCAGGGGAGGGAGCAACAAATGGAAGGAAGGCTGATAACAAGACTAGCCTTGCCAACAGTTTTACAACTATTAAACAATATTTTGTGCTGCATGAACATAATTCACTCTTATGCTGCCACACAAACATCAATAAATTTGAATGCACCTTTATGACCCAGCATAAGTAACTATACTCCTTTGCTACATCAGTGACGAAACAATATATACCCAACATGTGGTAGACCCTGCACCTTCCTTCTGTTTATTGCCTCATTAACTCAATAGCTAAGAGAAAACATTTGTATTGTTATCCAACTAGCTTTGTGGATGAAGAAACTGCGTTCCTGTACCTCCTGACCTTACAGTGTTAACATAGCAACCCATACCATGGCGAACACGCAATTTCTCTGGTGAATGTTTTGAACTGCTCTAGCTGGTATCTACCTGTGTATCGCTCTATGTGCTCGTCCATGAACTCTATGGCCTGGAAAAACCACTTTTGCAAGAACACGTTCATTTGCTACAGTCACATATTTCTGCTGGCCAGGGGCCCAGTTTGACCTTTATTTTGCCTCTTTCTGTTAGTTTCTCACCTTTTTTGCCACTTTCTGCTCGCTGCTGACCTGTATTCTGCCTCTTTCTGCTAGTTTCTCAGCTTTATTATGCCTCTTTCTATTAGTTTCTGACCTTTATTGTGCCTCTTTTTGCTTGTTTCTGACATCCATTTTGCCACTCTCTGCTTGTGTCTCACCCTTATTTTCCTCTTTTTGCTCGCTGCTGACCTCTGTTTTGCCACTTTCTGCTCGCTGCTGGCTCAAATTCTGCCCCTTTCAGGTAGTTTCTGACCTTTATTCTACCTCTTGCTGCTCGTTTCCGGCCTCTATTCTACCTCTTGCTGTTCTTTCTGACCTTTATCATGCTTCTTTCTGCTAGTCTCTGACCTTTACTCTGCCTCTTTAGGCTAATTTCTGACCTTTAATCTGCCTATTTGTGCTAGTTCTCAACTTTATCTTACCTCTTTCTGCTTGATGCTGACCTTTATTCTGCCTTTTTCTGCTAGTTTCTGAGCTTTATTCTGCCTCTTTCTGCTCATTTCTCACCTTTATTACTGCCTCTTTCTGCTTCTTTCTCACCTTTATTTTGCCTCTTGCTGCTAGTTTCTGAACTCTTTTTTTGCCTCTTTCTCTTCGTTTTTTAAACTTTCTTCTGCCTCTTTCTGCTCGTTTCCTACCTTTATGCTGCCTCTTTCTGCTCGTTTCTGACCTTTATTCTGCATTTTTCTTCTTATTTCTGACCTGTATTTTGCCTCTTTCTGCTCTCCCCCGGGGTCGTGGGGGGAGCCTCAAGGCCCCTGCAGTCCCAACCAGCTCCATGTCTACTGCGCGAGCCAGCATTGCTGTTGCACGGAGGAAGCTGGAAAGGCAGCTCCTTTCATGCAGGAGCAATCTGTTTAATCTCTTTCCCTGTGCACGATCTGAACCGACTGTCATACTAGTTTTGTAAATGTTGTGAATATTCATCAAAATGCACCAAGGTTATTGGCAAAAGAAAAAATGCTTTTGCTATGGAAATTAGGTTCTAACTATAACTACCTACCGGTGACGGGCAGTAGGATATATATAAATGTAAAAAAGATAAACTAAGATAAATAAATATAATTACACAGTGACATAAAAATTGCCAGAAAAGATTAAAATACATTTTAACAATATCCCTAAAGTAAACAGTCCTAGACAAGACATTCCTCTACAAAACACTTTTAGAGTTACAGAAAAGCAAATTAATCAAGCATCTCACACATATATGAATTCAGACACTGTTAGAGCTGTTAGCCCCCTCTTCTTTTTGCTTTCCTCAACTACTTTTTTTTACCTTGCTTTTGCTGGTTTTAGGACTGTGAGTACTTTACATGCTCGTGCTCTCTCCTCTAAACATAATGACATTGTCTTATCTCCAATTTGCATATTTAATTTACTTATAAGTCCCTATTAAAATGCACTACAGCTGCTTAAGACCTGTAAACTAAATGCTACCGGGGTTTGGTTACGGCAGCCACCAAGATCAATCAATAAATCAATCAATCGGGGGAATTGTAAGCACGCTACTCACCCATGAGGGTTTAAGGCACTGGGTGGGGTCAGCGGATCCATTTAGCCAAAGAGCCAGGTCTTGAGGGTTTTCCTGAAGGTGTCCGGGGAGGGGGCGCATCTGATATTTGCTGGGAGCTCGTCCCAGGTTTTGGCAGTGATGTAAGAGAAGGATATTCCTCCGGCTCCGGCTCCGTGGATGAGCGGTGTTTCGGCCAGTGTGAGGTTGGCTGATCTGAGGTTTCTTTTGGGTACGTGGAAGGAGATTCTGTCGTTGAGGTATTTGGGTCCAGTGTTGTGTAGCATTTGAAGGCATGAGTGAGGATTATGAAAGTGACTCTTTTCTAAACGGAGAGCCAGTGGAGCTTTCGTAGGTGTTGGCTGATGTGCTTATGCTGAGGGATGCCTAGGACGAGTCTGGCAGCGGTGTTCTAAATCGTCTTGAGTTTGCAGAGTAGGTCACTTGCTATGCCTGCCTATAGTGCGCTTTCATTGTCCAGTCAGTTGGCAATGAGTGTGTGGGTGACTGCCTTCCTTGACTGGAGGGATCCATTTGAACGTCTTTTGGAGGATGTGGAGGGTGTTGAAAAAGCTGGAGGCAACAGCTTTGACCTGTCGGTACATGGTGAGGGATGAGTCGAATACGATGCAGAGGTTTCTGGCATGGTACGAGGGGGCAGTGGGCTGCCGAGGGTGGTGGACAGCTGTTGGTCATCTATACTGTGACATCCTGCATTCCTCTCTGGAAGTTGAGTCTGGTGGTGGTGGGGTCTTTGGTGATGGAGAGGATGAGCTGGGTGTCATCAGCGTAGGATACAATGTTGAGGCTGTGTTGTTGGATGATGGTGGCGAGAGGGGCCTTGTAGATGTTGAAGAGGGTCGGCCTTAATGAAGATCCCTGTGTGACTCCGCAGGTGGTTTCTGTGGGATCGAAGAGGAAGGTTGGCAGTCTAATCCTTTAGCTTCTTCCAGTGAGGAATGATCGGATCCAGTCTAGGGCGCTTCCTTGTCTGCCGATGTCGTGTAGTCTGGCGACGAGTATGCGGTGGGAGACAGCATCAAAGGCTGCTGATAGGTCGAGTAGGATCAGGACTGCGGAGTGGCCTTGGTCTCGGAGGGTGTGGATGTCATCTGTGGCGGTGAGCAGGGCGGTCTCGTTGCTGTGGTTGCTTTGGAATACAGATTGGGATGGGTCAAGCCGGCATTGTCTTCGATGAATCTTGTCAGTTCCCTGTTGACTGTTTTCTCTGCCACTTTGGCAGCGAAGGGTTAGACAAGATGGGCCTTTAGTTCTTGAGGTCCGTGGGGTCAGCGAAGGGCTTCTTGAGCAGGGGCCTGACCTCTGCACATTTCCAGTCATCTCGGAAGGTGCCTGTTTCAAAGGTGGTGTTAATGGTGCATTGTAGTTCGGTGCGATGGTGGCTCTGTGGTAGATGTGTGGAGGGCAGTGGTTGGTGGGAGCTCCAGAGTGGATGCCCTTCATGGTTCAGACGGCATCTTCGGCCACGATCGGCGACCAGGTAGAGATGGTGGGCTGGCTGGTGTGTCTGGGGGGGCGGGTGGGCCGGCTGAGGCGTCCGGTGGATGGTCAACGAAGTTGTCATAGAGGTTTTTGAGCTTGAGGTGGAAGTAAGTTCCAAGCTTATCGCAGAGGTCTCGGGACGATGTGATGTCTGTGGCTTCGCTGTGGGAGTTGGTGAATTCCTGGATGACACTGAAGAGTTCCTTGGAATTGCTGGAGTTGGAAAGGATTTTGTTGTGGATGAAAGTCCTTTTGGTGGTTCTGACTCGGTTGTGGTATTCCTCCATGGCTTCCTTGTAGGTGGTGTAGTTTCGGGGTGTCTTGTTGTTTCTCCAGTTTTTCTCCAGGAATCTGCAGGTACGTCTGGCATCTTGGAGATCGGTGGTGAACCAGGCGGCTTTCCTTTGGCGCTGTTTGTCAGGGTTGCGTAGCGAGGCGAGCTTGGCTGCGGCATTGGAGATCCATGTGTGGAGTTCCTTGGCTGCTAGGTTGGCATTGGATGTCGAGGTGTGGTTGTCTCGGATGAGGATGGAGTTGAGTTGTTCGTCAATGACTTTGCTCTAGTTCCTTCATGGGGGCTGGTTTGGGTGGCTTGGGAAGTTCAGGTCTCCAATAAGTATGTAGTTCATTGAGGCGATGGCGTGGGGTGCGATGAGGTTGGTGATAAGGGTGGCAAAGGAGGCCCAGGGGCCGGGGGTCTGTAGGCTAGGGTGCTGCAGAGTGTGGAGTCAGGGCTGGTCTGGATCTGGAAGCGCAGGTGTTCGGCAGAGGGGAAGGTTTCGCTGGAGGTGGCAAGGTGATGGGAGTTCTTGTGGGCAATGTTGAGGCCCCCTTCTTGGTGCGTGGGGAGGTCCTTCCTCTGTATCTTATATCCATCCAGGATGGTGGTGTTCATGTCAGGGGCAGGGAAGGTGTTGGCCCAGGTCTCTGTGAAGAAGGCGATGTCGGGTGGGAGAGAGCCAAGCAGGTTCCAAATCTCCACTGTGTGTTTGTGCATGGAGTGCATGTTGAGGAGCATGCATCTTAGGTTGTCACAGGTGTTGGCATTGGCGGTGTTGGTAGCTGGGGTGGTGGTGAAGGTCTGATGGCAGTGGAGGCAGGAGAACTGGTCGTGGGTCGTGTTTGGCATGCCCTGTTGCCAGTCTCGGAGTCTTCCGGGGTCGAGTGCATGGTTGAAATCTTGTGAGGCTCCAGCGTTTGTGGCCTATATCTGAAATAAATCTCAACCATCATTGCCCTTAAATTACAGACGGTGCTCTGATGCTAGCCCTGGCTATAGCATACTTCTGATTGCAGAGTTTTTCCTGGCCCTAGCCCTTTGTTCACCATCCTTTTTGATCTGGGCAGCCTGCACAGCCCGGTGCTGCCTCGGAGGCCCTGTGGCAACAGGGGCCATGAGTGAGCCTGAGGCAGGGATAATCTAGTCCGTCGGTGTCACAGGTTGCCTGCATTACCCGCTGCAGCCCTGCAGCCTGGAGGTGCGATCCAGGTTGAGGTTGGTATGGGACCTGCATGGCTGCTACACCATACTACTATTGCAAATTTCAGCAGCAGGCCTACATTCCTGACATACTGCTGCCCTGTTACAACAAAAGGACTGGGCTGCTCCTGGGGTTTGTGTGCAGGTCACTGGAGTGTGTATATGGAGTGGTGGTTAAATGGTAACCTACCACTAGGTATCCATTTTGCTGGATATAATGGCCTCACACCTTTGCAGGTGTCATGCTTCATCATAGGCAATGCTCCTCGTTGGGTAGGTGGTGCAATTCCCAACGGGCAACACCTCAAAGAGGGGCTCTTTGGTGGAGATCTTTTTATCCAAATGCCTATGGGTGAAGTGCGGGTGAGGTGCCTGAGTGTTGTAGACGGAAATGTGAATTAAAATGAAGCAAGGGTACCGGAAGCAACTTTATTCGGGTGGTCCCATGCGTCAACTAAAAACAGTAGTTAGTCTGGGCGGTCTGGACAGTAATGTTTCCACACTCAAAACTATACTAAGAAGTGTAGATAGTGGTCGACATGTTTCTCGCTAAAGGTACATTGACCGGCAATTCATCAGGACCTATCAAAAAGTACTCGCAGTCTACAATTTAGCTGATCTATCTAGGTATCAGTGTTATATTCATAATTGGGAATGAAGTACCTGCATTTACATTGTTCCTTGCCTGGATTTGGAGACAAAATCTGCTCTGGCCTTCCCACATTAAGACGGGCTGGTGAGTGGTGACTCCCTGGGGGGTGCTACTTAGCGTTGTGGAGAAGTGTGGCTCAATGAATAGAGTGGCAGACCCTGATGCAGAGGTCTAGCCCGGGACCAGGGTTCAATCCCCCGCCTTGGCGGGTCTTGGGCTCAAAATTCCACGGACCTGATAATTCTCGCCTCGGTGCCTATTCCAATCATGGAGTCCCACTCTGCAACTCTGGGCAATAGCTTGCTTAATCTCCACAACGGCCCCCACAACTCTAAGGATGCCTGGCCTCCACCTTGGGGGTGCCCAGGAGTGGACGTCTCACAGGGAAAGCCAGGATGGGTTCCACAGCGGTATTTGTACAAGCGTCTTGAGACCCTTGCGGGTGAGTAGTGCACTATACAAAAATCAATTTACGTCCTCTTGTGGCCTTGCATCACTGCCCAGTCTGCCCTTACTGACACTCAGGGGGCCTGGGCCATTTGAGGCCTGCACAGTCCCCGGGCCTTGACCCTTGGCAGCTCTGGGACCCCTGGGTGGGACCTTTTTACCACAATGTGCCACATTGGGTGCTACTATGCCTGGACTTCTCCTCCCACTGCCTCTTATGATGATGAGCCTCCTCTTACACCCCTCGGTGCAAACAGGGCCTCATTGCAGGGGAGGCACTCAGCCTCATCCATTGAAAGGCTTGGGAATCCCTGTCCGCACTACCTCGGGCTCTCCTTCTGTGTGACAGCTGGCTGTATCCTGCAGTCTTGGGGCCCAAATTCCTGCTGTTTGGTGTCCCGTTTCCACCTACCTCCCAATAACTCCTCCTGGGGTTCTCTCAAAGCTGCTCCTACAATCCCAGTTAGTCATCTCGCCCCACTCTGCACTGGCT
The DNA here is from genome assembly GCF_964263255.1 of Lissotriton vulgaris. Classification (NCBI taxonomy): domain Eukaryota; kingdom Metazoa; phylum Chordata; class Amphibia; order Caudata; family Salamandridae; genus Lissotriton; species Lissotriton vulgaris. Next base: position 8,740 of record NW_028242610.1, read on the forward strand.
GCTCCTCTGCTGCACGATGGCCTGAGCGGACGGTCTCTCCCAGGGGCCCTCATGTGCGTTGGTCCATCTCCGCCATTCTGGCTCAATAGCCAGTTGCTTCCCAGTTTTTGCAATGCCTATGCACATCACCAATAATCATGGGGTGCACTAATCCTAACCAGCGCAAGCTGTTCTTTGACCAGGCTAAACCAGCAAGGTGCTGCAGCTCTCACTCAGACATGGACGAGCCCCTGGACCAGGAATCCAGCACCGACATTGCCAGCTGCACGTCAGCCATCATGGCAGAGCCCAAGGCCAGATTAAGTGTCAAGTACTCTCGCTTTGATACCTTAGAGGGCCGCACTGATAGATCAGGGTAGTGCCTAGATTACCAGCGCACACATATCAACTGCACAGGGAAGGCGCATCTAGGGCTGGAGGACGGTGCCACCTTTGCGTTAAAGCGTATAAAAAAAATGGAGCATGTCCTTAAAACAGTGGCCATCCAAGATGAAGATTTGGAGGCGAGACCCCACAGGAACAATAGCTGCATCTCTGGCATTGCAGAAACTACGAATATGGGGCATCCTGACATGTTCCTTGACAAGCTCTTCGCAGACCTCTTTGACAGTAACAAGTTCTATTCTACCTTTGCAGTGGAATGTACTCATCGGTACCTTGGCCCTGGATCTCCTGAGTGGGCTCTGCACACTTGCTCATTGCACCTCCTCAACTATAGGGATAGAGATACCGCCTTCTGTCTAGCTCAAGAGCAGGGCCCCCTGCGCTACCAGGTTGCCTCTATCTCACTCTCTCTGGACTTCACTGCCACAGTCTAAGAGGCCTGTCGGAAATTCAACGATGTGAAGAACTCTCTCCGCAAGCTGAGCCTCTACTCTGCCCGACTGTGAGTTGTGCCTTCCATACTCCAGCAGAGGTGATGGACTGTTGTGAACACTTTGCCTTGTAGTTCTCCTAGGCAGACTAGGACGGAATGTACTGGATCACCGATTCATGCTCATCAGCCTCCTCAGGGCTGATGTAGTCGGCAGGGCTGATCTGCCTCCAAATACCAACTACTTTTGTGTAACGCCTGCAGATTGCCTCAGGCACTATGCCCTGCATATAATTGCCTTCCTATTCCTTTATTCAATCAAATATAGGTTCATATGCGATTGAGTCTTCTTTTCTATTTCAGATAATTTTCCATCAAACGGGCCACACCACGCCAAGATGTCACCTTTCTCCCATGGTGAACACCGCATTGCCCTCATTGGAAATATTTAGTTCTTTTTTTCACCTTTTCGTGGCTCACTAGAATTGTTTTTACCTAGTGTGTGTTGGGGTGAAGGTACGGGGGTTCCTTTTCTGCTTTCTCTTCAGTTTTTTTGTTTGTTATCCATTGCACATCAGTTGCACTATATTTCAGCTCACAATCAGGTACACTATAGCCAGCTCATAAATTGGCGCTGTTCTTACCAAACATGCTTTCTCTATGCCATCTCATGTAAGGCAATAGAAGGGGATAGACATTACCTTCCTTACATGGAACATATGTGGTTACAATATTTCATGTAAGCACAAACAAGTCCTCTCATATCGTTCCCGGCATGGGGCAAGAATAGCCTTTCTTCGGGAAACACATCTTCTACCCAATGGCACCCAGTCTTGTCCTGTTAAAGCCTTATTCCTGTGGAGTCTGCCCCCTCATCCATAAAAGCATCCCCTTCTCCCTCCATAAAGGCCACTCGGACCAGAATGGGCACTATTTGATCAACATATACTCCCCAAAAACTGCCGATCCAGAATTCTTTCAGGAGTTTTATGCTCATATGGGACATGGAGATGCCAACTTTGTTATTCTGGGTGGGGATTTCTACATGGTGCTATACTCTAACATTGACTTTACCAGTATCCAGTTGAGTGTAAGCCCCAATCGGTGAACAGCCTTGACAACGCAGGGATTACCCCGCAATGCCATTACAACGCAGGGATTACAATGAAAGTCGTTACAACGACTTTCGCTGGAGGGCGCTGTTGGATAGGGAATAGTTTAATTTTCTATCCAACACCTTCATTATGAGGTACTGTACGTTTGGAAAAGGGGGGTCTCTGGTGCCTAAGAGGGGACATGGGGTCCAGGTTATTTCAGGATTGTGTAGTTTATGTGCTGTACAGGCCCAAACCTCCCTATTCCACCCCGGTATTCGGTCACCACCCACCTCCCCTACTCCCGCTACCCCTCTCTCTAGCACTCGAGGACACACCGGCTCCGCCGCAACTCTCCAGAGTTGCGGCTGCTCTCCAGCGTCCTCTGGTGGGCTGCAACACTCCTTGCTCCACTCGTCCTCTCATTCTGGTCCGTCCGCTTCGTCCACTCAACTTGGCGTCTTCTGTAATTCTTTTCTGTTTTCGCTTCCCTGCTCGTCCTCCTCGTTTCCAGTAGACGCGCGCCTTTCCCTTCCTCTTCCAGGTCTATTTATCGGCCTTGGATTTTTGGTTCTGGGGTCAGTCCCAACCCCTTCTGTCGGTTCTCACTTTGGGGTTGGTTCCTGCAAGGACACATGACAAGGGGGCAGGGTTATCATTGACTGCGTCAGACGATAGTCCTCTGGGCTTTATAGGGATCGTGGAATGTTTATCTTGTGGCTTTCCTGATGAACAGGTACCGTACCGTCTCTAATATGTGCCTCCTCACAGACAGACGTGTCTTATTTAGTGTGGCAGTTACCAGCTTGCTGAGTCTCTTGACCCCAGCTATGAATCCCCCATTCTGGTGTAGGCTAAGATGAAGTTATTGTAGCCAGTGATGTATTTTCTCTGATTATTGTCATTGTGATGTGTGAGACTGTGTGCACATTCAAGGCTCCAGTGGTCATAATCATGTGATGCATTCTGTGTATACATCTTTACATCGTTTCATGCTTTCCTTTGATTCCTTGTGTCTGATTACTTGTATTTAACAGTGCCCATTTCTTGCAGTGGACGTCCAGTATTATTATCTATTTTATCTGCTTGTATTTTATCCATGCATTTAACAGTTGCATTTATTTACTTGTAAGTAAGTTATTAGGATTAGAATTAGCACAGTGCCATCCAGGCTGAGAGAGAAAGGGACTAAGTATTTTGCCATGTCTACAGCAAAGTCTTTAAGCATAGAATAAGCACAGTGCTATCCCTGACGAGCTGTAAAATGTCCAAAGCCTTTTACCACTCCAAGAAACAACGAAAGGGTTTGGCTAAAGCGCAGTAAGGCTGCACAATATATCAGTTTCAACAGAACAAAATGCCAGTACTGCTATGTGAGTAGATACGTTTCAAATGCACAATGACTTTAAACAATTGCCGCATATACACAAACCAAAGTGTGTCTGTATTAATCTTCTAATTTTTTTGAAATTCACGAGTGATTTTCTTCATTTTAAACACAATTACAAATTTGTACAGGGCAAAGAGAGAGGGAAAAAGGTATTAAAATCTATTTTCTAATTGGTGGTGTGTAGGAATTAGAAGACAAACCACAAACATCAAGAACAGAATATACATCAACAAAAAGGAATGAACCTCAGTCATACAAACTCATTTGTCATCCATCATTCATTCTGTGAAAATGTCACACACGAACTTCTTACATTAAGGATCAGACATACAAAAAAGGGGATTAGAAAAAAACGAAGACAAATACAGATTTAGGTGAAGAAAAAAACGTGAATACCCTCACCTAGATTCGGCAGAATCTATTATTAATTATAAGTGGTGGGGAATTAATAGGATTATTTCAAAGCATTTTTCAATGACAACACATAAATCTTTTTAACAGGCCATCGGAATCTTTTTCAACAATCTAGATATTTCACAAATAACATTCCCATACGATTGGCCTCGTGACAAAAGGGTCGATGCGTTTCGAAGCCCCTTAGTAGCGGGGATTCTCCTCAGGACCTTGAGGGATTCAGTCCTGTGAAAGATAAAAACAAAACTCCTTACTATCCTAACTCCTGAGGTCAACCTTCAACTTAGGACGGACAAGCACAGCCTACCAAGTGGTTACCCTATCTTCTTAAAGATCATAAAAGGCTCCTGTTTCCCAAGTTCGACGTATCGAGAATCACAATATCCTATGGACTATGGCACCAGTCGTGTGCTGTTGGTAAAAGGAAACACTACGTAAAAGCAATGTTTTAACCTGATGTCAGACTCGGCTCGCTGGTTAGTCTTTTGGACCCGGTTCAATCTTTTGAAAAACATTTCATCCAGAGTCAAGCTGGGTGCGGGAATCCGGTAGAAAAAAAAATGAAGCATGGGCTCCTGTGCTTCGTTTTCCTTAAGCCCCGGGAGGGCCAGGTACTGGGGGAAATCAAAATGTATGGAGCGGGGACCACGGGGACCGCAACCTCCCCGGGGCTTTGCTGATAATGTGCGGGGTCACGCGGCTTCTCGCACCCCAGGGACCACCACCTCCCCAGTAAGCCCCACACAGTGAGATTTCTGAGAGGTGGTCTGAGGCCACGCTCCTTTTTACACTACTCTGCAATCGCGCCTCTTGGCAGACTGCTGGTTGGTCGATGAGGTCCTCTTGTGTCTATGGTTTCAAGAATGTATTTTAGAGTGGTTGTATGAAAGGTTATATTAGGGTGTGAGGAGGTGCATCACCTATTAAATGGATGATGTCATCAGTGATGTCACTGACCATGTCACAAGTGAGGTAATATGTGACATCATCAGCAGTGCATTGCGGGGTGCGAAATATAGTTAGCTCATCTAACTATAGCAGCCGAATTTCTCAGGTTTCGTACAAGTGAAATATCCAACTAACTATAACGTCCCTGAAACCTATGTTTCTTTCAGTGAATTTCTAAGGTTTTTTTAAATGCTATATACTAACTATAACGTCCCTGAAACCTATGTTTTTTTCAGTGAATATATATATATATATATCTATATATATCTATATATAGATATATATATATTCACTGAAAAAACCAAAGGTTATAGACCATATATAGTTAGGAATTAGCATTTACAAAACCTTGAAAATTCCCTGAAAAAACCATAGGTTATAGACCATATATAGTTAGGGATTAGCATTTACAAAACCTTATTTTACTCGCACAAAACCATTGAAATTCGCATATATAGTTAGTTCCTCTAACTATATATCGCGCACCCGCAATCCACTGCTAATGATGTCACATATTACATCATGCATGACATGGTCAGTGACATCACTGATGACATCACTGATGACAACATCCATTGACTGTATGTTTCTGTAAAGTTAAAATATGTCTTACATATTGAAGAATGAGTAGATGTATAAGTGTCTGGATGAAGGATTTAGTAGGTGCATGACTGACTGTATGAGTGAGTGATTAACTGTGTCTCACTGAGTGCATGGGTTAGTGACTAAACTGTCTTAATTTGTGCATCAGTATGTCTGTTGTTGTGTAAGCTGCTGCATGTGTTGATCAGTAGCTAAATGAGTAACTATATCGGTTATTGATTGGTTGCCCAAGTATTTGTATGGGAGACTGAGTATGTGTGTGGGTGGCTGGGAGGTGTATGACTCTGTGCATAGATGTGTGAGCAGTTGATTCACTAGATGTATGGGTTCAAAAGTGCAGGTGGAAACAGCTGTATGGGCACTTGACTGTGTGCATGAGTGTATTGGTGAGTGAATGGATATCTCAGTGCTACATGTCAAAGTAAGTACATATGTAAAACATAATACTTGTGAGAGTTGACATATATAAATAACTGTGCATAAGAGCCAGTGAATGTGTGAGTGGCTGTATGGATCATTGTGAACTTCAATCAAGGATTGTATAAAAGAGTAAATATGTGTTAGTATATGTTTGAATAAGTAAGGTGTGTATAACTGTATAGTTGAGGAAATGGAGGTGTGATTGATTCTTTGCATGACTGACTAGGTGTGTGAGTAACTCCATGGATGAGTGACAGTCTGTGAGTGTCTGTTTACACTGAGTGTATGTAAGGTTATATTAGAGTCTGAAGAGGTTCAACGTATTATCACATGAATGATATCATCAGTGATATGATCAGTAATGTCAAATGAGATGTCATCAGTGATGTCATTTGAGATGTCATCAGTGATGTCATCAGTGATGTCATCAGTGATGTCACTGACCATGTCATAAATGATGTAATATGTGACATCATTAGCAGTGGATTGCGGGTGCGCGATATATAGTTAGAGGAACTAACTATATATGCGAATTTCAATGGTTTTGTGCGAGTAAAATAAGGTTTTGTAAATGCTAATCCCTAACTATATATGGTCTATAACCTATGGTTTTTTCAGTGAATTTTCAAGGTTTTGTAAATGCTAATTCCTAACTATATATGGTCTATAACCTATGTTTTTTTCAGTGAATTCCAATGGTTTTTTAATAGCAAATATCAAAAGCTTTAAAATGTCAAGTACGTGGTAGGTAAAAACATTTTCGTGTCTATGCACGCTGATATACTTTGAACGCTGCCCCCTCCCCCCCTCTTTTCTTTTAGGAGTATTCTCTCTTTGCAGATAGTGAAGGGTAGGTAACGCAGGCCTTTGCCCCCGTTGTAATCCGTCGTGCCTGCTTCCCTCTCCATTTGATTGATTGTTATCCAAGCATTTACTGTTTTAGAATTGGTTCTCTTTGGTTCATTCTCTATTTACAAAAAAGCACAGAGTCGCAATACTCTGTTTAGTCTTTGCAGATAGTGAAAAATCGTTAGAAACAACAAAAGGAATCAAGCAAAATCAGTAGGCCACTAATGGAATCTCTTTTTGACCTCGCTAAAATAGAAACATTAGGAACAACCCCTCATGAGAAATATGAAACTAGTGAGAGGAACTGAGCTCGACGCCATGATGGCTGCAAGACAGCTCGGCTCCGCCGCCCACCCCGCCCAAAACAACGACAAACCCTATGCAAATATTATAAATATATACAACACACCAGCAAAGTAACAGGGTAAAACGTTTTATTAAATAACTATTTACATGGCAGCCTGCTGCAACATCGATCCAAATGCATGCCGCCGTTCCCGGGATTTCTCCCCGACTACTCTGCGGCCTACGAGATGGAGAGGCCGGGGCGTTGACTAGGCGGGGCCTCCAGCGGCAACCACAGCGCCAACGATCGCTGCTGACAGCCACTGATCTGAAGAACCACTGCCTGCGGTGCCTCCGTGAGCCACTTGACGGAGGCCCCCGAGGGGCGGTGTGGTGGCGCGGACTCGGAGGGGGCGCTTGACTCCTGCCCCCTCCCCAAGTCTTGTTGCCCTGGTGTGGCCTGAGATCGCCCCCGACATAGGCGGTCGGCTCCCGGGGTCAGGCGGAACTTGTTGCCTTTTGGTGACTCTTCCATTCTGGACCTTGTCCCACAATCCGTTTGACCTGAAGACACGTCCTGCGGTGCCGTGGTCCAACCATCACATATACCTGCGCCAGGAGACGGCCTGGGGTGCACTGGAAGGGAGAGGCAGCGCGAACGAGCCTCCCCCACCTCCCCAGGTGGAGGTTTCTCAGCTACACCCCAGCGCTTCACTCGGCCACCTGAGTTGCGCCCGCTCCTGCGGCACAGGGCCTCGCTCGGCCAGCTGAATTGCGCCTGCTCTTGTTATTACAGCGTCTCACCCGCCATCCGGATGAATTGCACCCACTCATGCAGTACAGCGACAGGCGGCTGCCACGGAGCTCAGGAAATGGCGGTCGGCTCCACAGACTTGGGCCTGGCCTGCAAGGATGGCTCTGGGCGACCCTGGAACTCGGACGCTTGACTGCTAGGGCATGCGCCCCATTCCCAAAAGCGTCCCCTCAGCCTTGAAGATTCTACAAGAGTCACCGGGGCCCCCGACTCCCGCAGACTTCCGGTGGGGAGCGACTGCCATAATTGCTCGCGGAATGGCCACGACGTAGCCACGGAATGCTCTCATGCTGACGCCAGCTTCAGTCTGAAACATCCAGAAACACTGTAGACTACCAATTCGATCAGTTCGGTGGAGCCTCAACGCGACCCGGTAGAGAAGAACTTGCCCTCCCCTCTTTGACTGATGGTTCTTGTTGCCTGTCCCTTCTGTCATATGACGCGCCGCGTTAGCGCACCCGGAAGTGCTCCGGTGCGCGAGGAGCGAAAAGCAGCTACCTGGAAGCGATCCGGGGCGCGGCGCGGAGCGCGTAACGTAAGCATAACAGGTCATGTGACTTGTTAATAAAACTTTTCATAGGTTCATTTCACTTTTGGGTTCCTAATGATGTAAGGCTAGGTCATGTGACCTAAAAATAACACTTTTCATTGGTTCGGACTGGGAGGGGGCGCTTAGCTCCTGCCCCCTCCCCAAGTCTCTCTCGGCCAGCTGAGTTGCGCCTGCTCTTGCTATTACAGCGTCTCACCGGCCATCCGGCTAAATTTCACCCACTCTTGGGATACAGCGACTCTTCCATTCTGGACCTTGTCCCACAATCCGTTTGACCTGAAGACACGTCCTGCGGTGCCCTCGCAATGCGGCCTGGTCCCTGAATGTGTGCAGGGGGACGGTATTTCTCGCTCGGCCAGCAGAGTTGCGCCCACTCTTGCGGCCTACGACATGGAGAGGCCGGGGCGTTGACTAGGCGGGGCCTCCGGCCGCAACCACTGCGCCAACGATCGCTGCTAAAGGAGGGGAGCCTTGCCGGTGGGAGCCACTGATCTGAAGAACAGCTGCCAGCGGTGCCTCCCTGAACCGCTTGACGGAGGCCCCGAGGGGCGGTGTGGTGGCGCGGACTGGGAGGGGGCGCTTGGCTCCTGCCCCCTCCCCAAGTCTCTCTCGGCCAGCTGAGTTGCGCCTGCTCTTGCTATTACAGCGTCTCACCCGCCATCCGGCTAAATTTCACCCACTCTTGCGATACAGCGACTCTTCCATTCTGGACCTTGTCTCCCCAGAGGTACATCACCTTACACAGACATGCACTCTGATCTCCTGGGCCTCAGTCAAGCATCAATAGTAAGATTTTCATAGGTGAGTGTAGGTTCATAGTTTTCCATCCACAGACTAAAAGCCTGGAGTAGGAGTGAAATAACCATAACTAGGTAAGAAGGAAGGCAGAGGCTGTAGGAAGGACTCTGGATATGGTATGTTGCTTGGTCCCTGAGATCGCCCCCGACATAGGCGCGGACTCGGAGGGGGCGCTTGGCTCCTGCCCCCTCCCCAAGTCTTGTTGCCCTGGTGTGGCCTGAGATCGCCCCCGACATAGGCGGCCGGCTCCCGGGGTCCGGCGGAACTTTTTGCCTTTTGGTGACTCTTCCATTCTGGACCTTGTCCCACAATCCGTTTGACCTGAAGACACGTCCTGCGGCCTGGTCCCTGAATGTGTGCAAGGGGACGGTATTGATTGGATCAAGATGGCGGCTTCACACAAAGCTGACTCAAGTGTTGCTGCTGATGCTATGCAAACAAAAACTGGTTTTCAGTTTGTACATTCTTCAGGATTTTTCCATCCAAGGCTGGTTGAGAGTTTGTAGAACGATGGCTTCAGATTTTCAACATACTACTCTTCAACATTCTTCATAAATGTAACAATGTGAGACTCACTAGGAGAACGGCCGTTTATCTTTCCTTTCAAAATGCTGCCAACAATATTTTCTGAATGGAAGACACCATCTTGTAGCATAAAGGGCTGCGTCAAGGGTGGTATTGCCCAGAATGTCTTGTTTTCTAGTGCTCGTAATGACAAAGCCAGAACTGCCGAAAGGGATTCTGGTCCTGCCGCTACTTATTGGAGACATTGAACTATACTCTAGACCTGCCTGGCCTAGACCAAAATGGCGCCAGTATGGGAGCGACTTGCAACTCCTTATGACGTTCTAGTTACTTAGCCTTGACGTTATGGGGGATGTATGCGGTCTTTGTGCACATGGCGGGCGGGGAAGGGTACTGACTGGGAATACGGACACCCTATTGATGTCGATTTTTCATTATTGTTTATTGCATTAATAAAGCTTCAAAGTAATGTTACCCATGATACTCGCCCATGGTGTGCGTATGAACGATTTTATTGTAACTGATCCTGTTATACTTTCAATTAAAAAATCAACCTTCACTGATCCTGCAACCGTTTGTCACGTTTAGTTTTTTCAATTAAATGGCTCGCTTGTTACATACTCCTATACCCCTGGCTTTTGAAAGACACCATCTTGTAGAATAAAGGGCTGCGTCAAGGGTGGTATTGCCCAGAATGTCTTGTTTTCTAGTGCTCGTAATGACGAAGCCAGAACTGCCGAAAAGGATTCTGGTCCTGCCGCTACTTACTGGAGACATTGAACTATACTCTGAACCTGCCTGGCCTCGACCAAAATGGCGCCAGTATGGGAGCGACTTGCAACTCCTTATGACGTTCTAGTTACTTAGCCTTGACGTTATGGGGGATGTATGCGGTCTTTGTGCACATGGCGGGCGGAGAAGGGTACTGACTGGGAATACGGACAACCCTATTGATGTCGATTTTTCATTATTGATTATTGTATTAATAAAGCTTCGAAGTAATGTTACCCATGATACTCGCCCATGGTGTGCGTATGGACGATATTATTGTAACTGATCCTGTTATACTTTCAATTAAAAAATCAACCTTCACTGATCCTACAACCGTTTGTCACGTTTAGTTTTTTCAATTAAATGGCTCGCTTGTTACATACTCCTATACCCCTGGCTTTTGAAAGACACCATCTTGTAGAATAAAGGGCTGCGTCAAGGGTGATACTGCCCAGAATGTCTTGTTTTCTAGTGCTCGTAATGATGAAGCCAGAACTGCCGAAAGGGATTCTGGTCCTGCCTCTACTTACTGGAGACATTGAACTATACTCTGAACCTGCCTGGCCTCGACCAAAATGGCGCCACTATGGGAGCGACTTGCAACTCCTTATGACGTACTATTTACTTAGCCTTGACGTTATGGGGGATGTATGCGGTCTTTGTGCACATGGCGGGCGGGGAAGGGTACTGACTGGGAATACGGACAACCCTATTGATGTCGATTTTTCATTATTGATTATTGTATTAATAAAGCTTCGAAGTAATGTTACCCATGATACTCGCCCATGGTGTGCGTATGGACGATATTATTGTAACTGATCCTGTTATACTTTCAATTAAAAAATCAACCTTCACTGATCCTACAACCGTTTGTCACGTTTAGTTTTTTCAATTAAATGGCTCGCTTGTTACATACTCCTATACCCCTGGCTTTTGAAAGACACCATCTTGTAGAATAAAGGGCTGCGTCAAGGGTGATACTGCCCAGAATGTCTTGTTTTCTAGTGCTCGTAATGATGAAGCCAGAACTGCCGAAAGGGATTCTGGTCCTGCCTCTACTTACTGGAGACATTGAACTATACTCTGAACCTGCCTGGCCTCGACCAAAATGGCGCCACTATGGGAGCGACTTGCAACTCCTTATGACGTACTATTTACTTAGCCTTGACGTTATGGGGGATGTATGCGGTCTTTGTGCACATGGCGGGCGGGGAAGGGTACTGACTGGGAATACGGACAACCCTATTGATGTCGATTTTTCATTATTGATTATTGTATTAATAAAGCTTCTAAATAATGTTACCCATGATACTCGCCAAAGTTATTAGACATAGAATTTTCAAAATACTACCGCCCTCGGGCGATCTATGTAATGAACAGACTACCATTGGGATTCCTCCAGGCATTTGGACACTAGCCACACTCAACGGATCGGCGAACAGAAACCCCACCTCTGCACCTTCAAGGAGCTGCTGCCTGCTCTTGCCGCTACGACTGGCTGCCGCTTGCCGCTACGACTGGCCGGACCCGCTTCGCGGGTCCCTCTGCGCGGTTAGCAGCAGCCGTCACTCCACATCTTTCCAAGGGGTATTTGGTGTCTGCACTGACCGGCAGGGCTGCGAGCTTGCAGCGGCGGACTCCAAGGACCAGGAGTCCCCGCGCGCCCGTCACCACCTGGGCTGCTCTCCCTGCCGGCTCCACCCCCACCTGCTCTCACTTAAGCAGCGTCCCAGCACTTTGCAAGTGGATTCCTCCAGGCATTTGGACACTAGCCACACTCAACGGATCGGCGAACAGAAACCCCACCTCTGCACCTTCAAGGAGCTGCTGCCTGCTCTTGCCGCTGCGCGGTTAGCAGCAGCCGTCACTCCACATCTTTCCAAGGGGTATTTGGTGTCTGCACTGACCGGCAGGGCTGCGAGCTTGCAGCGGCGGACTCCAAGGACCAGGAGTCCCCGCGCGCCCGTCACCACCTGGGCTGCTCTTCCTGCCGGCTCCACCCCCACCTGCTCTCACTTAAGCAGCGTCCCAGCACTTTGCAAGTGGATTCCTCCAGGCATTTGGACACTAGCCACACTCAACGGATCGGCGAACAGAAACCCCACCTCTGCACCTTCAAGGAGCTGCTGCCTGCTCTTGCCGCTACGACTGGCTGCCGCTTGCCGCTACGACTGGCCGGACCCGCTTCGCGGGTCCCTCTGCGCGGTTAGCAGCAGCCGTCACTCCACATCTTTCCAAGGGGTATTTGGTGTCTGCACTGACCGGCAGGGCTGCGAGCTTGCAGCGGCGGACTCCAAGGACCAGGAGTCCCCGCGCGCCCGTCACCACCTGGGCTGCTCTCCCTGCCGGCTCCACCCCCACCTGCTCTCACTTAAGCAGCGTCCCAGCACTTTGCAAGTGGATTCCTCCAGGCATTTGGACACTAGCCACACTCAACGGATCGGCGAACAGAAACCCCACCTCTGCACCTTCAAGGAGCTGCTGCCTGCTCTTGCCGCTGCGCGGTTAGCAGCAGCCGTCACTCCACATCTTTCCAAGGGGTATTTGGTGTCTGCACTGACCGGCAGGGCTGCGAGCTTGCAGCGGCGGACTCCAAGGACCAGGAGTCCCCGCGTGCCCGTCACCACCTGGGCTGCTCTCCCTGCCGGCTCCACCCCCACCTGCTCTCACTTAAGCAGCGTCCCAGCACTTTGCAAGTGGATTCCTCCAGGCATTTGGACACTAGCCACACTCAACGGATCGGCGAACAGAAACCCCCCCTCTGCACCTTCAAGGAGCTGCTGCCTGCTCTTGCCGCTACGACTGGCCGGACCCGCTTCGCGGGTCCCGCTGCGCGGTTAGCAGCAGCCGTCACTCCACATCTTTCCAAGGGGTATTTGGTGTCTGCACTGACCGGCAGGGCTGCGAGCTTGCAGCGGCGGACTCCAAGGACCAGGAGTCCCCGCGCGCCCGTCACCACCTGGGCTGCTCTCCCTGCCGGCTCCACCCCCACCTGCTCTCACTTAAGCAGCGTCCCAGCACTTTGCAAGTGGATTCCTCCAGGCATTTGGACACTAGCCACACTCAACGGATCGGCGAACAGAAACCCCACCTCTGCACCTTCAAGGAGCTGCTGCCTGCTCTTGCCGCTACGACTGGCCGGACCCGCTTTGCGGGTCCCGCTGCGCGGTTAGCAGCAGCCGTCACTCCACATCTTTCCAAGGGGTATTTGGTGTCTGCACTGACCGGCAGGGCTGCGAGCCTGCAGCGGCGGACTCCAAGGACCAGGAGTCCCCGCGCGCCCGTCACCACCTGGGCTGCTCTCCCTGCCGGCTCCACCCCCTCATTCACCCATCCCATAGCCATAAAAGAGAAGCAACACCCCCGCTGCGCGGGAGCGCGCCGGGAGAAGCCCGGGACAAGGGCGGGACCATTTGAGGCCGTTCGAGGCCTAAGAGGACTGGCCTGGCCCACCCCCCTTGGTTCGTGTAACTGTCACCGTGCCTGGACTTCGAGACTAGTGAGTACTCTCCAGGAACCATAACTGCCACACATCATGTGCACTCGGGGTAGTCGCAGTAAGACTGCACTGGGTTTGAGCAAGTCTAATGGGACCTTGGATGATTTTCTTGTGAAAACAAACCTGGCAATAGATGCCGAAATCACTAAAATGCAGAAGAGGGTTTCAATTGAGCTAGACGCTGCGCGCAGGCTTTCCCAAACTTTCGCTAACTCCAAAAAATCTTCCCTGGGAAACATTGCGTCTGCTGCATCCCCCCAACATGCTTCACGCCCCCTTCCTCTGTTAATCCACGCCGACATTCATCATCCTCCCCCTTCTTCTCCACTCCCATTAGACTCCACCTTTATCTTCACTCCCATGCCCTCTAAACCTACTGAGGGTCATGTGCCTACTGGACATGGAACCTCTATCACTGTGCCGGACACCCCTGCCCCTTCCTTTTCTGTAGTAAAAAGCAAAAATCTAGATCGCCCAGCCCTGAAAAAGAAAAATAATGCAAAATCTGCTTACGCTCGCAAGAAAGCAAAAATTGCAAAGCAGCAGTTTTTCAATCATAGAAGAACTCTGCCCAATACAGGGGAGCTCACACAAACATCACATTCGGCCACTCAGCCAACAGGGGGTGATAGCGAACTTACCCATTTTAACATCACTCTTGCCCCTGCTTCAGAGAATCTCGCTGTCTCTGGCGACAACTTAACAGGGGGAGGGCAAAATGAGCTAGGGAGGGACATGGACAAGGCGGGTGACGATGAAGATTTTCTCAAAACAGTCTGGGTTACTTTAAAACAACTATTGTCACCTTTTGAACTCAGACTGTCACGTATTGAGAATCACCTTCTTGAAATGGATAAGACCTTAGTATCCCTGGCCACGCTTAGCCTAAAACAGCTGGAAGCAACATATCCCCATATTACTGAGGGTGCCCCCCAGGTTAGTAATGATGGTATCCAACCTGCACTAGCCCCTAATGCTGGCATCCAACCGGCTCTAGGCCCTAACGCCGCCTCCCTTGCTCCTTTAATTCTGCCCTCACCTTTGCCCCCCCCCATTACCTAAACCTACTCCAATTCCCAAACCCCGGACAATTTCAAATGTCCCTGTTCCCCCCACATCCAACTCATTAAAACCAGAGATAAAACCCCCCAAAAAACAGGTGCAGCCCAGAACTATTCCTAGAGCTGCCCAGAAGGCGAACAAGACTATCACCCCTCTTTCACAGCGCACATTCAACCAACACCAAAATCATCAGAACTTTCGCGGGGGCTATATTGATCTCCCTCCTGATGCCGGGCCCTATGTTGTCATCTTGGCTGGGGTACCTCCGCTTGACCCTGATTCTGTGGAGACCCAGTGGTCTTTAAAGAACAAAGTGATCTACTGGCTAAATGTCAATAGGCAGCTCCCTCACACCACCAGGAGCAGGGTCCTAATGGTCAGGCGAGTCCCATGGGTGGGTCGCACTCATAAATCCATACCTGGAGACTGCATTGTGGTCTCATTTGCAGACCCCCACACAGCCCAACTCATCACCACTTGGGATCCATATGCGACTGACCAATCCATCGTCACTAAACCCCTTACCTTTTTTTACCCTCCAAAACAGACAGTAGAGCTACCTGGGGCCTGGTCTATAGCCCACAATCATAGATGGAAAGGGCAGGGGCAGGGATGGCAATCCACTAACAACTGGTGGGAAGGAGCACCACTATGAACAGGTTTGAATGCCTAGATCAGGTGGATTGACTGGGAACCATCGATCCCTCATCCCCGTCGAGTGCCCAAAATTACCCAATGAATGCCAGTAACAGTGATAAATTATCACCCATTAACAAAAATTCAACCCTTCCGGGGGCAGATCAACCCTGCCCCGAACAGCGTCCCCTTCCTGTGCAGGCCACACAACAGTTAGAGATTCCCTAGTTCCGTTAGACGTAACGGGGAACGTGGGCCAACCATACCAGAAAAATAGTGACTTAAAGCATTCACTCCTATCCTGGAATGTAGCAGGCCTGGTTAATAAGATCACCCACAAACCTTGGTTGGAGATTGTGCAGAAGCATGGCATCCTTTGCCTGCAAGAAACTTGGCTTGTAGAGGAAAGTCACATTCTGGGGTATCGAACATTCCATTCACCCGCTGTTCCCTCTCCCCAGGGTCGCAATAAAGGGGGTCTGTGCATATATATCTCGAATGTAGGGGATGTAAAAGTATATAATTCCCATTCGGATCAATACTTCCAAATCCTTTCATTCAAATGGGGCACCACACAAAAGGTGATACTGGTGAATTTTTATAATAACATGCCAGCCAATGAAATGGAATTGATTTTGAACAAAATGACCCATCAAATCCACAAAGTGAGAGATCAAAACACGGGGGACCACACAGTACTGTGGGTGGGAGATTATATTGTGCCATCTGTCCATCTTCTGAGTTAGGTTTGTGCGGCCTTTCAGATCACGAGGAGGATGGCCCTTTTCACTTCTCACACACCAATCTGGGGTCTCTCCTTAACAGTATCATATTCTCTTTTGATCTTACCTTCATCAATCAGGCATGCTCCCCCCCAGTTCCCTTTGCCCCAACATATAATGGAAGAGGCTGTGAAACTACAATCGATTTTGCACTAATATCACCCACTAATCCCAATTTTATAACTTTCTGGGAGATCGGGGATGACCCAATGAGCGATCATTATCCTATTATTTTTGGGGTAAGGTTGGCAGAGGGGAAAGCAAAGGAATCCAGCGGGGCTCTTTATCCACTTGAGGTCACCCTAACAAAGATCAACGGCTATGTGATAAAGTGGGAGAAAATGAACCCTACAATTTTCTTCCACAACCTCATATCATCCTGCTCTACAGACATATTTGTCTGTTTAGAAGAAGACACTGATCCAAAGGCCATAATGGCAGCCTTCTCTAATATCCAGCGATACATAAAAGATATGCTAACTAGGAGCCACAAAAAGAATGGGAAACACACACGTGGGTGGTTTGACTCCAGGTGTACAGCCGCCCTGAAGAATTTGAAGAAAGTTTTATCCGCCATTCCCAAAGACAGGGTTCAAATTTCCCAGGCGAGACGAGAGTACAAGAGGGAAATTAACCATCGGAAGGCGACAACGAAGAGGGAGGCCTGGGAAGCTTTGGGGGAAGCTGCTAGGAACAAGGACACTAACCTCTTTTGGAAAGTTATAAGATCTGTATATAACACAAAAGATAGTGACAATTCCATAGACGTAGCAATCACGGCAGAGCTCTGGGTAGAACATTACGGCAAACTTTACACCAATAGCCAGGGGGACACCCAGAACCAACAAAAGGCAACTTCACCCTTGGATAAATCAATTAACGATTACCCGTTAAGTAACCCCCCAGTATCCCCCTATCCAATTGATCTGGTTTTTACCTCCCTAGAAGTGGAAGATGCCCTCAGGGAAAGCCCGTCAGGGAAAGCCCCTGGCCCTGATCACACCCCAGTGGACGTCTACAAAACAAATCTGGATTTCTGGGCTCCCCTGTTAACTAACGTCTTAAATATGGGAAACAAATGTGGCTTAATTAACACCTGGTCAGACGCAATTTTAGTGCCCATCTTTAAAAAGGGGAACAGGGACGATCCTGCATGCTACCGTCCAATATCGCTATTGGACGGACTTATGAAAATCGCAGGAAGGATCGTCCTTAAGAGGATCCAGTACTGGGAGGCAGAGAAAAAGGTCATCTCGGAGCTCCAATATGGGTTCCGAAAGGGACTGGGTACCCAGGAACAATGCTTAAACCTGTCTTTATTGATCTCCAAATACACTAAGGCCAAAAAAGGGGACCTGTTTGTTACCTTTGTTGACCTTAGCTCAGCATTTGATTGTGTGGACCATCTGCAGCTCTGGTCAACATTGGAACACATTGGGGTGGATCCTATTATTATTATATTCATAAAAGAATTATACAGAGATGCCGGTGCCAGAGTGAGGTTCGGGACCCAGGGGCAATGCACACAGAAATTTGCCATAAATAGAGGGGTTAGGCAAGGCTGCATACTTGCGCCCCTCCTATTTAGTTTTTACATAAACTCCATCGAAGAGCATTTAATAAATTTGCCAAGTGATTACCCAGCTGTCAATGGTAGGCCTGTACCCATTCTCTTATATGCCGATGACGCGGCAATCATGTCTAGGACTAAGGTAGGGCTGCAGAGAGCCGTAACTGAATTCTCATCCTACATGGGGAAAAGAAACCTGAAAGTGAACACCTCTAAAACTTTCTCCATGTCCTGCACCCAAAAAAATAAAAGGCCACAATGTTCAATATATCTTGACGAGCAAAGAATTGAGATCACGGACACCTTCTGCTACCTGGGCGTTGTCTTTGAGAGGAAAGGAGGTTGGAAATATGCAGTATCTGCCAGGAAACTTGCCTTCACCCGTGCTATTGGGGCCCTGCGAACCTTCGCAGCTAAAATCGGGGGCAAACCTATTGCTGAGATGTTACAGATCTATCGGGCCAAGTGTATAGCGACGGCCACTTATGGAGCAGGCCTATGGGGTTTCGAAAATGTGTCCTCACTACAAACCTGTGAGAACCTTTTTATTCGCTACTTACTAGGTGTGAACAAAACTACTTCAACTTTTATGACCCACATTGAGACTGGCCTCAAATACCTCAGCGACATTATAAAGTTATCACCGTGTTTGCTTTGGCACAAAATTTGGACCACTCTGGAATGCCAATTCAACAGAGAACTCATCACAGACTGTATGACCTTGGATGGCGCATCAAAAATCAAATGGCTACGATACGTCCAGCTGATGTTCTCTAACATTGGACATCCCGAATTTTATGATGACCCAGAGTCTTTAGAAACCTTGTCCAGGCCAGCTCTCAAAAAACTTTTAATCACATACCTAGAAAGCACCAGATGGAACACTGAGAAACTCAAAAGCACTACCCTGAGTTACCAACAAATTACCCCTATTGAAGGTTTACAATTGTATCTCAGGATTGAAACTGCACCCTACCCTCGCATGCTTCTTACTAGGCTGCGTTTAGGGACTTTCTTTCGCATGGTCACCTTCCCAAAACAGAATGATTGGACTTCGTTGAATCTAATTTGCCCATGCGATGATCATTCATCACAAAGTAACATTCATTTTTTTTTTTTTTTAAATATATTTTTATTGCAGGAATTAGTAAATCGTTACAATATCGACCAGCATTGTATCTTAAGCAATATCAACAGAATAAGCCCCTCTGGCCTCCCCCCGTAAGTTCTGTACACAGCCATCCGGCCCACAACCCTGGGGTCGGGCGGCGAAATGCAATGGGGGATCAGTAGGATGCTGGAGCTGGTCCGGATGATTCACTGTCCGTCATCTGCTTTTCTAAACAAGCCTATAAACCCAAAAGAATACCCCCACCCGCAAAGGACTACTAACTAAAAGAAACCCCCCCCCCAACCCCACCACCAGCGCCAGGGAGCTACCGACACAGGATCTGCCATGGGACCCACGGGGAAAGCGATAGGACTATCAGTACAAACGTTTACCGGGACTCAGGGCGAGTCGCTTCTTCACCTTCAGAGTCGCTGGGGGCACAATAATCCCTGAGGGCCTGCACCAACGTTTCCCACTCCAGCGCGGCCTCCTGCGCCTTCTCATTACGCTGCCTCCAAGCTAGTTGATATCTCAGCGCGCTCTCCCCCGCCGCCCACTTCAAAAGCTCACTGTGCCATCTGCTGCCTGTCGGACCAACTCGTGCCTTCCAGTTCCTGGTCACCTCTCGTTTAGCAAGGAGGAGCCCTAGGTCGACAAATTTACTAGAAATTTTATTTCTGGGGGTATGGGGGAACCAGTGTAGGAGCCCCACCGCCGCATCAAATGATAAGGATCTCCCCGTCACCTCCTCCAGGGTCTTCTCTACTTCCTGCCAGTAAGATGACAGACCTGGACAGGCCCATAACATATGTAGGAGGTCCGCTTCCTGAGCTGGGCACCTAGGGCACGCCGCCGAGCTCGTGGCAAAATATCGCCTGATTTTCACCGGGGTCAGGTACGCTCTATGAAGGACGTAATAGTGGACCAACTGAAAACGGGCGTTGCGTGTGCCCTTCCAGGCTCGCCTCACCAACTGGGACCAAGTCGTCTCCGGGATCTCCCTACCAATGTCCTCCTCCCAGCGGTTTCTTAGAGTGGTGAGAGGAGCCAACCCTTCGGTAATCAACCTGCCGTAGAGGCAAGTGACCGCCTTCACCGTGCCCGCCGACATCATCACGTATTGGCACACCTGAGATAAGGGGGGTTCCTCCTGCCCGTTCTTCCAGTGTGCCTGGATCGCTCGCACAATGGCCGAGTGTAGCAGGAAGTCACCACGGGGGATCTCGAAGCGGTCAATAAGATCCTGGAAGGACAAGAGCGCTCCGTCCTCGTACAGATCCCCAACCAGCTGTAATCCGGCATCCTCCCAGGCTGCCAACCGTGACCAATCCCCTCCATGGGGGAGGGCCGTCATCATCCCTAACGGTATTTCAGGCGCATATGGTATCCTCAGTTGGCCTCGGGCGTGGGCCCGATTCCAACACAGGCGAATAGTCCGCTCCTCCATCGACAAGTCCCGCAGGGCCAAACGTTGTCGCAGCGCTATAAAGGAGAGAACTTGCCTGGCCATGCCCGTCCCCCTCCTGTCTTCCGGGCCCCGGAATTCCCTGGCGATCTCCTGGGTGTAGGTCTGGAGCTGCGCCGCCAGATAATACTGTTCAAAGTCCGGCACCGCGAGCCCCCCCTCGTCTTTCGGCCTCATCAGGGTTTTGAGGGCCACCCGCCGGCGGCCCGACCCCCAGAGGAATCCGACCACCATGGAGCGCAACAGTCGAAACGTGGCCGGTGGGACCCAAATCGGTAGAGTCCGGAAGTAATATAATAGCCGGGGGAGCGCCACCATTTTAAGCAGGGCGATCCGTCCCGCCACTGAAAGCGGCAGCGTAGCCCAAAAGGCCATGCAGCCTCGGAGTGCTCGAATGCTGCGAGCAATGTTCCCATCCAGGAGGTCGGGTTGGTCGTGGTATACAAATACCCCAAGGTACTTAAAACAGTCGGGTTCCCACCTAATCTCCCTACTCAGGGCAGGGGCGGGAGTACCCCTGCGTACCGGAAAAAGACAGGTCTTGGACCAGTTCACTCGGAGGCCCGAAACCTCCCCGAACTCTGTGAGCGCCACCGCCGCCCCACGTAAAGCGTCGAGCGGATCCTCCAGAAAGAGCAACAGGTCGTCCGCATATAGCGAAACATGATGCGGGCCCGCAGGCGTCCACAAGCCCGTGTAGTGGGCCCCCGACCGAAGATGCAGCGCAAGTGGCTCCACCGCCAGCGCAAAGAGAAGTGGGGACAATGAACACCCTTGCCGCGTGCCTCGTTCTACCGGATACCGCGAGGAAATCAGTGGTCCCGCCCGGACCCTGGCCGAAGCAGAGGCGTAGAGAACCGCGGTCCACCTGACAAAGCCCTCCCCAAGGCCGAATCTCCGCAGCACCGTGCAGAGGTAGTCCCACTCCAGGCTATCAAAAGCCTTCTCCAGGTCCACCGACAGGACGACCGGGGACGGGGCATCCACGAATGGTTCCCCTAGCAAACGGAACAACCTGTGAATATTCATAGTCGTGTTCCGCCGCGGGATGAAACCAGCTTGGTCTTCATGCACCAGGGAACTCATGTGTCCCAGCAGCCTCGAGGCCAAGATGCTGCTCAGTATTTTATAGTCCACCGTCAGCATCGATAGGGGACGGTAGGACCCCGGGTCGGACGAGTCTCGGCCCGGTTTGAGGAGAGGGACCACCAACGCCTCACACATCGAGCTCGGGAGTCGCCCCAGCCTCTTCGCCTCCCTGTAGACCACCAATAATCGAGGGGCTAGGAGGTCAGCGTAAGCTGCATAAAACTCCACAGGCAGGCCATCCAGGCCCGGGGTCTTGTTTCTCGCCATCCGTTTAATGGCCCCGCGGATCTCCCCCAATTCAATGTCGGATCCCAGGGCTTTCGCCACTTCCTGCTCCACTGTGCGGAGCTCCAGTGGACGTAGATAATCATCAAGTCGGCCGGGGTCTCGGGCGGAGCGACTACGGTACAAACATTCGTAATAATGCCGGAAGCAGCTAAGAATCTCCGGTTGGGTGTGTACCTCGGTTCCGTCTGCCGCACGCATACTTGTCGTCAATTGGGACTGGCACGTAGGGTTGGCCAACCACGCCAATAACGCGCTCGATCTGTCTCCCTCAGCGATGGCTCGGACCGTATAGGCCTTATAGTCAAAACAGCGGAGCCGTTCGACCTCTGCCGCCACCTTTTCCCTCGCCTCCGCCGTTTGTATTTGCAATTCCGGGTGTCCCGGGCGGCGAAGTTCAAGCTCGCGGAGTTTCCGATCCGCTGCATCTAAATCAGCTAAGATAACGCGCCTCATGCCCACCTTCTTAGAAATACAGTAACCCCTCACCACTACTTTAAAAGCGTCCCACTCTAACGCTCTAGTACTCGCGGTGCCGCCGTTGGATGCAAAAAATTCCGATATCCTGTCCCCCAGGTCCGCCCTGAAGACACTGTCCTCAAGGATCTCGGGTCGCAGCTTCCAGGTGGGCACCGCCGGCGTCCCGGGGAACCAACGAAGGTCCAGCAGGAGGGGGTTATGGTCCGAAACGGTCCTGGACAAGTACTCAGATCGGACCGCTGCCGAAACCAGTTCGGGCGACCCAAGAAAGCCATCTAGTCTGACATGCAGTTCATGAAGGCTCGAGAAATATGAATAATCCCTAGATGCGGGGTGATGCGCCCTCCAGATGTCCGTCAAGCCCCAGCGGGTCTGCCAATCCTGACGACCCTTAGCCGTGCGACGAACCGGAGAATCTGGAAGCGGCGGATGCGAGCGGTCAATATCCACGTCCACTACAGAATTGAAATCTCCTCCAAGCAGGAGTGGCCCGGCGAAAAAGTGGGCCAACGAGCCCGATAGCCTGGAAAGGAAGGCAGTCTGGTCCATATTAGGAG
The DNA here is from genome assembly GCF_964263255.1 of Lissotriton vulgaris. Classification (NCBI taxonomy): domain Eukaryota; kingdom Metazoa; phylum Chordata; class Amphibia; order Caudata; family Salamandridae; genus Lissotriton; species Lissotriton vulgaris. Next base: position 31,551 of record NW_028242610.1, read on the forward strand.
CATACACACAGCAAACGTTCAAGTCCCCCCCTCCGAGAGTGCCCGAGATGGCCACGTAACGCCCCTCTGGATCCAACACTGTTCTCGTGACTTGAAAGGGGACCCCCGCCCTGATCCATATTAGCGCCCCTCTGGCATAAGCGGAGTACGACGTGGAAAAGACCTGCCCCCGCCATCTACGCTGTAGCGCCGCCCCTTCCGCCTTGTTCAGATGAGTTTCCTGCAGCAGCGCCATTTGCACTCCCCTACGCACCAAATGAGCGTGGACCTTGTGGCGCCTGGACATAGTATGAAGCCCCCTCACGTTCCAAGTGACACATTTTAAGTTAGCCACATCAGCCATTGTCCCATATTGTCCTTGCACAGTCCCCCCATCCGGGTCCCAACAAAGGAAAGACATCATTCCTCCCAGCACTGGTGGCGGCCATTTTCCCCAACCAAAACCAAACAACCCAAGTACGAACCAAACCCTCACCCACCCACCCCAGAACAGGACCCAAACTGCACCATCTAGATCCCATCCAAACCTCACCTTCCATCAACCCAATAACCCCTACTAATCCCACGGTCGCCACCGTAGGAAGGCCTTAAGGGCCAGGTGCGGGCCGGGCGGAGGCAGCGGGCCCTCGACGCTCAGGCCACCAGGACTATAACAAGCCCTAAACAGTGCCAAAATCTCTCGGGGCAGAAACAGGGGCACCCCACCCTCCATCCCTCTCTGTCAGCAGCAATGGACGGCAACCGCCACCCCCCTGCCGGGCCCCCTCCCAAAAATAAGGCAGCACACCCCGTTACCCTTGTCCATCCAAAAGGTCCTCTACCGATTTCGGTGTGATCACCGGTGTGTGGGCACTATCAGTCACTGAGTCCTCCGAGTCCGATGGTGCCTCCTCTTCACCCAGGTTTACTTCCTCCTCAATGGCTTCGTCCCGTGCTCCCGACAACTCCGACAGTACTTCCAACACACCCCTCCGCTCCGACGACGTCTCTGCAGTTGAGGGCCCTCCCGTGCGGCTGCGGCGATTCCTGATCCTCCTGGATCGCCGTCTCTGTTCCGGCTCATCTGCCTGTTGGGACGAGGAGCCGAAGCCATCTTTCCCAGTCCTATAAAGTTCAAGCCAGGCACAGACATCCTCCGGGGTGTCGAAGAACTGAGTTTTGTCATCGACTATGATGCGGAGCCTTGCAGGGTAGAGGAGCGAGTACTGGATGCCCTCGCTCCTGAGCTCGCGCTTGACCGCCAGGAAGGAGAAACGCTTGCGTTGAGTCTCGTAGGTGTAGTCCGGAAAGATGTTCACCTGATTGTTCGCTACTTTGAATGGACCATTATGTCTGGCGGCATTGAGGATTAAGTCCCTGTCCCGAAAGTGCAATAAGCGCGCCACCACCGGCCTCGGGGTGCGTCCCTGTTGCGGTGGCCGTGCCGGGACTCTGTGGGCCCGCTCCAGAGTGTAGAAGGAGGACAGCCCCTCCGGGGCTACCGTGTCACGGAGCCAGGTCTCTAAGTATGTCACCATGTCGCCATCCTCGATCTTTTCCGGGAGGCCCACTACACGAATGTTGTTTCTCCTGTTGCGGCCTTCCGCGTCCTCCGCCCTCTGCTCCAGGGTCGCAATTCGGGATAAGGCATCCTTCATCGTCGCGGCCAAGGTTCGCTGCGCCGGCTCCAAGGTTTTCACCGAGCTCTCCACTTCCTTGACCCGGTCCGAAAGTTTGCCGTGGTCCGCTCTGAGGAGGCCTAGGCTCGTCGCCACCTGGGCAATGTCCTGTTGGAGGGCCGCTCTCGTGGTCGTTATCGCCTCCAGGACGCGGTCGAACTGTTGTTGCATCGACGCGCCACCAGAACTCTTTGGGTCCCCATGCTCCTCTTTGTCCTGGGCTTCCGAGTCCGAGGCGGTCGGGGTAGTCCCCTTGGCTCCTCTAGGTTTCCCCATGTCGCCGGGGGCACTCCGTGAAGATCCCGGAGTAGACGTCTCCGGGTGCAGATGTCGATCACGACCCTCCCGGATACTGGGCCTCAAATCGAGTGTGGGAGACCTCCTTCTCCAGGGCCTGTGGAGACTTCTCCGCTTCGGCTCACGCCGCCGCCACGGCGTCCGAGGGCACCGATGAGGGGGCGGAGACAACCGTCGCCGAGTCGGGCAGGTCGGCTCACCCGCTAGGGACCCGGGGTGAGGGTCACCAACTCCACCGGACGATTTGTGGCGCCAAAGTGTCGCGCCTCCCATGGAAGTGGACTGGCCGGGAAGACGTAGCTAGGTGCGGAGTCGTGAGTCGGGCCACCGCCTTGGTCACAGGGCGTCCGCTCCCGGGGCCCCCTATAGCGTGGGCATCCACCCGGTCACCCAACCGAGTGCAAACTCGTTGTGAAAAGTCCGATCCAGTAGACAGCCAGTGCCCAGAGCAGCCGGGGATGGCAAAGTCGGGAGCAATTCGCTGCACGCGACACTCCTCCAAGTCAATGGGTCCGACCAGGGGGACAAAGAAGTCCGGGCGCCATGTTGGGTCGTACTCCACAACTCCACAAACTTCAGTTTAACTCCGGGGCAACTCTCGGCCGAGCCCCATCAGGGGCCCCGGCAGGTCTTCGGCGGTCCGCTCAGCCGAATGCGGGGTCTGGGGTGCTCCGCAGCCTCCGATTTACAGGATAATTCCGGGCTCAGTCCCGGAGCCGAGCTCTCAGGCGACCATCGCCATCGGCGCCCAAGCCACGCCCCCCTCACAAAGTAACATTCATATTATGTTCTTTTGTAATCTGTACTCTACCCCGAGGAAATTGTTCCTCTTACCTCTTCTTAAACGCTGGGGCATAAGAACATGTAAAACTGCTTATCTGAAGTTACTTTTGTTAGATGAGGTGTATGTTATCTTTGTTGTTTCTCGCTTTTTAATGTCAGTGATGAAACACAGAAACTCTATGATCTAAGCCTTATATGTTTAAATCAACTAAACACTCGAATATGAGGCCTCCCGTTTATATGTTTATCACTGACTTTTTATATATGGAAAAATGTTTTATAGATTTTTTACAAATTTTCTCTATGTGGAAACCATTTTTAAATTCATGGTATAAACTGTACTTGTATGCTTTTATGATTTTTCTGATAAATCGAATAAAGCTAAATTTGAATTTGAATTTGAATTTGACTACCATTGCCGAAACACAAGGGAATGCATCTCAGAGAGATAAGTCAAGTACGTGGTAGATAAAAACATTTTCGTGTTTATGCACGCTGATGTACTTTGAACACTGCCCCCCCCCCCCTCCTCATCATTTAGATTACCACCGCCCATTGCACAAAAGCATACCGGGTGCTCCCCATGCAAAAAAAACGATTTTTTTTTTTTTTGCCCCGCGGGTCCCTTTTAAAGCCTCCACATCAAACCTAGGGGGTCAGGGAGGATCTACTATGCCCCCTTATGGTCATTTCCCTCTTCGTTTTGGCCTCCTTTTGTCTCTCGATCCTACCGAGAGACAAGATGGCGGCCGCTCCGGAGAGCCAATCAGCTTCGCTTCGCAAAGTTCCGTTACGCGAAAAGTATGCGAACCGGAGCGCTAACCGGGACGCTGTCACAGATACATATATTTTTTTGAACATTAATTTATCAAAATACACTGGAGCACATATATTGAAACCTAGCAAAGGCACATCGGGCTAACAGTAACTACAATTTTGCCAAGTTTCATGCAAATCCATTCAGCCGTTCAAGCTAAAAGTGAGGCCAACCGCCCTATGGAAATTAACATGGGAATAACGCGTTTTGGGACCCCCCTTTTTTCTCGGCCCCCCCTTGACGAACACCCCCCAAATTTTCAGGGGCTGCTCAGAAACAAAATGTGCCACTTTCCTGAAAAAAGCCTATTCCGTCCACAAACGCCAAAGTTATTAGACATAGAATTTTCAAAAATCCCATAGAGAAAAAATCCTAACTATATATACCTACTGGCGACCGCCAGTAGGTAAATATATATATATATATATATATATATATATATATATATATATATATATATATATATATATATATATATAAACATTTCTTTTTCTATATACATGTATATAGTGTTTTATTTGATATCTGGGAAATCCTTTCTATTAGAGAGTGTTGCACAAATAAAACCCCACGCTTTATTCAGAAAACTGTCTTTTGATGTGCCTCATTTTATGAGAGTGAAACACCTTTCCAGGTATTTTATTGCTTTGCTGTGTGTGTGCCTCTGTGTGGGAGTGCTGTATTTTTTATTATTAGGGAGTGCAAAGCAGGACACCTCCCATACGACTGCAGTGGTTTTGTGGTCCCAGAACTCTACCTCCACTATTTTGCGGCTCAATGCTATTAGAACACATCGTTGGTATCACCCAGATGCCTGTATCCCTTGTCTGAGGCCCGAGAGAAACCAGCTAGGGAACCTCCCTCACTCTTCAATTCTACCAAAGGGCTTCCTAATGGGCTCTAGGGACATCCAAACCATCTCCATAATATGCTGGCCTGGCAGAACCTCCGATATTCCTCTATTTCCCGCTCTTCCTCTAACAAATATCCCCAGCTACTACTCACACTTGAAAAGCTAGTACAACGCAGTCTCCACCACCAAGATCTCAACACTATGTATGACATTTTCCTTGACGGCCACTTCTTGACCCATGCCGAAGATACCCACTTTCAGAATGCTTCATACATGGACCTCTTCGTGCTTCAACGAGTACATAACGCCCAATGCTCCCTTCTTCTCTCCTACCCCTTAGCCCCGACAACTTCTCTCCACTGACGCTCCTCGTTTTGGACACTGATGGAAACCAGCTGTTTTTCAGGTTATACCTACTCTGCTTTGTCATGGAGACCAACACTACTACTCAAATCCGGAGGGTCTGGGGGGTGTACCTGTGCTTTCCAATCACAGAAAAAATGTGATCCTATTGTTCACAGACATAACCTATTGCAGTCAACCACAGACATAAATTGATAGACTTTAAATGTCAGCACGGAGCATACCTTTTCACCCTCCGACATTGCAAAATTTGACCCCACAAGATCTGACCAATACCCCAAATGTTTGGCCCTGAATGCAGATTTTGCACACTTAACATGGAGTTGTTCGCAGATTTAACACTATTATGCATCCATCTTTTTCCATAGCTCAGTCATGGCCAGAATAGTGGTCACACCAGACCACTCTTATTGCTTCTGTGTTACACCAGTGATATTACTAAGTGCTCTCGCTGGCTTGTGTCAATGGTACTCCTACTGGCCAAGCACAAAATTGTGATGCATTGGGGTAGTGACAGGGTTCCAACCGTCGCAAATTTGCTTAAAAGTATGACATATTGTGGAACCTGAGCGGGGACTAAGCGCAACTCTAAACACTCACATCCTAACCTAAAGATTTCTGGCAGCCCCTATGGGACTACCTTCTTACTCTTAACTGTACCACTTCAGATTGATCACTTCTTTCAGCCCTACCTCCTCTTTGACCCTTCCCTTTCGCACTGAATCATATGCCCTCATCTATGATACAGCCCTGTTTCTCCATTTACATGTATGCACTATGGTTGTATGTCGGAACAACAAGTTCCTTTACAACGCCTACCTGAACAACGCGGTCTCTACTACGACCACGTCTTAACCATGACTAGCTTTACCATGCATTCCTTTACCAGAATTTTTTGTTGTAAAGGCATGCATGGTAAACTGCTATCCATGGCTGAGTTTACCACCCCCCTCCTTCTGCACCTGAGCTCTAAGAACACCCTCCAACCTCCTAAAACTACACTGAACCTCCTCCCCTAAAAACTAATTTGTACCCTTCCTAAACACTGAAAGGTAACCCAAACCTCCCCACCTAAAAACTAACTTGAACCCCTCCCACCCCCTAAAAATGAACAATGAACGAATCAATCAATCAAACAAGGAATTTGTAGAGTGCACTACTCACCAGTGAGTGTCTCAAGGCACTAGGGGGGTGGGGGATGCTGCTATTGCTCGAACAGCCAGGTCTTGAGTAGCCTCCTGAAGATTAGTAGGTCTTGGATCTGTCGTATGAGGATGGGGAGGGTGTTCCAGGTCTTGGTGGCGAGGTAGGAGAATATTCTGGCACCGGATGTTGCTCTTTGAATGCGGGGGACGGCGGCGAGGGTGCGGTCGGCCGAGCGAAGCTGGCAGTTTGGGGTGTAGAAGGTGCGTCGTCTGTTGAGGTATGCTGGTCTGGTGTCGTGGAGTGCCTTATGTGCGTGGGTGAGGAGCTTGAAGGTAATCCTCTTGTTGACGGGCATCCAGTGCAGGTCTCTCAGGTGGGGTGTGATGTGGCTTTGTCGTGGGATGTCGAGGATCAGGCGGGCCGAGGCGTTCTGCATGCATTAAAGTTGTTTCAGTAGTTTGGCCGGGGCTCCCGCATAGAGGGTGTTTCCGTAGTCCAGCCTGCTGCTGATGAGGGCCTGGGTAACCGTTTTTTTGTGTTGGTAGGGATCCATCTGTAGACCTTGCAGAGCATGCGGAGGGTGTTGAAGCAGGAGGATGAGACGGCATTGACTAGCTGGGTCATGGAGAGTGTTGAGTTGAGGACGATCCCCAGGTTGCATGCGTGGTCGGTGGGCGTTGGTGCTGTTCCCAGGGCAGTCGGCCACCAGGAGTTGTCCTAGGCTAAGAGGGTGGAGCCGAGGATGAGGACCTCCGTCTTTTCCAAGTTCAGCTTCAGACGGCTGTTCTCCATCCATTCCGCAGCGACTTTCATTTCTTCGTGGAGGTTGGTCTTGGCAGTGAGAGAGTCCTTGGTGAGGGAGAGGATCAGCTGTGTGTCGTCGGCGTAGGAGATGATGTTGAGGTTGTGCAGTCCGGCAACGTGGGCGAGCGGGGCCATGTAGATGTTAAACAATGTCGGGCTGAGTGATGATCCCTGGGATATGCTTATCTTGGAGGCTTCGGAACGGAAAGGAGGGAGGCAGACGCTCTGGGTTCTGCCTGCAAGGAAGGAGGTGGTCCATGTCTCGGATTCATGCGTTGTGGAGGCATGTGCAAGGGTGTGGTGGCAGATCGTGTCGAAGGCGGCTGAAAGGTCCAGGAGGCGGAGGGCCACGGTTTCGCAGTTGTCTAGCAAGGCCCTGATGTCATCAGTGGTGGTGATGAGGGCAGTTTTGGTGCTGTGGTTGCTGCGGAACCCGGACTGGGACGGGTCCAGGATGTTGTTCTCCTCGAGGTAGCGGGTCAGCCATTTGTTGATGGTTTTCTCGATGGCCTTTGCCGGGAACGGGAGCAGGGAGATGGGCCGGAAGTTCTTAAGGTCCCTCGGATCTGCCTTGGGTTTCTTGAGCAGGGCGTTGATCTCTGCGTGCTTCCAGCTCTCTAGGAAGGTTACGGTCTTGAAGGAGATGTTGATGGCCTTGTGGAGATGGGGTGAGATGGTGATGCTTGATTTTTTGAAGATGTAGTGTGGGCACGGGTCAGAAGGGGAGACGGAGTGGATGGTGTTCATGATTTTGAGGGTGTTGACCTCTTAATGGAGAAGTGTGGCTCAATGACTAGAGCGGCAGACCCTGATGCAGAGGTCTAGCCTGGGACCAGGGTTCAATTCCCCGCCTCGGCGGGTCTTGGGCTCAAAATTCCATGGACCTGATAATTCTCACCTCGGTGCCTATTCCAATCATGGAGTCCCACTCTGCAACTCTGGGCAATAGCTTGCTTAATCTCCACAATGGCCCCCACAACGCTAAGGATGCCTGGCCTCCACCTTGGGGGTGCCCAGGAGTGGACGCCTCACAGGGAAAGCCAGGATGGGTTCCACAGCGGTATTCGTACAAGCGCCTTGAGACTCTTGGTCCAGAGTGCACTCTTTGCTTCAAATGGTGCAAATCCATTGAGTAGTTCCTGAGAAATTAAAAAAATATATATATCTCTCTGGTGACTGAGGAGGAACTGCGAACCCTCCCAATCACGAGCCTCATTCTGATTGGCTGCCAATACTCTAAACCAAGAAGTTATGGCAGCCATCTTGTGACTCAGTGAGTCACAAGAAAACAGTAAAAAAAAGATAAAAACAAGAAAAGGGGCAGGGCAGAAACACCCTGACCCCCTAGGCCCCAAAAAAGCAATCGTTTAAAAAACATTTCATCCAGAGTCAAGCTGGGTGCGGGAATCCGGTAGAAAAAAAAATGAAGCATGGGCTCCTGCGCTTCATTTTCCTTAAGCCCCGGGAGGGCCAGGTACTGGGGGAAATCAAAATGTATGGAGCGGGGACCACGGGGACCGCAACCTCCCCGGGGCTTTGCTGATAATGTGCGGGGTCACGCGGCTTCTCGCACCCCAGGGACCACCACCTCCCCAGTAAGCCCCACACGGTGGGATTTCTGAGAGGTGGTCTGAGGCCACGCTCCTTTTTACACTACTCTGCAATCGCGCCTCTTGGCAGACTGCTGGTGGGTCGATGAGGTCCTCTTGTGTCTATGGTTTCAAGAATGGTAGTCTGTATTTTAGAGTGGTTGTATGAAAGGTTATATTAGGGTGTGAGGAGGTGCATCAGCTATTAAATGGATGATGTCATCAATGATGTCACTGACCATGTCACAAGTGAGGTAATATGTGACATCATCAGCAGCGCATTGCGGGGCGCGAGATATAGTTAGCTCATCTAACTATAGCAGCCGAATTTCTCAGGTTTCGTACAAGTGAAATGTCCAACTAACTATACCGTCCCTGAAACCTATGGCTTTTTCAGTGAATTTCTAAGGTTTTTTTAAATGCTAATTACTAAAGATAATGTCCCTGAAACCTATGTTTCTTTCAGTGAATTTCTAAGGTTTTTTTTAATGCTATATACTAACTATAACTTCCCTGAAACCTATGTTTTTTTCAGTGAATATATATATATCTATATATATATATATTCACTGCAAAAACCATAGGTTTGACACATGTTATAGTTAGCTGGACATTTCACTCATATAAAACCAATGAAATTCCCCCGTTATAGTTACTTCAGCTAACTATAACTTGCGCGCCCGCAATGCACTGCGGATGATGTCACACATCACATCACTCATGACATCATCTGTTAAATGGGTTAGTTTTGAAAATTACATATATTTTATATATGTAGATCTGAAAGTTGGTTGAACAAAAATGTAGTATATAAGTGTATAAACGGTTGCTTTTTTGGTGAAAAATAGATTCTATAACTGACTGATTAAATATATCTTAATGAGTACATGGGTTACTGAGTAATATTTAAATATATACCTATCTGTGTCTGTCTATCAGTTTCTATTTTAGTGGCTGAATATGTTGATGAGTAGCTTTATCACTGATACATTATATCTATATAGGTTATTGTTTCTTTATTATTACCAAAAGTGTCTCAGTGTCTAAGTGTTAATATGCTACATTAGGAGATTTTACATATTCCATACATGCAAGAATCAGTGACATACTATTCCTATATGTTGTAGGCAGCATATGTCAGATACTAGATATTATCAGTGATATCAAGAGTAATGTCACTAACCATGTGATGAGTGATGTAATATGTAACATCATCAGCAGTGCATTGCGGGCGCGCGAGTTATAGTTAGCTGAAGTAACTATAACGGGGGAATTTCATTGGTTTTATATGAGTGAAATGTCCAGCTAACGATAACATGTGTCAAACCTATGGTTTTTGCAGTGAATTTCATAGGTTTTTCAAATGCTACTTCCTAACTATAACGTGTGTAAAACCTATGGTTTTTTCCAGTGAATTTCATAGGTTTTTAAAAGCTACTTCCTAACTATAACGTGTGTAAAACCTATGGTTTTTTCAGTGAATTTCATAGGTTTTTTGAATGCTAGTTCCTAACTATAACGGATATACCTAAAATGGATATTGCCATACCAATCTTACGTGTGCGATCGGGTGCGCGCACCCGCCTATATTTTTCGTGAAAGCTTTGCAATTTCAACGTAATGAATTTTTTCATAGATCAATCAAAGAACTTATAGTACGTTAAAGAGACTGAACCTAGGCTTCTTTTTTTTTCATATGAACCTTTTAATTAAATGGAGCCGAATGTCTTTTTAAACTTTCGTGCGTGACTGGATGTAGACACCTTTTTTTTTTTTTTAAATATAAAAGGTTTTACAGTTTGAAAATTGTACACTTGAATCGTGCTCAGAAGATATGTAAAATCCGTATGTGTTTGAATTTACTCCTTTTCACGTTTTGAAACTTCACTGAAGAAGACCGCTACTTCCAAATCACGTATGTGACTAGATACTATCATCGCGTACACGTCCTGAGACGCGCATGTGAAGTCATATGACTTGAAAACAACACTTCCAATTGGTTCTTAGTAGTTTCTATTCTGGAATTTACACGCAGCACTCCACCTACTTCCCTCACTATCTTTTCTACTCTCAAGAGAGAACAACGTCCAACATCTTTCCGAAGACTTTGCTGAAATGGCTGCCACTCCGCATTCATCTTCCGAATCTGAAGAAAATGAGCGACTACCTTTAAGAAGAAAAAAGGAATCTTTCATTTGTCAATTTTTCACTTATCCTGAAGATCAAAAGAAAGTGAATGTGCCAAAAGTAACCTGCACGATATGCAAATCGGAGCTCTAAAGAGGAAATCCAACAAAAAAATATTCCTTTTCCATACATACCATGCAGCGGCATGTCAAACAAAGGCACCCTGTAGAGTTTATAAAGGCATCGACAAGAGCCCTGGCCACACTATTACCATCAGAAGTGGCCAGCACATCTTCTGGTGGACGTCCTGTATCTCCATCGAGTGCTGAGATGGACTTGAGACCATATCTTGCGAAGGTGCACATGAAATGCAACGACTGTGGAGAAATTCGTCTGGACGGAGAGCAGAGCCTCATTCTTATTAAACTAAAAATTGAGAGTCATAAATGCCCCGAGGAAAGATAAATTTCTTCATTTCATTTTGATCGTATGTAATACTTAAAAATGTCGTTGCAAGTTTAAAAAATCAAAAACAACATAACACTTGTTTCCAAAAAAAAAAAAAAAAAGTTCTTTTTAGAACTAACTCTTTGTACCAAAAACAGCTCCAGGAGCATATTATAAAGGGAGTTTATCTCCGCTTTTTTGGCTTTGTTTCGTGTGCGACCGGGTGCGCGCACCCACCTATATATTTCGGGAAAACTTTGTAATTTGAACCTATTGAATTTCTTCATAGACCCATCAAAGAACTTATAGTACGTGAAAGAGACTAAACCTAGGCTTATTTTTTATTATTATCAAAATTTTCATTAAATAAAACCCAATGTCTTTTTAAACTTTCGTGCGTGACTAGATATACACACCTTTGTATTTTTTTAAAGAAATATAAAAGGTTTTATAGTTTAATAATTATATGCTTGAATTGAGCTTAGAAGATATACAAAATCCGGATTTGTTTGGATTTACTCCTTTTCACGTTTTCAAACTTCGCTGAATTAGACCGCTACTTCAAAATAACGTATGTGACTAGATAGTATTATCGCGTACATGACCTGAGACGCTCATGTGAAGTCATGTGACTTGAAAACAACACTTCCAATTGGTTAGTTTTGAAAATTACATATATTTTATATATGTAGATCTGAAAGTTGGTTGAACAAAAATGTAGTATATAAGTGTATAAACGGTTGCTTTTTTGGTGAAAAATAGATTCTATAACTGACTGATTAAATATACCTTAATGAGTACATGGGTTACTGAGTAATATTTAAATATATACCTATCTGTGTCTGTCTATCAGTTTCTATTTTAGTGGCTGAATGTGTTGATGAGTAGCTTTATCACTGATACATTATATCTATATAGGTTATTGTTTCTTTATTATTACCAAAAGTGTCTCAGTGTCTAAGTGTTAATATGCTACATTAGGAGATTTTACATATTCCATACATGCAAGAATCAGTGACATACTATTCCTATATGTTGTAGGCAGCATATGTCAGATACTAGATATTATCAGTGATATCAAGAGTAATGTCACTAACCATGTGATGAGTGATGTAAAATGTAACATCATCAGCAGTGCATTGCGGGCGCTCGAGTTATAGTTAGCTGAAGTAACTATAACGGGGGAATTTCATTGGTTTTATATGAGTGAAATGTCCAGCTAACTATAACATGTATCAAACCTATGGTTTTCGCAGTGAATTTCATAGGTTTTTCAAATGCTACTTCCTAACTATAACGTGTGTAAAACCTATGGTTTTTTCAGTGAATTTCATAGGTTTTTTAAATGCTACTTCCTAACTATAACGTGTGTAAAACCTATGGTTTTTTCAGTGAATTTCATAGGTTTTTTGAATGCTAGTTCCTAACTATAACGGATATACCTAAAATGGATATTGCCATACCAATCTTACGTGCGCGATCGGGTGCGCGCACCCGCCTATATATTTCGTGAAAGCTTTGCAATTTCAACTTAATGAATTTCTTCATAGATCAATCAAATAACTTATAGTACGTTAAAGTGACTGAACCTCGGCTTCTTTTTTTTTCATATGAACCTTTTAATTAAATGGAGCCGAATGTCTTTTTAAACTTTCGCGCATGACTGGATGTAGACATCTTTTTAAAAAAAAAAAATATAAAAGGTTTTATAGTTTGAAAATTGTACACTTGAATCGAGCTCAGAAGATATGTAAAATCCGTACGTGTTTGAATTTACTCCTTTTCACGTTTTGAAACTTCACTGAAGAAGACCGCTACTTCCAAATCACGTACGTGACTAGATACTATCATCGCGTACACGTCCTGAGACGCGCGTGTGAAGTCATGTGACTTGAAAACAACACTTCCAATTGGTTCTTAGTAGTTTCTATTCTGGAATTTACACGCAGCACTCCACCCACTTCCCTCACTATCTTTTCTACTCTCAAGAGAGAACAACGTCCAACATCTTTCCGAAGACTTTGCTGAAATGGCTGCCACTCCGCATTCATCTTCCGAATCTGAAGAAAATGAGCGACTACCTTTAAGAAGAAACAAGGAATCTTTCATTTGTCAATTTTTCACTTATCCTGAAGATCAAAAGAAAGTGAATGTGCCAAAAGTAACCTGCACGATATGCAAATCGGAGCTCTAAAGAGGAAATCCAACAAAAAAATATTCCTTTTCCATACATACCATGCAGCGGCATGTCAAACAAAGGCACCCTGTAGAGTTTATAAAGGCATCGACAAGAGCCCTGGCCACACTATTACCATCAGAAGTGGCCAGCACATCTTCTGGTGGACGTCCTGTATCTCCATCGAGTGCTGAGATGGACTTGAGACCATATCTTGCGAAGGTGCACATGAAATGCAACGACTGTGGAGAAATTCGTCTGGACGGAGAGCAGAGCCTCATTCTTATTAAACTAAAAATTGAGAGTCATAAATGCCCCGAGGAAAGATAAATTTCTTCATTTCATTTTGATCGTATGTCATACTTAAAAATGTCGTTGCAAGTTTAAAAAATCAAAAACAACATAACACTTGTTTCCAAAAAAAAAAAAAAAAGTTCTTTTTAGAACTAACTCTTTGTACCAAAAACAGCTCCAGGAGCATATTATAAAGGGAGTTTATCTCCGCTTTTTTGGCTTTGTTTCGTGTGCGACCGGGTGCGCGCACCCACCTATATATTTCGGGAAAACTTTGTAATTTGAACCTATTGAATTTCTTCATAGACCCATCAAAGAACTTATAGTACGTGAAAGAGACTAAACCTAGGCTTATTTTTTATTATTATCAACATTTTCATTAAATAAAACCCAATGTCTTTTTAAACTTTCGTGCGTGACTAGATATACACACCTTTGTATTTTTTTAAAGAAATATAAAAGGTTTTATAGTTTAATAATTATATGCTTGAATTGAGCTTAGAAGATATACAAAATCCGGATTTGTTTGGATTTACTCCTTTTCACGTTTTCAAACTTCGCTGAATTAGACCGCTACTTCAAAATAACGTATGTGACTAGATAGTATTATCGCGTACACGACCTGAGACGCTCATGTGAAGTCATGTGACTTGAAAACAACACTTCCAATTGGTTAGTTTTGAAAATTACATATATTTTATATATGTAGATCTGAAAGTTGGTTGAACAAAAATGTAGTATATAAGTGTATAAACGGTTGCTTTTTTGGTGAAAAATAGATTCTATAACTGACTGATTAAATATACCTTAATGAGTACATGGGTTACTGAGTAATATTTAAATATATACCTATCTGTGTCTGTCTATCAGTTTCTATTTTAGTGGCTGAATGTGTTGATGAGTAGCTTTATCACTGATACATTATATCTATATAGGTTATTGTTTCTTTATTATTACCAAAAGTGTCTCAGTGTCTAAGTGTTAATATGCTACATTAGGAGATTTTACATATTCCATACATGCAAGAATCAGTGACATACTATTCCTATATGTTGTAGGCAGCATATGTCAGATACTAGATATTATCAGTGATATCAAGAGTAATGTCACTAACCATGTGATGAGTGATGTAAAATGTAACATCATCAGCAGTGCATTGCGGGCGCTCGAGTTATAGTTAGCTGAAGTAACTATAACGGGGGAATTTCATTGGTTTTATATGAGTGAAATGTCCAGCTAACTATAACATGTATCAAACCTATGGTTTTCGCAGTGAATTTCATAGGTTTTTCAAATGCTACTTCCTAACTATAACGTGTGTAAAACCTATGGTTTTTTCAGTGAATTTCATAGGTTTTTTAAATGCTACTTCCTAACTATAACGTGTGTAAAACCTATGGTTTTTTCAGTGAATTTCATAGGTTTTTTGAATGCTAGTTCCTAACTATAACGGATATACCTAAAATGGATATTGCCATACCAATCTTACGTGCGCGATCGGGTGCGCGCACCCGCCTATATATTTCGTGAAAGCTTTGCAATTTCAACTTAATGAATTTCTTCATAGATCAATCAAATAACTTATAGTACGTTAAAGTGACTGAACCTCGGCTTCTTTTTTTTTCATATGAACCTTTTAATTAAATGGAGCCGAATGTCTTTTTAAACTTTCGCGCATGACTGGATGTAGACATCTTTTTAAAAATAAAAAATATAAAAGGTTTTATAGTTTGAAAATTGTACACTTGAATCGAGCTCAGAAGATATGTAAAATCCGTACGTGTTTGAATTTACTCCTTTTCACGTTTTGAAACTTCACTGAAGAAGACCGCTACTTCCAAATCACGTACGTGACTAGATACTATCATCGCGTACACGTCCTGAGACGCGCGTGTGAAGTCATGTGACTTGAAAACAACACTTCCAATTGGTTCTTAGTAGTTTCTATTCTGGAATTTACACGCAGCACTCCACCCACTTCCCTCACTATCTTTTCTACTCTCAAGAGAGAACAACGTCCAACATCTTTCCGAAGACTTTGCTGAAATGGCTGCCACTCCGCATTCATCTTCCGAATCTGAAGAAAATGAGCGACTACCTTTAAGAAGAAACAAGGAATCTTTCATTTGGCAATTTTTCACTTATCCTGAAGATCAAAAGAAAGTGAATGCGCCAAAAGTAACCTGCACGATATGCAAATCGGAGCTCTCAAGAGGAAATCCAACAAAAAATATTCCTTTTCCATACATACCATGCAGCGGCATTTCAAACAAAGGCACCCTGTAGAGTTTGCAAAGGCATCGACAAGAGCCCTGGCCACGCTATTACCATCAGAAGTGGCCAGCACATCTTCTGGTGGACGTCCTGTATCTCCATCGAGTGCTGAGATGGACTTGAGACCATATCTTGCGAAGGTGCACATGAAATGCAACGACTGTGGAGAAATTCGTCTGGACGGAGAGCAGAGCCTCATTCTTATTAAACTAAAAATTGAGAGTCATAAATGCCCCGAGGAAAGATAAATTTCTTCATTTCATTTTGATCGTATGTCATACTTAAAAATGTCGTTGCAAGTTTAAAAAATCAAAAACAACATAACACTTGTTTCCAAAAAAAAAAAAAAAAAGTTCTTTTTAGAACTAACTCTTTGTACCAAAAACAGCTCCAGGAGCATATTATAAAGGGAGTTTATCTCCGCTTTTTTGGCTTTGTTTCGTGTGCGACCGGGTGCGCGCACCCACCTATATATTTCGGGAAAACTTTGTAATTTGAACCTATTGAATTTCTTCATAGACCCATCAAAGAACTTATAGTACGTGAAAGAGACTAAACCTAGGCTTATTTTTTATTATTATCAACATTTTCATTAAATAAAACCCAATGTCTTTTTAAACTTTCGTGCGTGACTAGATATACACACCTTTGTATTTTTTTAAAGAAATATAAAAGGTTTTATAGTTTAATAATTATATGCTTGAATTGAGCTTAGAAGATATACAAAATCCGGATTTGTTTGGATTTACTCTTTTTCACGTTTTCAAACTTCGCTGAATTAGACCGCTACTTCAAAATAACGTATGTGACTAGATAGTATTATCGCGTACACGACCTGAGACGCTCATGTGAAGTCATGTGACTTGAAAACAACACTTCCAATTGGTTAGTTTTGAAAATTACATATATTTTATATATGTAGATCTGAAAGTTGGTTGAACAAAAATGTAGTATATAAGTGTATAAACGGTTGCTTTTTTGGTGAAAAATAGATTCTATAACTGACTGATTAAATATACCTTAATGAGTACATGGGTTACTGAGTAATATTTAAATATATACCTATCTGTGTCTGTCTATCAGTTTCTATTTTAGTGGCTGAATGTGTTGATGAGTAGCTTTATCACTGATACATTATATCTATATAGGTTATTGTTTCTTTATTATTACCAAAAGTGTCTCAGTGTCTAAGTGTTAATATGCTACATTAGGAGATTTTACATATTCCATACATGCAAGAATCAGTGACATACTATTCCTATATGTTGTAGGCAGCATATGTCAGATACTAGATATTATCAGTGATATCAAGAGTAATGTCACTAACCGTGTGATGAGTGATGTAAAATGTAACATCATCAGCAGTGCATTGCGGGCGCGCGAGTTATAGTTAGCTGAAGTAACTATAACGGGGGAATTTCATTGGTTTTATATGAGTGAAATGTCCAGCTAACTATAACATGTATCAAACCTATGGTTTTCGCAGTGAATTTCATAGGTTTTTCAAATGCTACTTCCTAACTATAACGTGTGTAAAACCTATGGTTTTTTCAGTGAATTTCATAGGTTTTTTAAATGCTACTTCCTAACTATAACGTGTGTAAAACCTATGGTTTTTTCAGTGAATTTCATAGGTTTTTTGAATGCTAGTTCCTAACTATAACGGATATACCTAAAATGGATATTGCCATACCAATCTTACGTGCGCGATCGGGTGCGCGCACCCGCCTATATATTTCGTGAAAGCTTTGCAATTTCAACTTAATGAATTTCTTCATAGATCAATCAAATAACTTATAGTACGTTAAAGAGACTGAACCTCGGCTTCTTTTTTTTTCATATGAACCTTTTAATTAAATGGAGCCGAATGTCTTTTTAAACTTTCGCGCATGACTGGATGTAGACATCTTTTTAAAAAACAAAATATATAAAAGGTTTTATAGTTTGAAAATTGTACATTTGAATCGAGCTCAGAAGATATGTAAAATCTGTACGTGTTTGAATTTACTCCTTTTCACGTTTTGAAACTTCACTGAAGAAGACCGCTACTTCCAAATCACGTACGTGACTAGATACTATCATCGCGTACACGTCCTGAGACGCGCGTGTGAAGTCATGTGACTTGAAAACAACACTTCCAATTGGTTCTTAGTAGTTTCTATTCTGGAATTTACACGCAGCACTCCACCCACTTCCCTCACTATCTTTTCTACTCTCAAGAGAGAACAACGTCCAACATCTTTCCGAAGACTTTGCTGAAATGGCTGCCACTCCGCATTCATCTTCCGAATCTGAAGAAAATGAGCGACTACCTTTAAGAAGAAACAAGGAATCTTTCATTTGGCAATTTTTCACTTATCCTGAAGATCAAAAGAAAGTGAATGCGCCAAAAGTAACCTGCACGATATGCAAATCGGAGCTCTCAAGAGGAAATCCAACAAAAAATATTCCTTTTCCATACATACCATGCAGCGGCATTTCAAACAAAGGCACCCTGTAGAGTTTGCAAAGGCATCGACAAGAGCCCTGGCCACGCTATTACCATCAGAAGTGGCCAGCACATCTTCTGGTGGACGTCCTGTATCTCCATCGAGTGCTGAGATGGACTTGAGACCATATCTTGCGAAGGTGCACATGAAATGCAACGACTGTGGAGAAATTCTTCTGTACGGAGAGCAGAGCCTCATTCTTATTAAACTAAAAATTGAGAGTCATAAATGCCCCGAGGAAAGATAAATTTCTTCATTTCATTTTGATCGTATGTCATACTTAAAAATGTTGTTGCAAGTTTAAAAAATCAAAACGATCATAACACTTGTTTCCCAAAAAAAAAAAAAAAAAAAAGTTCTTTTTAGAACTAACTCTTTGTACCAAAAACAGCTCCAGGAGCATATTATAAAGGGAGTTTATATCCGCTTTTTTGGCTTTGTTTCGTGCGCGACCGGGTGCGCACACCCACCTATATATTTTGGGAAAACTTTGTAATTTGAACCTATTGAATTTCTTCATAGACCCATCAAAGAACTTATAGTACGTGAAAGAGACTAAACCTAGGCTTATTTTTTATTGTTATCAAAATTTTAATTAAATAAAACCCAATGTCTTTTTAAACTTTCGTGCGTGACTAGATATACACACCTTTGTATTTTTTTAAAGAAATATAAAAGGTTTTATAGTTTAATAATTATATGCTTGAATCGAGCTTAGAAGATATACACAATCCGGATTTGTTTGGATTTACTCCTTTTCACGTTTTCAAACTTCGCTGAATTAGACCGCTACTTCAAAATAATGTACGTGACTAGATAGTATCATCGCGTACACGACCTGAGACGCGCATGTGCAGTCATGTGACTTGAAAACAACACTTCCAATTGGTTCTTAGTAGTTTCTATTCTGGAATTTACACAAAGCACTCCACCCACTTCCCTCACTTTCTTTTCTACTCTCAAGAGAGAACAACGTCCAACATCTTCCGGAAGACTTTGCTGAAATGGCTGCCGTTCCGCATTCATCTTCCGAATCTGAAGAAAATGAGCGACTACCTTTAAGAAGAAAAAAGGAATCTTTCATTTGGCAATTTTTCACTTATCCTGAAGATCAAAAGAAAGTGAATGCGCCAAAAGTAACCTGCACGATATGCAAATCGGAGCTCTCAAGAGGAAATCCCAAAAAAAAATTCCTTTTCCATACATACCATGCAGCGGCATGTCAAACAAAGGCACCCTGAGCATTATGCAAAAGCATCGACAAGAGCCCTGGCCACGCTATTACCATCAGAAGTGGCTAGTACATCTTCTGGAGGATGACCTGTATCTCCATCGAGTGCTGAGATGGACTTAAGACCATATCTTGCGAAGGTGCACATGAAATGCAACGATTGTGGAGAAATTCTTCTGTACGGAGAGCAGAGCCTCATTCTTATTAAACTCAAAATTGAGAGTCATAAATGCCCCAAGAAAAGATAAATTTCTTCATTTCATTTTGATCCTGTGTTACACTTGAAAAAAGTCGTTGCAAGTTTAAAAAATCAAAAACAACATAACACTTGTTTCCAAAAAAAAAAAAAAAAAAGTTCTTTTCAGAACTAACTCTTTGTACCAAAACGAGCTCCAGGAGCATATTATAAAGGGAGTTTATCTCCGCTTTTTTGGCTTTGTTTCGTGCGCGACCGGGTGCGCGCACCCACCTATATATTTCGTGAAAAGTTTGCAATTTGAACCTATTGAATTTCTTCATAGACCCATCAAAGAACTTATAATACGTCAAAGAGACTAAACCTATCCTTCTTTTTTTGTTATTTTTTTATTTTTCAAAATGGACCCAAAAGTGTTTTTTAACTTTTGTGCGTGACCGAATATACACACCTTGATATTTTTTTTAAAAATATAAAAGTTTTTATAGATTAACAATTATATGCTTGAATCGAGCTCAGAAGATATGTATAATCCGGATGTGTTTCGATTTACTTCTTGTTCATGTTTTGTAACTTCGCTGAATTAGACCGCTACTTCCAAATGACGTACGTGACCAGATACTGTCACCGCGTACACGTCCTGAGACGCGCATGTGAAGTCATGTGACTTGAAAACAACACTTACAATTGGTTCTTAGTAGTTCCTATTCTGCAATTTACACGGAACACTCCACCCACTTCCCTGGAGAAAAAGTTTATCGGAAAACTTTAAAACCATCCTCTTTTCAAACATTCGACATCGTTAACATAACAGTGTAGTAAATAAAACTAAATCCACCCCGTCCCTTAATTACAAGGGACACATTACTGTGTGAAAACAACTTTTGTTTTCACGCGATAATGTGAAATACTGAGCCTGTTACAGGATTTTCTTTCACATATATGTTCCCATTGATGTTGAAGCACTAACACCGTGGAAAATACCACCGATAGCGGTGATAATTTTAACGCCGAGAACCGGCGATTTTTATCGCTTAGAGTCCTTGCGATTATAAAGGTTTTATCTCCTAAGTCTCTGATTCTCAAACTGTGCAACGCGGCTCCCCTGTGTGTCGTAATGAGGTGCTAGGGGCAGCGCGCACACTCTACTGTGACAAAGCATCCATAAATTCCACGGACATCTCTACCCTGTTATCTGCAATTGTAAGCATCAAAAGGAACTGCGCTGCGCCCCTCGGAGAGGCCTCACTCCCACTGCTACAGCGGCTTGGCAGTCGTCCAGATGCACAAGAACAGCCCCTCCAATCCATTGAACTTCTGTGTCGGTCTCAATGAAAATAAGCACTGAAGAATATTCAAGTATGTAGTACTCCTCCTGCTACAGCATACAGAATGCATTCTGATAGGTATAAAAAAGTGAAACACCCACGCAACAATCATACAGAACACTTCCTCTAAAGAAGCCTGTGATTAACTTTAAAACATCAGGTTAACCTTTTTTCACTCTCTCATCATTGTTAAAGATAAGTATTTATAATACTATATTAAACAATGCCATCGTTCTTGCTTTTTTATTTAAAGAATCTTGCAATCATTCACAAATCCAATACTCATGGCTTCTTTTTCGTGAGAAAAATCTTGCAACATTATATATCTACATAGAATAACAGAAAAAGCATAACACTGCAAAGGCCGAACACTCTACTAAACGCAGATTTGTAACATATAGGGCAGATTTATGTTAACTACTTCATACCCAGATATGCACCAGTTAATGTGCACCACAGTATGCTAGTGCTCCGTCACCCATGGTGTGCCACATTTAAAATGAGGCGCACCATGGTACAAAGACAGCATACATGCGTAACATATCTGTGCAGAAAAAATAATACATTGCTAGAGTTGCATCGCAAATGTAATGCAGCTCCAGCAAGGCTCACCAGTGCACTATATTTACAATGCTACGTCAAGACCTACGCCTGCTTCAAGCACATGCACAGTTTTGAAACAGCATGGGCCTGAAAGTCACTGAGTGAAATCTCATGGATTACAGTCAGCCACTTTCAAGACGCATTCCTTCAGAGGAACCCTTCCTTATGGTGCAGGGCTTTAGAATGTGACATATCTCCATCACGAGCATCGCCTGAGCTGTCCTCAGGACGGACCACATTTGTCATGGGCTTGCCGCTGTGCTTGCGCAACACTAACATTGCGCCTCCATGATACGTTCTATTGACTAAGCAGAACCATGACGGAACCGCTCTATCATGAACACACCTCAACCATGGCTCGTGAAGGAGTAGCTCTATCATGACCATACAAGTACCACTCAGCCCCCCGGCCTCCTAATCCTGAGGCAGAATTACCACTGCAACAAAGGACTTAAACTCCTGCAAAGAACACCATGTAACATTTTATATCATTTTCCACCAATGTTTTCATATATCAGTGTTGCTGAATTCACTCACTGAAATGTCGCTCATTTCATTAAATCACTTTTAAAGCATGCCTTATAACAATGCACCCAATCCTATGTGGAAGTCTTTATATTAAACATGAAATTGCTTTAACCAGGATAGACAAAGAAATGACACAGTGATGTAAAAGTTTCTTTATTTTATATACTTACCTAAAAAATAGTAAAAAAGTAAAGTAAATTTCTTTTTAAAACGTAGTACCTGTGGAAGAAAAGTAAAAATAAGATTATAAAGTACATTTCATTAAAGAAAAAAAAAATAGGAGACAATAAGAGAGGCAGAGAAAACTCTCAAATATTATTAGTTGTACTTCCCTTATAAATATAATATCTGTGGAGGACAGTAAACAAAATCTGTTATAATACATATTTCTAAATGCAATGTAACAAAATAAGTCAAACAACATATTAAATGGTTTATTTTTGCTGTCCTCAGAATACATTGATTTTCACTATGAACAGTGATTTCAATATTAATCATAATATAACAGCGGGGAAAAAACACATTCAAAATGATTGTGTTTAAAAAACCCATACAAAATCTCCATACATATTATAAATACCTGAAAAAAACATGTCTTAAATGTTTTTCTCAAATTCGCAATTTCTTGAGTAAGCACACTACATCTTCCACAGTTACAAACTAATTAAACTATACGACCTATTTTTCAATATATCTCAACAAAGCCCCGTGCAAGTATCTCCTATATAAAATCTATCTGAAGGACACATTTTCTTCTCTCATACCTTTCCGCGTGGCCAAATTGTATAAGCTAACTTATTATCTTTTAAATACCTCTCCCAAAAACTTGCGTCCATATAACTTCTAAAATAATTATCTAAAGTACTCATTTTCTTCTCTCATATTTTTCCACGTGGCCAAATACTATGAGTTAAGAAGTTTTTTTCTAAAATTATTTAATCTTAGTCTTATCTATTCTTTTCTGAACATTTACAATTAATTGTAACATGTTTTATACCATCAAACATTAATTAAATTTGTACCTGATGTTATCACTATGCCACACACAAATTTCATTTATAGATTTGTACACCCTCAGTCACATGATATTTGTAAACTAGTAAGTTTCAGATCTTTACAGTATTCATCTTCCTACAGCAAGTCATTCTACTGAAATTTGGGTTCCAAAAATAACAGATAAGAGTTAGTTAAGGCAAAAGGCAAACGTTTCTTAAAAGTCAATTGACTATCATTGCAAAGCGTCCAGCCACTTGCACACTTCAAATAAGTTGTATAATGTCCTGATGATGTAGAAGGCCCTTCATGAAAAATAATGGCTACAGTTACAAACGTTCTTCTAGAAATAGATACTTGAGAAGCCACAATTTTTTTTATTAAAGTTGACAATTTACTCCCATCAGCTCTGCATCGTTGAAACATTAAAATTACATATTGTCCATATCTATGGATAAATAAAGTTGATAACATTCCAGACTTACATTGAGAACAGACCATGTTCTGATGCGCATCTTTAACTAGTTTATTAAAAGACACTTCTTTGCAGTCTGGTAATGTTAAATATATAAATCTTTCACTGTGTATATCAGTACTACTTGAAAATGAGCAATTATCACAATTATGTTCCCATTTATAAGAAAGGCCAAAAAGACTATCAATATCTACACCTTCATCTTCCAAAACTGTAAACATACACATAATAAATTCCTGACAATCTTGCTGAATATTCTGAGAAAATTGATTTACTCCTGCACATATGTCTAAAACATTCCTTAGTTCTGAAACACTTGCTACTTCACTATCACCACTACTACAAATTTCAAATATAGAATTTAAAGAATAGCAAAATGTATGCTCCTGATTTTCTATAATCTGTTCCTTAACATTTTTCAGAAAGAAAACAAAATTAACTACTACATTTGCATAGCAGTTGACACCAGACCTGTTTTCAAACTTAAATCCAACAATCTCTTCAATACTAACAGTTTTCTTACGCCTACCAACAACAGCTACATCTTTTTTTCGTCGTTTCTCGACTACTTCAGCACATTTCTCCTCATTTTTCCTTTTGTGACCAACCATACGCCTTTCAATTAAAGGATATTGAGGTAAACTTGGAGCATATTCTCTTCTTAACCTATTATACTCCTTCACACAATTTAAATCTGCACTTATCTTTGTCTCATCATAATCAATTAGATAAAGTCCACATAAAGTTCTAACTCGCGATAGAGCAACATACGCCATACCCTCTTTGAATACAGTGCTTCCAATATTTACCAAAGCACAATCTACACTTAAATCTTGAGATTTGTGTATAGTCACTGCATATGCCAAACAAATTGGAAATTGCTTACGACGGACATATAAGTCTTTCACAAGCAAAAAACGAGTTGAACATCGACTAATTTGTTGAACTTCCTCAATTCCATCAAATTTTATTCTCAAAAATTCAATCTCATCTCTATTTGTATAATTGACAAAACCAACAACATTACCCATTGCTCCATTTACCAATCCTCTTTCTACATGTAAATTTTTCCTTAAAATTATCCGACAATTTAAACATACATACAGATTTTTCTCTAAACCAGCAGTTTTAGATATAGTTTGTTGAAGAGAATCCAATTTTAACTTCAACTTTTCAGACAAAACAATAGTACTACCTTCATGCTCTATTCTATCTTTAGCTTCCAGTTTCTTAATTTCTTGATTTTCTAAATTCAACATTTTCTCATTAAAAACTGAACATTCTTTCAGAGTTGGCATCAGGAATATCACTGACTTATCTGCTACCTCTTTACTATATATTTTCTCAGATACATTATCTTTATTAGGAAACAGCTTGGAAAGTAATCGTGTTCGTAGAGTGTGTTTCGCATCTTCAGTTAGTTTTCCAATCCTAATATCTTGAAGAATATTTCCATATTTAGTATCCTTTGCCTGTCGCATATTTTGAATCAATTCAGTATATTTGAAATGTGACCATATATTAACATTTCCAATACTGCCCAGGCACTTTCTGGTCTCCTCATGTGTGACAGTTTCAAATACAGGTTGTCCTTTCACAGGAGTTAGCTGCAGTAGATCTCCAAAAACTATGACATGTTTACCTCCAAATAACACATCATACTCTGTCTTAAGTGTCTGTTGCATTCTTAAATGCACAAAATCAAGCATTAAATTGGATACCATGCTTACTTCATCAATAATAAGAAGTTTCATTTTTTTAAGGACTCTAGAAACTTCAAAACAAGCTTCTCCAGATAGCTTCTGATATTGTAATTTATTTTCATGTTCAACTGGCAGCATCAGTAAACGATGTAAAGTAACACCTTTAATATTATGTGCTGCCAATCCAGTTGGAGCAGTAACAACACACGACATTGTTGACTGAGTTGTTTGCTGTAAATATGTAGTAATTCCTTTAATTAGGAAACTTTTACCAGTCCCAGCTTCTCCACTTACATATAATCGAATAGGTTCAAATGACATACATGAGCAATCTTTTCTCTCATGACAAAAGACATGCTCAATGTGCTCTGTCACTTCATCATATATCTGTCTTTGCTCAACATTAAACTGCTTCTTTAATTCTTCTAAGTTGATTACTTCCTCTTGACCTTGCTGCATTGCTCTTTCCACCTCATCCATGGCGGTGGCTGCTTCATTTTGGATAATTGGTTGTCCCAGTGGATCTTGACTTAATGAAGCCGAACTTTGACTACCTTGTAAACTATCTCTAGCAATCTCCGCTGCAATTGTCGCTTCTTGCTCTATTTCATCATTCAACATTTGGAGATAATTACTAAAAACAGGACATTCAATACTACTTTTAGATGCGTTGAATGAATCTTCATAACTATCAAAGTCTCCAAGTAGTTCCTCTTCTCTACGCCATGGTTTAAAGAGTTGCAAAAGAGCAAAATAGTAAGATTCTATTTTGTCAGGTGTTTCGCAACTCAGTTTCCGATGATTAATCAAGTGTCCTTTTCTTTGTTTCACCAGACATCCTTCATGTCCAATTACAGCGTTTACACCTTTATCAATGTTCTCTGTAACATTCCTTTTAAAAGTGTAGTTTTGAAGTATTTCATACAGACAAATGTTTTCAAGCAGAGTACTTCTATTTGGATAGTATGTATCCAACATATTTGTTTTCAGAATGTCTGTACTGTTTGGTTCTTTGTGGGCTAAATATTCAATTTCTTGCACAGGTTTCAGAACACTGTTTCGTGTTTCTGCTAGGCCCAAACTCACCCAGAGAATAGTCCTTGATTTAGCATAAAGACTTGCTGATGATAATCGGTCACAACATTCATATGCTCCAATTTCTCGATGAGACAGCATCTTCAAACTGTACGTATACAATTTCTTGCTTAGCCTCTTTTCATGAGAAATGTCTTCCCACATCTCCTTCAATTCCGTCTTTTCAGATTTCGTGATATAAGACGTTACATATCGAGCCACAGCAATAGAATTGTCTGCAACATATTGTATGTCCATGTTAGCATTCCACATGGACAAAATGACTGGGTTATAGTCATTTATATATTTGGATTCTTCACCTCTTCTTAAATTGTACGTATTTTTAGGTGACCTCCTTCTGATATTATGTCGCAAACATGACATCAAATTGTTGACTCTTCCTTTTGAAAGTACCGGTCGTGCAAATCCAAAACGACATTTGGTGTAGAATTTGCTCTTGGATTTGAATTTTCGCCGACAATATTTTCCACAACGATGACTTTAAAAAAGTAACACTTTTCCTCTTAAGTCCTTATCAGTTGTACTATTAGGTATGTCACAAGTGGCATACTGTTCAATAAAAGACAGTACAGTCTCATCCGAGTCTGTTCCAAATTTAGGAGCATCCTTGATCCATAACAGCATATGAATATGAGGAGCACCTCTTGCTTGATATTCTTTTCTCCAAAAGAAATCCAGTACTTCACCAAGAGGCGGATTTTTCTTGTTTGTAATGAAAGACATCATAGCTTCAAATCTATGATTAAAATATCTGCAAACATTAACTGGATCTAATGAACACAGTTCTCCAGGTGTCTTGTAGTTTATGTTTTCTATGTTTGCATTCGCCTCCCGAAGAAATTCAAGTAAATCTTCCCAAGCATACTCTGCACAGCTTAGAGTTAAAAACCATGTTGGTGCTCCTAAGTTTCTAAGCATGCGCTTCAAATCTCCATGACGACGGTACCAATACTCATTAGTACCACGCTGACAAGCCATTAAATTAATTAGGTGTGAATCCAAAACACTATCTTTCTGTTGCACTTTATCCATAAATTCCTTTGCTGAAATATTTTGCAGATGAACTCCACTTTTTAAGATATGGTTTACTGCATAAGACAGACCAGATAAGTCACTCTCAAACAAAAGATGAAACAAATATGGAATGCATTGGCGAAACCTCGGATCTTCTGCATATAATCTTGTTGTCCGGTCTTCAGATGCAGGAAAATCTATAGGTCGATCATCATATCGTGTACCTTCACCTGTAGGGAATAACTGTGGAAAACAACGACCTTCCAAACTTTCTTCCCACACACTAATAGGATTTCCTTTCGCCTATTTCATCTGAAATAATTCAATAGCATTCCCTATTGCTTCTTTGGAATGCAGTGGATGAACACTGTAATGTTCATAAATTTCTTCACTTCTGGATACGTCAACTTTTTCAATTTGTCCACTAGACAAATCACTGTCCTCTTCTTCACTTACATCTTCTTGTTTTACGTATACATCTTTATAGTACTTATTGTTTTGCGCTAAATACAACGTTGCCTTTTTCACTTTTCTAACATCCACTAAATCTTGCCAGATATTCTTACTCTTTGTAGGTACACCATTAACTAGAATAACTAGAGGTTCCTCTTCTACATTTTCAACACCAATTGTTTCCATATTTTTTTTTAAATCAAGTGGCAAATATACAACTCTACCCTTTAATCCTCTTTGTAAATCTGAAGGATTTAATTTACCAGTCTTAGGCTCCATACGAACAATAGCCTGAAAAGGATGTACACATTGAATCAGAATAGTCTCATAAGTATTTAAATCCATCAATTCTGATGGAATATTTATCAACTCTAGGGGGCATATTATCAAGGGGCTTTATCTCCGCTTTTTTGGCTTTAAAAGCCAAGAAAGCGGAGATAAAATGATCTCCCTATTATCTAGCTGCCGCTAACACCACTTAGCGACAGCTAGTAGGAGATAGCGACCATATTGGGCCCCACTTTGCATGTCAGTGATATTTATCACTAATGAGATGCAAAGTGGGCGTGCCAAGATGTTAGAGACTGAAAACAGTCGCTAACATCGCTATCTCCTATTACCAACTTTTGGAGATATTCACGCTAAGCGGGAATATCTCCAAAAGCTAACACCTGCCCTGAGCAGTTCTTAGCCATGTTATCCATTGGGAGGTGGATAACATGGCTAAGAGCATTAGCTCGCTAATGCATGAATATCGCTGACTTTCAGCAATATTCATGTTTTGCGGCGATTGTTACCGCATTTGCGTTAAACCTTGGTAATACCAAGGTTTATTTGCGGTAAAAATCACTGCAGCGCTGCGGTAAATTTTTGTTTCTAACCAAGCAATAGCGATAATTATCGCTATTGCTTGGTAATATGCCCCAAGATTATTATGAACAGCTCTAGCAGGCATTTTATTTTAATTTAATTTATTATAACAATATTTACAAACACGTTGCTCAAAACCCAAATCAAAATAGTTTTCCACCAACAAATAAGTTGCAAAATCTTTCCATTGACCATTACTTTCATCTTCACTTTTTAAATATAAATCAACTAACCTAGTTTGACTTTTGTAATGAATGCGTCGACAACAAACACAAGAAAAATTTGGTTTCTCACCTGCAATCACCTTAAACTTTATTATATCCTGTTCAAAATGTTCAATATTAACATGTCCAACATTTTCTAATACATTTCCTTCTATAATTATATCAGTTTCTGCATTGTCTTCCTCTGGACCAAAATAACTTACCTCAATTTCTGCACAAATCTTCTTAACATCTAATTCACATCCATGCAAAAGAGCACTATTTAACTGTTTAAGTTTAAGTGCTGGACTTTTTGCATAATACAACTTTCTCACTAATTTTCTCATTTCAGTATGATGCACTGCTAACATCCTGAAGTGATGAAACACACTCTGGCATATTTTTTTAGAAAGACAAGCCCGTGAATGACCTTGCAGACCTATTTTTTCTCGCACTCTGCAATGATCTAATTCTTGCAACATTTTCAATTTTTTTTTAGACTTTCTTTAGTGTACTTACGTAAGAAATTGCGAAAGAAATCAATTGAATCCTTTCGTACACTACAAATGCTACTACAATTCCAACTGTAAACAGGAACATTAGGACGTCCCTCTAAAGCTTCTCCAGCCATAACCTCTTCTGCATTTCTAACCACAATTTTCTCTTTCTCAATTACACAACCATCCTTCACCTCATACGCTCGACCACTGGTGTCAACTGCATGCAACAGATCGTTACTTTGAAAGTAACTCTCTTAATTAAAAAATGGCTCAGAAGTTCAAGTATGCATCCACTTCCCAGAAAACACTTTACAAAAATTACTCCTATTTATGTGTCTCTTCCATTTACTTTTACCTTTTAAAACTCGAATTGCCTTATTTAGAATATTTATTCTATTAAGTACTAAAATAAATAATTTTCTTTTTGTCTCAAACGCGCGCTCAACAATACCCTCTATATATTGTTTCCTCTTAAGAAAAGCAGATCTTCTTTTAGAAACTTTCTCCTTTTGTGATAAATTCGAAACTACTCTGTTGTAAAACATACGCTTCCTGATTTGGCTAAATTGATTAGTCCGGGTTTTACTGTACTCTTTTTGCTGTCTCCTGATTCCAGAAACATTTTTATCTTTGATTCCATATCTCCTTCTCGATACTGGTATCGTTTTCTTCTTCTGGACTTCAATACTAAAATTTTTCCTTCCCAAAACTGCTTTCAAAAACTTTTTGGTTTGCTTACCAGGAGCACTCTTCTTTGTATCCGTCCTTTCTTCTTTTGAAAATTGTTCGATTCCTTTCTTCTTCAAACTGTAAGTCCGTTTGTAGAGTTTCTTTTTTTCAATTCTAGTCGGCATCTTAATTTAAAATTTTGATGAAATTGTCAATCTGTAAAACACAAAAATAACAAATATTATAGTTCACTACTAGCATATACCGTACAAATTAAAACCACAGATTCATTTCCTAATAGAATAAAGAAAATAACAGAAAGTCTCTGAGCAAAGTAGGAAATCCTGTAGTGAATGTTGGTTCTAAATTTATCACACTCCATATCTGTTTTAACATTATAGACAGTTTTTTATTCTAATTTTTAAAGCATACAAACAGTACACTTTTTTCAAGAACTATCGGTCATCGTAGATGTTTTAATCTTTTTTACTACAATCTCTTTTACACTTCATGAGAACATGTCTTATCACTCTCATAAAGCACATCATCGACGAATATGTCAAGAAAACTGTCTTCACGAATGCTTTGCTATCAAATTTTTTTTATTTATTCAAAAGTTCATAATTTAGAAGAACTTCCAGCATTAGTTCATCAGGGACTTCTTCAAGTCCAAAGTCCTCATCTCCTTCTACCATCTCTAAGTAAGCTGAGTCTAAATATATGTCCATAAAATCATAATTTTCATCTATTTCCTCTCCAAACACCGCGTCTAAAATTTTCTCCATCACTTCGTTAAGGATGTCAAAATGAATTTCATTGTCTTCTGAGCAATTCTCCATAACTAGACTGTTTTTTTTCTTCTGTATCCTTTTAAAAAAATATAGAGACTAAATTATATCTTTTTTCATAAGTGTATAACTTAAAAGTACCTTTACTAATTTTTAAACTACATATATTTTTATAATTTCTAACTTATTAACTCTATATATTGTAAGATACCACATTCCTCTTGTTTTGAAAAGAAATTGGCAATATAACCCTAAACATTAACACTGATCTTTTTTTTCCATTAAATAATTACTGTTGTTAAAAGACATTTCACTGTAAATTTTATTTTTAGATTTTGTAGATATCAGAAATATTTATTACCTGTACAATTAATTTTTAGAGACCCATTTTTGGAGTTCATCACTACAAAGTGCAATATAAACTATATGCACTCTGAAGAAAAGGATCACACTATACAAACCATAGCATTCACTTAACAGATTACTACTTCCCACAGAGACAGTTCCTTTTATGTTTCAACAGCATACTCACCATGTAAATGTCAAAGCATATACAAAATGTCATACTAACCATGAAGAACCACCTCTGCATTAATATGTAAAACAGTGCCTATACATAGTATAATCACAGATATGCAGGAAAGATGCCCATCACACCTAGAACCACATCATAATACCTCTCTGTAAATAAAGGAGAAAGACTGCCAAACATAATGCAACAAGATTTCAAAAATAATGAGCACTTCACAAGAATTAATTAAAGGAAACCTGAAAGAATTATACTCCAATGATCAGTAAATCTGAACTCCTTCCAAAAGAAGACATGCACCAAGCTCATTAAAAGATAATTTCAACTGTCAATGGAGAACATCTCAAAATACATATCTAGTATAAGCAGATACAACCACATGTGAAAAATTTAAGATAAAATCATGTTCCAAACATTTTAAAAAATATTCTTTATTATTTTCATGAGCACCCAAAGAAATTGCCAAAGCAAAAAAAATAACTCACCTGAAAAAAAGAATATATTTCCTCAAATTGTATAATTCAGAAGGCAGGTTGTTGCTTTCAGGCACCAAACACTATAAAAAAGGAAATAATACAATTGAATTAACTTATTACAGACTTATTTCTTACACAACATAGAACCATTATAGCAAAGAACAAGCATAACAGATAAATTCCCCAAAATCCTCTATCATTAAAATAAGATACAAAATGTCTCATTTATGAAAGCGTTGCGCCATAGATATGTCACTTTTTCCCATGTTAAAACTGATGCACCAGCGACACTAGGCCATCATATCAAAAAGCCCATGTGACAGAAAACAAGTGCATAAACAGAAAATACAAGGCCGGCCTTAGGCATATGCAAGCAGTACACATGCACAAGACCACCAAACCCCAGGGGCCACCATGTAAATATATATCCTTAATATAATAATCCTCTAAGGATGGATACATATTTGCGTGGCGGCCCATGCCAGAAATTTGACATCCTCTTGATCTGTTCCACTTCCAAACACCCTGACCCCCCCCCCCCTCGTCACTGAACTCCGCACTCCACCCCGCCCAGACCCCCTGTTATGAGGCCCCCAACCTACGCTCCCTGCCCAGGGCCACCATGAGCCTAGAGCCACCCCTGGAAAATTTATAAGACACAGCAATAGTAAAAGTCAAAGAATAGGCAACAGGCTGATAAACTAAACAGTAGATAAAGAAACATATTTTTCAGATAACCCCATTGAAAAACATGTAGTGATTTCTTTAATCTACCATGCATCTGGCCCTCCAGGACCACTTTGGAAACTCCTGCTTTAAACCTTTACATTTCATTTTGAAACCATACACACATTTTTTATCAAAGCTGCCTATGCAAAAAATACCAACTCACCTGAAAAAATGAATATAATTCCTCAAATTGTATAATTCAGAAGGCAGGTTGTTGCTTTTCAGCACCAAACAATAATAAAATGTTATTAACTTATTACAAACTTATTTCTTACACAACATACAGCCATTATAGCAAAGAACAAGCATAACTGATAATTTCCCCAAAATCCTCTATCATTAAAATAAAGTACAAAATGTCTCATTTATAAAAGCATTGCGCCACAGATATGTCACTTTTTCCCATGTTAAAACTGATGCACCTGCAACAGTAGGCCTTCATAACTAAAAGCCCAAGTCACAAAAAAACAAAGGCCTTGATTATGAAGACCTTGCGCCGCCGGTGCGTCACTTTTAACATTGGAAAAAGTGACGCACCGGTGGCGCAAGGCCTTCATAAATAAGGCCCCATGTGCATAGACAAAAAATACAGGGCCAGCCTTAGACACATGCAAGCAGTACACCTGCACAGGACCACCAAACCCAGGGGCCACCATGTTAATATATATCTTTAATATAATAATCCTCTGAGGATGGATACATATTTGCGTGGCGGCCCATACCAGAAATTTGGCGTCCTCTGGCTCTGTTCCACTACCAAACACCCTGACCCCCCCCCCCCTCTTCACTGAACTCCGCACTCCACCCCACCCGGACCCCCTGTTACAAAGCCCCCTACCTACGCTCCCTGCCCAGGGCCACCATGAGCCTAGAGCCGCCCCTGGTAAATTTATAAGACACAGCAATAGTAAAACTCAAAGAATAGGCAACAGGCTAAAAAACTAAATAGTAGATAAAGACACATATTTTTTACATAATCCCGTTGAAAAACATGTACTGATTTTTTTAATCTACCATGCATCTGGCCCTCCAGGACCGCTTTGAAAACTCCTGCTTTAAACCTTTACATTTCATTTTTAAACCATACACTTTCAATTACATTTTTTATTTAATTACAATTCCTGTAATGTTGCACACCTTTTCAAAAATACACCAGTGCCTGTTATTATAACGATTTTTTTTCATTCTTCATTAGTGATATTTTTTTAACATATAATGAAAATCACTATAACTTTTTAAACGACAAAGCTAATGCGGTAAAAATAACTCTCCATTTGCTTCCCTTTAAGAATGTAGATTATCTACCCCACGCATGCGATCCTTGATATTTCCATCTGGCAGCGAATACCGACCTTGAATCGGAAGACATGAACAACAGCTCCACTGTCACATTTAGAAGTTAACGTAGCATCTGCTCACACACATATCTTTCACTTAGCTAATATTCACAGACAACAGCATTCGTAAAAAAAAAAAAGTGACCTTCCTTTACAATTTGCTGAAATGACTCCCTTATTTTTTAACGCATCCTCCACTTCAAGACAGGATATTTTTTTTTATAACTACTAAGCAATATTTAAGAGACTACTCTGCTAGAAATTTTATCAAGTCATTCTGCTACTCTTCACTCCATAGCCGGCGACCTATTTCTGTGGACTTCCTGTTGAACCGGCAGTGCTGCGACGTTTGTCTTACCATCTTGCATAATTCAAAATGGATGTCCCTCCTGTCTTCGCAAACGAGCCGGACCATTTAGAACTATTTCGACAGAGGATGCTTCACTACTACGGCACCTTAGCACTCGCGACTTTGAATACTTCATATCGATTATCATTTCGATATTCGTATTTCACCTGTGTGCAGCCTGTATTTCATTGCCTGAGCTGTGATTTCATGTGGGCCCTGGACTTGTGTCTCTGCAACTTGGTACCTCCTGAAGCGAATTACAATCACCTCATGAATCCGTTAATTGATCATGAACAGCTTTGTTACAACGGAGGGTTTATGGCCTTTGCAGCGATACAAGGAGTTCTGGGTCATTGGAATATATTCGCAGCGGCGCAAGATTTCCTAACAGAGACCTACATCGAAAACCCACCGAGCTGTCCTCTGATGGTAAAAGAGGCTCCGATAATAACAGATCATGAATGCTGCTTTCCTCTTTTCAATTGGATGGCTGACATGTTTTCAGATGATAACAGTGATTTCCTGTTAGAAGCAGTTGCTACCTACTTTGCTTACACAATGGACGGATGACTCTTTCCTAACAGAGAGCTACATCGAAAACCCACCGAGCTGTCCTCTGATGGTAAAAGAGGCTCCGATAATAACAAATCATGAATACTGCTTTTCTCTTTTCAATAGGATGGCTGACATGTTATCAATTGATAACAGTGATTTCCTGTTAGAAGCAGAAGCTACCTACTTTGCCTACACAATAGTTTGATAACTCTTATGCAAGCCATTGACGTCCACATTTCCTTTTGCCTCCCTATGTTCTTCACGTTCTTTTGGATATTTTCTTAACAAGAACAGACCTATTGGCTTTACTAACAGTGGACATTATGATTTCGTGCTGGTTAAATTTTGGTCTTTTATGTGGACTAAATTTTTTTCTTCAGCTACTCGATTTTCAACTTTATTTTTTTTTAAACTCTAATCTCAACAATTCTATTGCATATCTTATCTTATGTTATTTCAAACGTACCCGAAGCAAAACTCGCTAATATATGCTACATGTGCCCTGATTAATGTGTAAATATAGAATGAGTTTTTTATAACTGTAAACGCCATTTCGCCTTTCAACTGCTTATTTCCGCCTCACACGCCTCTGCTCCTTTAATTTTCCATAAAAATAATTTTTTTTAAATACATAAGAGAAAAATATGTTCTTTCAATAATATTTCCATTGTTTTTCGTGCTGTATTTCAAATGCAATACTGCAACCTTCAAAAGATATCTCAATACAGTAGTTCTTCTCAAAAGTGATTTGCGAACGATCCAACAGATTACATACATGCACCTCTCGCCATTTTGTCGCTTTTGGCGCCTTTTTTTCCCTTACACAGTAACATAACACAAACTTGATAGTGCTTCGCATGTAGACAGCTGATTGATAAAGTGATGATGTATAACCACTAGCATTTTCATATATCGTTCCTAAACTGAAAGGCCAGAGACCTTCTTCCATTTATTAAAATATAATATACTTCCTTATAAGAGTCTACAATCTAAAGTTGAGTTGGCTTGGGAAGAAGATTTGTCTCAAATTTGGTCCTTTACTCTATGGGATAAAATTTGGTCTAAGATTCACAGTATATCCAGAGCTGCTAACACTACCCAAACTTTATTCTTTGTTTATAACCGTTCACTATTTACTCCATTAATTCTGTCATCATTCTCCTCAGACACTCCCTCCACTTGTTGGTCCTGTCCCTGCCCTTTGGCTGATTTGAAACATATGTTGTTCGAATGTCCTCCCATTTTGTGTTTCTGGCAATTAGTTTGGTCCCAATTTCAAAAGATTTTCAATTTCAATCTCTCCTTTTCCACTGTTCATATTTTCCTAGGTTCTCTTTCTCCTGCTTTTACCGGGTCACACCACAAACATAAATTGATTGACCTCTTGATAGCCATTGCCTTTCACCATATTACATTGCATTGGAAACAGGCTAAAGATGTTGCCTTTACTGCTTGGTGGAATGCAGTCTGTTTTAATCATCGTCTAGACACTAATTTTGTTTCCCCCATTTCTTTAGCAATCAAATGTGATCTTTTATGGCTCCCCCTTACCGAGTATTTATCCAGAATTGTCAGACTCCCTCCCACCTCTCCAGTACGTAATGTCGAAGTTCAAAAACAACTGTGATTGCATTTTTCTTAATTGCATGTACTGTTTTTAATTGCATCTATTGTTCTATCATATCATGTCTACGTTTTTATTATTCAGGCTGTTCCTTCATTCCCCTATGCTCCTGACATTTATTGCTTACCCTATTTTTATGTATAAGATATTTTAATAAGTTCTACCATTTTGTAAGAGAGATTTCTTGTTTTTCATAACTTCTGACTGTTTCTTCATTTTCTGTCTTTGTTTCTTTATACTTCAATAAACTTCAAACTTAAAAAAATATATATAATATACTTCCTTATAAGAGTGTACAATTAATTTTGCGAAACTATATTCATTTTTCATAAACTATAGCGTTTGTATTCCATGTACTACTGACTATACCGATTACTTTGTTTTTTCCAATGTCTGTACTCGTATTACATAATGATTTGCCTTCAAAACAGTGCATTTCTGAATAAACATTTCAAATATGCACGTTCTCTCTTTTAATCCATAATCTCAACTGAAATGATTGTATATTGAAAGAGTATTCATGTGTTCCAAGTAACCTCAGCTGTACTAACTTAATGTTTTCTTTTGTCGACCTCACTTACTGATACTAGAACCCGCAAGCCTATAACGGCCCATGAACTCTTTCTTAGTAGGTCGCGCACCGTACAGACAGTTGTACCGCTGTTAAAAAAATTTTATTACTGTTACCAAGCACCGCCACAGTTCCGCTTGACTCAGAGTTAATCACTGCTCCCACGCTTCTACAGGCCAGACGCTATGTCGTATTTCACTCCTTATCACGCTTTCATCTCCACAATAACAAACAGTTCTCCGCCAGCCACCAGAGAACAAACTGCAGATGCAGAGGCACTAACTAGTGAAATACGACATACCCTCTGCTCTGTGAAAGCAACCAAGCGGTAATTGTGAAAGAAAACATTCACTAGCGCTTCAAAAAAGCAATGCAATTATATAATTATTTTTTAGAAAACGTTCCAACTACTTTGATAGGACTATCTGTGTGTGCCTCCACAGCAAACTTCCTCAGCCCGGACTGAAGGCAGACACAGACAGACACACACACAATAAGATAACACAGGGCAACGGAGACGGAAAACAAAAGGGACATGAAGATGCAGTCAAACAGCAGGAGTGAGAGAGATATTTTTATACTCCGTTTGGTACCTCAATTTACGAACACATTTACTGCACAAATCTGTGTACAACTTCATGTTAAAACTTTTCATTTTATTTCACTCAACCACCTCCCCTTCTCACCACACCAGTGCAAGCCGCGGCCAGAAACCGCACTATAATTTTGTCGTCTAACAGAAACTTTGTGAATACCTTAATCATTACCACTTTGGCCCCCTTCCCCCTCTCTCTCGCCCCACCCCCACCAGTGCAGGCCACGGCCACCAACCACCCTGAAATTTTGTCGACTGACAAAAAGTTTACGAATTCATTAACCATTAGAATTTTTTACGATGGTATCACTAGTAATTTACCATTTCTCTCTCTATCTGTCTCTCTGCTAATATCATTTTTTCACTTCATGAACAACTTCTCTCATTATATATAAAAGCTTCAAAATCTCACAAATAATTACTCTCTATATTAAACATATTTTATACTGCGTATTTCACATTTAAATGAAAAAATTAGTTTTAGAAATACAACACATTATGACAGCCAAAAATTAGTTTTCTTTCAGGCTACGAGGAAAATCAATCAATGTTTGTGACTGAACCATATTTTACGGTACATGATAAAACAAACTGTTACAGACTTACCTTTACCAATGCTTTGTACGATGTACAACAGTGACAGTCACAAAACAGATATTCGTTTGACGGAACTCTCTATTAAGCTTCTATCACTGCAACCAAAATTCAATGGCACAGATATCCAGTCAATACAGACTCATATAACTCTCTTCAGCCAATCATATTTCGTCACGCAAAATTGTAAAATCAAATTTACATTTCAATTGGTTGTCCCTCACAATATTTTTAATGTCACATAAAAGTCACCCATCACCCACTGCCATCTCTGGCTGTTTCCATGGTAACACCTCATTCTGCACCTGGCTGAAGGCACAGGTCAAAAGTTCATATCTCAACGTTCTACAGCAAACTAACAAGACTCTTTTCCCTCCAGAAACACCTGCCAATCCACAGCTCTGTTACATGTCATTTTTTTCACACCCAATAGTACTTTTCATTTTACATAAACATTAACATGCAACGTAGTCTTCAATCTTGAGGTATTACAATCAACCAATCATTTTTATTTTTTCAACCACACCCAGCCTCATTTTTTTTTATCCTGACTTTCAGCTTCTAAGTACCATTCCACTTCCAGAACCCATCGGAGTACGACTGCATATCCCTTGAAAATGAAGGTTTGGCTTTTAGGACACAGTTATATTCACTGGAGTGGAAAATATGCAGCAAACAGAGGTATTTCCAACCTTGATTTAGCAAATGTACACATAACGTGGATTGGCCAAAGAGGATTGAAATGTCACCAATTGATTCCATTGGTGAAAACTTTTATGCATCTCCCAGAACCAGACCTTATAATTGTGCACTGTGGTGGGAACGATCTAGGCACAATGACTGGGGGAGGTCTGGAAATGCTTCTAAAAGACACCTTTCGACAATTGATGACACTTTTTCCTCGAACTGCCTTGGTATATTCCAATATATGCCAAAGACAGAAATGGAATTGGTCCAATCAACATTGTGCACAAATTGAGAAAGCAAGGAGACATGTAAATAAATCAGTTTCTGCTTTCCTCCGAGATTATAGCATGGGTTCTATTTACAACAACTTGCGTTACCACATGCAAAGACGTACATAGGAGAGACAGTGTTCATTTCACGGGTGAGGGAAACAGAATCTTCCTCTGCAACATCAGGCTCTGCATCGGTACTTACTTATAAATGCAGAAAAAACTCAATTAACACAAGGGCTCTTTTCAGAGCCACCTTATATCTAAGCACTCAAACTTCTGATTTATCTCCATTTTCACACTCTTGTAAATAGGTGTGCGCGACCGGGTGCGCGCACCCCGCAACTTTAAAAAAAATAAAAATCTATATATTTTCGCGTTTAAGGGCCTTACTACACACCCTGAGAAAACCTACGCCGCAAGACAATCGCTACCTTCTACCCTTTCCATGTTCCAACGCTTTGAAATGAACAATATATTTACTCGCAGTGACAAAATGGCGGTCAACACTTCCTGATTTCCTTCGAATCGAACGTTAACAGACGTCACGCAGCAAAAAATAATTCCGCTCACGCGCAGCCGCTTGGGTGCGCGCACCCGTTCACGCGTATAGATATATAATTGACTTTAACTTTAATTTTCTCAGCAACTACTGAACGGATTTACACCATTCCAAAAAAAGCGTAATCTGCAAACCGGACTCTACAGTTTTGCCAAATTTCTTATAAATCCATTCAGCCGTTCGACCTGTAGCCGAGTCTAAACGTCCTATGGAAAATAACATGGAGAAAACACGTTTTGGGACCCCCCTTTTATCTCAGCCCCCACTTGACCAATCCCCCCCAAACTTTCAGGGAAGGAGCGCAGCGGACCGAGCCATCTTCTTTGAGAAATTCGCAAAGATTCATCCACCAGGGCTAAAGTTATTCCAAATAGAATGTTGAGGATTTCCTATGGAAACTAGGTCCTAACTATAACTACCTACTGGCGACCGCCAGTAGGTAATTTATATATATATATATATATATATATATATATATATTACCTACTGGCGATAGCCAGTAGGTATATATAGTTAGGATTTTTTCCCTATGGGATTTCTGAAAATTCTATGTCTAATAACTTTGGCGTTTGTATTTGAATTTAAATTTGAATTTAAAAGCATTTCTATAGCGCACTTTTACCATACGGTTTCTTGGCGCTGTTGAATTGTGAGAGGCAAGCAGGAGCAGAGGGGGATTTAAGCATTATAAGCTCGAGAAAAAAGGTAAGTTTTGAGACCCTTCCGGAACTCAATATAAGAAGATGACATACGGAGTTCCAAGGGAAGGGAGTTCCAAAACACAGGAGCAAGCACTGCGAATTTCGTACCGCCAGTCTTTTTCTTGCTGAAGCGGGGGATGGTTAACAGAGCCTGATGAGTGGACCTAAGCTCTCGACCAGGTATGTAGGGGGTGATGGCAGAACAGATAAATTCCGGGGCAGTGCCCATTTTAGCTTGGAAAGTGGTGCAGCCAAGCTTAAACAGGGCACGCTCTTTCACTGGCAGCCAGTGCAAGGCCTGCAATAGGGGGGTGGCTCGATGGTATTTAGGCAGGCCATGAATCAGACGAGCAGCCTGATTCTGCACTAGCTGCAGACGGCCAATGGCGTAAGCTGGAGCGCCGTTGTAAATGATGTTCCCGTAATCGAGGCGCGAGAGCACCATGGCCATCACAATAATTTTTAGGGCGGGTAAAGAAAAAAAACGAGAAATCTTCCTAATGATTCGAAGGGAAAAGAAACAGGAGGAAACAACTGAATTGACCTGGGAAAGAACGGATAGTGAGGGATCCAGAAAAATGCCGAGGGTCTTGACCTTGGGAACTGGGAGCGGGGGAGCACCAAGTGAGGAGGGCCAGTGAGAGGGGGACCAGGGACTGCAACCACCTCTGGTCAAGACTAACTCCGTCTTGTCCGGGTTGAGTTTGAGGTGGTTGCAGTTCATCCAATCTTGGATAAACAACATGACGGATTGGACGTTTGAGGCGGAGGAGGAGGGGTGGGAAAGGTTAAAAATTAGCTGGAGGTCATCGGCGTAGTTGAACACCGTGACCTCGAGCTGCTGTAACATAAAAATGAGGGGGTAGATGTATAAATTAAACAAAAGAGGGGAAAGGGAGGAACCTTGGGGAACTCCACATACAACCCTACGAGAGGCAGCAGTGACGGAATCGGCTGAAATTTTCAGGAAAATGGCACATTTTGTTTCTGAGCAGCTCCTGGAAATTTGGGGGGGGTCGTCAAGGGGGGGCCGAGAAAAAAGGGGGGTCCCAAAACGCGTTTTTCCCATGTTAATTTCCATAGGGCGGTTGGCCTCACTTTTAGCTCGAACGGCTGAATGGATTTCCACGAAACTTGGCAAAATTGTAGGGACTGTTAGCCCGATGTGCCTTTGCTAGGTCTCAATATATGTGCTTTAGTGGATTTTGAGAAATTAATGTTTAAATCAAGATATATATCTGTAACAGCGCTCCGGGCAGCGATCCGGTTAGCGAACTTTTCGCGTATCGGAACTTTGCGATGCGAAGCTGATTGGCCCTCCGGTGTCTGTCAACATTCTAAACAGTCCGGAGCGGCCGCCATCTTGTCTCTCGGTAGGATCGAGAGACAAGAGGAGGCCAAAACCAAGGGGGAAATTACCATAAGGGGGCTGTTGAATTGTGAGAGGCAAGCAGGAGCAGAGGGGGATTTAAGCATTATAAGCTCGAGAAAAAAGGTAAGTTTTGAGACCCTTCCGGAACTCAATATAAGAAGATGACATACGGAGTTCCAAGGGAAGGGAGTTCCAAAACACAGGAGCAAGCACTGCGAATTTCGTACCGCCAGTCTTTTTCTTGCTGAAGCGGGGGATGGTTAACAGAGCCTGATGAGTGGACCTAAGCTCTCGACCAGGTATGTAGGGGGTGATGGCAGAACAGATAAATTCCGGGGCAGTGCCCATTTTAGCTTGGAAAGTGGTGCAGCCAAGCTTAAACAGGGCACGCTCTTTCACTGGCAGCCAGTGCAAGGCCTGCAATAGGGGGGTGGCTCGATGGTATTTAGGCAGGCCATGAATCAGACGAGCAGCCTGATTCTGCACTAGCTGCAGACGGCCAATGGCGTAAGCTGGAGCGCCG
Source organism: Lissotriton vulgaris (assembly GCF_964263255.1). Classification (NCBI taxonomy): domain Eukaryota; kingdom Metazoa; phylum Chordata; class Amphibia; order Caudata; family Salamandridae; genus Lissotriton; species Lissotriton vulgaris. The sequence goes on from NW_028242610.1 coordinate 73,790, forward strand.
TTGTAAATGATGTTCCCGTAATCGAGGCGCGAGAGCACCATGGCCATCACAATAATTTTTAGGGCGGGTAAAGAAAAAAAACGAGAAATCTTCCTAATGATTCGAAGGGAAAAGAAACAGGAGGAAACAACTGAATTGACCTGGGAAAGAACGGATAGTGAGGGATCCAGAAAAATGCCGAGGGTCTTGACCTTGGGAACTGGGAGCGGGGGAGCACCAAGTGAGGAGGGCCAGTGAGAGGGGGACCAGGGACTGCAACCACCTCTGGTCAAGACTAACTCCGTCTTGTCCGGGTTGAGTTTGAGGTGGTTGCAGTTCATCCAATCTTGGATAAACAACATGACGGATTGGACGTTTGAGGCGGAGGAGGAGGGGTGGGAAAGGTTAAAAATTAGCTGGAGGTCATCGGCGTAGTTGAACACCGTGACCTCGAGCTGCTGTAACATAAAAATGAGGGGGTAGATGTATAAATTAAACAAAAGAGGGGAAAGGGAGGAACCTTGGGGAACTCCACATACAACCCTACGAGAGGCAGCAGTGACGGAATCGGCTGAAATTTTCAGGAAAATGGCACATTTTGTTTCTGAGCAGCTCCTGGAAATTTGGGGGGGGTCGTCAAGGGGGGGCCGAGAAAAAAGGGGGGTCCCAAAACGCGTTTTTCCCATGTTAATTTCCATAGGGCGGTTGGCCTCACTTTTAGCTCGAACGGCTGAATGGATTTCCACGAAACTTGGCAAAATTGTAGGGACTGTTAGCCCGATGTGCCTTTGCTAGGTCTCAATATATGTGCTTTAGTGGATTTTGAGAAATTAATGTTTAAATCAAGATATATATCTGTAACAGCGCTCCGGGCAGCGATCCGGTTAGCGAACTTTTCGCGTATCGGAACTTTGCGATGCGAAGCTGATTGGCCCTCCGGTGTCTGTCAACATTCTAAACAGTCCGGAGCGGCCGCCATCTTGTCTCTTGGTAGGATCGAGAGACAAGAGGAGGCCAAAACCAAGGGGGAAATTACCATAAGGGGGCATAGTAGATCCTCGTTGACCCTCTAGGTTTTATGTGGAGGTTTTAAAAGGGTTTTTTGCGTGATAAGCGCCAAGTTCGCGAACCGGAAAGCGTTCTGGGCAGCGTACTATAAGGATAAAAGAATGATAGACTTTTCTAATACTGTATGTTAATTATATGTTGTTTTTGTTCGTTTTTTTTATTTATTTATTTTTTTTGATTATAAAAAAATTTATGGGTCAGAATTTTCATAGTTCATTAAAACTTCCAGCATTACATCATCTGGAATCTCCTCAAACATGCATGTTTCTATGTCTTGTAAGCTTTCAATAAATTGTTCATCAAAAGATTCATCCATAAAATCTTCATCCATATTTTCTTCAGGTAAAATCTCTTCTGTTGTAATGTCGAAGGAAACATTGATTTTTTCGTGCTCCCCTTCCATTTTTTTGCTGTAAATTGCATAAAAAAATAATTATATTAGAAGAGTTAGGGCACTGTTGGGTTTAAGTTCAGACATGTAGTTCTGTTTTTTTAACAGTGAAGTTAAAGTAAGTAAATTCATAATTATAGCAGAGAAGTGTAAGTCAATCAATAAATATAACAGAGGAGCTATAACTATAGCAGGGGGACAGTAAATAATTATCAAAAAACGTTTTTACAAATTAATTTAAAGTGCCACTTACAAATTATCAATTTACTTTACAGGGAGGTGAAAAGGCTCTTGAAATGTAGTTCAGGAAGTAGCAGTGAAAATGGCTGTGTTTCCTTCTCTTCCTTTATATATATTCAGGTATATAACCAATCAAATGTCAGGTAATAAAAATTGAAAATGAAAGTAAAATTTTCATTGGTTGTCAATTCCAATACTTTAGATGTGTTTTGTGAAGTAATTTACCTCAGGGTATTTAGATAGGTCTACAGGCTAAATGGCTAAATGAAATTTCAATCAAATTTGTGAGAATGAAAGGGATTGTTATGTAGTATGAGCTAATCTATATTTGGTGAGAGTGTCTCTAGTCGTTTTTCTGTAAATTATTTTCCCACCTTTTTTTAGGACCGCTTTCTGGAAAGCGGCCCGGTTAGCGAACCTTAAGCGTCACGGGAGTCCACCATTTTGTGTTTCGGTCGGTTTAAGATACAAGATGGAGGGCAAATAATGTTTAGAATGGGTAGAAGGGGTCATGGTAGACTTATCTTGACCCCCTAGGTTTTCCGAGGGTGGCTGAGGAGGCTTATATGTGCGGAAAAAAAACATTTTTTTTTAAAATTCCGTGAGGTTAGCTTTCGGTTAGCGAACCGGGTAGCGCTCCGGGGAGCGTAATTTGTGGAAAATTAGTGAAAAAAGTTAGAAAAAAATAATAATTGTGAGTGATCAGATGAAGGGTAGCTCTGAGATTGTTGTATAGGGAGCCCATTCCATGGTCTCTCATGAAAGCTGAAACAGATTGGTTTACATGCTTCCTCGCTTTCTCAATTTGTGGAGAAAATTGGTTGGACCACCTCCATTTCTGTCTTTGGCATGTATTGGAATATACCAAGGCAGTTTGAGGAAAAAGTGCTATTAATTGCTCAAAGGTGTCCTTTAAAAGCATTTCCAGACCTACCCCTGTCAAAGTGCCCAAATCATTACCTCCACAGTGCACTATTAACAGGTCAGGTTTTGGCAAATGCATAAAGGTTTTCACCATTGGTATCAATTGGTGACATTTTAATCCTCTTTGGCCCAACCACTTAATTTCCACATCTTGTAAATTGAGGTTGTGTAAATTTCTGTTCTCAGCATACCTTTGAGCCCAGTGGATGTAACTATGTCCAACAATCCAGACGTTAAACATGGTGGGAGAAGGTTGGGCTGCAGTCAGATGAAGTGTGGTAATGAAAGGGCAGTTGAAACAGTAGGAGTTTGTAAAGAAAAAAAACAGTGGATTTCCAATGCTAATGATTCATTAGCAGTGATTGGTGCATTTCCATTTCTGAAAACAGAAAGTTAGGGTGCATGGATGTGTTCTTCGAAAGATGTAATTTGAATGGTCAAGGAAGAAACTTTTAATGAAAGATTGCACTGGATACGCAGGTGCACTGAGAGTTCAGAGTTCAATTGAAACATTGTTGTGTGAATTTGCAAACATGAGAGGTCTTCCAGGAGGTCGTTGCTATGGAAAAAAGGCAGAGAGGGCAGAGGGGGGAAGGGTTTTCATTTGAAAAAAGTGAGGGAAGAGTTATGATTGGCTAATATGAGAGATATGTGAAATGAATATCTGTATTTCTGTGCTTTCAATAGCTGCAGCCTCTGGAGTGCATCCTTTTTCTTCTGCTGAAGACAATTTGGTGTATTTCTGAGACTGTTTTCAAAACTCAAAAAGTATTTGCTAAGGTGAGAAAAGATTTATTTATTTTAGATAGAGAATAGTATGAATTAAGGAGAAAATGATGAAGAAAGCTGTGTTTTTAAACTGTGGCTTTGTCTGTAGTGATATAGAAATAGATTTTGTTACTTTGAGAAATTGTAATTGCATATTCGGTGTAGCATTCTGGAATACAGTAATACAAGTTATTGTTGTATATGAAGCCCATTCCATGGTCTTTTATGTAAGCTGAAACAGATATGTTGTTTTTAAAAACCATTTTTGAAATCAATTACATTTCTGGATATGTACTGCTAGAGCTTCATAGGTTGTTTTGGGTCATATTTATAAGGCATTTGAGTGTCTTTGATGTTATTTTTTCCTTTTTAAATGGAAAGCGTTCCTCATGGGGCAAGTGTCTTGTAAATACGCTCCCACCTGCGCTTGGCAAATTTTGATTATGGGAGTTACATAGCCATGTTAATAATGTCCAAAAAATGGTGCTAGGGCATTCCAGAAAACGCTTTCATGTGTCTCAAGGACATTTTCAGTCATTTCCTCTTGAATGCAGGTATACAATTGATGTATATGTTGTGTTTAAAAACGATTCTTTTCTATGATGTTATTTTTTCCTTTTTAAATGGAAAGCGTTCCTCATGGGGCCCTGAGCACTTCTTAGTCATGTTATTTAATGGGAGGTGGATAACATGGCTAAGAGCATTTGCAGGATAATGCATGAATATCGCTGACTTTTCAGCGATATTCATGCATTGCGGCCGTTTTTTTTCGCATTTGCGAGCAGTTCTTAGCCATGTTATCCAATGGGAGGTGGATAATATGGCTAAGAGCATTTGCTGGATAATGCATGAATATCGCTGACTTTTCAGCGATATTCAGGGCCGGACTGACTACCGGGCAGTTTGGAATGCTGCCGAGCTGGGGGCTCATTTCACAGCGGTGGGGGCTGATTTCGTTCATGGAAACTTGCGTGTGCTTTCGAAATAATGAAAGCAAAACGAATTTTGTTTAGTACACGCAGGCCCCCATCAGCGAAATCAGTCCCCAGCTCAGCAGCATTCCAAACTGCCCGGTAGCCAGTCCGGCCCTGGTGATATTCATGCATTGCGGCCGTTTTTTATGGCATTTGCGATAAACCTTGCTAAGGAGAAAATGATGAAGAAAGCTGTGTTTTTAAACTGTGGCTTTGTCTGTAGTGATATAGAAATAGATTTTGTTACTTTGAAAAATTGTAATTGCATATTCGGTGTAGCATTCTGGCATGCAGTAACACAAGTTATTGTTGTATATGAAGCCCATTCCATGGTCTCTTATGTAAGCTGAAACAGATATGTTGTTTTTAAAAACCATTTTTGAAATCAATTACATTTCTGGATATGTACTGGTAGAGCTTCATAGGTTGTTTTGGGTCATATTTATAAGGCATTTGAGTGTCTTTGATGTTATTTTTTCCTTTTTAAATGGAAAGCGTTCCTCATGGGGCAAGTGTCTTGTAAATACGCTCCCACCTGCGCTTGGCAAATTTAGATTTTGATTATGGGAATTACATAGCCATGTTAATAATGTCCAAAAAATGGTGCTAGGGCATTCCAGAAAACGCTTTCATGTGTCTCAAGGACATTTTCAGTCATTTCCTCTTGAATGCAGGTATACAATTGATTTATATGTTGTGTTTAAAAACGATTCTTTTCTATGATGTTATTTTTTCCTTTTTAAATGGAAAGCGTTCCTCATGGGGCCCTGAGCAGTTCTTAGCCATGTTATCCAATGGGAGGTGGATAACATGGCTAAGAGCATTTGCTGGATAATGCATGAATATCGCTGACTTTTCAGCGATATTCATGCATTGCGGCCGTTTTTATCGCATTTCCGATAAAACTTGCTAATAGCAAGGTTTATCTGCGATAAAAATCGCCGATGTGCGGCGATAATTTTTGTCTCTAAACAAGTTATCGCTAGTTGTTGGTAATATGCCCCCGGGTTTTTGTTTGCAGGAATCGGGAGGCGGGAGAGTAGCACTGAAATCAGTAGTCTCACGCCTGAATCGGGTGGGTTGGCATGTCTGGATTCTCTACAGCTGGGGCCATAAACTACATCCGCAGGGCTAGGTGATAGCCTGGGACCGGCCTGGTATGTAAAATGGCTGCCGTGCACAACAAAATTGTGGCATTGTAAAAAAGGCAAGATGGCGCAGACAATGTTTATCAATAAGGATTCATTTATAACAAAATATTTTATCGCACTGACAAATTGGTGGTCAACACTTCCTGATTTCCTTCGAATCGAACGTTAACAGACGTCACGCAGCAAAAAAAAAAAAAAAGCTCACGCACAGCCGCTGGAACACATGTATCAACATATATAAGCCTCCTCAGCCACCCTCAGAAAATATAAGGGATTAGGATACGTCTCCCGCACCCGCTTATACCTAGTAATTTAATTAAAACGAAGCACAAAATGGCGAATTCCCGTTTCGCCAGCAGTTTGCGGCCCAGTTCGGTGTTTGGGAAGCGCTTCTACCGTGAAAAATATATTTTTTTTATTTTCCCCACGGGACCCTTTAAAAACCCCAACAACATTCCTAGGGGGTCAACAGGGGTATACCTTGCCCCCTTTCATTAAATTCCCCCTTCGTTTTTCACCTCTTCTTCTCTCTCGATCCTACCGAGAGATAAGATGGCGGCCGCTCCGGACTGTTTACAATGTTGACAGACACCGGGGAGCCAATCAGCTTCGCATCGCAAAGTTCCGTTTCGCAGGTGGGAGCGTATTTACAAGAAACTTGCACCATGAAGAACGCTTTCCATTTAAAAAGGAAAAATAACATCATACACACTCATATGCCTTATAAATATGACCCAAAACAACCTAAGAAGCTTTAGCAGTACATATCCAGAAATGTAATTGATTTCAAATAATGACTTACTTCATTGGTAGGCCTTCACATGTATTATCTCCTTTGTTTTGTTAAGTGAAAATCTTATCTGCAACCATGTGTTGGCCTCACCTTAAATAAACAAAACAGGCGATGGACTGAATGAGGATCAATGACACACATTCAGGGCCGGACTGACTACCGGGCAGTTTGGAATGCTGCCGAGCTGGGGGCTCATTTCACAGCGGTGGGGGTTGATTTCGTTCATGGAAACCTGCGTGTGCTTTCGAAATAATGAAAGCAAAACGAATTTTGTTTAGTACACGCAGGCCCCCATCAGCGAAATCAGTCCCCAGCTCAGCAGCATTCCAAACTGCCCGGTAGCCAGTCCGGCCCTGCACACATTCACCCCAGTCCAAAGATCTGGGCCTAAACAAACCTTTAGATAGGCCACACCTTATCGTCATCCTGAATTAATCATTTAAAATATTAGGGAGAGATTTATGATTGTTTTATGCATGTTTTGTAGCACTGTGTGTCATTTTTGTGATGCAATGCTGGTGCAAAAGATTTGCTATGTTAAATAATAAGTAGGGCATTAAGTTTTTGATGACTGTTATTCATTTACTGTTTGGTAATAGTGGTTATTAACATTTTTTATTATATTTTTCCACAGATTCAACTGCAGATTTTTTCCTATTTTGAAAAATGCCTACGAAAAATAGAATTAGAAAGGCTAGAAAACGTCAAAGACAGCAGGATGATGTTTCATTGCAGCAGTCCTCTTCCCCAAATACTTATCAAAACACCAAGAAAGCTCCGGGTAAGAGCACAAAATCATTCTTAAAAAATATTTTTAGTAAAAAAAGTATTTATCGCAAAAATGTTTCAGTTCAGAAAAAGAAGAGTAATTTAAATGGAAAGGAAAGACCCATCAAAAATGTTACTGGTAGAGGAAGAGATTACTCTGTGCATGATAGTAGAAGGAAAGAACAGTTTAGGAACATTCGAAAACGAATGTTCCGTAACAGGATAATAGTTAATTTATTAAAAAATATTAAGAAATGCAAACAGAAAGTGGCATTTTATAAGAAGAAGAAAAATGTAGAGAAAATTATTGATCATGCTTTTGAAATTAAGCGAAAGTTGTTTATTTTGGTAATCAATAGAATTAGGAAACTAAGCAAGGTCATTTCTGATTTCAAAACAAACAGTAGATGGAAGAGAGTAGTAAATCGTAGTAACTTTTGTGAAGTTTTTTCCGGAGAATGGATGCATAGTTCAAGTTGTGAGGCATTTTTTAATGAGGAGAGTTATTTTCAGGTTAATGATTTGGTGTTTGCAGTTGACACCAGTGGTCGAGCTTATGAAGTGAAGGATGGTTGTCCAGTTGAAAAAGAAAAACTTGTGACAACAGAGACAGAAGAGGCGGTAAGTGATGAGGTGTTAGGAAGACGTCCTAAGGGTCGTGTGTACATTTGGAAGTGTAGTTCTATTTGCAGTGTGCGACAGGTTTCCATCAATTTGCTTTGTGATTTTATACGGACATTTAATAAGAAAAGTTTGAAGCAGAAAATGAAGTTGTTGCAAGATTTAGATCCTTGCAGAGTGAGACAAATGACAGGTTTGCGTGGTCATTCACTGGCTTGTCTTTCCAGGAGAGTATGCCAGAGTGTTTTTCATCATTTCAGGATGCTAGCAGTGCATCATAATAAAGTGAGAAAATTAGTGAGGATGTTGTATTTTGCTAAGAGTCCAGCAATTATGCTTAAACAATTATGTGCTGCTCTTTTGCATGGTTCTGAAATAGATGTGAAGAATATTTGTGAAGAAATTGAGTTTTGTTACTTTAGTAGTAAAGATGAGAATGTTCAAATTGACCCTGAAGTAGAGGGTAATGTTGAAGATAATGTACAGGTTTCCAGTACAGATAATTTTCAGAAGGAAATTGCCACGTTTCAGATCAAATCAAGTGAGAGGCCTAATTTCACTTGTGTATGTTGTCGACGCACTTATTATAAGAATCAGACTAAGGTAGTGGATTTATATGCAAAAAGTGAAAGGGAAAATAATAGTGAATGGAAGGATTTTGCCACATACTTGATGGTAGAAAATTATTTTGATTTGGGATCGGATCAACGTGTGTGTACTTATTGTTGTAATAAATTAAACCAAAACCAGATGCCTGCTAGGGCAGTTCATAATAATCTGGAATTGGTTGAGATTCCTTCTGAATTGAAGGATTTAAATACTTATGAATCTATTTTGATTCAAAGTATCCATCCCTTTCAGGCTATTGTAAGAATGGAGCCAAAGACAGGGAAGTTGCCTCCAGCAGATTTACAGAGAGGATTAAAGGGAAGAGTTGTTTATTTGCCTCTAGATTTGAACAAAAACATTAACACAATTGGAGTAGAAAAAGTGGAAGAGGAACCTCTGGTTATCTTGGTTAATGGTGTTCCGACAAAGAATAAGAAAATATGGCAAGATTTAGTGGGTGTTAGTAAAGTCAAAAAGGCAACAGTGTATTTGAAGAAAAATAATAAGTACTATAAGAATGTATATGTTGCAGAAGAGGAAGTAAGTGAAGAAGAGGACAGCGATTTGTGTGCTGGCCAAATTGAGAAAGTAGAGGCCTCTAAAAGTGAAGAAATATATGAACATTATAGTGTTCATCCTTTGCATTCCAAGGAAGTCATGGGGAATGCTATTGAGGTGTTTCAGATGAAACAAGCCAAAGGGAGTCCCATTAGTGTTTGGGAGGAAAGTTTGGAAGCTCGGTGTTTCCCACAGCTATTTCCCACAGGTCGAGGAGGACGATATGATGAGCGACCTGTTCAAATTCCTGCTTCAGAATACCGGACTTTACGATTGTATGCAGAAGATGCTAGGTTTCGACAATGCATTCCCTATTTGTTTCATCTCCTGTTTGAAAGCGATCTGTCTGGACTGTCATATGCAGTGAACCACATCTTAAAAAGTGGTATACAGATGCGAAATATCTCGGCAAGGGACTTTATGCATAAAGTCAATGTCCAAGACAGTATTTTGGATTCTCACTTAATTAATTTCATGGCGTGTCAGCGTGGTACTAATGAGTACTGGTACCGTCGTCATGGTGATTTAAAATGTATGCTGAGGAACTTAGGAACTCCGACATGGTTCCTCACTCTGAGCTGTGCCGAGTATGGCTGGGAAGACTTACTTGAATTTCTACGAGAGGCAAATGGAAATATTGAAAACATTGAATTCAAGACACCTGGAGAACTGTGTTCTTTGGATCCTGTGAATGTATGCAGGTACTTCAATCATAGATTTGAAGCTATGATGTCTTTCATCACAAATAAGAAGAATCCACCTCTTGGAGAGGTGTTGGATTTCTTCTGGAGAAAGGAGTACCAAGCAAGAGGTGCTCCTCATATACATATGTTGTTGTGGATCAAGGATGCACCTAAATTTGGAACAGATCCGGATGACTTAGTGATGAATTTCATAGAACAGTATTCTACGTGTGCTGTTCCAAACGCAACGGAGAAGAAAAGCCTAAGAGAACAAGTTCTACGTTTCCAAAGCCATCGTTGTGGAAAGTACTGTCGTCGTAAATTCAGAAACAAGGACAAGTTCTACACCAAATGTCGTTTCAACTTTCCACGACCGGTGATTTCTAAAGGAAAAGTGAACAGTTTGATGTCTTCACTGCGACATAATGTGACAAGGAAATCACCCAAAAATACATACAATTTGAAAAGGAACGAAGAGTCCAAGTACATCAACGACTACAACCCAGTGATTTTGTCCATGTGGAATGCTAACATGGATATACAGTTTGTGGGTGACAACTGTATGGCTGTGGCTCGGTATGTGACATCTTACATCACCAAAAAAGAAAAGACAGAACTGAAGGATATGTGGGAGGACATTTCCCATGAAAAGAGCCTCGGCAAGAAGTTGTACAGTTTCAGTCTGAAGATGTTGTCGCATCGAGAAATCGGAGCTTACGAATGTTCAGATCGATTGTCTTCAGCAAGTCTCTATGCCAAATCCAGGAGTATTGTTTGGGCGAGTCTTGGTCTTGCTGCAACGCGAAATCGGGTTCTAAAACCTGTCCGGGAAATTGAATATTTGGCAGAAAAGGAACCAAACAGTACCGACATTTTGAAGACCAACATGTTGGATACATATTATCCAAATCAAAGCAGTCACCTTGAGAATGTTTGTCTATATGAGGTTCTACAAAATTATATATTCAAGAGGAACATCAAAGAAGATATTGAGAAAGGAGTGTATGCTGTAATTGGAAGTGAGGGATGCCTGGTCAAGCAAAGAAAATGCCAATTAGTAAACCATCGAAAATTGAGTGGCGAATCTCCAGAAAAAAAGGAGTTTTTCTATTTAGCACTTTTGCAACTTTTCAAGCCTTGGCGTGCAGAAGAGGAACTGCTTGGAGATTTCCTCTGTTACGAAGACTCTTTCACTGCTGCTAAGGAGACCATAGAATGTCCTGCTTTTCCCAAATATCAAGAAATGCTAACTTTGGAAATTGAGCAGGAAGCAACGATTGCAGCCGAGATTGCCAGAGACAGTTCTCAGGACAGTCAGAGTTCTGTTTCATTGAGTCAAGATCCACTTGGAGGACCTATTATCGAAAATGAAGCTGCCACTGCTATGAATTAAGTGGAAAGAGCCATGGCACATGCTCATGAGGATTCAGTTAACTTAGAAGACTTGGAAAAACAACTCAACGTTGAGCAGAGGAAAATATATGATGAAGTTACCAAGCAAATTGAGCATGGATTAAGTCATGAGAAGAAAGAGTGCTCATGTACATCGTTGAAGCCTGTCCGACTGTATGTGAGTGGAGAAGCGGGAACTGGAAAAAGTTTCCTCATTAAAGCAATTTCATGCTATCTGCAGGAAAGGACTGAGTCATCGCTGTCTTGTGTTGTCACCGCTCCTACTGGACTTGCAGCACATAACATTAAAGGTATTACTTTGCATCGTCTACTGATGCTGCCGGTGGAGCATGACAACAAATTACAATACCACAAGTTATCTGGGGATGCTTGCTGTGAAGTTTCAAGAGTCTTGAGGAAAATGAAACTACTTATCATTGACGAAGTAAGCATGGTTTCCAATGTCATGCTTGCCTTTGTGCATTTGAGAATGCAAGAAGTACTTAAAACTGAATATGATGTGTTATTTGGTGGGAAACACATCATTGTTTTCGGAGATCTTCTGCAGCTGACACCAGTAAAAGGACAACCTGTGTTCAAAATACTCACGCATGAAGATACCAGGAAGTGCCTAGGGAGCATTGGCAACGTCAATATATGGTTAAACTTCAATTATGCTGAACTGCATGAAAATATGCGTCAGGCAAAAGATGAAGATTACAAGAATATTCTACAAGATATTAGAATTGGAAAAGTGACCGAGCATGGAAAAGAAGCTTTAAATGCACGATTACTTTCAAATTTATATCCCGAACAAGAGATTGTGGCTGAGAATATTTTTCAGAAAATTACTGAGAAGAAATCCGGAATATGTTTGATGCCAACTCTTGCAGAATGTGCCATCTTCAACAACAAAATGTTGAATTTAGAAAAGCAAGAGATTGTGAAACTTGAAGCTATTGACAAAATAGAGCATATGGGATCAACAATTATTTTGTCTGAGAATTTGAAATCAAAATTGGATTCATTAGAGAAGACTATATCTAAAACAGCGGGTTTTGAAAAGACTTTGAATGTGTGTTTAAATTGCCGAATCATTTTGAGAAGGAATTTACATGTTGAAAGAGGTCTGGTAAATGGATCAATGGGTAATGTTGTTGATTTTGAGAAGTACAGAAATAGAGATGGAATAGAATTTTTAAAAATTAAATTTGATGGCATTGAGGAAGTACAGCTAATTGGTCGTTGTTCTGCTAGGTTTTTGCTTGTTAAAGACTTATATGTTCGCCGTAAACAGTTTCCTGTTTGCTTGGCATATGCGGTAACAATCCATAAATCGCAAGGTTTAAGTGTAGATAGTGCATTGGTGAATATTGGCAGTTCTGTGTTCAAGGAGGGTATGGCATATGTGGCATTGTCACGAGTTAGAACTTTATCAGGATTGTACTTGATTGACTGTGATGTCACAAACATTTGTGCGGATCTAGATTGTGTTAAGGAATACAATAGGTTAAGAAGAGAGTATGCGCCACATTTGCCTCAATATCCTTTGTTTGAGAAACGTGTGGTAGGCCGGAAACGTAGAAATATCAGTAATAGTAGGGAGGTTGTTGCAAAAAGACTAAAAGTCAATGAACCGAAAATTGTTAGCAGAAAGAAAGTGGATTCTGTTGAAGATGTTGTCGGTTTTCAATTTGAAAACAGTTCTGGTGTCAACTGCTATGCAAATGTAGTGGTTAATGTTCTCTTTTCACTAGAGAGTTTAAAAGAACAGATTCTGTTGAATTCAGAACAAATTTTATGCTGTTTGTTGAATTCTGTTTTCGAGAAATGTAGCACTGATCGAACAAAAGTAGAAAGTGTGTCTGAAGTTCGTTATCTGTTAGATGAATGTTCAGGTCAAACAGACTTCTCTGAAAATAATCAGCAAGATTGTCAGGAGTTTTTAATGTATATGCTTGATGTATTGCAAGATGAGGGTGTAGATGTAGATCACCTGTTTGGGCTTTCTTATCAATGGCAGCATGACTGCGAGAATTGTAGTGTATCAAGTACTACTAGTGTAGACTCAGAAAGATTTATATATTTAACTTTGCCAGACAGTAAATCAGTCTCCTTTAATAAGCTAGTAAATGCAGCGGATCACAACATGGAGTGTAGCCAATGTAAATCTGAAATGATGTCAACATTACTTATACGTAGATATGGACAGTATGTCATTTTAATGATCCAACGATGTAGGCCTGATGGATCAAAATTGTCAACTTTAATAAAAAAATTTGTGGCTTCTCAGCTTTCAATATCAGGAAGGACTTTTGTAACTGTAGCAATTATCTATCACGATGGTCCTTCAACAACATCAGGACATTATACAGCGTATTTAAAGTCTCGAAACGGCTGGTCATTCTGCAATGATTCCGTTGTAACTTTCAAAAAAAAATTGCCGTTTGACCTTAAAAATTCTTACCTGGTGTTTTTAAAACCAAAATTTTAATGAAAGAATCTCGGGATTTCCTGTGAAGAATTGCAAAAGGTTCATGAAGTAGAGGGAATGTAAGTCTGCAATGCTGTCTAGATTATTGGTCCAAAACTTTTAATTATAATGTCATTTTAAAAATCCAACTATATAAACCTGATGCAAGTAAGTCTGCTTCATAGTAAGCAGTATCAATGTCATAGGAAAAGGAGAACATGAGTGACAAAGAAGGGTAAGATATTAGTAGTCCAGGATTGTGAAAATAATCTTAAATGTATTCTTTTTGAAAGTTGCGAAAATAGAAAATGTCGGGATTTGATTGGAAGAATTACAAGAGTTGCGAATCGCGGCAACATGATTTGGCCTAGTGGAAACATGTGATAGAATGAGAGAAGTCTTTTCTTGTATGTAACATATTTTTCGAATCGATGGAGGTTTTCTTTCAGAAAGTGGCGGGCTGAAAATATTTATAGCACAACAGAGTGGACGCTGTTCATAGGAGATCCTTCGACGTCATTGAAAGTAAGTTAATTTTAAGGAGTTTTGAATTCAGATTTCTTAGGTTGTATGGGTTTTTTAAACACAATCATTTTGATTGTGTTTTTTTTTCCCCGCTGTTACATGATGAATACCTACAAGTCACTGATTTAAGTGAAATTTGATACATTCTGAGAACAGCAAAAATAAACCATTTAACATGTATAATTAATGTTCTGCTTTTTGTACTTATGATATACATTTAGAAATATGAGGTAGATATGGAGAAACTGAGTCTTCTGTAAGTGTCAATTTTAATGCTAACAGTGCTGTACTTCTGGGTACTGTTTTTTTAAAAAAAAGGAATAGGCCTCACCTCAAAGAAAGCTCTTGAAAGCACACATCTTATTTGCATCCTGAAACACTCATTTAAAATATTAGACACAATTTTATGATGGCTTTACATCTTTTTTGCGCTGCTATTGCATCACTATTGTGAGACATCAGCAGTGCAAAAGTAGTACCATGTTCCAAAATAGGTCTCAGTTCATCAGCATGAAGATACTGTTTGTTTAAAATATATATCTTTAGGATTGTGTAGGGGACGTAGAGAAGCAGAGGCTTCTGTAAATGTCAAAGTTGTTGCAAAACTGTTTCTTCTTGAACCTTTTCCCTTTTCTTTTCTAATTTTTAAATACATGTTGTAATATGTTTGGAAATGTTTGTTCTCTCTTTTACAGATTGAAAGTATGAAAAAATATTTAAAAAAGGTAACAAGAATTATAAGGTAAATGTTTTCTACTCTTTTTACCCGCAATGCACTGCTGATGATGTCACTGACCATGTCATGAATGATGTAATAAGAGGACATGACTTACTTCATTGGTAGGCCTTCACATGCTTTATCTGCTCTGTATTCTTCAACAAGTGTAAAATTGATCTGTAACCCTGAGTAGGTCTCACCTTAAACAAACCTCAGGAGACATCACACCTCATCGTCATCCTGAATTAATAAATAGATCTATTAAACAGTATCTCTGTTTACTCCCTATAGCTGTCTTTCTTTTTACATTACTCTCTGTTTACTTCCCTTATACTAACTCTTCTTTTTTTAAAAAAAATATTTTTTTGGTTCGCTTCAAGTTCGCGAACCGGGCAGCGAACTGGAAAGCGAACCAAAAGAAATAGAGCTTGCCAGAGTGCTAAACATTCTAGCAATTTTATTTGAAAGGGGAGGTAGTTCTGAAAAGAACTTTTTTTTATGTTTTTGTTGTTTTATTTTTTTTTTGTTTTTCTGAACATTTTTTGTTTTTTTTGTATTTTTGCACAGTTTTATATATTTTTTTGTTTTTGATGGAGGGGAAACAACAAAAAATAGGCATTGAAAAAAGCCCAACAGGAGCAAAAAAAAAATTACTGTTTGGGTGGGTTAGGGCAATTGTGATTCTCGTAAGCAATGTTCATTAAGTTTACGCTCATGTTCCCACATGAAAGCAATGCCCCACAATACAAGCAGGTTAGCTTCATGTGTTTGAAGTTCTTTTGAATATTTGGCACGGTTTCCTGTGCCTCTCCTCCAGTCAGAGAGATATGCAAGGTTGACCTGGCCACAGGAGTTGTTGAGGGATTATCCTGCAGGTCACGCAACTCTGCACGGCTGTAGTTGAGAGGATGCCACCTGGTCATATGGCGATGCATGGTATAGTTTCCCATGCTATATTTTTTTTCAGTGCCTCTTGATAGCCTTTTTTTACAGATAAGACAGGTGGCATATTTTGCGTTGACTTTCTTCTCCCCTCGAGGGATTGAAAAAAACTGCCAGATAAAACTAGTTTTCCGACGGGAAACACGGGGCAACTCCTGTATGAACTCTTGTTCTTCTCTCTCCTCTTCTTCAAGTTCATCCTCTTCCTCCTCCTCTGTGTTGGCAATGAACCGAGATGATGGTCCTCTCTTCTCATGAGGAGGTGAAGGTGGTGGTGGGGGTGCACCAGCTGAAGCAAGTACAGAAGCCATTGCTCAATTATAGTTAATTGGTCTTTCTCTCACCAAGATGAAAGTCAGAGTGAGGAAAGAAGGAGGGGTTTTCATCATTTGGAAAAAGCAAAAGTTCTGAACCAATGAAAAGTGTTATTTTTAGGTCACATGACCTAGTCATACATCATTTGGAAACCAAAAGTGAAATGAACCAATGAAAAGTTTCATAAACAAGTCACATGACCTGTTCCGCTTACGTTACGCGGTGCGCGCCGCGTCCCGCATCGTTTCCGGTTCGCGGTCCGGAGCACTTTCTGGAGCGCTAACGCGGTGCGTCATAAGACGCATTACGCGTCAACGTGATACGTTGCGCTTCCGCGACGCGTCACAGTTCCGCTAACGAAACGTTTACCGGTTCGCGTACTAGATCGCGGCATCAAGATGAGCTAACGGAAAGCTTCCCGGTTCGCTTACCGAAAATGAAGAAAAAAAATATTTTAAAAAAAATTATCAATAAACATCTAAAATATATTTTGGGTTTTAAAGAAGAATACATTTTACAGCTACAGATGTTAGCTTTTAAAAAACCAATGAAATTCACAGAAAAAACCATAGGTTATAGACCATATATAGTTAGGAATTTGCATTTACAAAACCTTGAAAATTCAATGAAAAAACCATTGGTTATAGAACATATATAGTTAGGAATTTGCATTTACAAAACCTTATTTTACTCGCATAAAACCATTGAAATTCCATATATAGTTAGATGTGCTAACTATATATCGCGCACCCGCAATCCACTGCTGATGATGTCACATATTACATCATTCATGACATGGTTAGTGACATCACTGATGACATCTCAAATGACATCACTGATGACATCACTGATAACATCTCATTTGACATGACTGATCACATCACTGATGATATCATTCATGTGATAATACCATGAACCTCTTCAGACTCTAATATAACCTTAGATACAATCAGTGTAAACAGACAGTCACAGACTGTCACTCATCCATGGAGTTACTCACACACCTAGTCAGTTATGCCAAAAATCAATCACACCTCCATTTTCTCAACTATACAGTTATACACACCTTACTTATTCAAACATATACTAACACATATTTACTTTACTCTCTTATACAATCCCTGATACATGTTCACAATGATCCATACAGCCACTCACACATTCACTGGCTCTTATGCACAGTTATTTATAGATGTCAACTCTCACATGTACTGTGTTTTACATATGTACTTACTTTGACATGTAGCACTGAGATATCCATTCACTCACTAATACACTCATGCACAGTCAACCGCCCATACAGCTGTTTCCACATACACTTTTGAACCCATACATATAGTGAATCAACTACTCACACATCTATGTACAGAGTCACACACCTCCCAGCCACCCATACACACACACTCAGTTTCCCATACAAATACTTGGACAACCAATGAATAACCCATACAGTTACTCATATAGCTACTGATCAACATATGCAGCAGTTTGTAGAACAACAGATATAATGATGCACAAATTAAAACAGTTTAGTCACTAACCCATGCACTCAGTGAGACACATTTAATCACTCACTCATACAGTCAGTCATGCAGCTACTAAATCCTTCATCCAGACACTTATACATCCACTCATTCTTCAATATGTAAGACATATTTTAACTTTACAGAAACATACAGTCACTGGATGTTGTCATCAGTGATGTCATCAGTGATGTCATTTGAGATGTCATCAGTGATGTCATCAGTGATGTCACTAACCATGTCATGAATGATGTAATATGTGACATCATCAGCAGTGGATTGCGGGTGCGCGATATATAGTTAGCACATCTAACTATATATGGAATTTCAATGGTTTTATGCGAGTAAAATAAGGTTTTGTAAATGCAGATTCCTAACTATATATGTTCTATAACCAATGGTTTTTTCATTGAATTTTCAAGGTTTTGTAAATGCAAATTCCTAACTATATATGGTCTATAACCTATGGTTTTTTCTGTGAATATATATATATATATATATACCGTCATCAACCTATCTGATACTGTTCTTACCAAGGCGGAAGAACAGCTTTTGTCTCTGGGATTGTCATTCTGCCCGCCCAACAAATTCTCTTACAATCAAACCCGGATCGATCTGTACAAGTTTGTTAGAAAAATTAAACTCATCAAATATTTCAAATTGGAGGCCAAACGCAAACAAAGTGGGGCTACGGAAACTCCTTCTAACATGGAACCCCAACTCCAGGTACATGACAATGCTGGGTTGCAAGACCTTTACGACTTAGCATTTGAGGGTACGTCTCAAACCATGCCAACTGTCAGTCAAGTGTTTAATGTGAACAGATCAGTGAAGACGCCCTTTAAACCCAAGTCTACTTTTTTTCCCCTCATGCCTCGTGATGCTGTCGACATCTTCAGCGACCGTGTTATTATTGAACTTAAAGCTCTAAACAGGTCAATCATGATGCAACGGAAACAACTCAAGTATAATGACCAGCAATACAATCTGCTTATCAATAAACTGCAATCAGATAACAATGTAATTATCAAAAGTGCTGACAAGGGTGGCAACACTGTTCTTTGGAAAACCTCTGATTACATTGCGGAAGCAGAAAGACACTTGTCGGACACTACTTGCTATACCCTGTCATCACAGTTTGCCATGGTTCAGAATCACAATTTGATACGCAAACAACTGAGCTCCTGGAAAAGATTGAATCTCCTTACTAAGGATGAATGTAACTTCCTATCCAGAGATCATCCTGTGACACCCTATTTGTACTTTCTTCCTAAAGTGCACAAGCTTGTTACCCCTACACCTGGTCGACCCATCATATCAGCTATTGGGAGTATGACGGAAAATATTTCCAAATATGTTGACTTCTTTCTCCAGCCCCATGTGGCGAGTCTCCCTTCTTTTCTAAAGGATACTACTGACTTTTTGACCAAGATTGGTAATATTGTTTGGTGCAGTGACTATTTGTTTTTGATCCTAGACATCGAATCCCTCTACACCTCCATCAATCATCAGCATGGTGTAAATGCATGTCAATATTACCTTAACACACGTGCCATTTGTTTCAGGGAACACAATTCCATGTTGATTGCCATTATTAAACTTTGCCTGACCTCCAACTATTTCCGCTTTAAAAACAACACCTATCAGCAACTACGCGGTGTGGCTATGGGCTCGTGCTTCTCCCCCAGCTATTCATGTCTCCATGTAGGTTGGTGGGAGGAGCACGAGCTCAGAACCACACATGCGCATTGGTCGCCTTGTATCGCGCATTACTGGCGTTACATAGACGACATTTGCATCATCTGGAAGGGCACCCTAGACCAAGCCCTTTCATTTGTATCAGATTGCAATGATAACACCTTAAATCTGAAATTCACTGCTAACCTTAGCAGCACAGAAGCTGAGTTTTTGGATGTACAGCTGTTCATCAGGGACAATACCCTCATGACCAAATTACATCGGAAGAGTACGGCGGGTAACTCCATCTTGCACGCACGCAGCTCCCATCCTGCTCATACCATCCGCAGTATCCCGTTTGGCGAATTTATTCGCATTCACAGAATCTGCAGTGACCCTGATTCCTTGGCAATTTGCCTCGAAGAATCTAAACAACGCTTCCTGCAAAGAGGGTACTCAAGAGCTATACTTGATCAAGCTTTGGCTAAAGCTTCATCACTAGATAGGGCCACATTGCTTAAGCCCAGGGAGCACCGCATCACTGGCACCAATGACAACCAAGATGATTCCCAGCGTACTGTCAGGCTCATAACTACTTTCAGCTCACAGGAGAACAAAATCAGGTGCATTATTGGCACGGAATGGCCGATCATTCTTACAGACCCTGTTTTAGGTCCAATGCTTAGTGAAACACCCACCATTACGTTCCGACGTGCACCATCCATGCGCGATGCGCTTGATAGGATTGCACCTGAAAATCCTCCCAAACTCACCAAAACCACCAAAATGGGCTTTTTTAAATGCACCTCCTGCCGTGCTTGTAACTTTGCCACAAATGCCACTCACTATGTTACAGCATTTAGTAACACGCCCATCCCCATTAGGGAACATCTCACGTGTAGATCTGAGTTTGTGGTCTATAAGCTCAGGTGTACATGCGACTTGGAATACATAGGCAGTACCAAGCTGCCTGTCCATCAAAGAATATTGCAGCACATAAGGGCCATTGTCAATAGTGACAGCAGTTACCCAGTGGCTAGGCATTTCGGAGCAGTCCACAACAAGAAACTTAGGGACCTACAATACACGGTTCTTTGTTCAGTGCCTCCACCAAGCCGGGGTGGGGACCGTGAAAAACTGCTCAGACAGCGGGAATCCCAACTCATTCTGTCCCTCGACACCAAAGCCCCAAACGGTCTTAACTTGAGTGAAGATTTGAAAAGCTTCCTGTAATTTACCATCTTCTCAGTTTTGATGGTCTGGTCTCTGTAGAAATTTCCTATTTTTAGCTTTTCCTTCTCTCGCTCTGTCTAGGCGTCATTTATTGTCTATGGCTTATTGCCAAATGTTCAGCATGGCGTTACCCTACAGTCATGATTCTTGTTCTAATTCATTCTGACTAGGAATTGTTGCCATGTTTTTCAATTTTTTA
Organism: Lissotriton vulgaris; assembly: GCF_964263255.1. Lineage (NCBI taxonomy): Eukaryota > Metazoa > Chordata > Amphibia > Caudata > Salamandridae > Lissotriton > Lissotriton vulgaris. The sequence goes on from NW_028242610.1 coordinate 94,314, forward strand.
TATGATGCCGATATATTGACTATATGTTCTGTTGTTTTCCCCTTCTTATTATTTTTTAGTGTTCACATCTGTGGTTGGGCTCTTGCATCTTTCTTTATTTTTTTCACTTCACTTTAATTTATTGTGTTTTCCTCATCTTTTATAATTTGACTCACATGTCTCTTACAGTATTTTCACTTGTGCCATGAACATTTATTTTGTATTGTGATGACTTTTTTCTTCGTTTCTGAGACACATGTGTACCGCTGGATTTTTCAGGCACTATGCCTTGATTGTCTTTAGCGCTCTCCTATTCTGTGGTTGGCTATTATCGTTCAGGCAATGCATAAATATAGGCACTATGTCTTGACACTTGCTACATTGCTTTATCATATATTTTTTCATTACCCAGCCACTTCCACTCACATTTTCTTGAAGCCTCCTCTATGATTATGTCAGCATTTTATTACATACCTTTCTCAGATTGCTTTGATCACTTATTTAAACATGTAATCTTGTGTGGTACATGCTGCTTTTCATGTGAATTTAACATGTAAAATAATGTAGACACTGTTGCTTTATTTTCTGTTTTACCTTTTGGGCGTGTCTTTTCCCCAATCAAGCCCCTCCCACACCTTGTATATATATCCTCACCTTTCTTGAGTGCATTTGTGTGACCAAGCTCCCCAGTGGAGTGAAACGCGTTACCTTCCAATAAACGCTTTGAACCTGCTACTCACCTGAGTCTGGATTTTCTGTGAGCTCGACTTCTGGCTGTCTGTTGTGGCGCTGCGAGGTCTGCACCCTGCTGCTGCCTGTCACGCATCGACAGGCTGGGATTCCTTTACATATATATATATATATATATATATATATATATATATATATATACATTTCTTTTTCTATATACATGTATATAGTGTTTTATTTGATATCTGGGAAATCCTTTCTGTTAGAGAGTGTTGAACAAATAAAACCCCACGCTTTATTCAGAAAACTGTCTTTTGATGTGCCTCATTTTATGAGAGTGAAACACCTTTCCAGGTATTTTATTGCTTTGCTGTGTGTGTGCCTCTGTGTGGCAGTGCTGTATTTTTTATTATTAGGGAGTGCAAAGCAGGACACCTCCCATACGACTGCAGTGGTTTTGTGGTCCCAGAACTCTACCTCCACTATTTTGCGGCTCAATGCTATTAGAACGCATCGTTCGTATCACCCAGATGCCTGTATCCCTTGTCTGAGGCCCGAGAGACACCAGCTAGGGAACCTCCCTCACTCTTCAATTCTACCAAAGGGCTTCCTAATGGACTCTAGGGACATCCAAACCATCTCCATAATATGCTGGCCTGGCAGAACCTCCGATATTCCTCTATTTCCCGCTCTTCCTCTAACAAATATCCCCAGCTACTACTCACACTTGAAAAGCTAGTACAACGCAGTCTCCACCACCAAGATCTCCACACTATGTATGACATTTTCCTTGACGGCCACTTCTTGACCCATGCCGAAGATACCCACTTTCAGAATGCTTCATACATGGACCTCTTCGTGCTTCAACGAGTACATAACGCCCAATGCTCCCTTCTTCTCTCCTACCCCTTAGCCCCGACAACTTCTCTCCACTGACGCTCCTCGTCTTGGACACTGATGGAAACCAGCTGTTTTTCAGGTTATACCTACTCTGCTTTGTCATGGAGACCAACACTACTACTCAAATCCGGAAGGTCTGGGGGTGTACCTGTGCTTTCCAATCACAGAAAAAATGTGATCCTATTGTTCACAGACATAACCTATTGCAGGCAACCACAGACATAAATTGATAGACTTTAAATGTCAGCACGGAGCATACCTTTTCACCCTACGACATTGCAAAATTTGACCCCACAAGATCTGATCAATACCCCAAATGTTTGGCCCTGAATGCAGATTTTGCACACTTAACATGGAGCTGTTCGCAGATTTAACACTATTATGCATACATCTTTTTCCATAGCTCAGTCATGGCCGGAATAGTGGTCACACCAGACCCCTCTTATTGCTTCTGTCTTATACCAGTGATATTACTAAGTGCTCTCGCTGGCTTGTGTCAATGGTACTCCTACTGGCCAAGCACAAAATTGTGATGCATTGGGGTAGTGACAGGGTTCCAACTGTCGTAAATTTGCTTAAAAGTATGACATATTGTGGAACCTGAGCGGGGACTAAGCGCAACTCTAAACACTCACATCCCAACCTAAAGATTTCTGGCAGCCCCTATGGGACTACCTTCTTACTCTTAACTGTAACACTTCAGATTGATCACTTCTTTCATCCCTACCTCCTCTTTGACCCTTCCCTTTTGCGCTGAATCATATGCCCTCATCTATGATACAGCCCTGTTTCTCCATTTACATGTATGGACTATGGTTGTATGTCGGAACAACAATTTCCTTTACAACGCCTACCTGAACAACGCGGTCTCTACTACGACCACGTCTTAACCATGACTAGCTTTACCATGCATTCCTTTACCAGAATTTTTTGTTGTAAAGGCATGCATGGTAAACTGCTATCCATGGCTGAGTTTGCCACCCCCTCCTTCTGCACCTGAGCTCTAAGAACACCCTCCAACCTCCTAAAAATACACTGAACCTCCTCCCCTAAAAACTAATTTGTACCCTTCCTAAACACTGAAAGGTAACCCAAACCTCCCCACCTAAAAACTAACTTGAACCCCTCCCACCCCCTAAAAATTAACAATGAACGAATCAATCTATCAAACAAGGAATTTTTAGAGTGTACTACTCACCAGTGAGTGTCTCAAGGCACTAGGTGGGTGGGGGATGCTGCTATTGCTCGAACAGCCAGGTCTTGAGTAGCCTCCTGAAGATTAGTAGGTCTTGGATCTGTCGTATGAGGATGGGGAGGGTGTTCCAGGTCTTGGTGGCGAGGTAGGAGAATATTCTGGCACCGGACGTTGCTCTTTGAATGCGGGGGACGGCGGCGAGGGTGCGGTCGGCCGAGCGGAGCTGGCAGTTCGGGGTGTAGAAGGTGCGTCGTCTGTTGAGGTATGCTGGTCTGGTGTCGTGGAGTGCCTTATGTGCGTGGGTGAGGAGCTTGAAGGTAATCCTCTTGTTGACGGGCATTCAGTGCAGGTCTCTCAGGTGGGGTGTGATGTGGCTTTGTCGTGGGATGTCGAGGATCAGGCGGGCCGAGGCGTTCTGCATGCATTAAAGTCGTTTCAGTAGTTTGGCCAGGGCTACAGCATAGAGGGTGTTTCCGTAGTCCAGCCTGCTGCTGATGAGGGCCTGGGTAACCGTTTTTTTGTGTTGGTGGGGATCCATCTGTAGACCTTGCGGAGCATGCGGAGGGTGTTGAAGCAGGAGGATGAGACGGCATTGACTAGCTGGGTCATGGAGAGTGTTGAGTTGAGGACGATCCCCAGGTTGCATGCGTGGTCGGTGGGCGTTGGTGCTGTTCCCAGGGCAGTCGGCCACCAGGAGTTGTCCTAGGCTAAGAGGGTGGAGCCGAGGATGAGGACCTCCGTCTTTTCCAAGTTCAGCTTCAGACGGCTGTTCTCCATCCATTCCGCAGCGACTTTCATTTCTTCGTGGAGGTTGGTCTTGGCAGTGAGAGAGTCCTTGGTGAGGGAGAGGATCAGCTGTGTGTCGTCGGCGTAGGAGATGATGTTGAGGTTGTGTAGTCCGGCAACGTGGGCGAGCGGGGCCATGTAGATGTTAAACAATGTCGGGCTGAGTGATGATCCCTGGGGTATGCTTATCTTGGAGGCTTTGGAACGGAAAGGAGGGAGGCAGACGCTCGGGTTCTGCCTGCAAGGAAGGAGGTGGTCCATGTCTCGGATTCATGCGTTGTGGAGGCATGTGTGAGGGTGTGGTGGCAGATCGTGTCGAAGGCGGCTGAAAGGTCCAGGAGGAGGAGGGCCACGGTTTCACAGTTGTCTAGCAAGGCCCTGATGTCATCAGTGGTGGTGATGAGGGCAGTTTTGGTGCTGTGGTTGCTGCGGAACCCGGACTGGGACGGGTCCATGATGTTGTTCTCCTCGAGGTAGCGGGTCAGCCGTTTGTTTCACCACCATGGAAAGGCATTTAGTCTTTGCCAATGGGGGCCCCTAGCAGGCCCCCAGGTAGTTAGGGGGTGGAGGGTACCTATGGTACCCCCTGAACTGGCATGGACAAAGCAGCAGGCACCGCACGGTGCCTGTCACCTTGTGCATGCCTATGCACAACGTGAATTACCAGCATTGTGGCAGGGGGTGCTGCGAGCACCACCTGGCACAAAGCTGGGAATAAGGGATGCCACTGCCGCGGTGGCATCCTGATTTCAGGTGCAGGACCGCCGCACCCCTTGCGGATGGTCCCACATTGCGGTTTGCGGTTTGCCACCCACTTAAGTAGCCCTTTAAACGTTTCTCAAGCCTGCCATTGTAAAGCATGTGCGTGCACTTTAAACTGCCATTTCAATCTTAAAAAACAAACCTTTTGCCAGGCCCAAACCTTCCTTTTTAATATATATAGTCCGCCCCTAGGGTAGGCCCAGGATAGCCTAAAGGGCAGCGTGCAATGTATTAAAAACAGGACATGTCATTTTAGTTTTTACATGTCTTGGTAATGAAAAACGCTAACATTTTTTTTTCACTACACCAAGGCCTATATCTCTTGTAGGATAACATTGGGATTGCCATAGTACACTTTGTAAGTGTCATTTCCATACGGGAAGATATACCTAGTTTAAGTTTGGTGTCTCTGGAATCCTAATTTAAAATCCTTACTTATGGTGAAGTCGGATTTCATATTAAAATTCAGAAAATGACACTTTTAGAAAGTTGGTGTTTTCTTGCCTTAGCCATTTGGTACCTGTAGCCCGTCTCTTGTCACATGAACGTGTATAGTTGGCAGTTAGGCTTTGTATATTATTCTTAGAAAGCCGCACACAATAAGAGCTGAAGTGTCACTGAATGGGGCATCACTGGCAGTTTGGGAGGAAGGTGCTGGACACAGCCTCACTTACACCTGAATAGGCTGTGTCCTGTCCCCACACAAAGGCCTGCCTACCCCCTGGCAGGGATGGCAGGGCATCTGTGCACTTCAAAGGCATGTCCCTAGAAGTTTCTCCGCACTTCAAAGGCACAACTGTGTGTAAAAGGACCCCAGACACTACTACTTCAGAAAACATCTGGACCTGTGGATACTCTGTCAGAAAGAAGGATTGCTGTGCTGCTGAAGGACTACCATTCTGCATGACTACACTCTGCTGGAACCCTGATTTGCTGTGCAAACCTGCTGCTCTCTTGCCTGTGTGAGAAAGACAGGACCTGCATCACTTGAACCCAGAGTGACTCCAAAGATAGTTGGCTGGTATCCTGATCCAAAGTCTCAGGGACATAGCAGGCTACCAACCATCTTGCACCTGCACCTGGGCTCTACCATCTGTGAGTCTGCCCTGCCAAGTGGTGCCAAACTGAGCTGGACCCTTGGAAGTGGGCCTAAGGTGCTTGCCAATTGAACTGATGACTCTTCTCCGTTCAGCGGCGCATCGCCAAGCAAAACAAATGCATCTCTTTGACAGAGCTGCAAATCCCAGAGCACAACCAATGCATCACCACTGTTGCATGGATTGAGCCCATCACAAAGACCTGCATCTCAGCATAGTCTTGGAACAGACACATCTCTCGGGTGGCCCATCACATTTTCAGCCCAGGTTCTTGCATTTCTCGTCGACTGCAGCCTCAATGACGATGCTTGACTGTGCATCACTGCCTCTCTGCTCCCCATAACTTGCTGCATGCTGCATCCCCAACATCAGACTTTTCATTGCAAGCCCCATTGACAGGATTCTCAACACTGAGACACCAGGACCTCACAGTGCAGCCTCACTGCATCCTGGCACTGGCGCAAGCTCTTCCGCTCTGCAACGGATCTTCGACTCAGATCCACACACTGCACCAAAAATTTGAGGAGCTCTATTCACCGGGCATAACTGTATCCCTGTAGCCAGCTAGCACTCCATCACAGTCAGCCTGAACTTTTTTTTTGTCCTGGTCCAGCCCGATCAGATATCCCCAGTAGCACTTTGTGCTTCTTGGTGCTATTTTCACTAAATCTCTGGGTTTCAATATCTCCAGTTCAAAAAAGTGGGTTTTTTTTTTGGTATTGTTTAATTTATTATAAATTACTCTGTTTTTTTACATCTGTTCTGGGCTCCTGTAGTGTGTTTTCACAGTTTTACTGTTTAAAGTGTTGCACATATACTTTACACATTGCCTCTACATTAATACTGGCTGCTCTGTGCCAAGCTTCCATGGGGGTGAGCACAGGTTAAGTTGGTGTTTGCTTGTGCCTTACCCTGACAAGAATTGTCATTTTTGCTTGACCAGGACTTACACCTCAGTCAACCAACAACCCCAACTTCTCACAGACACAAAATGGTGGACATGGACATGTGGAAGAAGGTAGCTGAGAACAAAGGAAAATGTCTGGTCTGGCTCATTGGTCTTGGACTTCTAGAGCCACACCCAACCTAGCCACCAACAGCATATGCAAATAAAAACATAAACTAATTTTGGTATGAATGCAAGGCCATCAACAAACACCCAAAATACCAAGAATAGCTCAGTACAAACGTTTATCTACTGGATCATGCACCTCGCCTAATTCCATTTTGGTCCATCCTTTAAAGACAGCTAGCCTTCCATTACTCTGAACAGATATGATAAATATTTAGAAAATAACCAGGAAAGCCAACTAAGCAATGCATCATGTTGAAAGAAATGCCTGCACATTTGATTAAAAACAGCATAACACGCTTTCTCAAGAAATTGTCAGGCAATAAAGCCCTCAGGATGCCTTCCGGGTTGGTAAAGAGTCAGAATATCGAGTAGGAAACGTCGACTTGCACTAATATCGAGTGCAAAATATTGAGTAACTAAATATCTATTGCAAGAATATCGTGGTCAAGAATATCGAGTTTCAGGAATGAAATATAGTTTTCAAAAATATCGAAGTCATTAATATCGTTTGAAAAAATATATTTGTAAAAAATATCAGTTTTTCAGTTAGTGTTATGTATTTTAGTATGTATTTTAAATGTATGTGCTCTTTTTTTGTCTAAGTATTGCATTTATTTTTTAATATGTGTGTTACATTTTTAGAAGTTATTCATTTTATTTTAATAAAATTTTGCGTTTTAGTTCGGTAGCGAGTTGTATGTTTATAGGGGAATAGGGTGGGAAATAAAATAATTATAATTAATGTATTATTATGTTTTAGTAATTAATATTTCTTGATTTGCTATGGTTAATTGTGGGAATTAATGTATTATTAATTATTTATTAATTGTTTGTTAATTATTATTAATTAATTACCAATATATGTTAATTGTGTCATTTTTTTAGGAGTGGGTTGTGGGTTGATAGGGTAGTTAGATGGGAAGTAATTTAAATATAATTAATTCATTAATATTTTTTAATAATTCATATTTTTTTATATATAGTTAACTGAGGGTATTAATGTATTATTAATCATTTTATAATAGGTTGTTAATTATTATTAATGAATTGGTAATTATGTAAATTGTGTCATTTTTTTAGGAGCGGGTTGTGGGTTGATAGGGGAGTAGAGGGGAAGTAATTTAATTTGAATACATTTATTAATATTTTAATATAATATTTAAATAATTGTATTTTATAGTTTTAACTGTGTGAATTAATTTATTAACTATTTATATATTGCTTGTTAATTGTTATTGATTAATTATTTGTTAATTAATTATGTTAATTGTGTAATGTTTTATGAAATTGGTGGTGGCATTTATAGGGGAATATGGTAGGAGGTAATTTATTTATAATTAATTAATTATTTGTGAATTCATCCCCGAACTAGCTTTATTCGATTTCAGGTAATAAAATCATAAAAGCATACAAACAGATAAAAAGAAGTTCATCATCTAATAATACAATAAAAATACATCTATGTACAGCAATCCACTATAATTATAGTGGTAAATTCATGCTATACTTTTAATCATATAGTTCTCCATTAGGAGAGATTATCTGTTAGGCTCTTCCCGGGATTCACTGGTTATTTGCTTTCCTGGTTCTAATTACGTTCTTTAAGAAACCCACCATGGAGCCAATGCAGTAAATGCTGTCCAACATCTGCAAATAAATAAAAGCAGGAAGGCATTGCCTCCACCCTCCCTTTTGTAGTAATGGTTTTAACCATCTTTTCTTTTCGGGGGAATAAAACTTACAGAATAAAACCACATGAATCGTACTTTGTTGTGATACATTGTCGCACGGGCATTGGCTTAACTCTCTTGACCAGTCGTTGATGTTTGGGTACGAGATTAGATGGTGGAAAGTCACAAACCTAAATCTGGTCAAGAGATATCTTTCATATCTGCTCGGGACATATTGCAAATATGGTTGAATGTTACACGTGGTTATAATCAGTTGATGATAGATCACTGTAGGTTTATTCAAGGCAAAAGCTAACTTATTATCTTCTAGATGAGCCATAATGATTACTTTGAACTCTTTGTGCTTAATGGTGTTCAGACTATTAGGCAGGGAGAAATATTCGGGATGGCCAATATCCTGCATAAAGTTCTCATCATAATTCAGCCATAGAATTTTACGGGTGTAAGAGCTGGCTGAGCCCTAATCAGGTCAGAAATATGTGTAACTCCCAGCTCTGAATGACAGTTAAAAACTGATGCACTATTTGAGACACTTAAGAGGGACCTCAAGAAAGCGGTTTCCGTTTGCTGGATTAGGGTACAGTCTTGGAATCCCCAAATCCCAAAATTCCCGCTCCGTAAAGAGCTATGCTCACGCATTTTGCGCGATAGATCTTTAGCATGATTTCCAAAGACCTTTTCCCTAATGCTTTCGAAAAATAAAAAAAGAGCCACTATAGACCTCATTTATAATAAATTCCTAGCCTTAACCTCTGGTACCCAGGAACCTGTCCTGTCAAAAAGCACGCCCAAATAACTAAATGAATGGGTGGTTTCAGCTTCTCTCCCCCCCGCCTGAAATTTTCTTATCTTGTTTTTAGTTGTCCCACAGGACATCACAAAGCTTTTCTTAGCATTCATTCTAAGGCAAAGCCTATCCATAAAGATAGAGTAAAAAGAAAGTGCCCTCTATAAGCCGACTTGGCTGCGGGTCATAAGGACAGCGTCGTCGGCGTAAAGGAGGGAAGCTTTAGGGTGGGAACTTACATATGGCGGGTCCCTAGTATGTGACACCAACTCCTGCTCCAAGGCATTTGTACATAGAGAGAACAGGAGTGGTGCCAACACACCTCCCTACCTTTCGCCTTGTTCTATTTTAAATGGGGCAGTGCACTCGCCAATGCTTCCATAGTGGACCTTTGCCGTGGATCCAGTATAAAGATGCCTTAAAAATTGAATTAAAACAGGGTCAACTTTTAGTTCCTTTAGTTCCTTTAGCACCCCCTATAACTTTTCGTGGATTACGTAGTCAAAAGCCGCAGAGAGGTCTACAAAGGCCAAATAAAACTGCCCAACTTTTGCCTTAGAATATTTGCCAATTAAAATGCTTACTTTTAAAATCTGCTCATCTGTACCTAAGCCGACCCTAAACCCATGTTGAACGTCACTTAAAACCTCATTTTCTTCGGTCCATCCCTGCAATCGATCTAGGATAATCCTGCCTGCCACCTTCATCAGAGAGTCCAACAAAGATATTGGGCGGTAGCAGGCAGGATCATCTTGATCGCCCTTTTTAATAATGGGGACTATAATAGATTTGGACCATGATTTAATGAATCCTCTCTCGCAGCATCCTTGCAATACCCACGTTAAAATGGGGCCCCAGACCTCCAAGTTTGACTTGTAGAGGTCCATTGGTATCCCTTCAGGACCAGCCAGCTTTCCACTCTTGCTAGCAATAACTGTGGCATTTACGTCCTGCAGCGAGATTTCAAGTTTAATAGGAATAAATGAGTGGTCAGCATTCACTAGCTCAAGCCTCTCAAGATTAGCCTCGTTTGGCTTCTGCTTTGTGTATACACTAGAGAAAAAATTAATCCAAGTCTGTTCGCATATCGCTAACTCTATGGCTGGTGCGTCAATTATATTCACAAGAAAGGGTGCATTTACTGCTGCCCAAAATTTTGCACTATCATTGGACTCTGCAGCTTCACTAAGATCCTTCCATGCCTTATCTTTCATTTCTGAAATCATGTATTTCCTTGCTTCGTTATACATTTTCCTACATGCTCTTATCTTGAATGTGTCTCTCACCTCGCACTGTAAGGCAGTGTTTACGTTTTTATAGCTTAGCGTGCAATTTTTGTCAAACCAACCTTTCATTGTTTTAGGCGAGCCTTTGGATTCTTTGATCAGAATGTTTGTAACAATCCCCGTGATACTATTAAACGCAGTTAAAACCTCATCATGCGTAGGGCTATCACTTAAGCATATCAAAATGGGATCTAATGCCTTAGCCACTATTTCTGTACTCAGTTTCTTCGTGTCCCTGCTACCCCAACGTACACCCATTGTTCCTTCCCAGTGTAATATCCTGTAACCATGCTAATTTATTACCATTTCTCTCCGACACCCAGCTTGGGATTGTTATATTCACACTCAAGGCCAAGTGCTCACTCATATAATTTGGGTGAGTGGTGTAGGCTTTCATAAGGCCTACAAATCGATTTGTAATGATAATAAAATCTATAGTAGTGTTGGCACCTCTCCCTGTAAATGTATGACCAAAATCCACAGCGGGCGTGCACAGACGGTTTGAAAATTCCAGATCATTCTTAAACATAACTTCATTTAGCAACTCGCCCTTGATGGTGTGTTAGAAGTGATAAGATGGGTCATAGTCATTCAGAGTTAAACCACATTTCCCAGATCCTCCCGCTGGGCACAAGTTTGTATTAAAATCCCGCCCCAAATAGGTATAATTTCCAGGTTGGGCTTTGGCTCCGAGTAGGCGATGTCTTTACTTAACCTCTCTAATAAGTTGCCCAAATGCCCAGTTTCGATGTTATTGTAAAAATTGACAAGTAACAGGGCGTAATTACAATCCAACTGTAAAAGGACAGTCTGAAAAAAGTTTTCTGTGCTAACCATCTTGCTCCTATGTGTGGCCAGTAGATTAGAAATTAACATACATAGCCCTCCTTTGGGCCTACCGCTAGATGATTGAATGGCAGGCGTATGAAATGTCTTATACCCATTTATATGGGTACTTTCTACCGCCCAGGTCTCTTGGAGACACAGGACGTCAAAATTATTGATAAAAGTCAGCCAAGCTTGGTCGTTAACCTTATTCCTTAGACCTGCCACGTTCCAAAAAAGAATTCAACATAAACCTGTTTGATTTCCAGTTAGGCACGCGTTACCACTTCCTTGGACATTAAAATTACTTGGGGTACCTGTAATTTCTTCCATCTGTGCTTCTAGGCCTTGGTTCTTTAGAGGGGTAATGACCACGGTATCCATATTAGGGATGTTACTGTGTAGATATTGACCCCTATCGATTGGACGTCAATCGTTCTCGTCTAAGGAAGTAAGTGGGGCAAAACTGTTTGACACGGCCACTCTATAGTATGGGCCGTCTTGATTCCGTCCCGGTTCGTCATGATACACTGGGTTATTGGCAAAGTGTGGTTTATAAAAGAACTTGAATGCCAGAATTTGGTAAATTTCAATTATGCATTCTTAAAAGGACTTCCCTGACTAGTTGCGGTGAGCCTAATGATAGAACTATACAGTCTCCTTAATATGATTTAGTACACTTGCCCTCCCATGCCACCCTCATTACCATCTTAAATTCTTTAAAAAGGGCATTTGTAAGACCTGTCCTGTTTCCCAGCCAATTAATAGTCTTGTTTCTTAATGCCGGCCAATTTTCAACAGTTACAGTAGGAAGTTGCGGGGCATTGACTAAAACAATAGTATACGGTGTCGCCGCTGGGGGGAGATTTAAAATTTGACCATTGTGTTCCTCTCCCTAAACATTGTTGACCCCTTGTTGCTATTTACACCACCACTTTGTTCTGCCCTAGGCTTCTTGTTCTCTCCGTCTGGTACGTATGACCCTACGCCGCTTCACTCTGGATATAACTTTTATCAGGGAGGTTAAAAATATAGGGTCGCTGATCCTGGCCCTCACCCCGCCCACTACCCTCCTGGGTTATTTTATTTACAACTGTAATGGATTCCGCATCTTTGCGTGGTGTATTGTTATGATTTGCCCCCAAGATGGTCCCAATGCTAAGTTTCATTTTATCCAATCTTAGGCCAAGGGTAATGATGGATTGCATCACAGATTCTTTTAGGTCTTTTATAGAATTACAGACTTCTGCTAATTCGCTATGTGTATCAGTTGACAATTTCTTACCCCTCAAGGGGGCCTGGTCCGTTTGTGTTTTGCTCCTGCACCCCCCCCAAAGTCCGATCCTACTTGAATGTTTTGTCTGGGTCTTAGAAGATCTTGGGGTATGGGCCGGGGCCTGATGTATTATTGTAATGTCTCTACTGGAGTTGTGAACTGCCAGGGATTTTGGCAAATTACAGTTTTTCTTATGAGGAGGTATTTGATTACTTTCTGAGGAAACATTTAGGATATTATCAGGGATTTCCTGTACACATCCATTGTTGAATGGTGTACAAGTAGCATTAATTAATGTCTCTTTCCCAACCATTGTAATACCACAGGTATCAGTGCTTGATTCGCTCACCTGGTCTTGTTGTTGGTTGGGATGGGGAATTACAGATTCATTATTTATTGTTTCCTCTACACTAGTAATCTGTCACTCAATATCTCCACCAGTCCCAGTTAAAGAATTTAATAGTGTCATGTTTATCTTTCTATGTTTGCTAGGCGCTTTAGATATCTGACTCGCAGCCTGCTTCCTTTTCCCCATATTTCTCCCCCGATAGCTAGCAGGCCCTTTGCGTTAAAATGTACAAACCTTTTAGCCTTGCTAAACAATTGGACCTTCAGTCCTATCGAGAGTCCTTTAAACCTTTAAAACCCTTTTTAAGTATAACCAGATGTACAGTTCCTAAAAACAAGATAAAATACAGTTGGATTCAAGGTAGGCCAAGCGTACACGCTTGGCGAGCCCCACAGGATGCTGCGATACAAAGTGCAAAGTGCTTAGTTCAGAGTCCAGACCGGATAGGAGCAAAGAAGAGGGTCATAGTGTGCAAACTGCAGTTACTTTAAGGTGCTTCCATGAATATCAATAAATAAAATAGCTACTGCCACAGTACCTTTCAATTAAATCCCAAATTGCAAATGTTAGAGGGGTTGCCCAGCCCGGCCTCTGACGGGCGCGGACAGGCCCGCCCTTGGCCCGGGCACGCCCACGCGCATCCCGCGCTGCGGGAGGGCAGCGCTGCCTAAGAGGGCCTCCGGTGCCCTCTGATGACATCCTCAATGTGTGCCCCCGCAGTGTCTGCTGGATGTTGAAGTCGATGACCGCACCCGCCTGGCAGTTTCCCTCACGGCGGTGCGGTGTAAGGCGACAAAGCGATTGACCCCCGGAGGAGCAGGTAGGGTCTGGGCAGGAAAGTGCAAAGTGCAGAATAAAGCCGTTTCCCTCATGGTGGTCAGTCCATAGGTAAGCGCGTTGTTAATTAATTAATTAATTAATACAAATTTCAATATACCAATTGCGTAATAATTTTGATGCGTGAGTTGTTGGGTTTATAGTGGTAAATGGTGTGAAGTAATTTAAAAAAAATAAAGTAAGCACTCAGCAAGGGCCTGAGCAACGGAAAAGGCCCCAGGTCACACAGCACCAAGACCCGAAATGCACCAGGCCCTACTCCAGCCAACGCCGAAGAGGAGCCAAGAGACAGCAAAAACCAGGGCAACAACCGCACAAAGAACCAGGATGCCAGGGCCTGAGCCAAGCAACCCACCTAGGCAGGAGGACCCACAGGCCCAACCTGCCCATGGAAGGACCCCATGCAGAGCCAAGGGCAAAGGAAAGGGCAGGGAGGCCGACAGAGACTCCCATCACCCCACCGCCGACCAATCAGATGGCCGGAAGAAAAACAAAACACAGGAAGCCATCAAAACGGAAACCAAAGGAAATGGAGAAGGCAGAGGGCGAAGCAGCAGCAGAACCCGGACAACCTGTAGCTCCAACGGGCATAAGGAGCAACCCCGAAGAAAGGCTGCAGAGGCCAGGAAGTGGAGGCACCCAAAAGAGAGCCCATCCACCAAACGGGGACCGAAAGAAACAAGAGAACCCATGACACAGCCAAGCAGGGTACACAACCCAGCTGAACTGGACGCCAGCAGAGGAACAGAGCCTGCAGCACAGGCAAGAACCCCCGGGAATGAAGAGCTGACCCATGGACCCAGCACACTCAAGGCCAGACCACAGCACCTGCACCAACAACACCCCGAGGAGCAGGACTGCGCAGGAACATCAGAAAAGCGGGCAGACCCCAGCAGGACCAGGATCCCAAGAGAGGGCAAGCACAAGCGAGCCGACGGCCAAGAGAGGATCACGAACCCCAGTCACACCACCCAGGGAGGCCATGTACTGCAGAGGCAAAGCAGTGATGAGCAACAAAGCCCACAGTCACCCAACGGAGCACAACACAAGAGCCCAGGAGGGAAAAGTGCTAAGGGGACAAACTGGCACAGTCCCGCTACAAGTGGCAGCGGATGTGCAACGCCAGCAGAAGGCTGCTAAAGAGCAGAGAGCCAGATAGGCGACCAGGCCCCCACAAGAGAGACAAGTCCAAAACGACAGCACACACAGTGAACCAGAACACTGGCAGCACCGCACACATCAGCCCAGCCACCCGGAACACCCAGGAGGGCAGGAGCCAAGAATGAGGAACAGCCCAAACCGGCAAGAACCAGCCCCGCAGACCAACACATGAGGGCAGAAGCGGGGAAGCAGTGCAGCGGCGGAATGCACGCAGCGCAAGCAGGAGGCCCTAGGCACAATCCCCGGCAACTCCAGGAGTCAACGCCACCCAACAAGGCCACGGCCAACCCGCCAAAAATGGAGACCGGCACCTCACACAATAAAGAGGCGCCACTGTGCCAGGAACCAGGACCGAGCCACCGACCACAGGGCACCCAAAACCCCCCTAGAGGTGGACCCTATTTGTACATTGCGCTGATGCTGAGTAGCACTCACCCAACAGCAAACTGTGACAAAAATGCCCAGAAACAGTGGTCCTTCAAGTTTAGAATATTGAACACAAACGTGGTATCACATTGTAAACATTGCTCATGCTCAAAGTGTACGCATGTTTGCACCTCTCTTTTCTACATATGTTTTTCACACTGACAGTGAAGCACTCGTGGACCTAGCTGTAAAAAAACACAATTCAATAAATAAATAAAATTGTAGATTGTGGTGAAACTCAGGGCACAGTTTCACCAAAACAGAATGAGCGGTGAAGGTGAAGCATGATCGTTCGACAGAGTTGATTGGCCTTGCTGTCAATGTAAGATAAGGAACAAAGAGCTAAAATCACAAATGTTCATACACTGATTCGTTTACAAAGATATTTAAAGGCTCTAATTTGCAACATGGTGGAAGTAAAAGAGGCCTTCTTAGTAAAATCTTTGGCTCATCCTAGGTACCATGTAAAAGTATAAAGGTATTCAAAGTATGGCTATGAATGCCAGTGAAATAGACATAAAAAAATATGAACTTTTAACCTAAATTGGAAATTCATATCAACTCAACTGCTATGTAGTCTCAATTTCATTGTTTATTAATAACTTTTAACTGTATCTTCTTCATGAAGTAGAGAGTGTGTTAGTTGCCCACATATGTATTCCTAATATACTTCCAAAATATTTTTACGGCGTCTGGAAAATTGCATGTATTAAAATTTGTAGTCATAATGTTTCTACGCAAATATGTTTCATAATTTTCTTAGTTTTGCTACATTGCATATACTCACATCAAATATTATCTGTCATATTAATGCTGAACACCAGCCACATATGGCATGCTTAATTTACACTCACACAATGGTAATTCATAGTACCTATGTTTACATGTAAATATTTTATATATTTTGAAATATAACTCAGTAAATTACACTCTCGAGAAAAGTAATGTGACTCAGGAGCACCGCTTATCAATGTAGAGTTCTGGTGCAGTGGTCACGTGACATGCTATTCTTTATTTTTTACTCTGACTGACCCACTATGTTTTCTTATGTAAGACTTTTGTTTCTGGTCCCCTAACAGGTGTTCCACAGGCTTTTGTAATTTGCTCACCAAAGTGCTAGACTCTGTTCACCTAAAGTGGCACTCTTTTACTGATGTGTGACTACAGTTTCCATGAACAGGTCATAACTAATGGTTAATGACAGTCTGTGTTTTTACCTGCACCACAATGGTATGAATGCCAACTGGCCCTCGTTATAGGAAGTGTGTAGTCTATATTGAGTGGACTTCTTGATTCCTTCAAATTGTAAATGGGTTATGTAAGTAGTGTGTGGGTGTTTGGGAGTTGTATTATGCATATTTGGAGCCCCTCCTATTTACATGTAGCCCATAAAATTGAAAAGCCCTTCATAGGGTAGTCTGAGTTGCTATCTACCCTTTCTCTGTACATTCACTTAGGCTTCTCTTTCAATTCCACGCCCCTGCAGAAAATAGCGGAGTGTAAGGATCTGTCTGGCAGTCCCATACCCATGAATAGAATAGGAACAGCCCTTTGTGATCAACTTTCGTGGACTAAACAATGTCCAGTAGGCCTGCCTATGTTCTGAGAATTGACCAATAAGGGGATCATTTACTAATATACTCAGCAACATTTCTGAAAATATCATAAATCTTTTTACGGAGAAACAAAAGAATCAATAACATCAAAATTACCTATATCTATGTAAAGAGAAATTGCAAGATTGTTCAATTAAACCCTTTATGTTTGACAAGAAGACGAAAAGAGCACAAGGCATAAATATGCAAGAGTTTAATTAAGTAGCTGCAAGTTTGCTGGTCTTTGACGCTCTGATGCGTTTTGGCTTGGTGAACACTTTAGAAATACAATATAAATACATACATTTATACATAGATACATACATACATACATACTCTTAAAGAGGAGACATGCAACATGTCCTAACTCTACTATTAGTAATTTTTTCTACACAGTTTTACAGAGCTCCTCCAAGTTAAAAAGGTGAGCAATGAATACGTCAAATGACTCAGCTTTCATTGATTACATTTAATACTTCACTACTGGTGAATGTGTTCTTGCAGTTGATAACTAGCATTACACTTACCTGAATCTACCACCTCTGAAACTGGCATGTTGAGTTCATGAGCCATGTGCCCCAAGATGGAGAAAATTGCAAATCCTGCAAATATAGCCGTTGCACTGTTTACAACACAAACGAAGATTGTATCGAATAAGCAGTCATTGTTGAATTTATTGTAGGATGACAATGTCATAAGACCGCCCCATGCAATGGAATAAGAGTAGAAGATCTGGGTTGCAGCATCTTTCCAAACCTACAAGACAAGTTTTTCATGAGGCACTTTAAATCTTGGAGAAAGCTTGTAGTTTATCTTTTTTAATAGATGAAGTAAAATGATTAATGAGATATTTAGTTCTAAAAACACCAAACCGACTTCTGGGAATAAAGGGTCTGATTTCGATTTCGGGAGGCAGGTTACTCCGTCACAACGGTGACGGACATCCCACTAGCCAAAATATAAATCCCATAGGAAATAATGGGATTTATATTTTGGCGGCCGCGATATCCGTCACCATTGTTACAAAGTAACCTGTCTGCCGAGATCAAAATCAGGCCCAACTTTTTATCAAGGATCAATACCTGCACCTACCTGGAATATGCCAATGTTTTGTAAAGGGATTCTTAAACGGAAAGAAATTATTTGCACTCAGTATTTGTCAAATTCTTAAAGGAAACTATGCAGATGAATAGGAAGAGGACATATTATAAGGGGAAAGAAAAGGGTTATTGTTGTAAACCCTAATTTGAAAAATGTGACATATAGAAATTGCACCAGGAGTTTATAGCACAATTTCACAATATGGAAAGATCTGTATTTGTTTGTGTGGACCATCCCATAACACTCATAGCAGGTTGTGAAATATGCACCCACATGTTGCTGGATGGACACTTCCTAATTTTTGTGAGAATTTGGTCCATGTGAATGATCGAATGTTTTTTACCTGCTTTTGTCATAGATGAGGAATCTCTACATTTGTTTATAATAAGAGATACTGATGCTCAATAAAAATGGTTACTAGTACAAATTATGATTGTTACAATAGTAAAACTTCAGACAAGATTCCATGATTAGCTATTGCATGCAGTATTGCTAGCAGTGATCCCCTCAGGGCACCAGGCAAGGACACTATCAATAATGTGAAAAAAGGTTTATCAATTTGAATCTGATTGACACTTCATGTCACAGTAGTCATATACACAATGCCCCCAGGCACCCAAGTAAGAACATCAGCAATAACAGTCGCCAATGCAGAATTAATTACTACTTATATATGTGCCTCAAATATATTTCCGCTGCAAACATTAACTCATCAGTTCTTAAAATAGACAATTTGTACTTTTAGATTCATCCTTTTCAATTCTAGAAACCTACCTAATTCAACTAAACAAAAGCTTCTCATTTACCAGATTGGGCTACACATAGTGAAGCTACTCATGGGCAGCTGAAGAGCTACGTGTAGCTTCTCAGTTATCCTTCAGAGAACCCTATACTAGATGGAGTTGCAGTGCTCATTAAGTGCCTTTACACTCAGTCTTCTGAGCATATCTTCATTGATTTCTATAATATCAATACATTTAAATAGTTTTACGGTTAAGGCTGTACTTCATTTGACTACAATAACCTGTCTCCCAAAGTTTCAACTAAGATCTGCTCCTCAACATACAAACGTCAGGTTTTTTCCCAGATCATTGACATTTTATGACCCACTTAGACAACCCACAGTCTATCTGTTTAAGTGTATCCTTAAAGTATACAGAACCCAACCTAATAGGTTGTGCTAAGTTTTTTCTCTGTGTTCCTGGTTAGGAAACAGTGGTCCTGTTTCCAACATGTTTTGCAGGGCCTTCTTGTCTATGTACATTGTAAAAAAGAACATTACAAGTGGATGTTCTGATGTTAAACAATGTCTATCAAATAACCCAACTGTTTTTGCTGTAAACCACCATCTTACTTCTTACGTGCCATGTTACAAAAACAACGTTCATGATAGCTTAGGGCTAACTCTTTGGGCGAAGCTGATCTTGCTGATTTCTCCATCTGCATTCAATTCACTGTTGGAATCAGCATTCTATTCTCAGCTATTTTATTGGTCAAAAATATATTTTCCCTACAAAAGTATAAACCACACAGGGGGATTTCTTATCAGAGGCAACTAAAAATTACTATATTTGGGATGCAGTAAGCAGTCCTCCTTGAGACATTTTTATGCATCCCAAAAGGCAGTTTGCCACCAGCCAGGAAATAGAATAAGGGAGTGGAGGAACCAATATTCATGACATTTAATTGGATAAGGAGACACAGTTAAGGTCTACCATGGTATAATTAGGCCTTGGTGACATTTTAATTGTACCGGAGTAAGAGTCATTTCAGTAGTTACGCAGTCCTCTTGTGATGTGAAATATGGGAAGTTTGAGTAACCAAGAGTAATTTGGGGTAAACATCCTACCACAGGAGCATAGGAACATCGATCTAAAAGAGAGAAAGAGGGATAGAAAGAGAGAGAGAGAGAGCGGCTGCTGCTGTTCACGTCCTGTAGCATTTAGTTGTATTTCCATAGGGTATAACGCATCCTCGAGCCCATGTTGGACTTGAGGGTGTATTTTGCAGTAAGAAAATAGCGCTAAATGCTGGATTACGCTTCTCACGTAATTAGGCATAAATGTGAGTCATTTTGATGTCACTATGAGCGATTACGCTAGAGGGAATTACACCAGTTATGCTCACCTCTAGTCATAATCAACACCAAGTATGCCCACTGATGTAACTGTAGTTCCTCTTTGGGCTCTTTAGATTTATTTCAATAATTAATCACAGTTTGCAAATATGCAAACAAAGCCTTCTGGTTCTAATCAACTGCTTTGACTCACCTCTTTCATAGATATTAGTGCAGCATCCATTTTAGGACATGCTCAATCCTTATTCCTGTTTCTCATCACTAAATCTGATGCCTACTCTCTCATCCATTATCCTACATCGTATCCATCATCATTACTTCTCTTCCCTCATCCCCATTTCTCATACCTACATCTTATCCTTCATCTCTATTTCATAAGCATCATCCTTACTTCTTATCGATCATCCCTCATTTCTCATCTTGTATTCCTACTTCTCATCCACCCCTGCTTCTCATCCATCACCCCTACTTTTAATCCAATATCCATCATCTCTACCTTTCATGCCTCTTTCTCACCCATCATCCCAACTTCCCGTCCCTACTTCTCATGCCTTGGCTCATCCATCATCTCTGCTTCTCACCCATCCTACCTGCTTCACAACCATGCTTCTCATTCTTCATACATCAGCTGTACTTCATTCCTCTGCCCTCAGTAATTCCAAAACACTTGAAATTTTCTAAAACACCCCTTCACACTAATTCTTTGGCAGCATTTAATTACAGTTAAGACAGTGGGCTGCATTCTATTGGTCTATCTATTGAAATACAGCCTTCTCACGTGTGCGTGCTGGTTGAGGAAAAGAAAGGCAACTGTGCATGTCTAGTGCATCCAATACAGAACAATACATCTTATTTTAGTAAAGCAGGCCTCTGATGACAGTTCAGATGGTTTAAAAAAAACATGGAGTCCACAGGGCTTGAGTCATAAATCAACATTCATATGAAAGTTACCTATTAGTACATAGGTTGTTTCACAAGCTAAGGGCATGGTTACTTTTCGGTAGGAGACCTGTTTCTCTTCCAGGGTGATGAAGTAAATTACTCTGGCTGAGATGCAGCTCACAGAATTTTTAGAAGTGATCACCAGGTTCGAGGAGGATCTGTGGTTTACAGTCCAAATTAAGAAACTCTCTGGAGTTTGCTTTGGCACTCTTAAAGCACTGAGAAGGTTTTTTCCTTTGCTTCCAAGGTCGGCCAAGGAGATGGTCGTGCGGGCTCTTATTCTTTCCCGCATTGACTACGCCAATGCCCTGTATGCGGGTATCCCAGGGTACCTACAAAATAAGCTTTAGAACATACAGAATGCCGCGGCTAGACTTCTGTTTAACATCTCTGGAAGGTCTAGCGTAAAACAAAGACTCTGTGAGCTGCATTGGCTGCCTGTGGCCCAGAGAGTACAATTTAAGGTTCTTACTCTGGCTCATAGAGTTTTACCCAATCTTGGACCATTGTATATTAGGAAAGCTTTACCTTCTATATTCCTAACAGACCGCTGCGCTCAGCCTCCCTGAGACAGGTGGCGATCCCACGTTGCCGCAGAATACGGTTGGGGGGCCAGTCTCTATTGGTCAAAGCAGCTACCTTCTGGAACTCTTTGCCTTTGGCATTGTGGCACATCAAGAACCTCAGACTTTTCAAAAAGCAATTGAAAACCTTCCTCTTCAAGCAGTTATGTTAACTGACTTCATTCCAGGGGGTCAGTGTTGTTTTTGCACGACAGGACACTCGTGAGTATTTGTGCGCAGTATAAATCTACTATAACATAACTAGCAGTCATTTCTAATACATCACCAGGAACCGTCTTCACACCAGTTCCTGTCAATGCTTCTTTCGGGTTGGTTCAGGGCTCTGTCAACATGATGGAGCCTTGCACCAAACAGTTTTTATTAATTTACAGAAAGTAACAGGATTTTATTTTTTTTAAATAAAAAAAGATAATGCCCTCATCAGCATGAAAGTTTTCTCCCATGGAAAGAGGGGCAATTTTAGTTTTTACTGCTTCTTACCACTACGTTTTGGCTTATGGCGAAGAACAGTAAAAAGTGGCAATATTTCTCCCATCCTAAGTGAGCAGATGGACATATAGTCACTTGTCCAATGGCCTGATAGAGTAAGGGCCATCGGAGAAGTTTGGCTACGGTGGTGATGGAGTAGTCACTACCATAGCCATACCTATGGTCCATGGAAATATAAATCAGGCCAATGGATTACTGTGTTGGCGGGGAGAGAACTCTATTTTCCATTGTGATGGAGTTTCTTCTCCACCTACAAATAATTTGCCCCTGATTATCAACTCTTGAAAATACTGGTTCCAAACTGTGATTGCTAATTGCAGCCAGAAAAAAACAGTACAGCTGGCTCAAAAAAGAGCTAACAAACTTGCATGCTGAAAACAATGAGGCAAATTGATCACTCCTGAGATGCACCAAGTGTGAGTATATAAAAAGAAACAGCTATTTCTAAAACAATTAAAAGATCAAATTGAGCACTGTTTCCTGTACACATAACTCTTACAAGCTATCAACCAGAATGATGGGATCTAGCATGTAAGATGCTAATGTAATGTACATCTTTGATATAAGCTTGACGTTTACTGTCTGTACATCTCTCTGTGCATCAATCGATCAATCAATCAATCAGGATTTATAGAGCATGGCTGGATCACAAGTGAGGGTCTCAAGACTCTGTGCATGCTCCAAAGTTATGATCTGTATCCACTTATCAATCTATGTTATGCTCAATATGCTCATGTAAATGTCAAGGTATTTGTAGAGCGTACTGCCACCAAGCGGTTTCCTGGCGCTATTACTCGTACTGCTGTGGAACCCTTCCTGGCTTTGCCTGTGAAGTGTCCACTCCTGGGCACCACCAGGGTGAAGCCAGGCATTCTAGCGTTGTTGGGGCCAGTGTGGAGGTTAAGCAAGCTATTGCCCAGAGTTGCAGCGTGGGGTCCATGATTAGAATAGGCACCGAGGCGAGAATTGTCAGGTCCGAAGAAATTGAGCCCAAGACCCACCGAGGAGGGAATTGAACCCTGGTCCCGGGCCAGAACTCTGCATCGGGGTCTGCTGCTCTAACCATTGAGCCACACTCCTCCACACTCCATCCGTTACTTCTGCTCACGCATTAAATGCCCCAAACAGAAAGAAGTTTGTAGAGAAGCAAATTCACAGATTGTAATCCCATAAAAGCTCACAGCTGACTCTACCCTTTAGAGCTAAAACTAGCACAATTGACCAGGTTTTTACATTTCTTTGTATAATATGGAAGTACACTATATTTAGGAAACCCCTATTGCCTTTGTGGACCTTAAGGCAGCCTTTGATCTCATCCCCAGAAACCTCCTGTGGAAATCATTAAAAGACCAGGGAGTTTCAGGGGAAATCCTCTTGCAGATAATAAGATTACATGAGGATAACTTTGCAAGGGTTTGATGGGGTCCAAATGGAGAACTTACTGATCATATTCAGGTAAAAAGAGGGGTAAGACAGGGATGCGTGCTGGTCCCTAGCCTATTTTCGGTGTATGTTAATGACATTTCTGAATACCTCTTGGGCTGCAAACATGATTCTCCCAAGTTAGGGGGGGTGCCAGTACCGGCAGTTTTCTTTGCTGACAATACAATCTTAATATTGCAAACCCCCAAAGGTCTGCAAAGCTTAATAAATACTTTTGGGACTTACTGTGAAATGAAGGGCCTGGAAATAAACTTAACCAAAACAAAATATATGGCACTTAATTCACACAAATCTTTAAAAAAAATCTAACTGTCAAAAATGAGAAAATAGAATATGTGCTAAATTCTAACTATTTAGGTATTACACTGGACACTAAAATGGATTGGAGACCACAGTTGGAAAAAAGTAAAACTATACTACTCCAAACTCACTCCCAATAATAAGAAAATATGAGAATAGTTTGTCCAAAGCCGTGTCTCCTGCTCTCGAGCTATATAAATATAGGGTGCAATATGCATCCCTATACAGGGCTGAATTGTGGGACCGTGCACCAAAAAATACTTTTATGGCGGTTGAGAAAAATTTAAAAAAAAAAATATTAAGCATACCTGTGCGTACACTGCTAATGCCAGTAGTAATGGACCTAAATGTATGCTGCACTGACCAACAGGCAGTTTCACGACCACTATTGTTTTGAGTCCGCCTGTGATCTACAGATGAACTTGTTCACTATAGAGAATGTCTCGAGGAAATCCTTAGACTCAAAAATGGTACTGGGTTGCCATGGTTAAAACATGTCCGTTATTGGTTTTATAAACTAGGACTCAAGCATTTTTGGGACGATCCTTCGGGATTGTCTATGGGCTAAAAGAAACCGCTGAAATTAACCTTCTGGGCTTTTAACCAAGACACACTTTGCCATTGTTCAAAATTAGGCACATTATCCATTGTAGGACGAAATGGATTAAACCCATCTGTCAGCTTCTGGGAACTAGATCCTGCCATGAGACAGAAAGAATATTGCGATCAGACATGACACAAGCATTTTAGAAATTTCAGAAGCTTTGTGTGTGGTGTTTTTCTTCTAAGTGTATATGGAATCTATTAAAGTCAATTAAATTCAATTCAATGATCTTTATTTCGATTTAAAAAACCATAAAAGATTACATTAAATTCACATACTTCACATTAAAACGACATATTGTAACATTTCAAAGGGCACTCCACCAGATGACTACGCAGTTATTGGGAATCAGTGTCCTAGTGCAAGACCTTTCTTGGATATTAAAAGAGAAAAATAAATGTAGGTAAAATCCCTCTAATAGACAACCAAGAGGCCTATTTGGGTCTAGGCCTCTTGGTTTTCTATTAGAGATATCATGCTCTATTATGTATCATATTAGGTGTTTGATATGAAATTTGTATATTTTAAATAAGACTTATTAATGGACTAGAACTGTTATTTATAAAAGATGCACTAATTGTCTGAATGTTTAAAATTAAATGCTGCTCAATGCCATTTTATCTCCAAATGTATTTAATGATGGGATTTTACCTACATTTATTTTTCTCTTTTAATATCCAAGAAAGGTCTTGCACTAGGACACTGATTCCCAATAACTGCGTAGTCATCTGGTGGAGTGCCCTTTGAAATGTTACAATATGTCGTTTTAATGTGAAGTATGTGAATTTAATGTAATCTTTTATGGTTTTTTAAATCGAAATAAAGATCATTGAATTGAATTTAATTGACTCTACCTTTAAACCGTCAGAAGTAACTAACTGTGACAAATGATAGGTAAAAATACAACTATTCTGCTTAAGGTGAAAGACACTGGAGGTTATTTAAAGTTTAGTAAAAGGGGCACATCCACCAAAAATTAAAGAATGTCCTGTTCGCTAAATTTAGATGTGTATGGCCAGTTACCCATGTTTAGACTCTAAATAGGGCTGAGACAGGCAGCCTAAATTTTGTGACAGATATCTTACATTCACCACACTCTGAATAATCCCCACTGTTGTTACTAATTTTTTGTAAACATACTATTATTGGTTTGGTTTGGCAGTTGGGGTGCCGGGACTTCACTGCCGCCGCACTGCCGCCGCACTGCCGCCGCACTGCCGAGACTCTCTGCCGCCCGCACGCCAGATTACAAGTTATTTGTAGTCTGGCAGGCGGGTGTCAGGGCGTTCCCAGGACAGTGCCTCTTTCAAAGGCTGTGGTGCCGTTCAAAAAGGCACTGCAATAAGAACGCCTCACAAGGTTCTTGCTAAGCATGGACTGAAAAGAACTCTTGCGCATACACACAGGGGGGCACATGTTATGCCCCCCTGTGTGCATGCACAAGCTGAGGAGGCACAGGGGCCACTCTTTGTTTCCTCTCTGTCAATGTTAACATTGAGCAGAAACCTCCATATCACCGCCGTCAGGGAGGAAACTCGTAATCTGCTTGGCGGGACCGCAGTCGTGCAGCACCAACACGGGTTCGCAGTCCTCGGACCACAAGACTTATAATATGGCCTTAAGTGGGTCTGTATTATTCACCATGAGCTAAATCATAAATGGTATTTGGGGCTCACAGAGCAGCACCAATTTAAATGATCTTGTACATTTAAGCATGGAAATTGCCTAGTAAATTGATGATCATAATTTAAGGATTTACTCACAAATTTGAATGACAGGAACGTTTTGGGGTCAAAAATGAAGGCCATAGAGTTGTCTAAAAATGCAGCTTTTTTTAAGACCAGAAGACACTACAATTGGGCGCAGTAGATATAAATTCCAAAACAATCTTTAATTTTCCTCATGGGCAGTAGCTGAAAGTTACCGGGGCTCACAGATCCCTCTTTTGCATTCAAATGCAGTATCCATAGGTCAGTAAAAGTGCAGGTGACAGTAGTTAGTGGGCATAGATTCAAAGCAATTTGTAGTCATTAATGTTTGTCCTAGTGAATTTCTGGCTGATTCACCCAATCACCCTTCCAAGGTCAGTAGCAAGGACCACTGACTTGCATAAAATAAAGTTGAAAACAGACTCATTGCACTGCTGGGTATGAATACCCTCACCTTGTCTTCCACTCCCTCTAATACAGTTCTGCCTGTACTGTCGGGCCGGCCATGGGGGAGTGTGCAGGAGAAGGCAAGAGTATCTAGAAGACTAATCCTGCCTTCTTCTAACAGGACAGCTTCATTCACCGTGGCCGGTCCCTAACTGTCCTAACCACACAACAGAAACTGGAGAGGAGTAATCGAGGCATGAGATGTTAAAGTGAACACAGGACTAACAGTCCATAAACACAATACCTGAGCATAAGCATCAGTTTTTACCTGGTCTTAATTTTGGTTCTGCCTCCTATGTACGCCACCCTTGTACATAGGGGGCAGCGTCAAAATGAATAGGTGTTGTTGTGGAACGCCCACGGCAAAATCTTCTGCCCACCCCTTTCACACTTACCATAGAATGAAAGGGGGCCTTATGTACAAGGCAGCTTTAAGCCACATCAAGTAGCTTAATGCTGCCTTGCACATAAGTCGCAGCCCCTATTGCCACCACAACGTCACCAAAGGTGATGTTGTGGTGGCGATAGGGGCTTGTACATATGCCCCATGGAATGCAAAATTTACCCCTTGTTGTAAATTTACTGAATGTGGCATTTCAGCTACTGATAAGAGCATGGAGATCTGAACATAGATTTTCTAACTTTGGTACCTCGATTAACCTGCAAATTAATAATATCGGTCATTTAGCTTGCTAGAGGCAAAAATACCCTTCCTGCCAATTAACTAATTAGAGCTCTAAAGCCCAACTCACTCTTCTCTGGTACTCACATACATTTAGGAATTCATGCACTCCAGCAAGAAAGAAAGGGTGGCAAAATGTGTAAGTTCTTTGACAATTATGGATGATGATTGTTTGACCTGGATAGGTCAAAGCCTACCAGACAGCGCAGCTGCGTGATCCGAAGACATATTGGGGATAAGGTGCAGATTACCTAGGAATGCATTACTTACCAAGGGCTTTGTCTTTTATCAATCACACTTGATGCGTTCTATTCACTGACTTTATTTATTTTAGCCAGGATGTCTTTGGGTACTCCTGTGGAGCAAAGCCTGTTTACCACCACTCCGATTGGTTTGTCCTCTTCTTAAACGAGTGCTCACGTTTCAGGAACCCTTTTTTTCATTTTTGTAAAGTATTTTATGAGAGTGAATACCTTTTCCATCTGTTTTCCCAGTTTGCTTTTCCGCCCAAAATCAGCACTACACATTGTTCTCCCTTAATGTGTCCTTTCCTCCAATCTGCCACTCCACATTGTTCTCTCTCCATAACCCAGTACACTCAAGAAAGGGCCTCCCTTGCGCTATATGGCAAGCGCTAAAAATGCAAAAAACAGTCCATCTCATTAAAGTAGACAAGGGGACACAACTGGACCAAGAAGCTCAATTTATTTTCGGGATGTTGCATAACGCGTTTCGGCTTTCGCCTTTGTCAGATACGGACCATCCCAAGTGTTGCCGACGCTGGAAATACATATATATATATATATATATATTCACTGAAAAAACCATAGGTTATAGACCATATATAGTTAGGGATTAGCATTTAAAAAACCTTATTTTATTTGCACAAAACCATTGAAATTCCATATATAGTTAGTTGCACTAACTATATATATCACTGCTAATGATGTCACATATTACATCATTCATGACATGGTCAGTGACATCACTGATGACATCACTGATGACATCTCAAATGACATCACTGATGACATCACTGATGACATCACTGATGACAACACCCAGTGACTGTATGTTTCTGTAAAGTTAAAATATGTCTTACATATTGAAGAATGAGTGGATATATAAGTGTCTGGATGAAGGATTTAGTAGGTGCATGACTGACTGTATGAGAGAATGATTAAATGTGTCTCACTGAGTGTATGGGTTAGTGATTAAAGTGTCTTAATTTGGCAATCATTATTTATGTTGTTCTGTAAACTGCTGCACGTTTAAATCAGTAGCTATATCAGTAACTATATGGGTTATTGAATGGTTGCCCAAGTATTTGTATGGGAGACTGAGTATGTGTGTGGGTGGCTGGGAGGTGTATAACTCTGTGCATAGATGTGTGAGCAGTTGATTCCTTAGGTGTATGGGTTCAAAAGTGCATGTAGAAACAGCTGTATGGACAGTTGACTGTGTGCATGAGTATATTGGTGAGTGAATGGATATCTCAGTGCTACATGTCAAAGTAAGTACATATGTAAAACACACTCCATGTGAGAGTTGACATATATAAATAACTGAACATAAGAGCCAGTGAATGTGTGAGTGGCTGTATGAATCATTGTGAACTTGTATCAAGGATTGTATAAGAGAGTAAATATGTGTTACTATATGTTTGAATAAGTAAGGTGTTTATAACTGTATAGTTGAGGAAATGGAGATGTGATTGATTCTTTGCATGACTGACTAGGTGTGTGAGTAACTCCATGGATGTGTGACAGTCTGTGAGTGCCTGTTTACACTGAGTGTATCTAAGGTTATATTAGAGTCTGTAGATGTATTATCACATAAATGATATCATCAGTGATGTAATCAGTAATGTCAAATGAGATGTCAGTGATGTCATCAGTGATGTCATTTGAGATGTCATCAGTGATGTCATCAGTGATGTCATTTGAGATGTCATCAGTGATGTCATCAGTGATGTCACTGACCATGTCATGAATGATGTAATATGTGACATCATTAGCAGTGGATTGCGGGTCCGCGATATATAGTTAGTGCAACTAACTATATATGGAATTTCAATGGTTTTGTGCAAATAAAATAAGGTTTTTTAAATGCTAATCCCTAACTATATATGGTCTATAACCTATGGTTTTTTCAGTGAA
The DNA here is from genome assembly GCF_964263255.1 of Lissotriton vulgaris. NCBI lineage: Eukaryota > Metazoa > Chordata > Amphibia > Caudata > Salamandridae > Lissotriton > Lissotriton vulgaris. The sequence goes on from NW_028242610.1 coordinate 123,568, forward strand.
TTTTCAAGGTTTTGTAAATGCAAATTCCTAACTATATATGGTCTATAACCTATGGTTTTTTCTGTGAATTTCATTGGTTTTTTAAAAGCTAATATCTATAGCTGTAAAATATATTCTTTATTAAGTGACGTATCAGGTAGCCCGTGAGACGCCTCATGATGCATCGCATAACCGTGACGTATCGTCTCTGCAGCGCAAACCAAACCCAAAACGTAAGCGCACCAGAACACGCTTAAAGATATATATATATTTTTTTAACCTTAATTAGACAAAATCCACACGTGCACATATCACAAACGTTCAAAAAACACAATATGTCGGACTCCCGTTACGCTGCCGGTTAGCTGCCCGGTTAACGTACCAGGAAGCACCTTTACCGCGAAAAATCGCAATTTTTTTTTTCTTATGCCCCGCAGGTAACTTTAATAGCCCCCTCATCAATCCTAGGGGTTCAGGAGGGGTCTGCCTTACCCCTTTCATTCATTTACACCTTTTTTTTTTCCACCTCTTGTCTCTCGATCCTACCGAGAGACAAGATGGCGGCCGCTCCGGACTGTTTACAATGTTGACAGCCAATCAGCTACTCCTCAGACTCCCGTTACACTGCCGGTTAGCTTCCCGGTTAGCTGCCCGGTTAGCTGCCCGGTTCGCGTACCAAGACGCGTCTCTACGGCGAAAAAATCGGATTTATTTTTTTTTTGGCCCCGCGTGGCTTTATAATATCCCCCTCATCAATCCTATGGGGTCAGAAGGGGTCCACCTTGCCCTCTTTCCTTCATTTCCCCCTTTGTTTTGGTCTCCTCTTGTCTCTCGATCCTACCGAGAGACAATATGGCGGCCGCTCCGGACTGTTTACAATGTTGACAGCCTATCAGCTACTCCTCAGACTCCCGTTACACTGCCGGTTAGCTTCCCGGTTAGCTGCCCGGTTAGCTGCCCGGTTCGCGTACCAAGACGCGTCTCTACGGCGAAAAAATGGGATTTTTTTTTTTTTTGGGGGCCCCGCGTGGCTCTATAATATCCCCCTCATCAATCCTAGGGGGTCAGAAGGGGTCTACCTTGCCCCCTTTCCTTCATTTCCCCCTTTGTTTTGGCCTCCTCTTGTCTCTCGATCCTACCGAGAGACAAGATGGCGGCCGCTCCGGACTGTTTAGAATGTTGACAGACACCGGAGAGCCAATCAGCTTCGCTTCGCAAAGTTCCGATACGCGAAAAGTACGCGAACCGGAGCGCTGTTACAGATATATATCTTGTTTTAAACGTTAATTTCTCAAAATCCACTGAAGCACATATATTGAGACCTAGCAAAGGCACATCGGGCTAACAGTCCCTACAATTTTGCCAAGTTTCGTGGAAATCCATTCAGCCGTTCGGGCTAAAAGTGAGGCCAACCGCCCTATGGAAATTAACATAGGAAAAACGCGTTTTGGGACCCACCTTTTTTCTCGGCCCCCCCTTGACGAACCCCCCCAAATTTCCAGGAGCTGCTCAGAAACAAAATGTGCCATTTTCCTGAAAATTTCAGCCAATTCCGTCTAGAAACGCCAAAGTTATTAGGCATAGAATTTTCAAAAGTTCCATAGAGAAAAAATCCTAACTATATATACCTACTGGCTATCGCCAGTATGTAATATATATATATATATATATATATATATATATATATATATATATATATATATATATATATATATATATATATATATATATATATATATATATATATATATATATATATATATATATATATATATATATATATATATCCAACGTAGTTTCCCCGTAACGAGCCTCAACCACACAGGGCAGGTGGTGCAGGGGTACGGAGCATCCCCAGAACATCCAACGTAATTTCCTCCACACTCTGGAAAGGAATGCACCACACACTGGACTGTCGGAAAAACACTGGTTTATTTGTCATCCTCGCAGAGTGCCAGCAAATGGAAAGTCTCTTTTTTGAAGTCTTTAAACCTGACGCGTTTCAGCTGTCTCAGCAGCCTTGTTCACAGGTAACTTTCACGGGATTTTGGCATTTCCTGCATGATTACGCCTGCCTTTTGAGGACTACCGGTCTCCAATGTAGTCTTCAAATACTTCAGTTCCCAAAATGCACTGTAACCCATAGCGCATACTTAGTCTGTTTAAAACTTGCAATTCGTTTTCCTTTTCCCTTTGTATTGTGGGGACATTGCAGTCTTCTTTTAAAGTTCACAAAGTGCGGTTACATGCATGTTATTTCACTTTTGCTGCCACCAGTTGCACTCCATTATTAATCAATGTTGGTCTTTCAGTCCTTCGTGAATGAAACACTTTTCATTTCACTCCCTTGCCTCGCAGATGCCTTTCTTACTCGGTCGAAATTAATCATACCTTCGTTTCCTATGGCAGGATGCGGGCGCATTCATTCACGAAGGACACGAAGGACTGAAAGACCAACATTGATTAATAATGGAGTGCAACTGGTGGCAGCAAAAGTGAAATAACATGCATGTAACCGCACTTTGTGAACTTTAAAAGAAGACTGCAATGTCCCCACAATACAAAGGGAAAAGGAAAACGAATTGCAAGTTTTAAACAGACTAAGTATGCGCTATGGGTTACCGTGCATTTTGGGAACTGAAGTATTTGAAGACTACATTGGAGACCGGTAGTCCTCAAAAGGCAGGCGTAATCATGCAGGAAATGCCAAAATCCCGTGAAAGTTACCTGTGAACAAGGCTGCTGAGACAGCTGAAACGCGTCAGGTTTAAAGACTTCAAAAAAGAGACTTTCCATTTGCTGGCACTCTGCGAGGATGACAAATAAACCAGTGTTTTTCCGACAGTCCAGTGTGTGGTGCATTCCTTTCCAGAGTGTGGAGGAAATTACGTTGGATGTTCTGGGGATGCTCCGTACCCCTGCACCACCTGCCCTGTGTGGTTGAGGCTCGTTACGGGGAAACTACGTTGGATATATATATATATATATATATATATATATATATATATATATATATATATATATATATATATATATATATATATATATATATATATATATATATTACATACTGGCGATAGCCAGTAGGTATATATAGTTAGGATTTTTTCTCTATGGAACTTTTGAAAATTCTATGCCTAATAACTTTGGCGTTTCTAGACGGAATTGGCTGAAATTTTCAGGAAAATGGCACATTTTGTTTCTGAGCAGCTCCTGGAAATTTGGGGGGGTTCGTCAGGGGGGGGCCGAGAAAAAAGGGGGGTCCCAAAACGCGTTTTTCCTATGTTAATTTCCATAGGTTTAAAGACTTCAAAAAAGAGACTTTCCATTTGCTGGCACTCTGCGAGGATGACAAATAAACCAGTGTTTTTCCGACAGTCCAGTGTGTGGTGCATTCCTTTCCAGAGTGTGGAGGAAATTACGTTGGATATATATATATATAGATATATATATATATATATATATATATATATATATATATATATATATATATATATATATATATATATTGACCATGCAGCACAGCAGCAGTGCTCACATACAGCATGGCTAACTGTCATTGGCAAAGCTAATAGATCTCATAGGTGAGACCCATTTGCTTTGCCAATGCTTATTTTGAATGTGCAGTGAATGAAAATTCCTCTCCACTGATACATCTCTACTCACATATTACCAGCAGGAAACCCATCTGGTAACCATGAAGTCTTCGGGCTTATATATGTTTTTGAAATTCATCATTTCAGTTAATTTATATTCCAAACAAATTATTATTATTTCAATATTTTTTTTAACTCACCTCTGACTCGTACAGTTTGGTCATGTTGGATTTTCTTCCGATGTAAAAGTCAATTCCATCCATAGCACCCTCCAGAGTAGCACCTTGTACCACTAATATTATCAGTATAATGTATGGAAACGTGGCTGAAAAGTACACCACCTACCAAAACAGATGCGTATACATAAAACATGACATCAACCACAGCATACTTTAGGAGAGAGTTTCTGTTTATAAAAAATAAATAAACAAGAGATTACAAAAATATTATGAACGAAAAAAAACATTTCTCTCTGCATCAAATATTTCCTTTGTTTTGATTTATTTATAGCACAATGTAAACTAGTTTCTTAAGGTTTTTTAAGACTATTGTGGGTTTTTTTTTAAACACTTTATTGAGGCAAGTAAAGCAATCCACATTGTCATCAAGCTGATACACACTGTGTACTGTGTTTGTCCATTTATATGCATTTTTTCATTTTTCATTATCCTTACAGGATTTCTTGACCCTTATTTTTGGGTTTACCCTGTCACACTAAGAGAAGCAGCTTTTCTCTCTTGGTTTGTGCACTGCAGACCAGTGTGTTCATTGTGCTTTCTTTTTGCAGGTTTTCATCAAACGCCAATTGGGCGCAACTGAACTTATCTACATAAAAACACTGCCAGGTACATTACACATTGCTGTAATAGTATTTTTTCACTTTTACATTTACATGTGAGTAAGGGGAGGATATGTCCTTATCCTTGTCCTGAAGAAGGAGCCCCCGCGCTCCGAAACATGTTGACACTTTTGAGGTGGTTGTAATACCCTAATACGTATTTTTACAACCCCATCTTTGCACTTCTTTTAATGATACCAGCCGAGGATTTAATAAAATTATTTTTTACCTACGTGCCAGGTATTTTTTAACCACTCACTTTTCACCTCACCTCACTCACTCCTTAGCATACACACCCCCCTCACATAGTTCACTATTTAGTGCTCCTGCGTAGCCGCGAGTCGTAGCACGCCGCATCCCGTAGAGGGGTGCGAAGGCCCCGATGATGAAGCATGACACCAAGGGGCCTGTTGGTGTGTGAGGGGCATTTAAACAACACTGTGTGCTCCCCATCACTTTAGGGATCACCACCACTCTGAGTGGATTACACTTTGTTTATTCGCATGACCAGGGAGACTGAATCCACTGACTCTCTCTCTCCCCCTCTTGTTTGCAACGCTATTCCGAATACTCCACGCTGTTCACATTACAGAACGCCACGCTCCTGAGCCACGACGCGACTGTAGGAGCGCGTCGCGAGCACCAAAGCAGCGCCACTTCTCTTTTGGCCAGCAGGAAGCAAATGGACGCCAACTTGCGAATTTTGCGAGGGAAATTGGACACGTACCCCAGCAGGGCAATCTTAGGCGTGACAGTCAGTGATAGATCCAGTATGTCACCCAACGCTCTGTGTACCTCAACCCAGTAGGTGTAAAAACTCGGCCAGGTCCAGGAAAGGTGTGCAAAGTCAGCCTGAGGGGCGTTGCATTTAGGGCAGGTGTGGGGTCTGGTGGGGTCAATCCTATGTGAAAGCGCCGGTGTGTGGTACAGTCTCCGAAGAAATTTAAAATGTATAAGTTTGTGCTTGCTATTCATGGAGACCTCCCTGGTCATTAGACAACACGCCTCCCATTGGTCATCTGTGATCTGTGTGCCTATATCAAGTTCCCAAGCGGTGCGGACCGCTTCATCCGACTAGGGAAGTGAAAACAAGCACAGCTTGTAAAGTTTGGACACCATGTGGGCCCCCGATGTGGTCTGTATGATGTGTGTAAGGGCTGGGGTATCATCCGGCGGAAGAGGGAATGTTTTGAAAGTAGCTCTCAACAGCGCCCGCACTCTTGTAAGTATAAATGTGTCCATAAATGTACGATCAGTGAAGCGGGGGTCTTCAGTGATTGTGAAAACGTGGCCATTGGGGAATAGGTCGCCAATCGTGTGCAGCTGGAATTTTGACAGCGATCTGCTTACCACCGTTTCGCCCGTTAAAGGGAGCCAGTTGGCGTTGGGCAGCGGGAGGGCGGAAGAGTATAGCGTGTCTACGTGAAGCAAGCGCCTGAGTTTGTCCCAAGCCCAAGTCGTTGTGGTGAGTGGGAGTATGTCCCGTGGTTCTCGGGGGAGGCCCCTGGGAAGAATCGTCGAGAGGCTCACCGGGAGCGCCGCGTCAGCTTCGGGCCGCAAATGCGGAATTCTGGCATCAGGATGATACCAAGAGTGAGCATAGGAACACTGGGCGACCAGGTAGTAAAGGTAGAAATCTGGGACCCCAAAGCCACCCCGCTCATAAGGTAGAGTTAGTGTGCGCCAGGCTAGTCGTGGGCGTTTTCTCCCCCATACTAATCTCAGCAAGGCAGTACGCAATTGTGTAAAAAAAACCTTGGTAAGAGGAATCAGAATATTATTGAAAAGGTACAAAAACCGGGGGAGGACAACCATCTTAACAATGGCAATGCGCCCAGCCATGGACAAAGGGAGACGGAGCCACCTATCGGTGTTATCCTCCAGAAAGTTTGGGCTCGTCCATAGTTTAGGCGGATAATGGACACGGTGTCAAGGTGTATATGTATCCCCAGATACTTGACAGACTCTTCGCACCACTCCAGTGGGAGGGAGCAGGGCCATTGAGTGGTGGCAGGGGTGAGGGGAAACAATTGTGACTTATGCCAACTAACCCTAAGGCCAGAGTACTCGCCAAAGCGTGCAATCTCAGATAGCAGGGGTTGCAGCTTGGTACGGACATATAAGACCATGTCATCCGCATAGAGCGAAACCAAGAGGGGGCCCGTGCGGAACTGCAGCCCTCTGTGTAGATGTTTTTCCTGTAAGTGTCGCACCAGGGGGTCCATTGCCAAAATAAAGAGCAAGGGAGACAAGGGGCATCCCTGGCGGGTACCTCTGGAGAGAGTAAATCTGTCGGAAATGGTGCTGTTTAGACGAATGCGAGCCGCGGGAGCAGTGTACAGTAGTTCCACTGTCGCGACAAACATCGCGGACATGCCCATCCTACGCATCACATCCAGAAAAAAGGGCCATTTTAGCGTGTCAAAAGCTTTTTCGGTGTATAGAAAGACCGCGGCAGCAGGGGTGGCTGGATTGATTCTGTGTAGAACCGAAAAAATTGTGCGACGGTTCAGTGATGTTGACTTCTGAGGGACAAAGCCCGATTGTGCTGGTGATATAATGGCGTTAACCAGCAACGCTAACCGCATCGCCAGCGCTTTGGCCAAGATCTTATAGTCCAGGTTAAGGAGTGAAAGTGGGCGGTAAGAGCTGCAGATCGTGGGGTCGCGTCCTGGTTTGGGCAACAAAACTATGACCGCTTCGCGAAGCGTCGGGGGAAGAATACCAGAGTCCAAGGCCTCGGCGTACACTTCCATAAGTATGGGCACTAGTTCTTCCTTATATTCCTGATAAAAATCGTCCGTGAAGCCATCAAGGCCAGGCGCCGAGGACCCCGTTAAGGTGTCGATCGCTTCCGCAATCAGTTCTGGAGTGATGGGATGAGCCAAAAAATCTTGCATGTATTTCTCCAGGTACACCATAGCAATCTCGTTAATGTACGGCCGCGGGTCGCAACATTCTGCTGTAAGGGCAGTTTTGAAAAGATGCCGATAGTAGGCCAAAAAGGTGTTGCAAATGGCGGGGGTAGTAAAATGGCGGTCGCCCTGCGCATCCGATATTTCAGTAATATATGCCGCTTGTCGGGGAGGGCGCACTACCTGAGCCAGCAATCTACCCGGGCGATCGCCTTCACCGTACTGGTGCGCCGTATGGTATTTGCTCAAATACTTCAATTCCTTGTCTGCCTCGTCCCTAAATTCTAGGAGCAATTCGAGGCGATGCGCCTTGTGGCCCGGGGAAGGGTCAGCAAGGAGTACAGTGTCAACAGCCAACAACTCCTTCTCCAGGCGGGAAAGAGTAGCACGGATATCTTGCAGCGCCCCAACATGCTTGGTGATGCATACCCCTCTTATAGTAGCCTTGAACCCCTCCCACAGTGTGGCCCAGGTGGTCACTGATCCAGTATTGAGTTCGAAGTAGTCTTCAATTACAGCACGCACCCCCTCCGCAAAGACCGGGTCTGTTAATGCCCTCCCAGGAAACCTCCACTGCCATTCGTAGCCGCCCAGTCGAGGGACTGCGAGGGACAGGACTACTGGGGAATGGTCTGAAAGAGTGCGGGGAAGAGTGCAATGATCTGCGACCCAGCCCGCCAAACCCGGAGAAAGTAGCCAGTAATCTATTCTGGTGCTGGTGTTGTGGTAGCTGGAATGATGCGTGAAAGCAGGAGAGGCAGAGTGTAACTTGGCCTCTATGTCCAGAAGGGAAAAATGGGAGCACATGGACGCCACCGCAGCGCGGGAGAGTGGTTTGCGATCCGGGGAATGGGACGTGCTATCCCTACTGGCGTCCATCAGCATATTGAAATCGCCCCCTATCGCTAGCATGTCTATGTCAGAGTGTAAAAGTGAGAGGCACAGGTCCTCAAAACAGGCGGGGGAGTCAATATTCGGACCGTAGACCACCGCAAAAGCAATTTTATGGCCCTACAACCGCCCCGAGAGCAGAGCATACCTGCCCTCGCCATCAATTTTACTATTTATGAAGACAAATGGAATCCGCTTATGTATTAGAATTGCCACCCCACGCGCATATCTACTGTAGCATGAAAACACTCTGTGAGAACCCCAGCTCCTAGCAAAGGAGGCCGTGTCCGCCTGAACCATGTGAGTCTCCTGTATAAAAAGGACATCAGTCTTATGTCTATCAGCGTATTGCAGAACCTGTTTCCGTTTACGGGTAGAATTCAGCCCACGAATATTCCATGTCATCAGAGTCAAACTCGATGGACCAACCTGCAAACCTATCCGGGCCATAGCGTCAGATCAAGAGGTGTGAGCAATAAGCGGTCATTCAACAAGCCAACAGCATGTGACTCGCAAGCAAACGACAATGGAAAAAAAAAAGGGAACCAAAAAAAACTCCCACATCCCCTCCCCCACCCACCACCCAGCCTCCCCGCACCCCAAGAGAGGCAGAACCCTACTAGTTTCTGAGCAACAGTGCAGAACAACAATGAACAGTGAGACAGAGCATCTGGATATTTCTGCAAATTGAAGCGTGACACGCCCCAGAAAGAAAAGCAAAACACATAGGCATATGCCATGGGGGGAAGCAACGCCATCCCCCGAGCGGGCAACCCAACAGCACAAAATCGGAGATTATAGCAAGCATGAAAATCCGGATGTAACGACACACCCCATCCAACAAACATGCAACCATAGTCATAGTGTCACAGGCAATCAGCCCCGGCCAGAGTCGGCAAATAAGTCGGCTCTAGCTTGTGTGTCCGGCTGCTGTGGAGATGTAGGCCTGGAGCAAGAGGCCGAACCAGGACCCTGTTTGTATGAGCGGCAGAAGTCCTGAGCCATAGCCGGGGAATCAAAAATGCGGAATCTGCCATTAATGTCCACTTTTAAACGGGCAGGGTAAAGCATGCTGTATTTTAGGCCGAGATTGCGGAGAGCCGCCTTGACACTAGTGTACTTCCGTCGCGCTTCCTGCACCATCAAAGTGTAGTCAGGGCAAAAGGACAGCTTACTCCCCTGCCACTGCACTTCACCCATCTCCCGTGCAGCCCGGAGGGCAGCATTGCGGTCTCGAAAGTTCATGATCCTGGCGATGATGGGCCGAGGCGGCAGCCCCGGGTTTGGCTTAGGCCCCAAGGTCCTATGGGCCCTTTCCACCAGGAAGCCGGCTGTGAAAGTGTCCTTGCCGAACAGTTCAATGAGGAGCTTCTCCACAAAGGTGTCGAACCGGCCCGTGGCAGTTGTCTCCGCGACGCCAAGGATTCGAATATTATTACGCCGGCTCCGCGCTTCTAAATCTTCATTCTTAATGGCCACGTCCTTAAGAATCTTCTCGACCCGTTCCAGCCTTTTCAGAGCCTTGGAGGACCCGTCTTCCAGATCAGATATCCTGGACTCTGCTAAGTCCAGGCGCCGGTCGTGAGCCTGCACCGTGGAGCCGATGTCAGACAGTTTTTTCTCCAGACTGTCAAAGCGAGTGTCTAGAGCCTTAAAGCCGGCACGCATCTCCCCCATCAAGGCGGCCATCATGGAAGTTGCGTCGCCATTATCATGTGCCCCCTGTGCACCAGGAGCCGCACCCGGAGGGGGATCAGCGGCAGGCAGTGGTGGTTTATCAAAGTTAAGCGTCCTCTGGGCCGGGTCTTTTTTCCCCATCGCTGCAGGTGTGAGGCGGTGCCGCAGATGCAGCAACAATGGTGGACAGCAGGGATCAATGGTAGGGCAGGCGGTCGGTGATGACCCTCACCAGGGCAAGTGCAGTAGAGAAAGTGCAACAGGCAAGTGATGTGGCCTCAGACCAGGAGAGTCAGTTCAATAAAACGTGGGCCAGACACTGTTAGCTCAACGGAGCGCCTTTGGGTCGTCTCCACGTGCTGGACGTCGCCACCTCAATGGTGGGTGTGCACTGAGGAAGTGCGGTGTAGCTCCACGCGGCAGCGCAGTTGCGTGTATCACAGAGGCACGGCGGGCCGCTTAGTAGCACCAGATAATGCTCCCAGCCTCCCCACCCACCCCACCCCCAGCAGGACCACCCCAGATCCGCGTGAGCCCGTACTCCAGGCCCCGGCTCCCTCACACGTCCGGGCCGGAGGCCCCAACCGCAGACGGGGGCCGGGGAACCCGGGAAACGGGGACTGCGCAGCAGCAGCGGCGTCCCCGACAGCCCAGCAGGGAGTGCAGCAGAGGGGGATGGGGCCACGGCCGACAAGGCAGAGCAGGACTCACCCGGTGCTCCAGCGCAGAGGGAAGATGGCGCCGACGCCCGGAGGCCTCAGATCCCCTCCGCAGTGGTCTCTGCATCCGGCCGCTCCCGCGGCTCGGAAATAGCTCGTCGGCGGCCCGCAGTCATCCGGAGGCAGGTACTGGCCTGTGGTGTGGTCAGGAGCGCCAGTTCACATCTCCGTTTGCCGTCTTCGGGCGCCCGCTCGGAGGAGCTTCACTGCGGAGCAGCCATTCCGCTCGCCGCCGTGGCCACGACCCGACTATTGTGGGTTGTTATTACCCAGCATCATCATTATCAGTTTAATATTTTTAGGCCCTGAATCTGAGTTTGATGAAACACAGAATCCCTGGGGTGTAATCTTTACGGGGTATGATAAATATCCATGATTACAATTTTGCTGGTGGAATAAGAGAAAATACACACGGAAAAGGTGCCCACCACACTTATTTACAGTAGTTTGTGAGTTCACAGCACACTTCCACCATTAAATGTCAACTGCTTTAATCCTGCCATAATTTGTAAGGAGAGGTTTGCTGTGGTGTAATACTTAGCACAGAACTTTAGAACTCCTGTTTGCGTAGATTTAGTAGTAGAATATTGTGGAAAAAATATTGTGCCTTCAAAGCACTGAAGCAAAAATAAATATTAACAAAATATGGTACTTACTTATTGGAGTTTAGGCCATCAACCAGGACCCTCCTTTCAGGAGCAGCCCATTACAGGAGCAGCCCTTCTTGCAGTCAGCCTCGAGGCCTTCGCGCCAGGTGTTTCTTGGCCTTCCTCTTTTCCTTTTTACTTAAGGGTTCCCTGTCAGGGCATTCCTGGTGGTGTTTGATGTGGGCTTGCAGAGGGTGTGCACTATCCAAACCTAATGATCTTCATGATTCTGCATGAGCAAGGAGTTGGAAAATCGGCTGTCATATGTTGTTGTTGCTGATGATGTTTGGCTTGCAGATTTGGAAATTTTTCCCAGGCAGATGTTGATGAAGGTCTGGACTTTTGTGGTAGTGGTCACTTTTGTCCTCCAAGTATCGGCTCCATACAGAAGGATCAATTTTGCATTGTTGTTAAAAAGCCTGAACTTAATTTGTTGTGTTAGGTCCTTGGAGTGCCTGATCTTCTTTAGCTGAATAAAGGTAGCCCTTGCTTTGCCTTTTCTTGCCTTGACAATGGTGTCAGTGCTGACCCGCTTGTCTATGACACTGCCCAAGAAGCTGAAGGCGTCATCCTCTTCCAGTGTATCTCCTGCAATAGTGACAGCAGCTGTGCTGTCTGTGTTAACCTTCAGGATATTGTTTTTTCCTTTGTGGATTTTGAAGCCAAGTTGAGCTGATGTGACTGCTACATTGTCAGTCTTCTCCTGTATCTGCTGATAGGTATGGGGGAGAAGAGCCATGTCAACTGCAAAGTGCAGGTTGTCGAGCTTCATCCAAGCAATCCATTGGATCCCATTTCTTCTCTCGCTGTAAATGTCTTTGTGATCCATTCTATGGCCAGGAGGAGGAAAAAAGGCAAGAGCAAATAACCTTGTAAACACCAGTCCTCACTTGGAAGGCCTCTGTGGGTTGTTCTCCATGGACTATCTTGTAGATCATTCTCTTGTAAGAGCTCCAGACTATTTTTATGAGTTTATCTGGCACACCGTAATGGTGGAGGAGTTTCCAAAGGGTCTCCTTGGCCACGCTGTTCAATGTCTTCTCATAGTTGAGTCTGTGCAGGATCAATCTTAGTTGAAGTTAGCTTGCTGGTTACGCAAATGAGTGTCTACTTGTTTCTTCATTCTGTTCAGGATGACTCTGTTGAACACTTTGCCTGAGTTTAACAGAAGAGTTAATCCTCGGTAATTACTCGGGTCACCTTTCTAGGGGATCTTCATGAGATATCCCTCCTTTCAGTCTAATGGCACTTTTTCCTTATCCCAAATCCTGCAAACAGGTAGATAATTTCTACTGATGTTTCCATGCCTGCCTTTGATGCATCCACAAGAATGTTGTCAGGCCCTGCAGCCTTCTCATTTTTCTGATGTTTGATGGCTTGCCGTATTTATTTCTAGGTTGATCTGCTGCAGTCAGTTGGCAAGTCCTTGGCAGCTGGCTGTGTGTCTGGTGGAGACTGGTTCATCAGCTCTTCAAAGTGCTCCATTGATCTTCATTGCTGGCCTTTGTTACCCATGATTATCATTTTAGCTTTGTCTTTAACAGGTATTTGAAGATGGTACACATCAGTAATGGGCAGAATAATCACATAAAAGGTGATGGGAGGAATGCTATCAAATAGTGTATCAAATGGCATTTTCTTCAGGTAGCATCCCATCCAATCGTTTTGTGCCCAAAGTGCCACTCTTGCCAAAGGCTCGCCTTAGCAAATCAGTGCTGACCCTGCTCCTCATGTTAATGTGTTAATATTTTTTATTTTAGGTGTTTTATTATACACACATATATATTCAATTAAAAAACACAAAAGTTTAAGCTTAGTCATAGGTAGGAAAACCTTTATTTCTGCTATACAATGCAAACTTTAACTACACAAATCAGGTTTTGTATTTTACATAGACTTTTTGTTTTTGACATAGTAGCAAAATGGCTGAACGGATTGTAATAAAATGGAGCAGCACAGCCGCAGTCGGTAGTGAGATGACATGCATGGCAGTGATGTGGGGAGACAGATGGGCAGGGTGGGGGGTAGTAATGTATGGATTACGGAGTTTTACAAGTAAGTAAACATATAAATAAATAAAACTAATTTTGTTGTGCGCACTGCATTTGGTGGTGCAGTGCACGCAACAAAATTTGTTTTATTTATTAATATGTTTACTTACCTGTAATACTCCGTAATCCATATATTACTACCCCCCACCATGCCCCTCCCCCTCCCCAGGTCACCGCCCTGCCGGTCATCCCACTACTGACTGCGGCTGGAGCAGCAATGTACATTAGACTGTAGATGATGCTTTTTACTATTGTAAATGATTGTCTGAAGTATTTATGAACTTATAAGGGCCAAAAACGTAGTGATATCTGTGTAGCACAGTACTACTAAAAGTAACAAAAAATCCCCAAAACTGAACTAGACAGCATATGTAAAGTCTAAGATTTACTACATGAAAAGCTAAAAGACACATTTATGGTCACATGATTATGTAAACCAAAAAACAAATACAATAGATAAAAAGAAAGAAATCGCGTTTGTTATAGTTAGGATTTCCAGAGATTGGAATTCCCCATATTTTTGCTCCCTAATAACTGTCCATCTGTTTAATGATTCACCACAAACCTTTCCAGACCTATAGCATTGTCTATATTTTGTGATGGTGTCAATATTTTTGATAAATCGTTAAGTGGGTGCAACGTTAAAAGGGAGGTCCCAAAACGTGTCTTCCACGAATGCATTTTCCATAGACTATTATATTTGATGCAGCACAAAAATGGCTGAACGGATTTACATGACATTGGCAAGATTATATGTTATGATTCACAGATAATCCTTTTGGGGTACTGCAGGTAAGTAGGGGCCAGATGTAGGTAATGAAGATTTACCGATTCTAAAATGTCGAATTTTATCGATTCGGTATTTAAGAATCGGTAAATGGGATGTAAGTATTTATTTGGTAAGTATGATTCGGTATTTACCTAATCGGTATTTACCGATTCGGTAATTCCCATTCATTCCTTTGGGCCTGGACGCCCATAGGAATGAATGTGAATTACCGAATCGGTAAAGTACCGGACATTAAATCAAATGTACTGAGGTACCGGGCACCCCACAACCGATCAATGACGTCCTCAGCTATAGGAATGGGGTGCCCATCAGTCCTGGTGACTGAATTGAGCCCTTGGTAGTCCACACAGAACAGGAGTTCTGGTGTGGCACAAGATGCGTCAGCCTTTGGGACCAAAACCACTGGGCTGGTCCAAGGGCAGTTTGAGGGCTCAATCACTCCAAGTGTTAACATCTTGGAGACCTCCCCCTTGATCAATCAATCAATCAATCAAGTATTTGTAAAGCACGCTACTCACCCATGAGGGTCTCAAGTCACTAGAGGAGGGGGGGAAGCAGCTACTGATCGAACTGCCAGGTCTTGAGATGTCTCCTGTAGGTCATCAAGTCCTGGGTTTGTCGCAGGTGGGTGGGGAGGGTGTCCATGTCTTGGCGGCGAGGTGGGAGAATGATCTGCCGCCGGCAGTCATTCGGCAGATGCTTGGGCCGGTGGGGAGGGCGAGGTCAGCGGAGTAAAGCTGGCGGTTCGGGGGTGTAGAAGGTGAGTCATTCGTTGAGGTATGCTGGTCTGGCTTGTGGAGTGCTTTGTGAGCGTGGGTCAGGAGCTTGAAGGTGATGCTCTTGTTGATCGGGAGCCAATGCAGGTCTCTTAGGTGAGCAGTGATGTGGCTGTGGTGAGGGATTCTGAGGATGAGGTGAGCGGAGGCGTTTTGTATGCGTTGGAGTCTTTTCTGGAGTTTGGTCGTGATTACTGCGTAGAGCGTGCTGCTGTGGTCCAGCCTGCTGCTGATGAGGGCTTGGGTGAATGTCCTTCTGGTTTCGGTGGGAATCCATCTGTGGATCTTGCGGAGCATGCAGAGGGTGATGAAGCAGGAGGAGGAGACCGCGTTGACTTGCTGGGTCATAGAGAGCGTAGAGTCCAGGATGAACCCCAGGTTGCGAGCGTGAATGGTGGGTGTTGGGGCATTTCCCTGCATGGCCGGCCACCAGGAGTCATCCCATGCAGAGGGGGTGGAGCTGAGGATTGGGACCTCAGTCTTTTCAGAGTTCAATTTCAGGTGGCTGGTCTTCATCCACTCTGCGATGGCCTTCATTCCTTCGTAGAGGTTGGATTTGGCGGTGGCCAGGTCCTTGGTGAGGGAGAGGATAACTGGGTATCATCAGCATATGAGATGATGTTGAGGTGGTGCGCTCGGACGATGTTGGTGAGAGGTGCCATGTTGATGTTGAAGAGGGTCGGGCTGAAGGATGATCCCTGTGGTACACCGCAGGTGATTGTGGTAGCTTCGGGTCGGAATGGGCGAGGCGGACTCTCTGGGTTCTGCCGGTGAGGAAGGAGGTGATCCATTTCAGGGTTTGTCATGGATCCCTGTGTCATAGAGGCGTGTGTGCAGGGTATGGTGGCAGACGGTGTCGAAAGCGGCTGAGAAATCCAGGAGGATGAGGGCTGCAGTTTTGCCATTGTCCAGCAGGTCCCTTATGTCATTGGGGGCAGCGATGAGGGTGGTTTTGGTGCTGTGATTGCTAAGGAAGCCGGATTAGGAGGAGTCCAGGATGTTGTTTTCTTTAAGGAAGTGGATCAGTTGTCTGTTGGCGGTCTTCTCAATGACTTTTGCTGGGAACGGGAGTAGAGAGATGGGTCGGAAGTTCTTGAGGTCCTTTGGGTCCGGCTTGGGTTTCTTGAGTAGGGCGTTGATCTCAGCGTGTTTCCAGCTCTCCGGAAAGGTAGATGTCTCGAAGGAGCTGTTGATGATCTTCCGGAGTTGGGGTGCGATGACGGAGCTTGCTTTGTTGAAGATGTGGTGGGGGCAGGGGTCGGAAGGTGAGCCGGAGTGGATGGTGCTCATGATTTCCTTGGTGTCTTCGTATTTGATGTTGTTCCAGGAGAGCAGGACGTCGGTGTGTTTGGTGGGCGTTGAGTCTGGGGTGTTGGCGTCTGTTGTCGGTGTCTGGGTGTCGAAGCTGTCGTGGATGTCTGTGATTTTGCGGTGGAAGAGTGTGGCCAGGGAGTCACAGAGCTCTTGCGACAGCGGAATGTCATTGGAGCTGGCGTTGGAGGTGGCGAGTTCTTTCACGATGTTGAAGAGCTCTTTGCTGTTGTGTGCATTGTTGTCAATGCGCTCCTTGAAGGAGGTCCTTTTGGTGAATCATTGATGCAAGCTCTGACCCTGTCAGTCACTCAGTAAATCTTATGTTTTACTGGAGAACTGTCCCCAGTGTCCACATCATGGACGCACCATTGAGTGACAGCAGGGATCAGGGAAAACAGATCAGAAAACTGTCCCAAAGGTTGGCTGCAGTTCCTCTGCTGTTCAGGGGTCAGGGCGGGAGAGAGTGGCCACTGACCCATCTTGCTCCTTCGCAGATAGGAGTTCAGGCAGAGGCTCAGTCTCCTCTTCCATTCCTGCATCTGTTGCTAGGAGAATGCCCACTTCGGACCTCTCCAAGTGGGGCCTTAGGCGGTCACATGCAGGGCCCGCAAAGGGTTCCTAGGTGACTGCCAGTCCACCAAGTAGGTGATATTACTCTTGAGCTCCACCCCCTCAAATGGTCTGTTCCAATTATCCTGGAACTCACATGGCTCCACTGGGGCCATGACCCATACTTTCGGTCCAGGCTGACACTCAATCGTAGTGGAATTCTGATCATACCAACGTTTCATCTCCTCCTGGCTGGTTTCCAGGTTCCCCTGAACGAGTTGCCTGAAGCACTTAGTCTCGTTTCTGAAGGCCAGCATGTAGCTGTATAAATCCTGGGGAAGTTTACTGGGAGCTTTCTCCCAGCCTTCTTTCACCAGACTCAGAGGTCCTCTTACAGGATGGCCAAACAGCAGCTCAAAGGGACTGAACCCTAAGGATTTTTGTGGCACCTCTCTGTATGCAAACAGAAGGCATGGTAAGAGGACTTCCCACTTATGCCTCATGGGTTCACCAAGACCCATAATCATGCCCTTAAGGGTCCGGTTGAATCCCTTACCCAGCCCATTGCCTTGGGGGTGGTAAGGAGGGGTGAACTTGTATGTAACACCACACTCCTGCCACAGGGATTTCATATACTTGGATATGAAGTTGGTACCATGGTCGGACACCACCTCTCTGGGGAACCCCACATGGTAGAAAATCCCCATCAACGCACGACCCACCATGGGGTCCGTCACCTTCAGGAGAGGGATGGCTTCCGGGTACCGGGTGGCATTGTTCACCAAGACCAGGATGAACCTGTTGCCCATGGCCATCTTGGGATCCAGATGCCCCACAATGTCAATACCTACCCTCTCAAAAGGGGTGCTGAGCACACAGGGAAAGGTTGGAGAGGAGCCTTACACTTCCTTACACTCTTGCCACTTGTCTGGCAAGTCTGGCAAGACCTACAACGAGTATCATAGTGCTTGCGTATCAGGATCCAGTAAAAGTCGGTGAAAAGCATTTCAAAGGTCTTTTTTTGCCCCAAATGTTCCGCCAAAAGCACATCATGTGCCAGATCCAGTAGGAAGGCTCTGAAGTGTTGAGGCACCACCAGCACACAGGCTGACCCAGGTTCAGCAACCTTAAGCTCGCTATACAGGAGACCATTCTCCCAGTATATCCAATGTGATCCAGACTGATCACCTGCTGCCTGGTTGGCAGCCTGCTGCCGCAAACCCATAAGAGAAGGGCACGTCTGCTGCTCCTGGCAGAATTCTTCCCTGGAGAAGCCTCCTTCTTGCTGCAAATGAGTCAGCTCAGGCAGGTCCCCCAGTTCAGCCACTTGTTCCCCTGTAGGCTCCAGGGCATCCCCGTCAAGGTTTGCCTCGTCCTGGACCGTGGGAACTTTGGGGGCTAGTTTCACATGCCCCCTGCCTCTTCTCTTTCTGGCAGGCACCTGGGCCACTCTTTCATAATCCAGGTCCTCTTGAATGCCTTACACTAGCCAGTTCCTGGGGCTGGGCAACAGTGGGTGCTGTGGTAGCCGGTTTGAGACACTTAGGATCCCCCCAGAAGTGGCCCACCTGACCACAACTAAAACAGGTCTTGGGACCTGTGTGAAGGAATGATATCTCTCTAGCACTGGAGTTGAATCCTGTTGTGTGCTGTGCAGGCGGGTCACTTCCTGTCGAGAGCCGCTGTCAGCAGCTTAGTGGAGAGTGGAGTGCGGAGAGCAGCGGAGGGAGCTGCCGCAGAAAGCAGCAGTTGACGTGAGCCACCCCCGCCGCTTGCGCTGTGCTGTCAGCTGTTGAGCCGGGGGTGCCTCTGCCTTTGCTGCTGGGAGAGCCCCACTGGGGGCCTGCCTCTGCCACCGCCGTGAGCCACGAAGAGCCGCTGGGAGTTCCACAGAGTGAAGCCGCCATTAAGAGCACCGTAAACTGCCCCCACCCCTCCGCCGCTACAGCCTGTCTCTGCCGCCTCTGCCGTCGTTTGCGCTGTGGGCCGCCGCAGGACAGTGTGGCAGGGCGAGGACGCAGTGGGGAGAGTGGGAGATCTGAGAGCTGTGAGGCGGGCGGATCAAAGCATAGCCGCAGCTGCTTTGCGTCCATTTTCGCTTCCATTGTCTCCTCCGCTACAGCAATATTCTCATAGCAAGGAGGCAATTTTTAGCAATCTCAGCAATCTGTCGCCACTGCAGTCACTAAATTACTCCCACCTTTACCATTATTCACCATTACTCATCCAAGCTGTGCCTTGGACAGGGAATAGGAATCCCTTGGACAGGAAGTGACAACAGACACCGGATGTCACTGCGGTTCGGCTCACTGTGTGCGGGGTTGCGAGCTGGGAGAGTGCTTTTCTCCGGGGGATCACAGGAGCTGCAAAGCCTCTGCAGAGACTCCCAAATTAGCCCCCCTGGAGCCGCGGACGCCAGGACTTTTTCGGGAGAAAGTGACCACAATAGCTTTACGCTGCCTCCCGCTGTTCTCCGCTGTTCCTCGCAGTTTATGAGCCTAGTCAACTGAGCAAGGATGAGTCTGCATTTCTGCTTCAGTCCAGGCAACAGACGGATGAGAGGCAGCGGCGTCATTGCTGGTCGGCTGGCAGACAGTCAATTATTATGAGATCGGGTCGACAGCTTGGGGCTCTTCCAAGACCCCAACCAAAACGGAGGCGGAAGAGCGAAGTGTGTCTAGGCACAGGAGGTGTCCCACTGCAAGGCACTCCTAAAGCAGTTCCTCCAAAAATTCAGTTATGCCAGTTGTCCTTAAAACTACGTCTAAAGAAAATATTCCAGCCCATCTCAATCAATTGATAATTGAGGATTTTTTTAAACAGCAGCAAAAACTTGCAGATATGGATAACAGTAAAGGCCCTCTGCAACATGATCTCCATTTATCAGTGCAAAGAGAGATTACTTAGTGGAGTCGATCCCAGGGCTTAATTCTTCTCTTCCATTGGAATTGGAGGCGGTGATCTACGGCAATGAAAGTAAAATCTCTGGACTCTATTCGTTGGCTCTGATTTTGAACCCGCCTTTAAAACCGCCTTGTATGATACAGGCAGAAGCCCAAGATCATCATCCATTTGAGGCATAATGCGCTAGGGAGGCAATTCACCAATATTATAAATATCTAGCCCCAATGGCCTAAATAGAAGCATAAGGTTATTTATCTGGACCAATCGAGTATAATGCTGGAAAATAGTCCTACTAATACTGATAAGAAGTCATTACTTACTCCTGGGAAAGTTGGATTTGAAAAAGTGTCTATTTCAATGGAGCAAAGTAAATCTACTCAAGCAGCAGCTTCAAATAATCTGTTTAGCTCTGTAGGCCTATCACTACTCGACAAATTCAGAGGAAATCGGTGTAACGGTCCAAATGCAAAGGAAAACAAACTCAATAATCTAGATCGTGGTATATGGGAGAGTCTACTAAATACAATGGACAATATTACTAATGCTCTCAATTTTTCAATCAGATAAATCAAACACCCAAGATGATTTATTAAATATATTGGCTGTCCATGTAGTTGGAATAGATGCAAAAATTCTCCAATTGTCTAATTTGATAACTAAAGTTTAATCCAACAAGGAGAATCAATTAATAACCTGCACTTAGCAATTGATTGATACCATTTTGGATTTACCACTTATCGTTAGCTCTATGGTTAAAGAAGTTAAATTGATGTCGAGCAGAATGGTCCAAAAGAAAACAACATTGAACAATAGATTAGCTGATTCATCCCTGGCAACAAAGTCCTTAAACTCATCAGAAGAGCTAGGGATCCAACAGCAAAACGTGAATAGAGAAGATGTAACCACAAATACAATACCCAAACTTTGCAAGTGCAAAACACAGCAACAAAATATAATTCAAGTAAAAACTACTGCCACAGGAGAAAAAGAACGACTCTTAAATGATGATACATCACAAAATGAAATTAAAGACAGTAAATCTACGGATGAAATATTGATTGATGAATCAAGTCTAATACAAAATATTGACGATCAAAAATCTATTACAACTAAAGAATGCCTATCGAAAAGGGCGAATAAAAGACTGAGGAAAACTCATAATAAATGAACTAAAACAAAAAAAATCACATAAGTGATGTTGGTCCGAATAAAAAAGAGCTATATCCGATCTTCAGACCCTCAGAAGCATGTGCAGTCAAATTTTCGGCTGATCCAAAGGGTCAAGTCACTGGAATTCCAGCCTCCGATGTGTCCAATGTTAGTATATGGCCCAAAATCACCGTAACATCGACTTCAGGGGTTAATGGTCAAGACAACGCATTTAATGGAGTTGATAAACAGTGTGCTGAGCTAAACTGTGTGGAGAAGTGTGGCTCACTGGTTAGAGGATATATTTACAACAAGGGGTGGTGAGGGACAGAGTCTCTGAATTAAGCAGAAAACTCTCACCCAGTCAAGAGATCAGGGCTAGATCCAACACCGTTTTTTAGCTCACTGCACCATCCCAGTTTCAGAACCTGGCTGTATGCAAATTAGTCTGTTCCTGTCCCAGTGCATGATGGGAACAGGGCAAACCAAACTACAAAAGCCAATTCTTACACTGGGAAGAAAACAAGCTCCCGGGGACCGGTTTCTGGCATTACAGCCGTCTTCGGCCCGGTTTGCTTGAATCCTGATGGTGCAATGAGCAAGGGACTCATGTCTGAGTATACCCTTCCACGCTTAGGGTGGACAAAAATATTTACAACAAGGGGTGGTGAGGGACAGAGTCTCTGAATTAAGCAGAAAACTCTCACCCCGTCAAGAGATCAGGGCTAGATCCAACACCGTTTTTTAGCTCACTGCACCATCCCAGTTTCAGAACCTGGCTGTATGCAAATTAGTCTGTTCCTGTCCCAGTGCATGATGGGAACAGGGCAAACCAAACTACAAAAGCCAATTCTTACACTGGGAAGGAAACAAGCTCCCGGGGACCGGTTTCTGGCATTACAGCCGTCTTCGGCCCGGTTTGCTTGAATCCTGATGGTGCAATGAGCAAGGGACTCATGTCTGAGTATACCCTTCCACGCTTAGGGTGGACAAAAATAATTACAACAAGGGGTGGTGAGGGACAGAGTCTCTGAATTAAGCAGAAAACTCTCACCCAGTCAAGAGATCAGGGCTAGATCCAACACCGTTTTTTAGCTCACTGCACCATCCCAGTTTCAGAACCTGGCTGTATGCAAATTAGTCTGTTCCTGTCCCAGTGCATGATGGGAACAGGGCAAACCAAACTACAAAAGCCAATTCTTACACTGGGAAGGAAACAAGCTCCCGGGGACCGGTTTCTGGCATTACAGCCGTCTTCGGCCCGGTTTGCTTGAATCCTGATGGTGCAATGAGCAAGGGACTCATGTCTGAGTATACCCTTCCACGCTTAGGGTGGACAAAAATATTTACAACAAGGGGTGGTGAGGGACAGAGTCTCTGAATTAAGCAGAAAACTCTCACCCAGTCAAGAGATCAGGGCTAGATCCAACACCGTTTTTTAGCTCACTGCACCATCCCAGTTTCAGAACCTGGCTGTATGCAAATTAGTCTGTTCCTGTCCCAGTGCATGATGGGAACAGGGCAAACCAAACTACAAAAGCCAATTCTTACACTGGGAAGGAAACAAGCTCCCGGGGACCGGTTTCTGGCATTACAGCCGTCTTCGGCCCGGTTTGCTTGAATCCTGATGGTGCAATGAGCAAGGGACTCATGTCTGAGTATACCCTTCCACGCTTAGGGTGGACAAAAATATTTACAACAAGGGGTGGTGAGGGACAGAGTCTCTGAATTAAGCAGAAAACTCTCACCCAGTCAAGAGATCAAGGCTAGATCCAACACCGTTTTTTAGCTCACTGCACCATCCCAGTTTCAGAACCTGGCTGTATGCAAATTAGTCTGTTCCTGTCCCAGTGCATGATGGGAACAGGGCAAACCAAACTACAAAAGCCAATTCTTACACTGGGAAGGAAACAAGCTCCCGGGGACCGGTTTCTGGCATTACAGCCGTCTTCGGCCCGGTTTGCTTGAATCCTGATGGTGCAATGAGCAAGGGACTCATGTCTGAGTATACCCTTCCACGCTTAGGGTGGACAAAAATATTTACAACAAAGGGTGGTGAGGGACAGAGTCTCTGAAATAAGCAGAAAACTCTCACCCAGTCAAGAGATCAGGGCTAGATCCAACACCGTTTTTTAGCTCACTGCACCATCCCAGTTTCAGAACCTGGCTGTATGCAAATTAGTCTGTTCCTGTCTCAGTGCATGATGGGAACAGGGCAAACCAAACGACAAAAGCCAATTCTTACACTGGGAAGGAAACAAGCTCCCGGGGACCGGTTTCTGGCATTACAGCCGTCTTCGGCCCGGTTTGCTTGAATCCTGATGGTGCAATGAGCAAGGGACTCATGTCTGAGTATACCCTTCCACGCTTAGGGTGGACAAAAATATTTACAACAAGGGGTGGTGAGGGACAGAGTCTCTGAATTAAGCAGAAAACTCTCACCCAGTCAAGAGATCAGGGCTAGATCCAACACCGTTTTTTAGCTCACTGCAACATCCCAGTTTCAGAACCTGGCTGTATGCAAATTAGTCTGTTCCTGTCCAATGCATGATGGGAACAGGGCAAACCAAACTACAAAAGCCAATTCTTACACTGGGAAGGAAACAAGCTCCCGGGGACCAGTTTCTGGCATTACAGCCGTCTTCGGCCCGGTTTGCTTGAATCCTGATGGTGCAATGATCAAGGGACTCATGTCTGAGTATACCCTTCCACGCTTAGGGTGGACAAAAATAATTACAACAAGGGGTGGTGAGGGACAGAGTCTCTGAATTAAGCAGAAAACTCTCACCCAGTCAAGAGATCAGGGCTAGATCCAACACCGTTTTTTAGCTCACTGCACCATCCCAGTTTCAGAACCTGGCTGTATGCAAATTAGTCTGTTCCTGTCCCAGTGCATGATGGGAACAGGGCAAACCAACCTACAAAAGCCAATTCTTACACTGGGAAGGAAACAAGCTCCCGGGGACCGGTTTCTGGCATTACAGCCGTCTTCGGCCCGGTTTGCTTGAATCCTGATGGTGCAATGAGCAAGGTACTCATGTCTGAGTATACCCTTCCACGCTTAGGGTGGACAAAAATATTTACAACAAGGGGTGGTGAGGGACAGAGTCTCTGAATTAAGCAGAAAACTCTCACCCAGTCAAGAGATCAGGGCTAGATCCAACACCGTTTTTTAGCTCACTGCACCATCCCAGTTTCAGAACCTGGCTGTATGCAAATTAGTCTGTTCCTGTCCCAGTGCATGATGGGAACAGGGCAAACCAAACTACAAAAGCCAATTCTTACACTGGGAAGGAAACAAGCTCCCGGGGACCGGTTTCTGGCATTACAGCCGTCTTCGGCCCGGTTTGCTTGAATCCTGATGGTGCAATGAGCAAGGGACTCATGTCTGAGTATACCCTTCCACGCTTAGGGTGGACAAAAATAATTACAACAAGGGGTGGTGAGGGACAGAGTCTCTGAATTAAGCAGAAAACTCTCACCCAGTCAAGAGATCAGGGCTAGATCCAACACCGTTTTTTAGCTCACTGCACCATCCCAGTTTCAGAACCTGGCTGTATGCAAATTAGTCTGTTCCTGTCCCAGTGCATGATGGGAACAGGGCAAACCAAACTACAAAAGCCAATTCTTACACTGGGAAGGAAACAAGCTCCCGGGGACCGGTTTCTGGCACTACAGCCGTCTTCGGCCCGGTTTGCTTGAATCCTGATGGTGCAATGAGCAAGGGACTCATGTCTGAGTATACCCTTCCACGCTTAGGGTGGACAAAAATATTTACAACAAGGGGTGGTGAGGGACAGAGTCTCTGAATTAAGCAGAAAACTCTCACCCAGTCAAGAGATCAGGGCTAGATCGAACACCGTTATTTAGCTCACTGCACCATCCCAGTTTCAGAACCTGGCTGTATGCAAATTAGTCTGTTCCTGTCCCAGTGCATGATGGGAACAGGGCAAACCAAACTACAAAAGCCAATTCTTACACTGGGAAGGAAACAAGCTCCCAGGGACCGGTTTCTGGCATTACAGCCGTCTTCGGCCCGGTTTGCTTGAATCCTGATGGTGCAATGAGCAAGGGACTCATGTCTGAGTATACCCTTCCACGCTTAGGGTGGACAAAAATATTTACAACAAGGGGTGGTGAGGGACAGAGTCTCTGAATTAAGCAGAAAACTCTCACCCAGTCAAGAGATCAGGGCTAGATCCAACACCGTTTTTTAGCTCACTGCACCATCCCAGTTTCAGAACCTGGCTGTATGCAAATTAGTCTGTTCCTGTCCCAGTGCATGATGGGAACAGGGCAAACCAAACTACAAAAGCCAATTCTTACACTGGGAAGGAAACAAGCTCCCGGGGACCGGTTTCTGGCATTACAGCCGTCTTCGGCCTGGTTTGCTTGAATCCTGATGGTGCAATGAGCAAGGGACTCATGTCTGAGTATACCCTTCCACGCTTAGGGTGGACAAAAATATTTACAACAAGGGGTGGTGAGGGACAGAGTCTCTGAATTAAGCAGAAAACTCTCACCCAGTCAAGAGATCAGGGCTAGATCCAACACCGTTTTTTAGCTCACTGCACC
Organism: Lissotriton vulgaris; assembly: GCF_964263255.1. Lineage (NCBI taxonomy): Eukaryota > Metazoa > Chordata > Amphibia > Caudata > Salamandridae > Lissotriton > Lissotriton vulgaris. The sequence goes on from NW_028242610.1 coordinate 148,938, forward strand.
ATCCCAGTTTCAGAACCTGGCTGTATGCAAATTAGTCTGTTCCTGTCCCAGTGCATGATGGGAACAGGGCAAACCAAACTACAAAAGCCAATTCTTACACTGGGAAGGAAACAAGCTCCCGGGGACCGGTTTCTGGCATTACAGCCGTCTTCGGCCCGGTTTGCTTGAATCCTGATGGTGCAATGAGCAAGGGACTCATGTCTGAGTATACCCAGGTTCTGAGCTGGGATGGTGCAGTGAGCTAAAAAACGGTGATGGATCAAGCTCTGATCTTTGGACTGGGTAGGAGTGTTCTGCTTAATTCAGATACTCTGTCCATCACCACCCCCTTTTCTGAATCGTTTTGTCCACCATAAGCGTGGAAGGGTATACTCAGATGTGAGTCCCTTGCTCACTGCACCATCAGGATTCAAGCAAGCCGGGCCGAAGACGGCTGAAATGCCAGAAACCGGTCCCCGGAAGCTTGTTTCCTTCCCAGTATAAGAATTGGCTTGGTAGTTTGGTCTGCCCTGTTCCCATGATGCACTGGGCCAGGGACAGACTAATTTGCATGTAGCCAGGTTCTGAGCTGGGATGGTGCAGTGAGCTAAAAAACGGAGATGGATCAAGCCCTGATCTTTGGACTGGGTAGGAGTGTTCTGCTTAATTCAGATACTCTGTCCATCACCACCCCCTTTTCTGAATCGTTTTGTCCACCATAAGCGTGGAAGGGTATACTCAGATGTGAGTCCCTTGCTCACTGCACCATCAGGATTCAAGCAAGCCGGGCCAAAGACGGCTGAAATGCCAGAAACCGGTCCCCGGAAGCTTGTTTCCTTCCCAGTATAAGAATTGGCTTGGTAGTTTGGTCTGCCCTGTTCCCATGATGCACTGGGCCAGGGACAGACTAATTTGCATGTAGCCAGGTTCTGAGCAGGGATGGTCCAGTGAGCTAAAAAACGGTGATGGATCAAGCCCTGATCTTTGGACTGGGTAGGAGTGTTCTGCTTAATTCAGATACTCTGTCCATCACCACCCCCTTTTCTGAATCGTTTTGTCCACCATAAGCGTGGAAGGGTATACTCAGATGTGAGTCCCTTGCTCACTGCACCATCAGGATTCAAGCAAGCCGGGCCGAAGACGGCTGAAATGCCAGAAACCGGTCCCGGAAGCTTGTTTCCTTCCCAGTATAAGAATTGGCTTGGTAGTTTGGTCTGCCCTGTTCCCATGATGCACTGGGCCAGGGACAGACTAATTTGCATGTAGCCAGGTTCTGAGCTGGGATGGTGCAGTGAGCTAAAAAACGGTGATGGATCAAGCCCTGATCTTTGAACTGGGTAGGAGTGTTCTGCTTAATTCAGATACTCTGTCCATCACCACCCCCTTTTCTGAATCGTTTTGTCCACCATAAGCGTGGAAGGGTATACTCAGATGTGAGTCCCTTGCTCACTGCACCATCAGGATTCAAGCAAGCCGGGCCGAAGACGGCTGAAATGCCAGAAACCGGTCCCCGGAAGCTTGTTTCCTTCCCAGTATAAGCATTGGCTTGGTAGTTTGGTCTGCCCTGTTCCCATGATGCACTGGGCCAGGGACAGACTAATTTGCATGTAGCCTGGTTCTGAGCTGGGATGGTGCAGTGAGCTAAAAAACGGTGATGGATCAAGCCCTGATCATTGGACTGGGTAGGAGTGTTCTGCTTAATTCAGATACTCTGTCCATCACCACTAAGCATGGGTGAATTTTGCGAATCTCGCGTTCGCGAATTTTGCGGATTTGCGAACTCGCAATCCGCAAAATCCGCGAATTCTCGCGAATTTGCGGATTTTTTTTTTTTGTGTTCGCGCGGGTTTCTGCCAGTTCGCGAGGGTTTTGTACAATTTCGCAAACGCGAACTTACCTGTCGGGTCGCAAGTTTTGTGAACTTGTTGTTTCTACGTGTCCAGCCTGTTTGGGACACTCTTCGTCATCACTGCCACTCTCTGTCACCACTGCCACTCTCTGACTACTCATGCCACCCTCTGGCCCACCCATGCCACCCTCTGTTTCATCACAGCACCCTCTGGTTGTCCAGTCAGTGTACATTATTGTGGCAAAGCAAAGCACACCTTCCCTGCCTCAAGTGACCTGAATTAATTTGGGGCTGATTAATGTGTCACAGAATATTTTTTTAGCTGGCACCTGCTTCCTTAGTGCTTCCTGATTAGTGATCTTTTGCACTTGCTAAGTGCTTTCATTGTTGCAAAATTAGTTACAACACCTGCCCTGCCCCAACTGACAATAATGAATTAGGGGCTGATTAATGGATTTGAACTTCCAGCCTGGCTCCTGCTTGTCTCCCTTAGCTGTAATTCAGGACCTTTGTGGCATATGTGTAACTATTCTTAGGTTCAGAGCAGGGTCACATAATAGTTGCAACTGGCAACTGAACTCTGGAGGGGCCCCTCAGGAAGCACTACAGGAAATGGCTACTAATGATGAGCCTGAACTTTTGAACCTGGTAAGTAGTTTCAGTTTTGCTTAGATCGTATTTCTGCAATTTAGCGCTTATTCGCGGGCGCGAAGTTGTACTGGGAAGCCGCGAACTCACGCGAACAGTGCGAGCAAGCCATAAAATCCGCTGCTCGTGGATTTGCGGATTTTGCGGGAGATTCGCGAATCTCGCGGATTGCAAATTTACCGAAAATCCGCAAAATCCGCGAGCGAAACGGATTTTCCGCCCATGCTTAATCACCACCCCCTTTTCTGACTGGTTAGAGGAGGCAGACCTGGAAGCAGAGGTCAGCCCAGGACCAGGGTTCAATTCCCGGCTCAGCGGGGTCTTGAGTCCTAAAATGTCCACGGACTCGACATTTCTCGCTCCGGTGCCTACTCGATTCACGGGTTCACACTCTGCGACTCTGGGCAATAGCTTGCTTAATCTCCACAACGGCCCCTCGGGGTGGGATGCCTGGCTTTCACCTTGTGGATACCCTGCCGGGGTTATCTCACAGGGGAATACCAGGACGGGTTCCCTAAGCAAGCGCTTAGATACCGGGTCGGTGATTTGCGCTATATAAATACATGTACATTTACATTTACAAACTCTATTATTCAGAATACTATAAATAATCTCAATCAGGAAAATCATAATATTCACAATATTGAAGAGAAAATGACTCCAGAGCAAATTACAACTGATGACCCTGTGACGGGAAAAATGTATATTCAGGCATCAATACCCGACGCAAGGAAGAGCGATACAACTATTAATATAAATAATGATAAATTAATGGCTTGTGATACTTTGAGTGAGTCAAGAAAAGTCATTTTCTGCCCAGAATACACTACTAGAGGTTCTTATGACATATTGAATCGGGGCAGTATTTTAAAATTACTGAATGCAATTGCTGATTTGAAGGATGTAACGTCAGATGAATTAGACAGTTGAGTTTAGGAAAGACGAGATCTACCCGAACAATGAAATAACAATAACAACCTGGCATCATGAGGTCACTGTTAGTAACAATTTCGCTAATATTAATCAATTTGAGAAGTGGGGCATTAAAATCTGGAGAATCCGTGACTCCCAATACCCGACACTACTCATCCCGATGACAATATCTTATAGTCCAGCTCCAAAGTCCAGTGTACGCAAATTAAAACCAGGACCACAAGTCATAGCTCTGAAAGGACCTTCATCAAAATTAGATCTGGGATTAAGATCATGAATGGTTAACCAGGCATTCGAACTTGCGAAGAGTTAAAGAATAAAATTCCTATTTCTGACGATTGGAGTTGGCTTCCAAAAATATTGGTGAAATGGAGCCCAATAAAGCATGATGAATGCCTAAATTCCATTAACAAAGAGTTAAAGCCACTTAATATTTGTTCCTGGAACGTAAATGGTCTTAAAACCCTTGTAGAGGATCCTGATGCAATAATCTTTCTTAGGGATTTTGATATATTAATGTTCCTGGAAACTTGGAATATGGAATGTGAACCACTAATTGGTTATTATGAATATCTAAATATTGCTCGCTGTAAAGCTGCCTTTGGTTGTGCAAGTGGAGGTCTCTCCACTTATATTTCTTTAAGCTTGGATGATAAACATTTTGAGATTGATTTTCAAGTGGCATGGCTACAGTGTATTAAGGTGGTATTTAATCAATCTATTATTTTCTTAAATATTTATATAAGTGCAAAAATTCGGATAAGGCTACCCAATTCTCGAGTTTGTGGGAAATAGTAAAAGTCTTGTATTTTGAACATCTGGATTCAATGATAATCATCTCTGGAGATTTTAATATGCACTTTTTTACTCACAACACCTCTAATATACCAACGAGATTGTTATCAAGGCTGATTAATTCTCAATTTATAAAATTTAACCGTAAGTTGTTACTGGCTGATGGTCAAACTACTACATTAAAAAAATCAGGTAACCCAACTATTATGGATTATACAATAATTTAAAATGTGCTATTAAACTCACTTTGCAGCTATCGTGTAGTATTGAGACTAGAAAGTGATCATAATCCATAAATAATTTCTTTGGCACTTCAGTTGGATCATTTACCGGAAAAAGAAAATAATCTAAACTATCCCAACATCTTTTAATTTGAGTTGGCTGGTATGGAACTAGAGAAATGAAAAAGAGATATGGAAAGTTTTATCTTCGCTAATCAATAATGCTTAAAAAGAAATAGCAGAAGGAAAATCTATGGTTGATTCCTGGCCATGGCTCTGTTCAGACATCTTGGATCATTTTCATCCCCCGAAAGCATCGAAAGAGGCAACCAGGAGAACAAAAAAGTCTGGATGGTTTAACAACCAGCTGCTTCACTTGAAAAGAAATCTCAATAGTGCAACTCGGGCCTTCGACAAAAAATTTAAAGGTTCAATTACTTTCTTAGTCTCACAACAACTGATAAAGCAAAGAAAACGATATAACATTGAACTATGGAAAGTTAAACAAGCGTATCATGAAGCAATATGGATTAAACTACATCATTCATGTTAAACAAGAGACTTAAAATCATTTTGGGGTATTATTAATAATCTTGATCATGGTACTTACAGAGGGAACAGTGCCAATATTGAAGAATCAAGTAGTGCTTCTTATATCTACAATCTTTATGCTGCCCCCGATTGTTCATTCTGATTCCAACAGTGTTTGCCAAAAAACAAACACACTGGAAAGTAAAGAATATAAAACATTGTATCCAGAGCACTACAAAAAGCAAAGAAAATTAAAGGTTGATGATTTAAGCTCTGATGCCAACGATTCATACACTTTAGAAGACAATGACTTTTGGACGATAGATCGAGTTAAAAAGGCAATAAGTAAGATCAGATCTAACGGTGCACCGGGTCCAAACGGATTTCCTAATTCTTAAGGCAAATCTTAATCAATGACTTGAGGTTATAACATATTTATTTAATGATGTTCCTAAAACTGAAACTGTTCCTGAGTCATGGCAAGGAAGCATTATACAGCCAATATACAAAAGTGGCCCATATGATAATCCCGCCAATTATCGATTGATTGCCATAACGGATGTAGAGGCAAAAATATTTGCGAGTTATCTTCTGGAAGACTTAGACGCATGGGCATCAAGTAAGGATCTAATCCCAATTTTTCAAACTGGTTTTAGAAGAGGAGAATCTACCAATACGAACTTGATTTTAATGACTTTATTGGCCGACAGGGCTCAATATAGAAAACAAAAGCTGAATATATGTTTTATTGATTTAAAAGCGGCCTTTGACTCTGTACCGCAAGACTTATTGTGGGCTGAGCTTTTGAATTAGAACATTCCAAATCATTTATTAGACATGATTTAACGTTTATACACCGATACATGGGTCCAGAATAAAGTCGGCGATGGCAAAAGCACTACACGGATGTATGACGTAACAACGCATACTTTTACAACGCCTACCTTTACAACGCAATTTTTACACCGCAACATCCATTACAACGCATACCATTACAACGCATGCCATTACAACGAATTCTTTGAAACTACCTTTACAACGCATTCCACTACAACGCATACTAACTTTACAACGCATACCATTACAACGCATAACATTACATTGCGTGTAAGGTAAGTGTTGGATAGTGTGGGGGTTAAAATTACTATTCTAACTCCAGGGGGTGCAACAGTAGGGTAAGTGTTGGATATTGTAGGGGTAAAAATTACTATTCTAACTCCAGGGGGTGCAACAGTAGGGTAAGTGTTGGATAGTGTAGGGGTAAAAATTACTATTCTAACTCCAGGGGGTGCAACGGTAGGGTAAGTGTTGGATAGTGTAAGGGTACTATGTGTTGTAATGCTATGCGTTGTAATGGCATGCGTTGTAGTGGTGTGCGTTGCAGTGTCATGCGTTGTAATGGTTGCGTTGTAAATGCATGCGTTGTCATGGATGTTGCGCTTTAAAAGTTTTGTTGTCATGGTAGTGCGGTGTAAAAGTTGCTTTGTAAAGGTTGTTTCCCGCACTTCACACCGGCTGGAAACTAATACGGGTTTGAATCAAGGCTGTCTTTTAGCCCCCTGTCTTTTTAATCTTTTTATGTCCAATATACCAATTCCTTTTAATGATGTCAATGCCCATTTTCCAACTATACAAGGTAACGAGATTAAATATTTGCAATACGCTGACGATACAATTTTACTGAGTCACCCGGCCGTAGGTTTAAAAAGAATAGCTGATTCTTTTAATCAATATATCACTCTGAACAGTCTTAAAATTAATACTAAAAAGACAAAAATTATGACCGTAGGAGGAAATATAGTAGGTTCAAAAGCATGGAACATTAATGGGTTGTTTATTGAATCAGTAAAATCGTATAAATATCTAGGAATTACATTTGATGAGAACATGTCATTTGGGCATCATTTCAGCAACCTTGAGGCAAAGGTAACATTGCAATCATTTGAATTTTAGAAAGTTAAGGGATAAGTTTATGCCCAAATTATGAGCACTTGCTGAAGGTCATGAAAGCTAAACCTATTCCATCTCTGGAATAAGGTTCGATGATCTTCCGTGGGCAAAGATGCAAAAATCTTAGATGACATTCAGATAAAAGTTTATAAATCAGTTTATAGGATTCCCAGATATATAGGCCTTGCCAACGTAAGATTAGAATTTGGACTAAAAAGACAAACTTTGGCTCGGCAATCTACTTATTTAAAATCTTTACTATCATTATCACGATCAGAAAAACGTTCTCTCTCATGTCAGTATTGGCATGAGATTCTGACGAGTGATCATGCAAGCAGTTGGAGATCATTTTTAAATAAGTGCTTACTTAACTTGAACGCTCAAATTTAAAAGACGAAGTTGGAAGTAAACACGCAATTATCATCATAAAATCTTTATTCGGCTGTGGCCAGCCATAAAAGAACACATCATTACATAACAATAAAATACAATACAAAAATACAATATAAATGCCATGAGCAAGGAGACGACTATAAACGTAACACGCATCAGTAGCACAAATAATGAGTAGGTTTCAAAAATAATCACTGTGGGAAAAATATATAGGATAAAAAGTCATTTTCCAATGAAATGTCTTGTCCGAACTGTGGAAGAAATATATTTATAAACCATTAAACAGGTGTACTCATCATTTAAAAGCTGAAGATGACTCAGGGCAACCCGACATTTTCTAATATATAGAAATTTTAACAGTGGTTTTAGAAAGACACGTATTTCGTTAATATACAGATTACAAAAAAACATAAAGTGCCATGTGCTCTGTGCTGATTCTGAGTCACATGGGCATACGTCTAAATCGCCATCAGAATATACATCTCGGGGATACAAAACCAACAGATGGGAGATTCCAAACCTGATCCTAATGAGATATTACAATTTGGCGAGACTAAGGTGAAGGGATAAATAAAACTCAATACCTGGAGAGCAGACTAGAAGTGAATGGTCTACAACCCTTTTCTTCGTTGTTTCCTGTCTGTCTCTCACAGAATATGAATGAGTTAAAAAAATCCCTTTTCAACTTTGCCCTTGATATTTAGGCAATATTCCTGGGATTCTCAAAACAATCCAACAATCCCAGGGTCTCCATTTGCGCTTCAACATAAGAGACCCATGGGATTTTACTCATCCAATCCAATTTTAAGCAGTCTGTGATGATGGCACGATTTAAGACTGCTGCTTCCTTAGCCCAAATGTTATGCCACAACAACAAAGGAGCCAAATGTATACGAAAAGACAGAGGAATCACCCCAAGCACGCTATGACAGATGGTATCAGCTGTGGATTTAGGGACGCTCAGTAATCGTTTCATAAACCTATTCTCGGATTTAAAAGATCAATAAATCAATCAGTTAATTTACTGTCGACCATAACTGACAATGATGAGCTTAGGAAAAAGAACCATTCATGTTCAGTTGCTAACTCTTTTGGAAAATTGGAACCACAATCATATTTGTTGTCCTATCTAAAACCGGTTATTAAAAATAGATTTATGTTAATACGGTTTGGGCGATTATTAGAGGAGCGCAAATTCCTAATAAAATACATTTTTAATGAACTGGGGGTAAGATCTTGAAGAAATGCCATCATCACATGTCTCACTGGTGTATCGCCACGAATGACTTTTCGTTTTGTTAGGTTTATTTTAATAGCTGAAAAAAAACTATTATCTTGTGATGACGCGGTCTTATAAAATAGGTGGTACATACACCATTAATGTGGTTATAAGTATATGTAGAGAATAAAGACTCTTGAATTTTACTCGGATTATATTGTGATTATAACGTCAGCACAAATGCACTTTACTATTTGCCATTTACCTCAATTGTCAAATTTATTGATATCATCTAATTTGCGGGTTTATGTAATATATATTTTATCTGTTAAGAACTGTCGCCATGAACATTGCGAACTGCTCATGCTTCCTACTGTTACTAAGTTAACTGGCTTAAGTGGTTTATTTGTGTACATAATGATTTTGTAAATGTTAACCTTATGAAACTTTACACTGTGGCCGCTTATAACAGGTATTGGTTAAGTCTTTGTGAATTTGCAGCCATAATGTTATTTTTTATTGTTCATGTATGTTGTTTTTTATCGATTGTAATGATTTCAATTAATCAACAAATAAAATATTTACTAGGTCTTGGGACTCCTCTGAATAGGCTTACCTGTCAAGACCTATAATTTCTTCTCAGTGGGAGGCTGGGAACCCATACCTTGGTTCCCTTGGGGATTACTTTGGGGCCCTTTTTGTAACTCTTCTGTTTACCCTTGTCCCCCCACTCTGCTGCTGGGGACCATGCCCACCTTAGGTGGAGTATTTCACACAACCCATCCGCCTCCACAGCAAGCTTTCTGGGATCAGTCAGCTTACTGGCAATCAGGTTCTGGCGTAGCTCTGGAAAACAAATGTAGGAAGGTGGCTACCTGACTATGGTTACCCCAGATTTTTTGCCTTGTGTTTAGCTGGTTTTCGACTTAGTTGGCCTGGTTCCCTGCTAATCAGGGCCCCAGGCTATCTGCTCTCTCTGTAAAATGGATTCCATGTACCATAGGTCCATAACTAGATTGGCTTGGGTCACCTTATCAGCCCCTGTACAGAGCACTATAGGTGCCCAGGGCATAGGTGCATCTAAGGCCTACCAGGGGCTGCAAATCTCAGAAGGAGAAACCCTTTATTGAAAAGGGAAGGGTTTTTTTTAAACAGACAAAAAAGCGGGTTCCCTTTTCGTGTGGTCTAGAGGAAGAGACATTCGTCTCTGGGGGTTCTTTTGGAAGGGGTTTGTGGTGAGCCAAAACACGTATTAAAGCTGTTCAGGGATCAACAAATTTACAATCAATTGCAAACTTCATTTAGTAAACAACATTTTGCCTTTCTTTGACCATAGCATGAGGTAATGAGGATGTAAACACTGTTTTTATTAAAAGAAATTCTTTATTGTTTTCTGTTCATACCATTTATTAGAGCGGGTTCATTTAAAAAGAATTTTTTTTAAAACAATTACTGTGGCATTCTGCTCCACAAACATGAAAAATTCACAGTTTAAAATAATAGTTCTTTCAAAACAACAAGTTTATCATATAAAACAAAGACTTTCTCAAATTTATTACAAAAACACAAATTGTCGACACGGCGTTTCGGTGATTATATGTCTTCACCTTCTTCAGGACAGTGTGTAAGTTAAAAACTGTATAGAATTAAAACATAAAGGAAACATTTAGTACTTGGTCTATGGTAGAACAGAATTTTCTTTTTAACTATACGGTATCTACAGCATACATCCTATGTTTACACCAATACATAGTGTTTAAGCATTACAGGCAGTGTCGTTACCACTCTTTCTGTTGCAAACATTTCAAAAGAACAAGCCTAATCGTTATTTGTAAATCCCACAACTTTAGTTTGGTCACACCTCATGGTTTACAGCCCTTCATGCCTCTTATTCTAGGGCGGTGGGTTGAACATTAACTTTATAGTCATCATTTTTTATGTAGATAACATCATTTATAGCTATTTCTAAGAAATGGGGTGTGTTGTTCAGTTCGTACATACCTCCAGTAAAGCTGTTGTTTGGTCAATCGCTTTTTTAAGAAGAAATTGGCGAGTTGTGACCCTGTCAGATATCTTGACTTCTGTAAGAATAGTTAGATTTAGCGGGTCGTTAGATCACCTCTAACTGTTTTTTACATTTTTTTCTAGATATATCTAACTTCTAATTTCTTGTTACCTTGCTTTAGAGGGATTTCCTCTCACGTGAAATAGTGTTGGACCGCCTCTTCAATATTTTTTATCAAAGGCGTGCCTATCAAAAAATTCTATACTTTAGTAGTTGCCCGTTGTTGAGTTTTAGTATAACTAGCATTCTCCTGTAGTTGCTCTTACTTTTACAGTAGAATAGGATTATCAGTACCTGATATTCTCCACAGACTAGTCTTTGTCCTTGGATGGTCTCAATTTTCTTCACCCGGTTTATTTGGTGAGATGTTTTGTCTTAAAAATCTGGGGGGCATCAAAAGGTAAATTTTACCATGGGGCTACTGCGGGGATTCTCACATTATTCATAAGCCTATTTCTGCTTTTTTTCTGAATCCTATAACCTTTGTGCTGGGAGTACCTGACATACTTCATAGAAGGATCTTATGCAGAGGTCGGTTTTCCTTGTCCTCGCCCGGTATTGATCAGAGTGGTAGTTTCTAACCTTTTGGGAAACCGGGAGAAAGCATATGAGAACTTGGTTTAGGGGTTGTGCAGGGTTATCTAATCTTAGTACTCTATTAGCTGATTTAAATACATTACCTTTGGTTGTCTTTTTTAGCAGCTCGCACTTGCTTTAGTGGCGAAGCTTTTCAAAGAAGCGGGGGTAATTCTTGCTTTGTCTGGAACACAACAAAGGGGAACGACTATTTAGGTCTACGGTATTAATCAAGGTTAGTTTAGTCAAATGGAAGTCGAGGTTCGCTCTACTCTATGGTTTGAGTTGAATTGTACTTACTTGAATTCTTCCTCCTCGCGTTTTCCGGGCGTGCACCTCAGCCGACTTGCAGGTAGTGGTTACTGGCTACTGGTGGTTCTCAGGCTTTTATAAGTCTGTTAATTAGGTAATTATGTACAATTTCTTGCACCTGAGGTTTTATTTGAAACGGAGCTCGGATTTTAGGTTGAATCTGGTGGCCATCTTTACACTGTAAAGCATTCATTGGGCACGCGTTTGTTTTGTATTGTCCTCGTCACTTCGAGTTTGTTTACGCTATTTTTCTAAATTTTAAATCTACTGGATGCAATTATTTTTTATCGAAGGGAGTTTATGTTGGTCCCTACTTCCTGAATTCACACCCAAACTATGTTCGCATGGATGGGAATCCTGTGCGCATGCGCGGCGGCCATCTTGGAACATGTTTTGGATCCGCCGTTTTTCTTATTAAGATTATAGTTATCTAGTAATCAAGTTTTCAGTTCATTTATCCTGTAATTCATTTATCTCATTACATTTGCGTATATGTGGTGGACATATAGGAATTTCTAACCAGCGCTCGGGGTCAGAAATGTTATGTTCTAGTTTCTTTAGTTGGTAACTTTTAAAACTACATTTCGTGGCTTTACTCATTTTGGACACCAAATATGGTTCCAATGATCACAACTCTACGTTTCTGTTCTGTTGTTACCAAATTCCATACTTGTCATGGGAGGAACCCTCCATTTTTACTAGGATTTCTTGGATCTTTTATTGTTTCCTCGATATCGATAACCTTATTTGGTAACAACAGAACAGAAACGTAGAGTTGTGATCATTGGAACCATATTTGGTGTCCAAAATGAGTAAAGCCACGAAATTTAGTTTTTTAAAGTTACCAACTAAAGAAACTAGAACATAACATTTCTGACCCCCGAGCCCTGGTTAGAAATTCCTATATGTCCACCACATATACGCAAATGTAATGAGATAAATGAATTACAGGATAAATGAACTGAAAACTTGATTACTAGATAACTATAATCTTAATAAGAAAAATGGCGGATCCAAAACATGTTCCAAGATGGCCGCCGCGCATGCGCACAGGATTCCCATCCATGCGAACATAGTTTGGGTGTGAATTCAGGAAGTAGGGACCAACATAAACTCCCTTCGATAAAAAATAATTGCATCCAGTAGATTTAAAATGAAGAAAAATAGCGTAAACAAACTCGAAGTGATGAGGACAATACAAAACAAACGCGTGCCCAATGAATGCTTTACAGTGTAAAGATGGCTGCCAGATTCAACCTAAAATCCGAGCTCCGTTTCAAATAAAACCTCAGGTGCAAGAAATTGAACATAATTAACTAATTAACAGACTTATAAAAGCCTGAGAACCACCAGTAGCCAGTAACCACTACCTGCAAGTCGGCTGAGGTGCACGCCCGGAAAACGCGAGGAGGAAGAATTCAAGTAAGTACAATTCAACTCAAACCATTGAGTAGAGCGAACCTCGACTTCCATTTGACTAAACTAACCTTGATTAATACCGTAGACCTAAATAGTCGTTCCCCTTTGTTGTGTTCCAGACAAAGCAAGAATTACCCCCGCTTCTTTGAAAAGCTTCGCCACTAAAGCAAGTCCGAGCTGCTAAAGAAGACAACCAAAGGTAATGTATTTAAATCAGCTAATAGAGTACTAAGATTAGATAACCCTGCACAACCCCTAAACCAAGTTCTCATATGCTTTCTCCCGGTTTCCCAAAAGGTTAGAAACTACCACTCTGATCAATACCGGGCGAGGACAAGGAAAACCGACCTCTGCATAAGATCCTTCTATGAAGTATCTCAGGTACTCCCAGCACAAAGGTTATAGGATTCAGAAAAAAGCAGAAATAGGCTTATGAATAATGTGAGAATCCCCGCAGTAGCCCCATGGTAAAATTTACCTTTTGGTGCCCCCCAGATTTTTAAGACAAAACATCTCACCAAATAAACCGGGTGAAGAAAATTGAGACCATCCAAGGACAAAGACTAGTCTGTGGAGAATATCAGGTACTGATAATCCTATTCTACTGTAAAAGTAAGAGCAACTACAGGAGAATGCTAGTTATACTAAAACTCAACAACGGGCAACTACTAAAGTATAGAATTTTTTGATAGGCACGCCTTTGATAAAAAATATTGAAGAGGCGGTCCAACACTATTTCACGTGAGAGGAAATCCCTCTAAAGCAAGGTAACAAGAAATTAGAAGTTAGATATATCTAGAAAAAAATGTAAAAAACAGTTAGAGGTGATCTAACGACCCGCTAAATCTAACTATTCTTACAGAAGTCAAGATATCTGACAGGGTCACAACTCGCCAATTTCTTCTTAAAAAAGCGATTGACCAAACAACAGCTTTACTGGAGGTATGTACGAACTGAACAACACACCCCATTTCTTAGAAATAGCTATAAATGATGTCATCTACATAAAAAATGATGACTATAAAGTTAATGTTCAACCCACCGCCCTAGAATAAGAGGCATGAAGGGCTGTAAACCATGAGGTGTGACCAAACTAAAGTTGTGCGATTTACAAATAACGATTAGACTTGTTCTTTTGAAATGTTTGCAACAGAAAGAGTGGTAACGACACTGCCTGTAATGCTTAAACACTATGTATTGGTGTAAACATAGGATGTATGCTGTAGATACTGTATAGTTAAAAAGAAAATTCTGTTCTACCATAGACCAAGTACTAAATGTTTCCTTTATGTTTTAATTCTATACAGTTTTTAACTTACACACTGTCCTGAAGAAGGTGAAGACATATAATCACCGAAACGCCGCGTCGACAATTTGTGTTTTTGTAATAAATTTGACAAAGTCTTTGTTTTATATGATAAACTTGTTGTTTTGAAAGAACTATTATTTTAATCTGTGAATTTTTCATGTTTGTGGAGCAGAATGCCACAGTAATTGTTTTAAAAAAAATTCTTTTTAAATGAACCCGCTCTAATAAATGGTATGAACAGAAAACAATAAAGAATTTCTTTTAATAAAAATAGTGTTTACATCCTCATTACCTCATGCTATGGTCAAAGAAAGGTAAAATGTTGTTTACTCAATGAAGTTTGCAATTGATTGTAAATTTGTTGATCCCTGAACAGCTTTAATACGTGTTTTGGCTCACCACAAACCCCTTCCAAAAGAACCCCCAGAGACGAATGTCTCTTCCTCTAGACCACACGAAAAGGGAACCCGCTTTTTTGTCTACCAGGGGCTGCAGCATATCTTTTGCCACCCCTGGCTGGCTATCTAAAATTGACACAACTGGCTGATCACTCAGCTGGGGCAAGGGGGTGTAATCACCCCTTGATTAGATATAGTATGCCTATATCTAAACCTAACTGGACACATATATACCTATCAGTCACTCCTATGGCAGGCCTTAACAATCCTGGAGGCAGAGTGCTTGGTTTTATGTGAGATGGTGCTCTAGCATGAGCTGAGCCTGTCTGCAGCTGTCGGGACCAATTCCCTAAGCTGTTCTGGGATAATGCCATACCATATACTATTAAGTGCATTATAATCCTTGCGGTTATATGTTAACTTTGGTTTGGCTTTATCAAAACATGTTGTGTAAGGTGTCATACGATTTGGAATACTACCCCCTCGCCAGTCCTGGCGACGGGGGTAGCATTCCACCCTTCTAGAGGGAGACGACATGTTACTTTACTGAAACGCAGTTGATTTTTAAAAGATCCACAAAATGGATGCTTCTGCCACAGACACAAGTCTGACCTCCTGCTGCCGACCGAAACTCAGCAGAGGAGGCCTAGACAAAGGGTTTCCTGTCGCAGGGCAGTGTTACACCACCCCAGACAGGAGATAGTGGATTGTAGCAGGGAGGTTTGAAAGAAACCAGACACTGACTGGGGAGCACAAGGCTGCCCCTTGCATAATCCGGCCAAACCGGTTCTGGGGCACACCAGCCCCTGTCCCAGCATGGCCTGGATCAAAGGAAAGGGGTGTATCCACCCCCTTCCTGGGTCCCACCCATAGGAGGGGACCTAGCAGGTAATCCAGCCCCCTAGATTGGTATAAGAATGGGAGCAGTGCCAACGCACTCAGATTATCCTGATGAAACATTTGAAACGAAACTCTGGACCCTTCGACATCCTACTCAACGTAGAAGACTGAAGAATCTCCCTTGTGGTCAAGGCGTGACCACCCTGTTCAAACAGGCACCATCCAGCACCTCGACGTCTGCTTTGTTGCAGTTCCCGCCGGAACTCGAGCAACAGAGATTAACGAGATCAAGCTTGCCTGCCTTCTTATAGCCCGATCCACAGTCCCTGCAGAGCTGAGACCCGTGGAGGCGACCGGAAGCGTGGGGCACGCCATCTTGAAAAGACCACGAGACGCTGACCGTGCAGCCCACGAGTGACCCTTGAAGCTGTACACCGGGGTTTGAGAAGCCCCAACCCTGAGCCACTCTTGCACCGAAGCTCACCCCTCTACACTCGACGAGTGCTGCGTGGGGCCCTTCTGCTTACTTTGGCTTGACGAGTTGGCCCGGCCACTTGCCAGCTGGCTTGTGGCCCCTGTGCCGACGAAAACCTAAAACCGACTTGCAATTCTGGTTGCTCCAGACTTGCACCAGCTCCTCTGAAAAGGAGCACCCGCTCTGACCCTCCTGGTCCGAGTGAGAAGCAATCCCACGGTCCTGCGTGGATTGCTCTTGCCAAGTGTTGTTTGCTCCAATCTTGAAGCCGACTACGCCGACGGTGAGAGCCTGCGTGGGACAGATCGTGACCCGCTCCTGGACGTCGCAGATGCCCCAGAGCCAACATGACAGTGGAGAGAAGCTCCTCAACAACCACCTGATTGCGCCCGACATTGCCTGGTTCCGTCCTGGTTCCACCCTGGTCACTGCTGAGTAGCCCAGACTCTGTCCCCTCTGCTTTCAGGTACTTTTCTACTCTGATCCACCCTTGGATCCCACCGGACACTTCTCCTTCACATCGCCTGCAGCATCTTCAGCTTCAAGCACCAAGAACCTACGTGACAAAACCCAACGCCACTTCGACCATATGCACCCGCTTCCTGTGGGTGAGGTAACATTGCAACGCCGAAGTTCCCACACTGGTACACACCTCTAGGGTCTGTGTCTAAAGTTTGGTTCCTCTAGGTTCAGCGGAAGTGTCCTTAAACTCTATTTGTGTAACTTTTACGCACCATTAACATTGCATTGGTGCAAGCCGCACTTTAAGTGCTGCACCCGAATCCCGTGGGCTTTTCCCGACTTCAGCATTGCTTGTCCCGACTGCTCCCAGCAATTCCCTAGGCCCTAGGCCTAACCACTGTTCGATTGGTATCTCTTATACCACTTTTTTAATATATGGTTTGAGTTGCCACCCGCCCTCATCCATAATTGTGCAACTTTGTATGTTATACTGTGCTTTTGATTTAACGCTTGCTCCCCTTTGCTCATAAAGAGTACTGGGGATCCATTTAGAAATAAATACATTTATTTTTATAATATATACTTGTGTGGTGTCCTTTCATTTGATATTACAGGACTGTGATTGGTAAAACAGCTCGCTTAACACGACCTCTTGAGTTAAGCCTTTAAGGCTGCTTAGTCTATGCTACCCTTAAGATAGCTTGTCTAATAAGGTTGACTTACAACCAGACACCATAAGGGATTGTTGCGACTGATACAAGGTGGTTCCAGAATTGGAAACATCATATATAAGGCCAACTTACCACAACAAATATATGACAAGTGCTGCCATGCAACCAAATCATAGAGCCCCTGCAAATCATTCACCATGCTACTCTTCACCCAACCATCCAGTGCTCTGCAAAAATAGAACACATATTCCACCCAGGTACTTGACTCCGGCTTCCAACAGTTTCTAAATTTCTGCCTATAAAGCTCTTTGGTCAACCCATACCCGGCTATTAAGGCTTCCTTCATGGAGGCATAGGACATCTGATCACCAGAGGCCAAAGCTAGCAATGTATCCCCTCCTTTACTAAGAAAGTGACTCCACAACCCTGCTCCCCAATCTCTCTCAGGGACTCTGTGGGACGTCATTGCTACCTCATAGGCTTGAACGACTGACCAATGTCCTCATGCTTCATAAGATCCGTAATAACATATTTGGGAATGTATACCTTTCATTCCCCAGGCACTGATGGTGTGCTGCCACCAGAGGGATTGATATTTAATGTTTTGTTATGTTATGTAAACTTATAACACGCACAAATATCTCGAGGAGTGGTGCCAGAGGGCAGAACTAAAAAAGAAAGGTTTTCAGCTTTTTCCCAAAAGATCATAGGATCTTTGACGCCACGTAAGGCCAGTGGCAATGCATTCTATGCCCACGCAATCTGGGTAAAAGAGCTCCCACCAAGCCTCTGGCGATTAAACCGCGGGGTCTGTGCCGGGAGATGTTGGGAGGAGGAACGCAACTGTCTCACCGGAGAATACAAAACAATCCTCTTCTTCAAATAAATGGGTCCCAGACCATGGAGGGCTGATCTGGGTTTAATCCATCACCGTTCTTTAGCCTCCTCTGCCAGCCCAGTTCAGACATGGCCATATGCAAATAAGTCTGACCCTGTGCCTCATGGGAACAGTCCAGTCTAAGTTGGCAGGGTATGCTCAGACGTGAGTCCCTTGCTCACTGTGCCACTGGATTCAAGCAAGCCCGGCTGAAGATGGCTGGAATGCCATAAACCGGTCCTGGGAAGCTTGATTCCGGTCCAGGGAAGACATGGCTTGGCAGTTCGGGCTGGACTTTTCCAATGAGGCACGGGGTCAGACTGATTTGCATATGGCCATGTCTGAACTGGGGTGGCGGAGTGAGCTAAAGAACGGTGATGGATTAAACCCAGATCAGTTGACTGGGGGTGAGTGTTTGTATTGTCAATGCTCCGTCCATCACCCCCTTTGGGTTTTCTTTGAGACCCAGCAGGAGTCTGGAGGCTGATTTTTGGATCACCTGTAACTTTTTCAAAAAGGTAACCTGGAATGCCAGTGTGAGAAGTTGGCCTGGTATATAATGCTCACTAATTCTAGTGATCACTTTGTACCATGCCAAACAACCCTTATGATGATTGGTTGTAAGTCAACCTTATAGACCAGTTATCCTAGTGGTAACGTGGACAAAGCAGTCTTAGGCTAAACTCTGAAAGGCATGTGAAGCCAGCTGTATTACCATACACAACCCCTTTGAATATCAAATGAAAGGACTCCACACAGATATATATTGAAAATATATATTGATTTATTAACTAAAAGTATCCCCTGGACTCTTTATGAGCACAGAAGCACAAGCGTTAAATCACAAGACAGTTTAAAATACACAAAAGTTGCACAATATGGTGAGCCCTAGGGGCCACCTAAACCATATACTAAGAAAGTGGTATAAGAGATACCAATCAGAACAGAAACAGGACTAGGGCCTTGGGAATCGCTGGAGCTATTCGAGACTAGCAGTGACTAAGGCGGGAAAGACCCGCGGGACTCGGGTGCAGTGTTTAAAGTGCACGCACTCACCAATGTAAAGTCTATGGTGCGTAAAAAGTACAACGTTAGTTAGTTCGGAACCTTCCGAGTGACCTAGAACGCTGAAACTTAAGACACAGGCCCTTGAGATGTGTACCAGTGTAGGAACACCGGCGGAGCGGAGTTACCTCACCCACAGGAAGCGGGTGCGCAGGGTCGAATTAGTGTCGGGTTTCGTCACGCTGGTCGATGGTGCTTGGAGCTGAAGATGCTGCAGGCGGCTCGATGTGAAGAGTTCCGGTGGATCTAAGGGTGGATCTGAAGATGTGAAGACCTGAAAGCAGAGGGGACAATGTTCAAAGTCACTAGCCAGTGACTACCGTGGAACCAGATTGGAAACAGGCGATGTCGGGTGCTAACAGGCGTTGAGGTGTAGCTTCTCTCTGCAGCCACGTGGACACCAGGGGTTGAGGACGTCCAGGAGTCGGTCACGAGCTGTCCTACGCTGGCTTCTCGCTGATGGCCATGTCGGCAACTTCATTGGAGAAAACAGGCCTTGGCTAATGCAAGCCACGCAGGAGTCAAAAAAGGCTTAACACTCGGACCAGCAAGGTCAGAGCGGGTGCTCCTTTTCACAGGAGCTAGGGCAAGTCTGGAGCAACCAGACCCGCAGTGCAGTTTGTCGGTTTCGTCGCCAAGATGGCCGCTGACCACGTGGCTAGTGGCCGGGATGGTGCGTCGAGTGGCACAATGCAAAAGGGCCCCACGCAGATCGTGGAGATGCTGGGGGGCTGATCTTCGGTGCAAGGGCTGCTCGGTGGTGGGGGTTCTCAGGCCCCAAAGCACAACGTCGAGGATGCCTCTGGTGCTGCGCTGTCAGCTCTTCGGGTGTCTTCCAAGATGTCCGGTCCCACGTCTCTCGGTGCCTCCACGGGTCCCTTCTTTGCAGGGACTGTGGATCGGGCTCTGAGAAGTCTGGGAGTCTGGGTCTTGTCAGGCTCTGGGCTCGGGCTCCGGCGGCGGCAAAGCAGACGTCGATTCGCTGGTTGGTACCTGCTTTCGCAGGTTGGCCACTCCTAGGCCACAAGGGAGATTCTGTGCAGCAGAATGTCGAAGTCCAGTCTTCTTCTTCGTGTAAAGTTGATTCAGGATGATCTGCTGTGCAATGGCACTGCTCCCACTCTTATTCCCAATCTGAGGGGTGGATCACCTACTAGGTCCCTCCTCTGGGAGGAACCAGGAAGGGGGGCGGTTACACCCCCTTTCCTTTGTCCAGCTCCTCGCCAGGCCTGGGTCTGGAAAGTCCCAGGACCGGTTTGGACTGGCTTATGCACGGGGACACCTTGTGTGCCCCGGGCATGTCTCAATCTATTCAGCCCTGTCCTACCCAATACACAAAACCCTGTCTGGGGTGGTGCTCGCACCTCCCAAGGCAGGAAACCCTTTGTCCAAGCCTCCCTCGCTGGAAGGACTCCCAGCAGCAGGAGGTCAGACTTGTGTCTGTGGTGGCAGCATCCATTTTGTGATGCTGAGGCGCTGGTTAACTTTAACCGGGGTTGAGGCTACACACATGTCGTGTCCCTCTAGAAGGGTGGAATGCTATCCCCGTCGACAGAACTGTCGAGGGGATAGTATTCCAATTCGTATGACACCTTACTCGACATGTTTTGATAAAGCCAAACCAAAGATAGCATATAACCGCGAGGATTATAATGCACTTAAGAGTATATGGTATGGCAATATCCCGGAACAGCTTAGGGAGTGGTTCCCGACAGCTGCAGACAGGCTCAGCTCATGCTAGAGCACCATCTCACATATTTCCAAGCACTCTGCCTCCAGGATTGATGAGGCCTTCCATAGGAGTGGCTGATAGGAACATATGTGTCCAGTTTAAGGTCAGGCATAGGGATACTATACCTAAGTAAGAGGTGATTACACCGACTTACCCCAGCTGAGTGATCAGCCAGTTGTGTCAAATATGGAGGCCAGGCCAGGGGTGGCACAATACATGCTGCAGCCCCTGGTAGGCCTTGGATGCCCCTATGCCCTGGGTACCTAGGGTACACTGTTACAGGGGCCAACAAGGTGAACCAGTTCCAATTCGTAATGCACCTAGAGTGCATTGGCAGTAATTTAGAGAGAGAACAGCAGGCTGTGGGTCTGATTAGCAGGCCCACAGCCACATTAAGTCATAAACCAGTGAAGCAAAAAGCTAAAATTTGGGGTGACCATAGGATAGCAGACCCTACTCTCCTACACAACCCCCCCCCCCCAAACGCAGGGACATTAGACTAACCTTGACCAGTTGTGTCTTCATGTTCTAAGTGGAAGTACCTGGAGAGACCATCTGCGTTGCCATGGTCAGTCCCTGGGCGGTGCTCCACTGTAAAGTCCATCCCCTGTAGGGAAATGGACCACCTGAGTAGTTTGGGGTTTTCACCCTTCATCTGATTAAGCCATAAGAGGGGCTTATGGTCGGTCTGAATCTTGAAGTGAGTGCCAAATAAGTATGGTCTCAACTTCTTCAGGGCCCACACCACAGCAAAGGCCTCCCTCTCAATAGCTGACCAAAGTTTCTCTCTGGGGGTCAGCCTTCTGCTAATAAAAGCAATGGGCTGGTCCTGGCCATCTACATTAAGCTGTGAAAGCACTGCTCCCACTCCCAACTCAGAAGCATCTGTTTGGACAATGAACTCTCTTGAGTAGTCAGGACTCTTCAGGATAGGTGCAGAGCACATGGCCTTCTTCGGGTCATCAAATGCCTTTTGACAGATTTCTGTCCACTGAACCTTTTTGGGCATCTTCTTAGATGTCAGATCATTAAGAGGGGTCACAATGGACCCATAGTTCTTAACAAACTTCCTGTAGTACCCAGTCAGGCCCAAGAAAGCTCTGACCTGAGTCTGGGTAGTTGGAGGGGACCAGTCCATTATGGTCTGGATCTTACTCTCCAGTGGTTGAACTTGGCCTCCACCTACAAGGTGGCCCAGGTATACAACCTTGCTCTGCCCTATCTGGCACTTTGTTGCCTTGATAGTGAGGCCTGCCTTTTGCAGAGCCTCAAGCACTTCCTTCAGGTGGACCAGGTGATCCTCCCAGGTGGAGCTAAAGACGGCAATATCATCCAGATAAGCTGCGCAAAAGTCATCCAACCCAGTAAGGACTTGATTCACCAACCTTTGGAAGGTGGCAGGTGCATTTTTCAAACCAAAGGGCATTACCACAAATTTATAATGCCCACTAGGGGTAGAAAATGCTGTCTTGGCCTTAGACTCCTCAGCTAACCTGATTTGCCAGTAGCCAGCTGTTAAGTCAAATGTGCTCAAATATTTGGCAGAAGCCAACTTGTCAATGAGCTCATCTGCCCTTGGAATAGGGTGTGCAACTGTCCTGGTGACAGCATTGAGTCCTCTGTAATCCACACAGAACCTCATCTCTCTCTTGCCATCTTTGGTGTAAGGTTTGGGGACCAGAACCACTGGGCTAGCCCAGGGGCTCTCTGAAGGCTCAATGACACCTAATTCCAGCATCTTTTGCACCTCAGTCTTTATACAGTCCCTGACGTGGTCAGGTTGCCTGTAAATCTTGCTCTTTACAGGAAGACTGTCACCAGTGTCCACCACATGGGTACACCAGTTAGTCTGACTGGGTGTCAATGAGAACATATGCCTGTATGCCTGTAGAACTTGTCTACAGTCATTTTGCTGATGTTCAGTGAGGCTGCCATCTAAGGCCACACCATCAACTGAGCCATCCTCAGGGTTCTGAGTGAGCAGGTCTGGGAGAGGGTCACTCTCTTCCTCCTGTCCCTCATCTGTAGCCATGAGCAAGCCCATGTCTGCCCTGCTGACATATGCTTTTAGTCTGTTGACATGGAGCACCCTGTGGGGGCTCCTGGGAGTTCCTAGGTCCACCAAGTAGGTAACCTCTCCCTTCTTCTCCAGAATTGTATGGGGTCCAGACCATTTGTCTTGGAGTGCTGCTGGGGCCACTGGCTCCAACACCCATACCTTCTGTCCAGGCTGAAACTCAACCAGGACAGCCTTTTGGTCATGCCAAGCTTTCTGTAATTCTTGGCTAGCCTCAAGGATTTTGGATGCCTTTTCCATGTACTATGCCATCCTGGAGCGGAGACCAAGTACATAGCCCACTATGTCTTGCTTAGGCTTTTTGAGAGGTAACTCCCATCCTTACTTCACCAGACACAGGGGTCCTCTTACAGTGTGCCCAAACAACAATTCAAAGGGGCTGAAGCCAACCCCCTTTTTAGGGACCTCTCTGTAAGCAAACAAAAGGCAGGGCAGTAGGATGTCCCATCTTCGGCTGAGCTTTTCAGGTAATCCTTTGATCATGCCCTTTAGAGTCTTGTTAAATCTTTCAACAAGCCCATTACATTGTGGATGATAAGGAGTGGTGAACTTGTAGTTGACACCACATTCCTTCCACATAGCTGTCAAATATCCTGACATGAAGTTGGCACCTCTGTCAGATATTACCTCCTTAGGAAACCCCACTCTGGAGAAAACTCCAAGTAAGGCCCTGGCCACAACAGGAGCTGTTGTGGTCCTAAGTGGAATTGCCTCTGGGTACCTGGTGGCATAGTCCACCACCACCAGTATGAATATGTGCCCAGATGCTGTAGGGGGATCCATTGGACCTACAATATCAATCCCCACTCTTTCAAAGGGAACCCCCGCCACAGGTAGTGGTATCAGGGGGGTCTTTGTTGTTCCACCTGCTTTACCACTGGCTTGGCAGGTTTCACAGGAGCGACAAAACTCCTTGGTGTCTTCAGACATGTGAGGCCAGTGAAAGTGAGGGACAAGCCTGTCCCAGGTCTTATTCTGGCCTAAGTGTCCTGCTAAAGGAATATCATGGGCTAAGGTGAGAAGGAAACCCCTAAATTGCAGAGGTATAACCAACCTCCTGGTTGCACCAGGCTTGGGGTCTCTACCCTCTGTGTAAAGGAGTCCTTCATCCCAATAAACTTTATGGGCACCTTGAGCATTCCCAGCAGCCTCAGCAGCAGCCTGCTGTCTGAGGGGTTCAAGAAAAGGACAGGTTAACTGAGCCTGCCCCAAGTCTGCCCTAGAAGGTCCCACTGTCCCCAGAAACTCAACCTGATCAGGTTCAAGTTCTTCAGAGACAGTTCCTTCAGGGGTCTCAAGACCAGCTTCCTGTGAAGCTTGATCCTCACTTGCAGCCTTAACCCTCCTGTTCTTCTTCTTGGAAGGTGCTTGGTCCATTGTTCCAGGATCCAAGACCTGAGGTTCAGAGAGGCACTTTTTGGCCTGTGACCTGGTCACAGCAAGGACATGTGATGATATCCCTAACATCTCTGCATGAGTCCTGTACTCAACTTCTGACCATAGAGAGTTCTCCAGGTCATTGCCCAACAAACATTCAACTGGGAGATCAGCACGAACCACAACTCTTTTTAGGCCAGTTACCCCTCCCCAGGAAAAGTTAACAAGTGCCACACTATGTGTAGTAGTGACATTGCTGGCATTGGTCACCAGGTAATTATCACCTGGCATGTACTGTCCAGGGTCCACAAAGTTAGGTGTCACCATATTGACACTGGCACATGTGTCCCTGTAAGCTTGAGCCACTTTGTTATTAATCAAAGGCGTCTGTCTGTATTTGCCCAGGTTACTGGGACTGATGTCAGGGGTCAAATCTATGTCCACTTCACAAATCAGAACAGACTGTGTAAGGGTTCTGACTAGGTCAGAATCTCCTTCAGTTCCCAAGGTGATACCCACTACCCCCTTGGTTTGTGGACCAGCACTGCTAGCTGTACTAGTGGGTGCAGGTGCCTTAGGGGCTGCAGTGCTGGGGGCTCCACCCTTTTTACACTCACTTGTCCAGTGAGAGGTGTTTTTACAAGTTTTACACCGGGGTTTCTTCTGACCTTCTTTCTTCTTTTTCTTGGAAGTTTGGGACCCACCCTCTGTATCAATTTGGGGCCCTGTTGAAGACTTCTGGTCTTTAGTTTTCTGCTCCCCACCCTTCTGGTCTGTTTTCTTCTGGTCACCATCCTGGTTCTGGTTCTGGTTCTTTTGCTTAACTCTGGTTCTTACCCATTTATCTGCCCTCTTTCCCAATTCTTGGGGAGAGGTCAAATCTGAGTCAACCAAATGTTGATGCAACTGCTGGCTCTGACAATTATTTAAAATGTGTTCTCTCATCAGCAAATTATACAATCCTTCATAGTCTGTAACCTTGCTTCCCAGCAACCATCCCTCCAGAGCCTTAGTGGCACACTCAACAAATTCAGACCAGTCCTGAGTCTGTGTCTTCTGGGTATCTCTGAACATTAACCTGTACTGTTCAGTGGTTAAGCCTAACCCATCAATCAGAGCACTCTTCAGGACCAGGTAGTTTCTAGAATCCCCATCACTAACTGTGAGGAGTCTGTCTCGGCCTCTACCTTCAAAGGAGAGCCACAAGATTGCTGCCCACTGCTCCTGAGGGATCTGCTGTACTCTGCAGGCTCTCTCCATTGCAGTTATCCATTTATGGATGTCATCCCCAGCTTTGTAGGGGGGCACAATCTTACTCAGGTTTCTGTTATCAAAAGACCTGTCTTTATCCTTGTGGATATTGCTGCCACCAGTGGGTTCTATTACCCCACTCTCTCTAGGCTGTCTTGCTCTAGCAAGTTTCTCTTGGGCCAGGGCAAACTCTAACTCTTGTCTCTGGATCCTCAATTCAGCCTCTCTCATTTTGGCCTCATGTTCCCTTCTCTGAGGGCTAGTCATCTCCCTTCTGGAGTGACCATGAGAACCTCTAGAAGCATGGGAGATGTCAGAGTCACCTGAGTGAGTCATTCTCCTCCTAGGCTTCTGGTTAAGTCCACCTGGGGGTCTGAATGGGTTGTTACCTGATTCAGTCCCAAATAGGCCTAAGTTAGCCTGGTTCAGTCTACTGACCAGCACCTGACTATTTCTGTCATCATCTGACTCACTGCTCCCCCCTTCTGTCTCTTCTTCCTCTTCCTCCTCCTAATCTACCTGAGGAGCGCCAGTGATGGGGGCTTCCTCATCTGCCAGGATGATAGGGACAGGGGTTTCTACAGTGTCATCCTCAGACGGATGGCCTCCTTCAGCATCCCCTGTGGGGTCTGCCTTAGAGGTCGAGTCTCAGACTGGTCGAAGATCTCTCTAAGGTGGTCTGTGGTAGGGGAAGGCCCTGTCCTCAGACCCCTTAAGACACAAAGCTGTCTTAATTCCTTGAAGGAAAAAATAGCAAATTTGGATGGTGCCCTTGGAGGGTCACTCTCAACAGGCATGTTCCCAGTGGAACCCTCTGCTCCAGACATTTCTCTAGTGTGGGTGGATGTGTTGCAATCTACCTACACTGGTGTTTACCTACTAAACCTATCTAGTAGTTGTAGTCAGGGTGTGCTACTCCCTTTCCTCTACAACAACTAAGTTCAGTAGAACTTAAGTATACTAGTCTTGTTTTATATGTACCTAGCAGGTACCTGTATGATCTTTCAAATGATAATCTCAAAGATTGTAATGGTAAAACAACAGCAAGCTCAGATCCCAATCCGCTGCTCACCAATGTGAGAAGTTGGCCTGGTATATAATGCTCACTAATTCTAGTGATCACTTTGTACCATGCCAAGCAACCCTTATGATGATTGCTTGTAGGTCAACCTTATAGACCAGTTATCCTAGTGGTAACGTGGACAAAGCAGTCTTAGGCTAAACTCTGAAAGGCATGTGAAGCCAGCTGTATTACCATACACAACCCCCTTGAATACCAAATGAAAGGACTCCACACAGATATATATTGAAAATATATATTGATTTATTAACTAAAAGTATCCCCTGGACTCTTTATGAGCACAGAAGCACAAGCGTTAAATCACAAGACAGTTTAAAATACACAAAAGTTGCACAATATGGATGAGCCCTAGGGGCCACCTAAACCATATACTAAGAAAGTGGTATAAGAGATACCAATCAGAACGGAAACAGGCCTAGGGCCTTGGGAATCGCTGGAGCTATTCGAGACTAGCAGTGACTAAGTCGGGAAAGGCCCGCGGGACTCGGGTGCAGTGTTTAAAGTGCACGCACTCACCAATGTAAAGTCTATGGTGCGTAAAAAGTACAAAGTTAGTTAGTTTGGAACCTTCCGAGTGACCTAGAACGCTGAAACTTAAGACACAGGCCCTTGAAATGTGTACCAGTGTAGGAACACCAGCGGAGCTTAGTTACCTCACCCACAGGAAGCGGGTGCACAGGGTCGAAGTAGTGTCGGGTTTCGTCACGCTGGTCGATGGTGCTTGGAGCTGAAGATGCTGCAGGCGGCTCGATGTGAAGAGTTCCGGTGGATCCAAGGGTGGATCTGAAGATGTGAAGACCTGAAAGCAGAGGGGACAATGTTCAAAGTCACTAGCCAGTGACTACCGTGGAACCAGATTGGAACCAGGCGATGTTGGGTGCAAACAGGCGTTGAGGTGTAGCTTCTCTCTGCAGCCACGTGGACACCGGGGGTCAAGGACGTCCAGGAGCCGGTCACGAGCTGTCAACCGCAGGTTTCTCGCTGTTGGCGGTGTCGGCAACTTGATTGGAGCAAACAGGCCTTGGCTAATGCAAGCCACGCAGGAGTTGAAAAAGGATTAACACTCGGACCAGCAAGGTCAGAGCGGGTGCTCCTTTTCACAGGAGCTAGGGCAAGTCTGGAGCAACCAGACCCGCAGTGTAGTTTGCTGGTTTCGTCACCAAGATGGCCGCTGACCACGTGGCTAGTGGCTGGGATGGCGCGTCAAGTGGCACAATGCAAAAGGGCCCCACGCAGATCGTGGAGATGCTGGGGGGCTGATCTTCGGTGCAAGGGCTGCTCGGTGGTGGGGGTTCTCAGGTCCCAAAGCACAACATCGAGGATGCCTCTGGTGCTGCGCTGTCAGCTCTTCGGATGTCTTCCAAGATGTCCGGTCCCACGTCTCTCGGTGCCTCCACGGGTCCCTTCTTTGCAGGGACTGTGGATCGGGCTCTGAGAAGTCTGGGAGTCTGGGTCTTGTCAGGCTCTGGGCTCGGGCTCCGGCGGGAGGCAGCGGCAAAGCAGACGTCGATTCGCTGGTTGGTACCTGCTTTCGCAGGGTGGCCACTCCTAGGCCACAAGGGAGATTCTCTTCAGTCTTCTGTGCAGCAGAATGTGAAAGTCCAGTCTTCTTCTTCGTGTAAAGTTGATTCAGGATGATGTGCTGTGCAATGGCACTGCTCCCTCTCTTATTCCCAATCTGAGGGGTGGATCACCTACTAGGTCCCTCCTCTGGGAGGAACCAGGAAGGGGGGCGGTTACACCCCCTTTCCTTTGTCCAGCTCCTCGCCAGGCCTGGGTCTGGAAAGTCCCAGGACCGGTTTGGACTGGCTTATGCACGGGGACACCTTGTGTGCCCCGGGCATGTCTCAATCTATTCAGGCCTGTCCTACCCAATACACAAAACCCTGTCTGGGGTGGTGCTCGCACCTCCCAAGGCAGGAAACCCTTTGTCCAAGCCTCCCTCGCTGGAAGGACTCCCAGCAGCAGGAGGTCAGACTTGTGTCTGTGGTGGCAGCATCCATTTTGTGATGCTGAGGCTCTGGTTAACTTTAACCAGGGTTGTGGCTACACACATGTTGTGTCCCTCTAGAAGGGTGGAATGCTATCCCCGTCGACAGAACTGTCGAGGGGATAGTATTCCAATTCGTATGACACCTTACTCGACATGTTTTGATAAAGCCAAACCAAAGATAGCATATAACCGCGAGGATTATAATGCACTTAAGAGTATATGGTATGGCAATATCCCGGAACAGCTTAGGGAGTGGTTCCCACCAGCTGCAGACAGGCTCAGCTCATGCTAGAGCACCATCTCACATATTTCCAAGAACTCTGCCTCCAGGATTGATGAGGCCTTCCATAGGAGTGGCTGATAGGAACATATGTGTCCAGTTTAGGGATACTATACCTAAGTAAGAGGTGATTACACCGACTTACCCCAGCTGAGTGATCAGCCAGTTGTGTCAAATATGGAGGCCAGGCCAGGGGTGGCACAATACATACTGCAGCCCCTGGTAGGCCTTGGATGCACCTATGCCCTGGGTACCTAGGGTACACTGTTACAGGGGCCAACAAGGTGAACCAGTTCCAATTCGTAATGCACCTAGAGTGCATTGGCAGTAATTTAGAGAGAGAACAGCAGGCTGTGGGTCTGATTAGCAGGCCCACAGCCACATTAAGTCATAAACCAGTGAAGCAAAAAGCAAAAATTTGGGGTGACCATAGGATAGCAGACCCTACTCTCCTACAGCCAGCATACAGTGCGTTAGCGTAGTCCAGATGAGAAAGAATTAAAGCACAGGTAGCAGTTTCCTTAGCAGAATTGGGCAAGAACTGGGCAAAAGAGGAAGACATTTCCTCAAGGTCTTCAGATGCTAAATCGAATGCCGGCCAACTTCTTAACCTGCGATGAGAAAATCAGGTTTTCATTAAACCAGACCCACAAATTCTTGACAGAGTTTCCCTAAGAGCTAGGTAGGGGAAAACCTGGGAGCCATAGCTTCTCTCTGAAGTTGACAGGGAATGTGCCGTACAAAAGTATCTCTGATTTCTCCTCATTGCACTTAAACTGTGCCTGAGTGCTCCAGTAAAAGACCGAAGATAGACAATGTTGAGCAGGGACAACACCATCCTCATCTTGTCCCCAAGAGAACAGCAGCTGGGTGTCATCAGCATAGGCCATCACCTTAGCTCCTAGTGCCTCCACGAGATAAACCAGCGGGGTGATATAGATGTTAAAGTGAAGAAGGCTAACGGATGCTACGATCGACCCACCAAAAAAGACCTGATCCAGCCCCAGGCGGACCCGGAAACACCAATCTCTGAGAAGCGATTAAGGGGCAGGACATGAGGCGCTGTATCGAATGCCACCGAGAGGTCCAGCATAACCTAAGCTGCCTTCCTGCTGGCATCCAGGCACTCACAAATCACCTCAGAGACCTCCAGTAATGCTGACTCTGTGCTATAGGCCGATTGAGATGGAGCGGGCCATAGGTTTCAACGTACTCAGTGAGCTGGTTTGTGACCACCTTTTCACAAACCTTGGCCAGGCTAGGCAAAAGTGAGATGGTACGATAATTTCTGAGAATCGATGGATCATTGGACGGCTTTCTGAGGAGGGGGAGGATTTTCGCCTGTTTCCAAGACGATGGAACAATGGCATCATGCAGTGACATATTAATGATCTAATTGACCTTGGGATTTATACAGTCTGTGACAGTAGCCAGAAGTCTGGCCGGACAGTGGTCAGTTGGAGAGCCTGATTCCAAGGCCTTCAGAATTTTAAGGGTACCTGATAGGTCTATTGGAAAATAGATGAAAAGATTGTGCAATAGATCTTCCAAAGGCCGGACAAAAATATAGGGTGTATGCGCTGAGACACAGGATGAGAGCGTGGCCTAGATGGTGCAGATTTTGTCCAGAAAAAACTTAACAAGAATATTGCATCAAGACTCCGTGACAGGCGAAGAGCACACCAAGGTAGTTGAAGACTTACAGCCTTATTCATGAACCAGAAATCGGCTCGCAAAGGGCCAGATTCTGAGAATCTGGCTCTTTGCAAGTGCGATTTTTGCATTTGGGATTCATCATCCCAAATGCAAAAATCGCTATTTGCTACATCGCATATTTGCGAGGAATTACATTTAAGGAATCTCTATTTGAGATTCCTTAAATGTAATTCATCATCCATTTTTCAATTGCGAAATCGCAATTTCGGGCCGCAATTTACCGCGAGGTCAAACCTCGTGGTAAATTGCGAAAACTCAGAAAAATGCATTTAAATGCATTTTTCTGCGTTGCATGTTACACACACACATGTCCTTTGGACATGTGTGTGTGCAACACCTGTGCAAATTTTCATTGCAGGGGTGCTACAGGGTGTCCTTTGGACACCCTGGCACCCTTGTAATCCCAATCTCATTTGCGATTAGCTAATTGCTAATCGCAAATAAGGAATGACTCCCCATGCATTCCTATGGGCCTTTTGGCCCATAGGAATGCATGGGGAGTTATTCCTTATTTGCGATTAGCAATTAGCTAATCGCAAATAAGGAATCAGTGGGAATCGCAATTAATATTGCTATTCCTACATGAATCCAGTTTTGCGAGTTTGTAATAGCGATTCCTTATGAATCGCTATTATAGACTCGCAAAACGGCCCATTCATGAATCAGGCTGATAAACCTTTGCAGAATTGAAAAGATTTCTTTTGAGGTATTATTGGCCTGGTCGATACGCGATGCAAAGTATCGACCTTTGGCCGCCGTAACGGTGGCGTAATAACTTTTTTGTTTAACTCTCAGAGTGAGTTTCCCCCAAAGGCAGTAGCTGCTGGAACACCAAGCCCTCTCAAGAACTTTACACTCATGTTTCAGAGTAGAAACCAGGGTTTAGAAGGGGATTCCACTACTAGCTGAGGCAGATGCGGTGAAGATAATGAAGACACTGAATCCGCTATCAACCCGGTCACACTCCCTTCAAGATCTTGCTGACAGGGGGGCCTAGAGGCAGCCAGAGAGCTCAAATAGAAGAGGATCGATTTTACAGAACTTCGGAGGGCAAAGGCAGCGCATAGGCGTGCAGGCTGAGTAAT
The DNA here is from genome assembly GCF_964263255.1 of Lissotriton vulgaris. Lineage (NCBI taxonomy): Eukaryota > Metazoa > Chordata > Amphibia > Caudata > Salamandridae > Lissotriton > Lissotriton vulgaris. The sequence goes on from NW_028242610.1 coordinate 180,517, forward strand.
CTCCCAGGAGAAGCAAATAAGAAATTGGTCCGACCGGGAGGTCGGGACGGCTCACCCACCTGAAGAGGAAAATTAGAGCAGATGGGATATAAGATATGGCCACCCTGATGAGTGGGATGTGGGACCCATTGAGAAAGGCGGGTTATTGAAGGGAATCAAGAAAAACCACAGAGTCTTTAGCATCTTGTTGATCAAGGTGTAGATTCACATCACCCAGAGCCACGTAGTGGGAGATGCGCAATGCACGCTCAGCTATGGCATCCCCACAAGACTTAAGAAAGGCACTAGCTGGCCCAGAGGGGCAATAGATGAGGGAGACACCTAGCGTAAAATGGTCAGAGAAATGGATGCTAAAATCCATTTAAACTCTTTGCTTTCAGATCCAACTCCCTCAACACTGTCTCATGCTCTAAAAGCATCCTCTTTTCCTCAAGGGCCAATTTCTGCTTTTCCAACTCCAACTTCCTTTTTCCTATGTCACCCTGCTTACCTAGCCTGACCATAGAAAGCTCCCTCCCATACATCTTATCTCTCTCTCTCTGTCCTCCAACTTCTCTGGAGACATACCCTTTTGAGAAACACTTCTGCCATCCACAGAGGGTACCCTCCCTACTGGCAGATTTAATTGCCCCTCCTGTTTCTCATCCACATTCTCTGCCTCCGGCGGAGGCTCCTCAACCTGCCCAGCGGTATTTATGGATTCCAACCAGGCCCTCAGCGATTTTTGGTATTCATCCATCCTGCTGAGGCTTTCACAGAGACTTTACATTTTTTGCAGATAGCTTTCAGCTGAGACACAGTGTAGGTTTCCACCCTATCCTTCTCCAATTCAATATCAATGAATGCAATGGATGCTGGCTTGATCATGATTACAAAATTGGCAGTCTTTACTTTTCAGAAAAAAACAATCCCAGGGAAAAAGTCCAGTATAGGTATGTGGTCACATAATGGTGTGCCCTACGCTAGTAGTGTACACCAATCACTGAATGTAAATCACAAATACAAGTCCAGGATCCTCACCACTGACCACCAATGTTAGAAATTGGGGTCTCTAGTTGGCAGAGGTAGGAACCTTTGTCCAAATAGGGACCCTTGCTTCCAGTCTGGGTAAGGGGGATATACTACTAAATAGCCCCTGCTCACCCACTTGGGAGCTCGGCACGAGCAGACAGGCTTCTCTCAGAGGCACTGTGTAGAGCATTTGTGAACACATACAGTAATACAGTGAAATCACTACAAATAGACACCACACCAGTTTAGAAAAATAGCAAATCTATATCTAAACCAACAAGACCAAATACGATAAAAATCCGACATACTCTTGAAAAATAGTACTTGTGCAAAATAACCTTTAAACTGTGGGAAAAGGGGGGCATGGCCAAGATGGCGGCGGTGTAGGACGTGAATCACAGTCCCACCGGCGCCGCCTGGCATAAAGCTTTGTAAATCGCCCTACCTGGTGCCCATCCACGATGCCAAGGGGGTGCACAGGGGTCCCCTCGTCGTCCTGATTCCAGTGGTGCCACTATTTTGGTCCGGGCTAACAGCGGCCCGCCCTTTTGCAGCGACGTAGCCTTGGTGTCCCTGGAACCTGGCCGGCCGCGTGGGAAGAGAAGCGGAGGCTTCCTGCGGAGGAGTGGCGCATCCTGGGCTGTGAGCAGCCTGCCCCGGGGTAGACGTGCTGCGTTGGTGACATCAGCGGGACCTGAGGAGGTCCGGGCACCCGCTCCGGGCTGAGGCCGGCCGCCGGAGGACTTGACGCTGCCTGTGTGCTCCTGCTGTGTCAGGGGCGGTTGAGCTGTCCAGGCGGTAGTAGACGGTGACCGAGGTGAGGAGTGGTGGACGGTGGCCTAACAGTCTGAGGCTCGGTTTGCGGCTCGGCAGACATCGCGAGGCCCACGCCTGCTCCTGCAGTGGTGCGCAGCGAGCGCAGGCCCCCCCTGCGGTACCCACCGACGGAGCTTTGTAACGACCTACGGATCAGCGGGTGGCGCTTTAGGCCCTCGGTGTGATCCTGCCCTTCCTCCAACTTTTACCACTACGGCCTGGGCTGGGCCCGTGAGCAGGCAGCGGTGTGGGGGCCCCTGCGATTGCTGACAGAGGTAGGTCCCGACTATAGCAACGATTGCGACCCCCCTCCTGGCTGGACTGTCGCAGACGGTGCTCAGCACCCGGAGTCCAGGGATAATTGGTTTCGGCCCGTGGGTCGGCAGGCAGGGGGGGCGCCGCAGTACGTGGGCATTTGTGAGGCCACACTGCTCTACTACTGAGGCAGCCCAGAGGGTATTGCCGTTGAGCCTGTTGGAGGCTCGTCATCGACCTGCACCTCGGCGGGCAGCGGTTTTGCACAGTACTGAGGTGAGGAGAGCGTGAGCGGCCCCAAGGGAGACCCGGCGGCTCGGTCCGTGCTCTGGCGGATGGTGTAGGTGCGGCTTAGCAGCGGGAGCAGCAGTCCCCAGGAACTGAGGCCGGGTCTGAGACGCTGAAGCTCAACCCCTCCGCTTGAGATCGGGGTGCGCATCCCTGCTTTCCCCCCTCTATTGCTGAACTGCTCCTTGCTGCGGGGGGTCGGAGCCCGAGATAAGTGCAGTTGCCGGGTGGCGCTGGTGGGCGGTGGAGCGCCCCCCTCCTGAGTAGTGGTCGCCGGACTCCGCATCGGGTATGGCCCTCCCCCTGAGGCATACTGCTGCGTGGCTCCTTTTGACCCACATTTCGGCGGGGGGGCTGGGACCGGGTCACGGGCAGCTGCTCGACAGCGCTGGCGGGCTCGGGAGTGGTCCCTTCAACAGCAGTGATCTCCGGTCCCTGCAATACCGAAGACTCTGCCCCTGGTCATCAGATCTAGCCTCTCCGCCCATCAGCTGGGGGCTCATTCCAGCGCTGTTGCCCCCGGTGGTTGCTGCCCTGCAAGGGTTATTAGGTCTAGATAGTGGGGCCCACGACAGGCATTTGTGCCCTCGCGCTCATGGCGCGCCACTGCCCTTAAGCCTATCGGCTTCTTTTGGCACAGCTCACTGGGGCCAAGCATCGAGGGGCGACAGTGGGAAGCCGAGCAGTGTAGCCTAACTGAAGCAAGATTTGTGCCCGCATAGACCTGACTGTATAACCGTTGACTGCGGCTGGGGCACGATGGCGACAAGCAGGAACAGTAAGGATAAACCCGTGAAAGACACGCCTGAGTCGCTGGTGGGGCAAGCCGCCCCGAAAACTTTTGAGAAGTCGCCGCGGCCTGAGGATGGCAATGCGCCAGCCACCAAGGCCTTCATGGTGGAGTTGTTTTCGGTCATCAAGGAAGACATTTCGGAGCTACGCTCACAGTTGGCCTCTGACTTGCGGGAAGTGCGTTGCGATGTAGATGCGATCGGTGAGAGAGTGGCAACACTTGAGAAGCATGACTTGGAGATGGCGGGTGACATACATCGACTCCAGCAGGATGTGATTAGGCTGACTGAGCAGAATTTAGACCTCCAGGCGCAAGCTGAGGATCTAGAGAACAGATCATGTAGAAACAATATCCGGATTCGGGCGGTGCCTTGGAAAGGTGAGGGGTCCGACCTTTGAGAGTATGTGGGAGCCCTTTTCCGACAGATACTGGATAAGGAGGACCTGCAGGACATTCAATTGGACAGAGTTCACCGCGTGGGCCTACCCCCCTCCTGATATCATGGTGTGCGTCCACGACTTCCAGCTCAAGGCGTGGATTCTGCGGAAGGCTAGAGATCTTAGCCCTCTCCAATTTCAGGAGCACCAGCCGCTGCTTTTCCAGGACCTGGCGGTATCCACATTGACCAAGCGAAGGGAGTTCAAGCCTGTCACTACTTATCTGAAGGAGCAAGACATCCCCTACTCGTGGGGGCACCCGGTCAGGCTAATCTTCAAGCTTAACCGAAAGCTGATTCAGGTTCGTTCCCTAACGTCGGCCCTCTACCTTTTGGACCTGGAACGGTCCATTCCCTCACCAGGTGATGCGTGATCTCCCGCCAGACGACGCAGGCGATCGACGGAATGGCAACGGGTTGGCAAACCGACACCTGCTGCAAAGCCCGACTTGTCCACGTGCCGACTTGAGAGAGGAGCAGCGGTCGCGTCGGTGGTACTGGTGACAGAGGCGTCTGGGGGCTCCTGAGGAGAGAAACCTACGACTGGCACGGAGTGGGCTAGTAAATGCCGCCAGAGGGGACTGTCCACTGGAAACTGCTGTTGATCTTCTTATATCCTCGACGAGAGTTGAGTCCTGCATCAGGAACTGGTTACTTGGACGATTGGTGCCATGTCCCCCAGCTCTTGGGACCTGTTTGATGAACTGTCATTTGCTTCTCTTTTTTTTCATTGCTGAAGTTGGTATGGATAGGGCTTGTGTGAGTGGAGGGGTGGGGGACTGGAGTTGGGGAGGTTGGGGGTGCTGGGGGGTCTCCGTGTCAGCTTGGGGAGAGGACTGGGAAGGGGTCCAGGGGTAATTTGGGCGGGGAGGCCCTTTAGGAATCACAGCGCTGGGAGGTGTACAGCAAGTTTGCTCCACCTATCTGTATACAGCGTAGGGAGCTGAAAATAGTAAGCCTTAATGTCTGTGGCCTCAACAGCCTGATGAAACGGGTGGCCATTTTGTCCCTGCTAGAGAGCTCGGAGGGGGCTATTTGCCTGTTGCAGGAGACCCATCTCCTTTCCAAAGATACGCGGCGCATGACAGATAAGCGCTTCCCGCTGCAGCTTTGATCTTCAGGGCCTGTTAAGAAGAATGGGGTGGCAATTCTCTTCAGCATGCATGCGCAGTGCAAAATTATCTCCTAGGTGGAAGATATTACAGGAAGACTCCTAGTGGTAAGAGTGCAATGGGGGGACATGCAGTTCACTGTAGGGTCCATTTATGCGCGGAACACTAGCCAAGTGTCCTTCCTGCAGTCGGCGCTTGCGCAGGTTTTAGCTACCCCGGATGGCCAGATTCTGGTGGGACGTGACTTAAACATTGTGATGGAGGCAGAGACTGATAGGTCAGGACAGCGGGTGTACCAGACAGGGGTTATCACAGGGAGGGAAACAGTGGTTAGCAGAGGTAGGATTGCATTATGAATGGCGCGTTCACCATCCCCAGCAGGGCGATTATACCTACTATTCGACGGCCCACAAGACCTATGCACACTTAGACCAATTTCTGGTCGCGACCTCCATCTTTCCTCACTTGGCAGAGTCAGACTTTATGCCGCGTTCCTTGTCGGACCATGCACTTATCTCAGTAACTTTCACCTCTAGTGTGGCCCGGCCGCCGTCAGCGGGATGGCGCCTCAGAGACTCCCTGCTTCACTCTGAGTCGGTAATCACGAAGATCAGAGAGACAATAGTCCATTACCTGGCCAAGAACGAGGTGGAGGGCACACCCCTAGTGGCGGTATGGGAGGCCTTAAAGTTAGTGGCACGAGGTGAATTTATTGCCCTGGCTGCGACGTACTCCCGCCTGCGTAGGGAAAAAAGAACGGAGTTAGAAAGGTACATTAGTGGCCTTGAGGCGATCCATAAGCGGACTGGAGAGCCAAGGATTTGGCGGGAACTGGAGTCGAAGAGGCGCATGATGAAACACTTGGATACGGACAGAGCTATGCATGCCCTCCTGCGTCTCCGGCACAAATTTTATCTCTGTGGAGACAAGGCAGGATGGATGTTGGCTCACAGACTGCGTGCGCGTTCCCAACTGAACACTATACAGACAGTTCAGGACCGGGGCACGGCAGAACATACCACAGATTCCGCCATTGTTGACACCTTCCGGCGGTTCTATCAGGACCTGTACCGCAAAGAGGGCGCGCCTTCCATCGGGATAACAGAGTATCTGGAGTCCTGTAATGTTACACCCTTCCTACAGAGCTCCTCGGAGGCTCTCGACATGCCTATTCGCATCGAAGAAGTCATCTCGGCTATCTCAAAGCTGAAAGTGGCCAAATCGTCGGGACCAGATGGCTTCTCAGCAATTTTTTATATAACTGTTTGCAGGGAGTTAGCCCCACTCCTGACTCGCCTTTTAAATTATTTTTTGGACACCGGGGTTGTGGAGCCGTCCATGTCGGAGGTGGCCATCTCTGTTATTCTCAAGCCCGGGAAGGATCCCAAGGAGTGCGGATCATATCGACCAATCTCGCTCCTCAACATCGATGCCAAGTTGTTTGCGGGGTGCTCGCGGCTAGACTCAGTCCCTTGATGGACGGACTCATTGAGCCCGATCAAGCGGGATTCATTCCTACGATTCATTCCTACAAGGAGGAGACAACTCCAAAAGACTGCTCCACCTCATGGACGTGGTCCATAGTTCTCGGTCACAGGTTTTCCTGCTCTCCATAGATGCTGAGAAGGCCTTTGATCACGTAGATTGGGACTACTTGTTAGTCGTGTTACTGGGGTTTGGACTGGGGAATAACTACATCCAATGGATTTGGTGTCTTTATGCAGCCCCTAAAGCGTCGGTGCGGATCAATGGCTGCAAGTCAGCTCTCAGCCCTATCGCAAGAGGAATGCAGCTGGGTTGTCCCCTGTCCCCGGTACTCTTCGCGCTCTATATGGAGCCTTTCGCCCAGCAGGTCCAGTCCAATGTCAACATCTCTGGGATCAAGTTTGGGGCAAACACGCACAAGATTAGTCTGTAGGCGGACGATGTCATCCTCTCACTTACTCACCCCCACTCTTCCTTGCAGAACTTTTTGAGAGAATTGGCGGAGTTCCAGAAAGTGGCAGGATTCAAGGTCAATTTCACCAAATCACATATCCTCAACCTGTCTATACCGGAAGAGGATGTCCTGGATCTGAAGCAGGACTTTGAATTCCAATGGGCGCAATCCGATATCCAGTATCTGGGATTCGCCTAGCATTGTCAATATCCAAAACTGTGTCCCTGAACTACAAGGTCTTGGTTGAGCAGGTCAGTAAGGCCCTCTCTGACTGGTCCCGCCTCAAGCTGGCCTGGTTTGGGAGATTGGCAGCCCTGAAGATGACTGTTCTCCCCCGCATACTGTATCTGTTTCAAATGATGCCACTGACCCCACCACAGGGCACTCTCCCTAAATTGCAGGGGTTCCTTAACAAATTCCTTTGGGACAATAAAAGGCCGCAACAGGCATTGTCCGTGGCGGTTGCTCCAAGGGCGGCTGGGGGATTGGGTTTTCCCCTGCTGTCTGCTTATATCCAGGCGTCCATTCTGAGACACATAGTGGAATGGAATAGACCCATGTCCAGTAAGCACTGGAACTTCATGGACCAGACGGTGGCGGGCTGCCACATTTGGTGGGAGCTTTGGTTGCCTCGGAAGCATAGAGCATGGGGCCTCTACTTGTCTCCGATGGTGGCGCCGACCCTTAAAGCATGGGACCAGCTGGCGTCCCGAAAGGGATGGACTGCGTTCCCCTCACCGATGACACCTATCGTCGACAATCCAGACTTTCTCCCGGGCTGCGCCTCCCCGGTCTTCCATCGCTGGCGAGAAGAAGGCTGTAAGAGAGTGGGTTCCCTCTTTAACCTGGACGGATTGATTCCGTTTCCCCGGCTGCGAACGGAGTTCTCCGGTTCCCACCGGCAGATGCCTTCTCCTACATGCAGGTGGCGCACTGGGTTACCCAACCCACTAACGTGGCTGATATGTCTCGACCGCTGACGAAGTTGGAAAAGTGGCTGATCTGTAAGAAAGACGACCGGCGGCTCATCTCGGAGTTGTATGCTATGATTCTGAGTCACCCCAAGAGACAACGCACCCCTGTGCCGGTCTGATGGGAGACGGAGTTGGGACGCCCGCTCTCAGAAAAAGAGTGGGAACATGTGTTTTACTGTGCACAGCACACGGCCTCCAATACTGCAGGGGCCGAATCAGCATATAAAGTGGCGGCCCATTGGTATTACACCCCGGCACACGTCCGAGCCTGGATGTCACTAAATCTGGTCTCTGCTGGAGGGGGTGTGGGCTAACGGGGACCTTGGCACACTTGTTATGTCACTGCCCGAAGCTGGGGAGGTACTGGCTCATGATTTTGGACGAGCTAGATGAGGCGTTTCAGATTGCATTCCCCCAATTGCCGGAGCATACTTTGTTGGGGCTTCCCCATTCCAAGTTCTTCCCTCTGCGCTCGCTGAAGGGTAGACAGATTGTGCTGGCGCTGTTGGCTGCAAGGCAGGTGCTGCTGGCAAACTGGGGCTCCCAGACGGTACCTGATCCCCGTGACTGGTTTCAGAGGCTATGGCATATTTTGGCAATGGAAAGGCTCTCGATGGGAATAGACGGGAAAGGCACGGAGTATGCTAAATTGTGGGGCCCGTTCTTGCATCTTCTGTCCAAAGACCTGCGAGAAGTAACTTGCCCGAAATACCTGCAGATCCTACAACTCATCCCCTTAGAATCAGGTAGAGCTGACCCAGTGGTTTTAACCTTCCCTTAGAGCTTTGGTAGATTTTGTGATAATCCTACAGTTAAGCTGACGCGGAGTGGGGTGGGTTGGGAAGGGGGTTTGGTATGGGTGTGTGTGTGTGGGTGTGGGTAGGTGGGGAGGGTGGGAGGGGAGGGAGGGTGTTTGTTGTTTCATTTGTTCAGTTTCTGAAAAGGCGGTGGACACTGCACAGGCGGGGCGACAATCTCCAGCTTATAGCACTTTGCGGGGCCAACCTCCGGGTTGTAGGCCCAGACACTGTGTTGATGCATTGTGTTTACACCCTGCCAGCACGTTGATATAGGCAGCTGGGCTGTGTACCGTATTTCTTCCCGCATAATAAAAATGATTGACTCTAAATTACAGGAAAATCATTAACGCAGTTCTTCCGACTCGGTAGCTCCTCCCGGGGCTACCATCATACTGAATACGACAGAGTCTAACAATTCTAGCCGACGCGTCGGTACGGACCAACTAAATCGTCCACAGACTCTGACATAGTACCTTACTTGTTGCGAACAACATGTTAGTGCGAGTCAGTCGGGGCAAACGTCGCGGTCGCGTTATGAAGCGGAGTGTTCCAGCAGGAGCTGTCCTCGCGATGCAGTGCAGGCAGCGGGTCGTTGACGGAGTTGGTGAGACCAGTGCTTGCTTTGAAGGGTGAGACTGTGCTCGCTGCGGTGCTGGCAGGTCACAGTGCAGCGACGGAGCCGGACGATGTTTTGGTCGAACAGCAACGGAATCGGTGACGTCCTTGCAGCGCGTAGCGAAGCGTTGCAGAGTGCGGTGCCCTCAGGATGCGGTGCAAGCAGCGGCTTGTTGACGGAGTCTGTGAGACCAGGGTTTTGCTGTAAAGCGAGGTGTTGCTCTCGGCGGTGCTTTCAGGACACGGAATCCTGCGACTGACTAGATGACAAAGTCAGTTACCCTTTTCTTCTGCTGTGACGATCAGAGACAGTGCACACAGACACAGTGAGGTCTTTGCTGTTCCTGAGACCTCTAGATTAGGGGGCAAGCTCAGTTCAAGACCTTGGAGATATTTTCTTCAAGCAGGGGTACAAAGCAAACAGCAAAATCCTTTCTCCTTTCCTTGTCAGCAAGTAGCCACTGTAGGCCAACCCCTGACAGCAAAACAGCACAGGGGCAGTATTCCCCCTCAGCTTCTCCAGCTCATCACCTTGGCAAAGGTTCCTCTTGATTTCTCAGAAGTGATGTAAAGGTCTGGGGTCTGGGACACTCTTTTTAAAGACCAAAATCCTTTGTTCTCTGAAGGCAGAGAGTGTCTGTACCCAGCCAAAACCAGTGCTGTACTCACTGGTGCGGAAAAGGGGGTGGTGATGAACAGAGTGTCTGAATTAAGCAGACCACTCTTACCCAGTCCAAAGATCAGGGCTTGATTCATCACCGTTTTTTATCTCACTGCACCATCCCAGCTCAGAACTTGGCTATATGCAAATTAGTCTGACCCTGGCCCAGTGCATCATGGGAACAGGGCAGACCAAACTACCAAGCCAATTCTTATACTGGGAAGGAAACAAGCTACCGGGGACCGGTTTCTGGCATTTCAGCCGTCTTCGGCCCGGCTTGCTTGAATCCTGATGGTGCAATGAGCAAGGGACTCACATCTGAGTATACCCTTCCACGCTTATGGTGGACAAAAATGATTCAGAAAAGGGGGTGGTGATGAACAGAGTGTCTGAACTAAGCAGACCACTCTTACCCAGTCCAAAGATCAGGGCTTGATCCATCACCGTTTTTTAGCTCACTGCACCATCCCAGCTCAGAACTTGGCTATATGCAAATTAGTCTGACCCTGGCCCAGTGCATCATGGGAACAGGGCAGACCAAACTACCAAGCCAATTCTTATACTGGGAAGGAAACAAGCTACCGGAGACCAGTTTCTGGCATTTCAGCCGTCTTCGGCCCGGCTTGCTTGAATCCTGATGGTGCAATGAGCAAGGGACTCACATCTGAGTATACCCTTCCACGCTTATGGTGGACAAAAATGATTCAGAAAAGGGGGTGGTGATGAACAGAGTGTCTAAATTAAGCAGACCACTCTTACCCAGTCCAAAGATCAGGGCTTGATCCATCACCGTTTTTTATCTCACTGCACCATCCCAGCTCAGAACTTGGCTATATGCAAATTAGTCTGACCCTGGCCCAGTGCATCATGGGAACAGGGCAGACCAAACTATCAAGCCAATTCTTATACTGGGAAGGAAACAAGCTACCGGGGACCGGTTTCTGGCATTTCAGCCGTCTTCGGCCCGGCTTGCTTGAATCCTGATGGTGCAATGAGCAAGGGACTCACATCTGAGTATACCCTTCCACGCTTATGGTGGACAAAAATGATTCAGAAAAGGGGGTGGTGATGAACAGAGTGTCTGAATTAAGCAGACCACTCTTACCCAGTCCAAAGATCAGGGCTTGATCCATCACCGTTTTTTAGCTCATTGCACCATCCCAGCTCAGAACTTGGCTATATGCAAATTAGTCTGACCCTGGCCCAGTGCATCATGGGAACAGGGCAGACCAAACTACCAAGCCAATTCTTATACTGGGAAGGAAACAGCTACCAGGGACCGGTTTCTGGCATTTCAGCCATCTTCGGCCCGGCTTGCTTGAATCCTGATGGTGCAATGAGCAAGGGACTCACATCTGAGTATACCCTTCCACGCTTATGGTGGACAAAAATGATTCAGAAAAGGGGGTGGTGATGAACAGTGTCTGAATTAAAAAGACCACTCTTACCCAGTCCAAAGATCAGGGCTTGATCCATCACCGTTTTTTAGCTCACTGCACCATCCCAGCTCAGAACTTGGCTATATGCAAATTAGTCTGACCCTGGCCCAGTGCATCATGGGAACAGGGCAGACCAAACTACCAAGCCAATTCTTATACTGGGAAGGAAACAAGCTACCGGGGACCGGTTTCTGGCATTTCAGCCGTCTTCGGCCCGGCTTGCTTGAATCCTAATGGTGCAATGAGCAAGGGACTCACATCTGAGTACGCTTATGGTGGACAAAAATGATTCAGAAAAAGGGGTGGTGATAAACAGAGTGTCTGAATTAAGCAGACCACTCTTACCCAGTCCAAAGATCAGGGCTTGATCCATCACCGTTTTTTAGCTCACTGCACCATCCCAGCTCAGAACTTGGCTATATGCAAATTAGTCTGACCCTGGCCCAGTGCATCATGGGAACAGGGCAGACCAAACTACCAAGCCAATTCTTATACTGGGAAGGAAACAAGCTACCGGGGACCGGTTTCTGGCATTTCAGCCGTCTTCGGCCTGGCTTGCTTGAATCCTGATGGTGCAATGAGCAAGGGACTCACATCTGAGTATACCCTTCCATGCTTATGGTGGACAAAAATGATTCAGAAAAGGGGGTGGTGATGAACAGAGTGTCTGAATTAAGCAGACCACTCTTACCCAGTCCAAAGATCAGGGCTTGATCCATCACCGTTTTTTAGCTCACTGCACCATCCCAGCTCAGAACTTGGCTATATGCAAATTAGTCTGACCCTGGCCCAGTGCATCATGGGAACAGGGCAGACCAAACTACCAAGCCAATTCTTATACTGGGAAGGAAACAAGCTACCGGGGACCGGTTTCTGGCATTTCAGCCGTCTTCGGCCCGGCTTGCTTGAATCCTGATGGTGCAATGAGCAAGGGACTCACATCTGAGTATACCCTTCCACGCTTATGGTGGACAAAAATGATTCAGAAAAGGGGGTGGTGATGAACAGAGTGTCTGAATTAAGCAGACCACTCTTACCCAGTCCAAAGATCAGGACTTGATCCATCACCGTTATTTAGCTCACTGCACCATCCCAGCTCAGAACTTGGCTATATGCAAATTAGTCTGACCCTGGCCCAGTGCATCATGGGAACAGGACAGACCAAACTACCAAGCCAATTCTTATACTGGGAAGGAAACAAGCTACTGGGGACCGGTTTCTGGCATTTCAGCCGTCTTCGGCCCGGCTTGCTTGAATCCTGATGGTGCAATGGTCCCCGGAAGCTTGTTTTCCTTCCCAGTATAAGAATTGGCTTGGTAGTTTGGTCTGCCCTGTTCCCATGATGCACTGGGCCAGGGTCAGACTAATTTGCATATAGCCAAGTTCTGAGCTGGGATGGTGCAGTGAGCTAAAAAACGGTGATGGATCAAGCCCTGATCTTTGGACTGGGTAAGAGTGGTCTGCTTAATTCAGACACTCTGTTTATCACCACCCCTTTTTCTGAATCATTTTTGTCCACCATAAGCGTGGAAGGGTATACTCAGATGTGAGTCCCTTGCTCACTGCACCATCAGGATTCAAGCAAGCCGGACCGAAGAAGGCTGTAATGCCAGAAACCGGTCCCTGGAAGCTTGTTTTCCTTACCAGTAAAAGAATTGGCTTGGTAGTTTGGTCTGCCCTGTTCCCATGATGCACTGGGCCAGGGACAGACTAATTTGCATGTAGCCAGGTTCTGAGCTGGGATGGTGCAGTGAGCTAAAAAACGGTGATGGATCAAGCCCTGATCTCTTGACTGGGTAGGAGTGTTCTGCTTAATTCAGATACTCTGTCAATCACCACCCCCTTTTCTGAATCGTACTCACTGGTGCAGCTAACTGGCAGGAGGTGGATACAGCAGGCTAGGCCCATTCAGGTGAAAAGGAAATCTCCTCCCCTACTCTCGTAAGACTTCTTGAGCCACTGCCCCTCTCCAGCCCTTGTCACCCAAAAGCCAGACATGCACTACAGTAACCTAGCAGAGGCATACTGGATGGTTAGGCTTGAATGGTTCTCAATTATTATCAAAGATTGACTTAAATACAGGGTAGCACCACCTGGTACAGCGTAAGTAGTTTTGCTGCATTACTACATCCTTAACACACGGAAGGCCGCAGAGATTCTACTGAGGTGCTAGTGCATACATTTTGGAATAACATCAACAAGAGACGTATTCCAAAATGTAATACATTTTTTAACAGGGTGCCAGAACTCTTAGCTGTCCCATGCTAAATCTTTTGAGAAATGTTTTCTTCTGGGAAAGACTAAAACTTTTTACAACAAAATAAATGTTACCTGATGTGTGCAAACCTTGAGGTGTGGGCCCTGGGCCTGATATGTGACATTTTTTAGCAGGTCCCTGGACCAGCTCCACATCACAGCTTCTTCAGGTCTCCCTGCTGCCATTTGCTGGTCTGCCAGTGGGCCGCTATCACAGCCACTTGCTTATCCTGCTCAATGCCGCTCCCTGCTTGGTATTTCTATTTCAGTGTGCCTAGTTAGCCTTTTCTTATATTTAGACAGCCCCTGTTCACCGCCACTCCCTGCGCTGCCTTGCATGCTATTCTGTTCATTGTTCTTATTTGTGCCCAGTTAGCCTTTCTTCTTTGTTTAGACCCGCCACTGCACTTGTGCCTCTTGTCGCCTTGTGACTTTGGTCTCAAAGCAAGTCGGCCAACTGGCTTCCTACTGTTTTTGCCATTTTTCCCACCTCCCACTGCCCAGCGCCCCTCCCTCCCCCAGGACCTACTTAATGGAGGCCACAGCATGGCCTTGTCATTTGTGCGCCAAAGGCAGCCTGTCTGCACCCATCCATGCATGGACTATGCCCAATGCCAAGAACCCTGGCCTTCCGGTCACCCACCGATACTCCACCGCAGAGCTCCAGGACCTGGACCCCAACCCCCAAAACAACCGCTGTATCACGTCTCCCCAATCAATGGAAGAACCCTTCGCCTGCCACCGTATCTGCTTCACATGCAACTCGTAATGTCTTGCTCACACTGGAACGTTCATCAAACCCACCTCGCTGACCATGAGTCCTCCAAAACTGCTTCAGTGCATGGTGCTCAATGCCCAGTTCTTCTGCAAATACACTACCTACCTCACCCCTGACCTTCATCAACGAAACCTGGCTTAATCCCTCATCTGTCCCCCACATCGCCATCCCAATGCCCAAAGGCTACAAGAGCATACACCAGGATGACACCAACAAACAAGGAGGAAGCAGCGCCATCACCCACAAGGAAACACTCCATGCTTCACCACCAAAAACAACACCACATCGATCATGGAACATCTCAACTTCCAATTTCAAACCAATGCGAAGAAGACCATCAGAGGCACCCTTACTTACAGACCCCTGGGACATCCCCCCGGCTTCTGCGATGCCATTGCTGAATTCATTGCGCTTCTAGCCATCAACTCCAAGTACTACATTAACTTCCACCTTGATGATTCCAAAGACGCCAACTCCACCAACCTCCTGGAAAGCATGAGGATCATTGGCCTCACCCAGCTGGTCACCAGCCATGCACACAATGCAGGACATACGTTGGACCCAATCTTCACAGCCAGCGACAGAGTTAAGTACAGCCATATCACCATGCTCACCTAGACCGACCATGACTTTGTCCACTTCACCATTGCAGGGTCCCCAGGTAATACTAACAGATCCACAAAACATGCCAGCTGGTACACACTAGAACTCCGGACCATCAAACGTGAATGCAAGTGACTAGAACGACGATGACGCTCCAACAGATACCCCACAAACCATGCCACCTTCAAGTCAGCTCTCAACAAACACCGCCAATGCCTCAAGGCTAAAAAAAGATACCTTGACAGATCACGTCTAAGCAAGTGCGAACCACACCAAGACACTCCTCAGCATCATCAGAGAGTTCTCCTGCCTTTCAGCCACAGAGAAAATGGTCGCCCTTCCCAAGATCTCTGCAACACACTATCGAACTACTTCCACAACACGATATCAGCCATTTAAAGCAACTTCGATCACCAATCCACCAACATTGACAGCCTCCTTACAGCAACAGACACCACCCACAGCCACTCCCTTACCACATGGAACCTGCTCACCACGCAGAACATTACAGCCATCATGACCTCCATCCACTCAGGACCACCAACAGACACCTGCCCCCACCACATCTTCCACATTGGAATCAAAGAAATCAGTGGTACACTTACCTCCATTCTCAACACATCCATCAAAATGGCCACCATCCCCAACACAGGGAAACACGCGGAGGTCAGACTCCTCCTGAAGACACTCTCAGTTGATACCATCAAACTCAAAAACTACCATCCGATCTCACTGCTCACATTCCCTGCCAAAGTCATTGAGAAGGCCATCAACCACCAGCTTACTGAACATTTAGAAAGAACTACCCTACTCAATGCCTCCCAATCTGACCGCCCGGATCACCACCACTAATGACATCAGAACCCTCCTCGACCCAGACGAAACAGCGGGCCTGATCCTCCTCAACCTCTCAGCAGGGTTCAACATTGTATCCTACCTCACCAGATGACTCTATCACCTCGGCGTCCACGGAGACGCTCTCAAATCAAACAAATTTTCCTCACAGAACGCATCCAGAGAATCTGCCTTCCACCCTTCACATGCTAGCCCTCAAGCATTATCTGTGGCATCTCACACGGCTGTTCTATAAGTCCCGCCCTGTTCAACATCTACATGACACCGCTGGCCGACATCGTCTGAACCCATGCACTCAACATCATATCCTATGCAGACGACATGCAATTCATCCTCTCACTCAGGGAAGACCCCACAACCAGCAGAACAAACTTCCACAACGCCATGACGAGCGTCAACGACTGGATGAGGACCAACTGCCTGAAGCGCAACACGGACAAGAGGGAAGTTCTGATTTTTGTGAAATACCCATCCATTTGGGACAACACCTAGTGGCCCCCAAATTTGGACCCACACCTGTTTCAACTGACCACGTCCAGAACATTGGCATCGTCCTGGACAGCAAACTCACCATGAAGAGCCAGGTCAACACAGCCTACTCCGCCTGTTTCCATATCCTCTGCAAGGTCTGGAAAATCTTCAGATGGATCCCAGTGAACACCAGGAAAAATGTCACGCAAGCCCTTGCCACCAACCGGCTTGACTGCGGAAACACACTCTAAGCTGGAACCACCACCCACCTCCGCAAGAGACTGCAGACCATACAGAATGCAGCAACCAGACTCATCCTCAACCTCCCCAAATTGATTCATATCAACACCCATCTTAGGAACCTCCACTAGCTCCCCGTTCAGAAGAGATGCCAGTTCAAGATTCCTTGACAGTAAATGTGAAACCCAATTAACCCTTGATGGCCTGGGCAGACAAATATTAGTGGGTAAATGAGCCTACCAGGGATTTTTTTGGAACAAATATTTATATAATTACTGCTTTCAATGTTAGCAAGCTCTATCAAAGTAGTTTGCAATTCAAATTTTCAAAACCAAATTCCAATTATTTAAATATAAACAAATCATCAAAAAAAGATTTATCACACAGGTGTATATATTCAAAGATTCAGTTTTATGTTAATCAAATTTCATGAATTAAAAAAGGGGACAAAATCATACAAAACACAAATTAACCAGAAGCCAAAGTCATATATATCCTTCTTTGTTACAACACCTTTTCACAGATAATTCTACGGCAATGTGACTAGATTCTACAGACAGTTTTGCCTTTGATACAATGATCCATGAAATTGGTGTAATTGTCGACGTTTCGGTTTATAACTGTTTGCATCCACTAGACCATCTTCAGGACTTTTAAAATACAGATGAATGACTCCTGTAGAAACACATTAAAAACCCAATAGTTACAGTGTATTCTTCAGCATTTTAATTAGAATCTCACCCGTGTGAAAAGAAATAGAAAATGAAATGTGTCTAGAAAGACAGATGAAAGTATCAATAGAAAAGTATCTACCCTTCTCGTGAGAAAATTATTTCACATGACTACGTGAAAAGAGCGAGTCAAAAGATATTTTAAAGCTTTTTTGTCACTTACTCCATCAGTATTAAGAGTAAATATTGATACTAGAATCCAGACCGATATGAAGTGGCACAAAAACCTACAACTTATCCAGCAATCAAAGCTGGAAGATGAAAAGACAAATATATATTTAATAACAAATAGATGCAACCACCAGGATTCAAACTCTGCATGGAATACACCTTCAATTTAACTCATTTTATGAAATGAATAACGAAGGAGTTATTGTGTGTTTAGCCAATCTTTTAATTCCGCGTTTTAATACAAAGAATTTATATCTACAAGAGCAGCACTAAACTCGTGTTGAATGCCCAAATCCATCAGAACAGATAGTGTATCTATAAATATCAGGCTTGAAATGGCCCGTTTTATTATCAAAGGAAAATCAAATGTGATTTCAAGGGATATTTATTATAATCACACAATCTCTACTATTCATGAATGGCCCTTAGAGAAGGGATTGTGTATCTTTACCTAAGAGTCACCTCCAAAATACAAATAGTTGTGGACAGGGACATTAAACAATGTCCGCCTATTTTTTTGTCCTTACACGTTATAGCTGTAATAATAATCTGTTACCCAGTCAAAGGGTTGAGATCATATTCTAACACTGATTTTTACATATCTATATTCAGAAAAGGGAATATTACGAATCTTACTTTAATATTGCTTAAACTGAATACTAGGATATATTCTTCAATATGGAAACTGGTCAAAAACCGGTAAATCTAAAAACATAGCGAAAATACAAACTTAATTTATTTCATCAACATAGCTATAGTGACTAATCCTTGGTCACATAAACCATTTATATATTATAGCCTCGTTTATAATTACCTGTATAAACATGACTTGGGTCACAGAATCAGTAACGCTCACTCAGGAGTCGGAGTTTCAGAATGCTTCTTTTTAGATGGCAGCTATTTAAACACTCGCGCTTTAGCGTCTTAACCCTATTGGAGATGAAACGCAGACTATCACGTGTTGATACATCCCTGAGTGTTGAGGCCATCTTGTAATGTGCTACAGACACTCGTTTTAGCAAGTCTATGTTTATGATAAGACACAATGTCCTGCATAGATTGGAGCATAAGTGAAATTTTCCTCAACTGTAGTGTAATCTTTGAAAATATGTCACAACAGTGTTAGTCAACACGCAAACTATCAAGGGGGCAATATGCCCAAGATTACTGCAGCCATCTTGTAACGTTTTTTAAAAGTCTATGACCGTGATATAGCACAATATCATCCACAGATTAGAGCATAAGTGTCAAGTTCCTCAATGATAGTGGAATCTTTGAAAGTATATTACAACCGAATAAGTCATGTTCGGTACTAGACAATGTCTGAGATACAAATGGCCTGTTAAGTCCCAATATGTCTATAAAGCTCGCGGCCATCTTGAGATATGTTAAAAGATGAAAAATGATAGCTTCTAACAACAGAGAGCTGCAGTCTTCTTAATAAATACAGATTGCTCAAATATAAGAAAACATTTTTTAGATTGATAACCGCGTTTGTCTTAAATATCACAGAATGTTTGAAGGATGTAGATATTTCAGCTGAAAACTCAGGTATAGATTAGTGCAAGAAGTATAGTTACAGTGGATGTTAAGATCGAGGGACATCTTATTCACCAAAAGAGAGAGTATGCATACATTGCCTGCAATACAATGTTATAAAGAATGCCTTAGTAATAACACTCATGGCGGTTGGTGACATCATTAATATAATTCCTCACAAATTATATCTCAATAAGGCTTTCCTACTTTATTACAGTTGGTCTTTGACAATAGTAAACAGTGATACCGGTTATTCTGCAAATTCTCAAAAACATAAGATAAGAAGTTAGACAATGTATACATTAAGAAAAGCAAATTCAAATACACATACTCTTCCAACATTTCAGAAATTTCATATAGAGATACATTCCGATTTACAGAATACAGGATAAGGTAAGCCATTCAGTTGACATATTTAAACCTTTATTAATATTATCAGTGCAACAGATCCATCTGCTTTCTTTTAAAGTAAGCACTTGCTCTACATTGGCCTGTCTCTTTGTTGGCTTAACAACTTCAATGACCCACCAGAGCATATCCTTTTCTGAATGTCCAGATTTAAAACAACATTCTACTAAGGGGCCTTCTTAACCTTACATCGAATATGTGATTGGTGTAGCAGAATTTGTTTCTTCACGACCTGTGTTGTGTTTCCTATGTAGTATAACCCACATGGGCATCTGATACAGTATACTACATTTGATGTTTTACAAGTGGAAAATTTGTAAGGACAATTGAGACACCATTGACATACATATTTTATGTATTGCATTTGTAGTGTCCTATTATTGGTGTCAATTGTCTCATATTGTCAACTATATTAATGTTAATCTCTTCATATGCGTTTTCCAAAGGATCATTCAGGTTTGACCCTCTCTTAAAAGAGAACATAGGTTTGTTTTTTAGTTCAGGTCAACCTTTGAAGCGAGACCAGTGTTTGTTCACAATTTCTTTGATGTTATTAGAGTGAGTTCCAAAGGTTGAAACGCACACTAGGGGGCCCATTAGGATGGCGGGCGGACTACTGTCTGCCCGCCACCCTAGCTGTGCTGGGACTGGCCGCCAGTGGTACGGCGGTACCGCCCCGGTGATTAGGATGCTACCGCCACCATGGCGGTGGCATCCTCCATTCCCAGGATTCTCCATTCACAGCACCGCCCGCCACAATGCTGAGAATGCACTATGTGCATTGTCTTGCACAAGGTGACAGGCACCACAAGGTGCCTGTCACCATGCCCATGACAATGCAGGGGGTACCATAGGTAACCCCCATGTGCACCCCCCACACCCACAATACCCTGGGGGCCCACAACGGGCCCCAGAAAGCAGAATCTGCATGCCTTTCCATGGCCGCAACGCCACCACGGAAAGGTATGTTTCCGACCCCATAACAATATGGATGGCGGTGTCTAGCAGACAGCGCCACCATATTAAACCCTTGTTGACCGGTCGGAAAAGGAGCGGACGGTCTTCCCGTACACCGCGGTACCCCCACCATACTAATATGGCGGGGGGTAAATGGGTAGCAGGCGGGGAAGGATGTAGGGCGGATTGCCACCGCCATGCGGGTGGTGGCGATCCGCCCTACATCATAATGACCCCCTAAGTGTGGTTGTTTAGGTCGTTCTTTGACCTCTAGAAATGCCTCTGTTTTATTGTACCCCTTTTAAGTGACTTTTTCAGTAATTTGGTTGGATAGCTTTCAGTTTATCCTTCAATTTTCTTGTCTCTAAAAATAGTCTTCTTTACCTGTGCGGTTTCTGCGAAGTCGCAGAATCTGCCCAAAGGGCAACCCATCTTTTAACGCTTGAGGATGATGACTGTTATAATCCAAAAGCTTATTCCTCACTGTGGGCTTTGTGTACAAGGTCGTATAAAGACAGTTGTTCCCGTCTTCCTTTATTGTTATAGCAAGAATATTCATACTACTAGAGCCTGACTCAATAGTGAATTTCAAATGTGGATTCCTGGCATTTAGCCATGTGTGGAAGGGATCCAGTTGATCTTTGTTGCTCCGCCACATGAGAAAAACATTGTCAATATATCTCAACCAACGAATGATGTTAGCTGAAAAAGGATTTAATGCATCAAAGATGCATTCACTTTCGAAGGTTGAGACATAGATGTTTGCTATATGTGGGGCATAAACTGCACCCATAGCAACACAGTTCAACTGCTGATAAAAGGTATTTTCGAAAAGAAAAAGTTCTCACACAGTGATATTCTTATACATTCAATGATAAAGGCTGTTGGTACTTTGTGCGGCCTTGTTTTTGTTTCTAGCAAACCATCCAGAACCATGAGTATATCATTTTGAGGGATGCTTGTATATAGACTTTCAATGTCCAATGAGACTAGTAATTCATGGGCGGGATCCTTCTTTTATTCCCATAATTATTTTTCCATGGTGAAATAGTTTTTGGAACTTATGTCTGTCTGTCACCAGGAGTCAAGATAGTGACTTCAGAGATTGTGCAATTGATGTGGTTTAAGTTCCTGGGGCTAAGGAATAGTCTTAGCTTATTTTCTTCCTTCGCATTGCAAGGGATGTCACAAAGCTTGCCAATTCACCCAGGGCTGCTCCAACTATTCTCCCTCTAGCTGGGTCCCCTGTCATAAAGCAGTATGGTTTCAAGAAACAATAGATGGGATAAGCTATCTCTGGTGAATATTTCACAAAATCTACAACCGCGAGAGGTGGAAGGGGGAGACCTGAATGCACTAGTTCAAGTTCAAGTTCAAGTTTAACATTTGTATAGCGCACTACTCACCCAGAGGGTCTCAAGGCGCTTGAGGGAGGGGGGTGCTTTACTTATCGAATATCCAAGTTTTTAGTTGTTTTCTGAAGGAGAGGTGGTTCTGTGTAAGGCGGAGGTGGGTGGGGAGAGAATTCCAGGTTTTGGCCGCTAAGTAGGAGAAGGATCTTCCCCCCATGGTGGATCTATGGATGCGTGGAATTGCGGCGAGGGCTTGATTGGATGATAGTAGTTGGCGGGTGGGGGTGTAGAAGGACAGGCGCATGTTGAGGCATTCGGGTCCTAGGTCGTAGAGGGCTTTGTGTGCATGGGTGAGGAGACGGAACGTTATTCTCTTGTTGACGGGGAGCCAGTGGAGGTCTTTCAGGTGACCGGAAATGTGAGCTTGGCGGGAGATGTCTAGTATGAGTCTGGCTGAGGTGTTTTGGATGCGTTGGAGTTTTTTCTGTAGTTTGGCTGTGGTTCCGGCGTAAAGGGTGTTCCCATAGTCCAGTCGGCTTGTGACCAGTGCATGGGTGACCGTCTTTCTTGTTTCGGTGGGGATCCAACGGAAGATTTTTTTGAGCATGCGTAAGATGTTGAAGCATGATGCTGAGACGGCCCTGACTTGTCTGGTCATCGAGAGGGAGGAGTCCAGGATGAAGCCCAGGTTACGTGCGTGGTCCGTAGGTATGGGTGCGTTTCCCAGGGCCGGTGGCCACCATGAGTCGTCCCAGGTGGAGGGGGATGAACCTAGGATGAGGACTTCCGTTTTGTCCGAGTTCAGTTTTAAGCGGCTGTTCTTCATCCACTCTGCTACTTCTTTCATCCCTTCGTGTAGGTTGGTTTTGGCGGTGTTTGGGTCTTTGGTGAGGGAGAGGATCAGCTGTGTGTCGTCAGCGTAGGAGATGATGTTGAGGTTGTGCTGGCGAGCGAAGGAAGAGAGGGGGCTCATGTATACGTTGAAGAGGGTGGGACTGAGTGATGATTCTTGTGGTACGCCGCAGATGACTTCGGTGGCCTCTGATCTAAAAGGGGGGAGGCGGACTCTCTGGGTTCTTCCGGCGAGGGACGAGATGATCCAGTCCAATGCTTTTTCTTGTATTCCGATGTTGCTGAGGCGTTGTATAAGGGTGCTATGTCAGACTGTGTCGAAGGCTGCGGAGAGGTCAAGTAGGATGAGGGCGGCTGTTTCTCCATTGTCCAGTAGTGTTCGAATGTCGTCTGTTGCTGCGATGAGGGCGGCCTCGGTGCTGTGTTTGGCTCGGAAGCCGGACTGTGAAAGGTCGAGGGATTTGTTGGATTCGAGGAAGGCGGCGAGCTGACTGTTGACGGCTTTCTCAATGACTTTGGCAGGGAATGGGAGGAGCGAGTTGGGGCGGTAGTTCTTGAGTTCAGTGGGGTCTGCTGTAGGTTTCTTCAGGAGGGCGCTGAGTTCGACATGTTTCCAGCTTTCCGGGAAGGTAGCGGAGTTGAGGGAGCAGTTGATGACGTCTCGGAGATGGGGTGCGAAAATGGAGTCTGCTTTGTTGAAAATGTGGTCGGGACATGGGTTGGTTGGTGATCCTGAGTGGATGGAGTTCATCAGGCGGATGGTGTCTTCAATGGTGATTGGGTTCTAGGCGCAAAGGTTGTTGTTTAGATCCGAGGTGGGTGGGGTGGACTGGTCTCCGGACTGGTTTTCAAAGCTGTTATGTATGTCAGCGATTTTGTTGTGGAAGAATGAGGCTAGGGAGTCGCAGAGGTCTTGGGAGGGAGTGATGTCGTTGGTGCCGGCGGTGGGGTTGGTAAATTCTTTGACGATGTTGAAATAGTTCCTTGCTGTTGTGGGCGCTGTTGTCGAGTCGATCCTTGAATGCTGATTTCTTGGTGGATCGGATCAGTTGGTGGTGTTTACGGGTTGCGTTCTTGAAGGTGGCCAGGTTGTCTGTGGTTGAGTTTTTTCTCCAGGCTTTCTCGAGGGTGCAACAGAACTTCTTGGATTTCTTAAGGTCATCGTTGAACCAGGGGGCTTTTTTGCTACTTTGCTTGATTTGATGTTTTTTCAAGGGTGCTAATTTGTCAGCGCTGTGGGTGATCCATTGTGTGAGGTTGGTGGCTGCAAGGTTTGGGTCCGATGATTTTGCAGGAGGGTTTTGGCGAAGCGATGTGAAGAGTTGGTCGGTGGTAATTTTGTTCCAGTTTCTGCGGGGAATTGGTTGTGGGTGGTTGTGGGTCGTAGTCTTTTTGTAGTTGAAGTGAACGCAGCTGTGGTCAGTCCAATAGAGAGCTGTGGTGTGATTAAAGGAGATGTTCTTGCTGGAGGTGAAGATTGGGTCGAGCGTGTGTCCGGCATAGTGGGTAGGGGTGTTAACAAGTTGTTTGAGTCAGAGATTGGCGAGGTTGTCCAGAAGGGTGGTGGTGTTGCTGTTGTTGTTCTTTTCCAGGTGGAAGTTGAGGTCTCCCAGTAGAATTTAGTCCTCAGAGGGGAGGGCGTGTGGGCTGATGAAGTCAATGATGTCTTCGCTGAATTGTGTGCAGGGTCCTGGTGGCATGTAGATGAGGGTGCCTCTGAGTGTGGTCTTGGGGTGGGGCACACCAACACCAACACCAAAGAATAGTGTAAGGGAAAGCTTGTCACCACTAAAAAAGGTGATGGCTAGTTCATTAACAAAATCAGTGAATATTCACATCCCTGCAGTGCTCCTATGGGGTAGGAGCTGAGTCTATGGGGCCCATTAGGATGACGGGCAGATCGCCACTGCCCATATGGCGGTGGCGATCCACTTGTCATTCTCCACCGCCCGCCTAACATTTACCCCCGCCATATTATGATGGCTGGGGGCATAGGCGGAAGGAAAGACCGTGTACCGGTTTTCCCCCGGTAGGCAATCCGCCTGATTACCTACTCGGTCGAAAAGGTAAGCAATATGGTGGAGGTGCCTTACAGGCACTGCCATCCATATTAGGATGATGGCGGTGAATTTCCTTTCCATGGCGTAGACTCTGCCATGAAAAGGCATGCAGTCTTTTCTTTGGGAACCTGTTGCGGGCCCCCAGGGTTGGCTGCACTTGGGGGGTACCCATGGTACCCCCGACATTTGCATGCACAAGGTGGCAGGCACCGCATGGTGCCTATCACGTTGTGCATGCAAATGCACCACATGCAGTTTTTATTTTGCAGAGGGTGCCACAATGTAAAATATGCGTGATACGCCCACCACAGCTGGACTGGCGCACCACTGGTGGGCAGCCTGCATCCTGTTGTTTGCCCGCCATCATAATGATGCCCTAAGTCTCTTTCGTAGCTTTGCATTTCATGGCAGCTATCAGGAGTTCCAGGAAACCGGCAAAGGCACAGTGAATTTTAGTTTGGCCATCAAAGGAGCACCTCAGCTCAGCGTAGACCTGCAAATGTTGGAGGTCTCAGTGAAAAGAGTCCAAAAAGTATGTAATTTGTTGATTTGCAATTGGAAAAGAAGAACAAACTTCCAGTCCACCTTTCAGTCCACAATGTCCCACAGGAAAAAAATATTTTTTGAGGGATGAAACAAGGAAGTGCAGAGTGAACACCAGGAGGTGGTTGGAAAAAAGCATACATGTAATGCCACACATTTTAAATAGTGACACATGGAAGATAGAACACCAACAACATCACATATTTGAAGTAATCATAATCACTATCCACCAGTACTTATTATTGGTGCTATCTTTCCACCTGTATTTCAAGCTCTTGTATATTGCTTGCTCAGAACCACCCCTCCAAATATCATGCAGTATAAGAAATAAAATACAACAAGTACGGTAAAATATATCGAAGTCACCTCAGAGCTCTCTGGTCATGTACACAAATTCAACCTGTAGCCTTGTGTTACACAAGGACGCATAATTCCCTTAGAAATATCCCTATAACTTCCATTTCCCCATACAAATGTCACCTATCAATAAACTATTTAATTAGATTGGGTTTGCAGTACCTTGCCTGATGATTGTATTCCTTTGAATAGAGCAGCAGCCACCATTATCCATGCTAGTAGGAGGCACAGGGCAAGAGGCCACACAACCACTCCAGTCTCATCAAGTCCACTTGAGCGACGGAGTGCCACCTTGCTGTAAATATCCAGAATTGTTTTATGAGTTTAGGCTTCCTATGACATAATTATAAGTTTACACCTTTTCAATTGAATCATATTGCACTTTAAGTGATGGACGATTGGCTGAAGTTAAGATATAAGAGTTTTTTAATTTGCAATGCATGTGACTATAATCATGTACATTCAGTTGCTCCTTGGTGCCAATTAGCAGAGTAGTTATTAAAAGATAGGTATGTCACGTTTGTTCCAGAAATATGCCACTATCGTTTTAGATGGCTTCTTCTGCATTCCAGTCATTACGCATTTCCCATGTGCCAGTGACTCTTCTAATGATGTTCCAGCTGAACATTTACATATCACAATAGATACCCATCTCAATTACATTTTGTTTGGCCATATATGTTTATGTATCCACAATTTAAACCCTAACATAGTTGCATCCCTATATGGCATTTATCATTTTCTTTGCTTAAACATGTATTACATAATTTAAATTACTCGCACAAAGCCTGTTAACACACAAGGCACACATTTCAGTCTCTCAGAGTAAATTCAAAGATTATGCGTAGATACTTCATGATTACCATTTGGCATCACTATCGGTCAGATTATAGCATGAAAAATCACATGTCTTTAGGGTAGTTTGTTTAGTACTAAAAGTATGGGGATATTTTCCTAAAGTCCTGCGCCATGTTTTTTGACAATGCAGGTGTTTGGAGGACTTATTGTTACTGATTCTTGAAAATATATTTAGTTGGCCTTCAAGTAAACCCAGTTATATATTACTCTCTCACCCCAAGCTATTGGTAGCTTGGTGTATCATTCAACTTACTGTGGTGTGCTTGTATTGCAATGCATGTGTGATTAGTTTACATCTGAAAATAGCGCTGAATCACCACACATTTAATTATCTAATGCATGTATTGCATAGAGAAATCTATTCTTATTATTATCATTACAATAAATTATTTTTTTTTAGGAATTGACCTCGAGCCATCAAAACCATTACCTATTTTACCAACCTCATGTCTACATCAATTCCCAACATTGCCACAATGACCAATATTATCACCACCATCCCCATGATTATCACCACCAATATTATCAGCAATAGTACCACTAGAACCCTTACTATCTCCGTTACAACTATTACCACCACCACTGTGCCACTGTGATCGCCATTATTATCACCATCACCATTGCAAATACCACTATTGCCATTACAATTTGTGTATGCCTAAGTTTGCATACTTTACCACATACAAACCAGACATATTGGAGTTGCCAGAGCTTGAATGTAGAGCCCTTGCTTTGATGAGGGGAAGATATGCTAAGTAAAGGTATGTTCTGCTATGGGTCCTGTTTCTTTTGCATTGCAGCCTTTCTAGCTACATTTCCCACATTTGTACGATGTTCACTTTTTTGAAAATCGTGATGACTTTTTGTGCACCACCTTGTTTGAATTTTTACCTGCTTCCAAAGAATCAATATTTATTTAGTGTACAGGGTTAAAAAAATCTCTTCAGCCTGAGGCTGTACAATGACTATATTCCAGCGTAAGACCGCTGTGCATTTGTGTCGGTCTAATAAGCCGTTGACATTCCACAGCAACACGTGGATTGACGGCCTAGGCATTATGTCAGCGGCCATGATAGGTGATACCTGGTCTAGGACGTGTATGCAGACAGGGGTGTGTAAATGTGCATGTGGGCCGACAGTGCTGTGTGGTGTTGCGTGCCCTAAGGGCATACCCAACCATGGTAAAAGGAGCATGCGTCATTCAATGATAGCTGAAACAAAAAACAAGAACAAACATAACATCAATGGGAAAAAACCCTTCCTAACTCTCCCCCCGTCCCCACCCCCCACCCTACACTTCAATTACGGAAGCATCTGTCGACCCCCCCATGTAAAGACTACCAAACTAAAACTGTACCTCTGTACGAACAGATCTAGAACAGAGCGGCATCAGCACACGCTGAATAAACCGAATAGTTCAGTAGTGTCTTGTACTCCCACCGATGGATTGACCCATCCCACTGATTAAAAGGAGAACATACGGAGCCCGGCATGCCCTCAGAGGGTGGGAGTGCGGGAAAGGTTGGACTCTGGACCAGGGGATCCCACCCGGCTTGGCGATGTGGACTGTCCGGGAGGTCCCTCGGTAGAGCGGTGTCTGCTGCGAGGCGGGGAGTCTGACTGGCTGGAGGAGTCTCCATGCCCACGAGCCGCTACACTCTGGGATCGAGGTACTGCTGCTAACTGATATACACAAGTGTTCCCCAAGTGGGTTGTGATCCACACCTCTCCTCTTCACGTGGGCACCTTACTCCTCCAATAAAAGTTACCTGTCCCTGCCTCTGCAACACCAGTGATGCTGCAGCAGGTCTGCAGACACAGCAAGGCTGTTAAAAACTTATTGTATATATATATATATATATATATATATATATATATATATTCACAGAAAAAAACATAGGTTTTAGGCCATATATAGTTAGGGATTTGCATTTACAAAACCTTATTTTACTCGCATAAAACCATTGAAATTCGCATATATAGTTAGATGCGCTAACTATATATCGCGCACCCGCAATCCACTGCTGATGATGTCACATATTACATCATTCATGACATGGCCAGTGACATCACTGATGACATCACTGATGACATCATCCAGTGACTGTATGTTTCTGTAAAGTTAAAATATGTCTTACATATTGAAGAATGAGTGGATGTATAAGTGTCTGGATGAAGGATTTAGTAGGTGCATGACTGACTGTATGAGAGAGTGATTAAATGTGTCTCACTGAGTGCATGGGTTAGTGACTAAACTATCTTAATTTGTGCATCATTATATCTGTTGTTCTATGAACTGCTGCATGTGTTGATCAGTAGCTATATGAGTAACTGTATGGGTTATTGATTGGTTGCCCAAGTATTTGTATGGAAGAGTGAGTGTGTGTGGGGGTGGCTGGGAGGTGTATGACTGTGCATACATGTGTGAACAGTTTATTTACTAGATCTATGGGTTCAAAACTGCATGTGGAAACAGCTGTATGGGTGGTTGACTGTGTACGAGTGTATTGGTGAGTGAATGGATATCTCAGTGCTACATGTCAAAGTAAGTACATATGTAAAACACAGTACATGTGAAAGTTCACATATATAAATTACTGTGTATCAGAGCCAGTGAATGTGTGAGTGGCTGTATGGATCATTGTGAACTTGTATCAGGGATTGTATAAAAGAGTAAATATGTGTTAGTATATGTTTGAATAAGTAAGGTGTGTATAACTGTATAGTTGAGGATATGGAGGTGTGATTGATTCAGTGCATGACTGACTAGGTGTGTGAGTAACTCCATGGATGAGTGACAGTCTGTGAGTGTCTGTTTACTCTGAGTGTATCTAAGGTTATATTAGAGTCTGAAGAGGTTGATCGTATTATCACATGATTGATGTCATCAGTGATGTTGTCAGTGATGTCATTTGAGTTGTCATCAGTGATGTCATTTGAGTTGTCATCAGTGATGTCATCAGTGATGTCACTGACCATGTCATGAATGATGTAATATGTGACATCATCAGCAGTGGATTGCGGGTGCGCGATATATAGTTAGCGCATTTGACTATATATGCGAATTTCAATGGTTTTATGCGAGTAAAATAAGGTTTTGTAAATGCAAATCCCTAACTATATATGGCCTAAAACCTATGGTTTTTTCTGTGAATTTCATTGGTTTTTTAATAGCAAATGCTGTCAAATGTCAAGTACATGATAGGTAAAAACATTTTCGTGTTTATGCACGCTGATGTGCTTTGAACGCTGCCCCCCCTTCCCCCCCCTCTTTTCTCTTAGCAGTACTCTCTCTTTGCAGATAGTGAAGGGTAGTTAACGCAGGCCTTTGCCCCCGTTGTAATCCGTCGTGCCTGCTTCTCTCTCTATTTGATTGATTGTTATCCAAGCATTTACTGTTTTAGAATTGCTTCTCTTTGGTTCATTCTGTATTTACAAACAAGCACAGAGTCGCAATACTCTGTTTAGTCTTTGCACATAGTGAAAAATAGTTTAAAAAAACAAAAGGAATCGAGCAAAATCAGTAGGCCACTAATGGGATCTCTTTTTGACCTCGCTAAAATAGAAACATTATGAACAACCCCTCATGAGAAATACGAAACTAGTGAGAGGAACTGAGCTCGACACCAGGATGGCTGCAAGACAGCTCGGCTCTGCCGCCCACCCCGCCCCACCCCACCCAAAATAACGACAAACCCTATGCAAATATTATAAATATATACAACACACCAGCAAAGTAACAGGGTAAAACATTTTATTAAATAACTATTTACATAACTATTTTATACTTTTTGTTGCCCGATCCGGCTAGCTCAATCGATCGAGCATGAAACTCATGCACTCTGATAGCAAGCGTTGCTGCTGATGCTATGCAGACCAAAACTGGTTTCCAGTTTGTACATTCTTCTAGATTTTTCCATCCAAGGCTGGTTGAGTTTGTAGAACGATGGCTTCAGATTTTCAACATACGGTGTGGTGGCGCGGACTGGGAGGGGGCGCTTGGCTCCTGCCCCCTCCCAAGTAAGATTTTCATACGTGAGTGTACGTTCATGGTTTTGGTCCCTGAGTTGCTTCGATGTCACTGCCATGCTCAAATGGCAGAAGTCCTGGATGTTGGGTGCCATAGTTCAGAGTTCTGAGCAGCGCTTGTAACACTGTCTGAAGCTTATTTGCACCTACTGCAGCTTCACTATTCTCAAAGTAAGTGGGGACCGTTTGTGGACGTGACTGCATTGTTAAACAATGTGATGCAGTGCCTCCCTGAACCGCTTGACGGAGGCCCCCGAGGGGCGGTGAGATGGCACTTAGCTCCTGCCCCCTCCCCAAGTCGTGTTGCCCTGGTGTGGCGTGAGATCGCCCCCGACATAGGCGGCCGGCTCCCGGGGTCCGGCGGAACTTTTTGCCTTTTGATGACTCTTCCATTCTGGACCTTGTCCCACAATCCGTTTGACCTGAAGACATGCTGTAGTGGGGCGCCCCTTTACCGTTTCAGTTGCCATTCCGCCCGCTTTTGCTACACTGGGCCTCTTCCGCCATTCAGCTGTTTACCGCCCGCTCTTGCGACTACAGCGTCTCGCTCACCATGTAGTTGAGTTGCTCCCGCTCTTGCGATGCAACGATAGGCGGCTGCCACAGGACTCTCAAAATGGCGGCCGGCTCTTCAGATTTGGGCGTGGTCCACTAAAATGGCCCTGGGACACCTTGGAACTCGGACGCTTGCCTGGTAGGGCTTGGGTCCCATTCTCGAAAGCGTCCCCTCAGCCTTGAAGATTCTACAAAAGTCTTGGGGGCCCCCGACTCCCGCAGGTTTCTGGTGGGGAGCGGCTGCCATGATTGCTCGTGGAATGGCCACGACTGAGCTACGAGATGGTGGTGCTCTCACGCTGACGCCAGCTTCAGTCTGAAACATCCAGAAACACTGTAGACTACCAATTCGATCAGTTCCGGTAGCGCCCCAACATGACCCGGTAGAGAAGAACTTGCCCTCCCCTCTTTGACTGATGGTTCTTGTTGCCTGTCCCTTCTGTTGTCATTTAACAGAACTTTTTAGACTGCTGAAAGGGGTTGTGTTCCGAACGCTGGTTGGTGGAGACATTTTGACTATATTCTGGACCTACGTTGTCGCGTAATGCGTTATATGACACGCCGCGTTAGCGCACCCGGAAGTGCTCCGGTGCGCGAAGCGCAGCTTCCCGGAAGCGATCCGGGGCGCGGCGCGCAGCGCGTAACGTAAGCATAACAGGTCATGTGACTTGTTAATAAAACTTTTCATTGGTTCATTTTACTTTTGTTATTTTAATGATGAAAAGCTTGGTCATATGACCTAAAAATTACGATATTTATTGGTTTCGAACATTATTTTTTCTTAAACATATATGTTATAATGTTCCAGGCTAATGTACTTTCCCGGAAAAATTACAACTGTCCTGCAAGTAAAATATATTCCTTTTTCGAGAAAAAGGGCGTTTCTTCGTCCCATGACGGAGCCGTTGAGTAAAAGAGGCTCGGCCTGCTGTCTTAGTCGCCGATACGCCTGATTATCAGATTCTTATCGATCACTTTATGTTGCAGGAGTGGAAAACACAACTGCCCTTGACCATTTATCTTTACTGCGTTCCTGCGTATTATACCTTTTATCCGTCATGTAATTGCACTGCTTTATTTCACTTGCCTTTTACTGATTCGAAAACAGTGACTAAAATTAAAAACTTTACCAATGTAAATACTACTACCATGTTTTGTTTTAAAAACCTTTATTGTGAAAATGTCAGTATACAATACGTGCCTATAACCACGTGGGCCGGCCACGGAGCAAACTGAAATCGTATATGAGGAGGAGACATTTACATTGTAGAAGAACGTAACGAGCGGGCCATTAGGTTGCAAGAACTAAGGTGTCTAACAGTTGCGGAATCGGTGGACGTACATTTTGTAATTAAAATACGACAGGGCCACTTTCAATAAAATTATCTAGATATACATTTGCGGGCAAGTACCATGGGTGACGTTAATTCGAACTTTCAATAGTACAGTAATCAATAACACATCAGAACTTAATATCAATAGGGATGTCGAAATATTCAATCAATTCTCGTCCCCGCCCGCCATGAGCATCAAAACTGCATTCATATCTCGTGATATCAAAGTTGTTCAACCAGTACACAACAAGGAGTTACGAGTCCCATTTATACCGGCGCCATTTTGGGCGAGGCCGGGCAGGTCCAGGATATAGTCAAAATGTCTCCACCAACCATCGGCCAGACCAGAACCCCTTTCGGCCCTTTATGCTACAAGATGGTGTCTTCCATTCAGAAAATATTGTTGGCAGCATTTTGAAAGGAAAGATAAACAGCCGTTCTCCTAGTGAGTCTCACATTGTTACATTTAGGAAGAATGTTGAAGAGTAGTATGTTGAAAATCTGAAGCCATTGTTCTACAAACTCTCAACCAGCCTTGGATGGAAAAAAAAATCCTGAAGAATGTACAAACTGAAAACCAATTTTTGTCTGTATAGCATCAACAGCAACGCTTGACTCAGCTTTGTGTGAAGCCGCCATTTTGATTCAATCAATATCGTCCCCCTGCACACATTCAGGGACCTGGTCGTGTCTTCAGGTCAAACGGATTGTGCGGAAAGGAAAAGGAAAAAAGTTCCGCCGGACCCCGGGAGCCGGCCGCCTATGTCATGGGCGATCTTTGGCCACACCAGGGCAATAGTGAAGCTGCAGCAGGTGCAAATAAGCTTCAGACAGTGTTACAAGCACTGCTCAGAACTCTCAACTATGACACCACCTCGGTGCCATCCGGATCTTGGCGCCTTGTGCTGGTTCCGGCCTATTCACACATCGGTCCGCTACTGACACCACCTCACAGGCCAACGGGGCACCCCACGCCGACTTTCGGCGCAGCATTGTAGGATGGCCACACCAGAGCAGCAACTTGCTAAACACCACCTCGGTGCCATCCAGATCTCGGTGCGTTGTGCTGCCTTCGGCCTACTGTAGCCGCAAGTGCGGACGCAACTCAACTGGATAGCCAGTGAAACACCAAGGGGCGCCCCACTGCAGCCGAGGACCCTCCCTCTAGGGGGCGACGCACAGCATCACCAATGCAGTCAGATCCTCAAACAGCCCCCACTGACTGACGCGACCTCAGAGGCCAACGGGGCGCCCCACGCCGACTTTCGGCGCAGCATTGTAGGATGGCCACACCAGTGCGGCAACTTGCTGGACACCACCTCGGTGCCATCCGGATCTCGGCGCGTTCGAGTCACTGTACCGCAAGAGTGACCGCAACTCAGCTGGACACGCCGTCTTTCGGCGCAGCATTGTAGGATAGCCATACCAGTGTAGCAACTTGCTGGACACCACCTCGGTGCCATCCGGATCTCGGCGCGTTGTGCTGCCTTCGGCCTATTCGCACATCGGTCCGCTACTGACGCCGCCTCACGTGCCAACGGATTTTCTACGCTTTTTATAGCCCTATGCCGCATAACAGGTCATGTGACTTGTTTATAAAACTTTTCATTGGTTCATTTTACTTTTGGTTTCCTAATGATGGAAGGCTTGGTCATATGACCTAAAAATAACACTTTTCATTGGTTTAGAACATTTTTTTCCCAAACGATGAAAGCCTCACCTTGTTTCTGGATGTTTCAGACTGAAGCTGGCGTCAGCATGAAAGCACCACCATCTCGTGGCTCCGTCGTGGTCATTCCGCGAGCAATCATGGCAGCCGCTCCCCACCGGAAGCCTGCAGGAGTCGAGGGCCCCCAAGACTTTTGTAGAATCTTCACGGCTGAGGGGACGCTTTCGAGAATGGGGTCCAAGACCTAGCAGACAAGCGTCCGAGTTCCAAGGTGTCCCAGGGCCATTTAAGTGGACCAGGCCCAAAAAGGAAAGAGCCTGCCGCCATTTTGAGAGTCCTGTGGCAGCCGCCTATCACTGAACCGCAAGAGTAGGCGCAACTTAGCTGAATGGCGGATTTTGGCACAGTGTACCAAAAGCGGGCGGAATGGCAACTGAAACGGTAAAGGGGCGCCCCACTACAGCACACAATCCGCCACCTGGGGAGGCCCGTTCACGCCGCCTCTACCACCCCCCCCCCCCCCCCCGGGGCGCCCCACGCCGTTTTTCGGAGCAGCTTTGTAGGATGCCAAAACCAGTGCGACAACTTACTGGACATCACCTGGGTGCCATCCACATCTCAGCGCGTTCTGCTGCCTTGGGACTATTCGCACAACAGACCGCTACTGACGAGGCCTCCCCGCGCACCCCCCGGGACGCCCCACGCCGTTTTTCGGAGCTGCATTGTAGGATACCAAAAACCAAGGCGGCACCCAGGTAACATCACCTGGGTGCCGTCCAGAACTCAGCACGTTGTGCTGCCTTGGGACTATTCGCACAAAACACAGCTACTGACCATTGTTGCTTCTTTTTTCAAAAAAATGTTTAAATGTATTTACTGTTTTTGTTGCGTTCTATATATTTATAAGTTATTAAAGTGTTATAATCCTACTACTTTGTTGGAGTATATTTTTAATGTGACACATAATTGTAAAAACTTTGATGTACAAAGAGGCATCCCTGGAATCTTCCGCTTCAGGCTCGGTCCCACACACCCTCACAGTGAGAATCCCCTCCCCAAGCACAATACAGGATGGTTATCAGATAGTAGGAACCCGTATGGTGTGACGGATCTCATCGGGTGGGGGCCTTGATCTACTGTAACTCCTTTGAACAGGGGTGATTCTCTACAGCTGGAGCCATAAACTACATCGGCAGGGCTAAGTGATAGACTGAGACCGGCCTGCACAATCAGACACAGAGGAAGAGGAGTGTCAGAGAGTGCGGTAGTGAATAGGGTGAAAGGGAGGTGTCGGGCGGGCACGGGGTGTGATTCTCAGAGAAGAACAGCGCAGATGGGAGGAGGTTTCTGGCCCATGCATGAGAGAGAGAGAGCGGGGGTAACCAGTGCGTGGGGGAGAGGCTTGCGAGGGTGGGGAGCCGTGCTGAGGATCGACGGCGTGCAGAGAGTGGGTCTGGTCAAGGCATCTAAAATGGCTGCCGTGCACGACAAAATTGTGGCATTGGAAAAAAGGCAAGATAGCGCAGACAATGTTTATCAATAAGGATTAATTTATAACAAAATTTTATATCGTAGTGACAAAATGGCGGTCAACAGTTCCTGATTTCCATCGAATTGAACGTTAACAGACGTCACGCAGCAAAAAAAAAAAAAACGCTCACGCACAGCCGCTGAAAGACATGTATCAACATATATGAGCCTCCTCAGCCACCCTCAGAAAACATAAGGGGTCAGGATACGTCTCCCGTCCCCCCTTATACCCTGTAATTTAATTAAAACGAAACACAAAATGGCGAATTCCCGTTTCGCTACCAGTTTGCGGCCCAGTTCGCGGCCCGGGAAGCGCTTCTACCGTGAAAAATCAATTTTTTTTTATTTTCCCCACGGGACCCTTTAATAACCCCAACATCATTCCTAGGGGGTCAAGAGGGGTCTACCTTGCCCCCTTTCATTAAATTCCCCCTTCTTTTTTCACCTCTTCTTGTCTCTCGATCCTACCGAGAGACAAGATGGCGGCCGCACCGGACTGTTTAGAATGTTGACAGACGCCGGAGAGCCAATCAGCTTCGCTATGCAAAGCTCCGTGACGCAAAAAGTACGCGATCTGGAGCGCTATCTGGGACGCTGTCACAGATATATAAATTTTTTAAAACGTTAATTTCTCTAAATCCACTGGAGCACATATATTGAGACCCAGCAAAGGCACATCGGGCTAACAGTCCCTACAATTTTGCCAAGTTTCGTGCAAATCCATTCAGCTGTTCGAGCTAAAAGTGAGGCCAAACGCCCTATGGAAATTAACATGGGAAAAACGCGTTTTGGGACCCCCCTTTTTTCTCGGCCCCCCCTTAACGAAACCCCCCCAAAATTTCAGGGGCTACTCAGAAACAAAATGTGCCATTTTTCTGAAAATTTCAGCTGATTCCGTCCACAAACGCCAAAGTTATTAGACATAGAATTTTCAAAAGTCCCATAGAGAAAAAATCCTAAGTATATATACCTACTGGCGATAGCCAGTAGGTAATATATATATATATATATATATATATAAATATATATATATATATATATATATATATATATATATATATATTTATAAATGTATGTATGTATATATATATATATATATATATATATATATATATATATATATATATATATATATATATATATATATATATATATATGTATTATCTGCTGGTAGTTATAGTTAGGACCTATTATCCATAGTAAATTCGCAATATTCTATTCCCAATAACTTTAGGGCAGATTGACGAATCTTCGCGAAATTTTCAAAACTTGTGGCCTGCTCCGGCCCACTCCCATCTTAAAAGTTTCAGGGTGATTCGTCAAGCAGGGGGCCGAGAAAACAAGGGGGGTCCCAAACGTGTTTTCCCATGCAATTTCCCATAGGAAACTTTAGACATGGGTACTGCCCGAACTGCTGAACGGAATTACACCAAATTTCGCAAAAAGGTAGCCCTTGGTTCAGAAAGATCTCTTTTTGTCAAATTATGTAAACCCATTCAGTAGTTGCTGAGAAAATCAAAATTTAAAAGTTTTGATATCTATGGCCACGCAGGATCCATGCACCCTCCCGATCACAAGCTTTATGCTATTTGGCTGTCAACACTTCAAACCAGGACGTGTTGGCAGCCATCTTGAAATCAGTAAAACTAAGGTGCAAAACATGAAAAGGGGGCAGAGTAGAAACACCCTAACCCCCTAGGCCTGCTTAGGGGGTCCCAACATATTTTATTTATTTTTATAAATCGGCGAAATGTGCGACTGATCCGCGGATCCGGCCGCCCAAAAGAAAACGAAGCGCAGGCTACCGTGCTTTGTTATTGTTTAGCCCGTGGGTGGACCAAGTCCCGGGGGCATTGGTAAAAAGTGGGGGTTATGGGGACCCCCGCAGCCCCAGGGACCACCACCCCTGGGGCTTTCAATTATTAATGTGGTCGAGGGCACTCAGCCCTTCAGCACTCCAGGGGACCGCCACCCCCCCAGGACTTTCTTTTTAATGAGTGGGGGGAGTCTCCAAGGCCCCCCAAGCCTCGGGGACCGCCACCCCTGGGGCTTTTCTTTAATTTTTGCGGGGGCATATGCCCCCCCCCCCAGCCCCGGGGACTGCCACCCCTGGGGATTTTTTAAAAAAAAGAACCTGTGTGGGGGCGCTTGAGCCCCTCCACATGCCCCGGGGACCACTATCTCCCGGGGCACTAAGAATGTGGAGCCTGAGCCCCGGGGACCACCACCTCCCTGGGGCTTTGTACTTGAAGGGAGGGGGCCACGCAGTACCCCTCGCCGGCTCTTGCAGTGTCCCTGGGTGCCCACCCCCGGGACACTATTTGCTATGGCAGGACACGGGCCTCGCGGCTTCCGCCCTGCCATAGGAAACTTGCTTTGGATTTTGGAAGCTCTCTCTTCCAAAATCTAAAGCAGATTGCTTTTCCACACGGGGAGCTGCATCTTAGCAGCTCCCCATGTGGAAAAGCTATGCCGGCTCCCGCAGGGAGCCGGCAGGGACCGTGGGGGCATTGGAGCTACCCCCATGGTCCCCAACGAGTGGCCAGGCCCCGGGGATTGGGGTCGCCAGGGCCAGAAATTGCAGGTTGGAGAGGATTGAAGAGGAATTATTTCCCCAGCTTAAAAAACACCACAGGGCATGTTTGCACACATCACCTTAGGCCCCGTTCCCCCCTTCACCACTGTGTAAACGCGCCCTCTGGCAGTTTTAAGTTGGGAAATGAAGTCCCCTTAAATCCTGAGGGCCCCTGGGGGCGAACTAGCCCACCAAGTGTTTCCAGTAAGCACCACTGCGCTGCGCTAAGTTGCAGAGAGGTGGTCCAGGCCGTGCCCATTTTTACACCTCTCTGCAACGGCGCTTACTGGAGGTACTTAGTAGGCTACTTTGACCCTAGGGACTCGCAGGATTCAAAGGAACTTTATCCCCCAAATTAAAATGGCCACAGAGCGTGCTTGCACACGTCACCTCATGCCCTCCCCTCCCTTCACCAGTGTGCAAACGCTCCCTGTGGTGCATTTTAGGAGGTAGCTTTAATCCCCCTGCCACATTATGTACTAGGGTCTTACATAGGATGCCATGGTAATCACAGGGGTACCGTAACTCATAGTGTTCCCTAGTGTATGAAGGTGTTTTCACTGTATTCTAAGTGTCTTTTAGCATAGCACTGGCTCTAGGACTGGTTAGTCAGTCAGTTGCCACCAGTACCCATCTGAAAAAAGTTGAGGGTACAGGATGATTTTGCAACAAGGCTTCTTTCTGCCCCTCTGTTTGTTCTTTCTGCACGTTTTCCTTATTCCTGCACTTTACTTCGTCTTTGAGGACTTCTGGTGCTGCTTTCTGTATTTCTTTCTTTTATTTCTGTGCGTTTTTTATTCTTTCTTCACATGTCCGACCTCTGTAGGCATAGTTAGAAACTAGCATTTAAAAAACCTTTGAAATTCACTGAAAAAACCATAGGTTTCAGACACATTATAGTTAGGAATTACCATTTAAACAACCTTAGAAATTCACTGAAAAAGTTAGCTGGACATTTCACTCGTACAAAACCATTGAAATTCCCCAGTTATAGTTAGTTCCGCTAACTATAACTTGCGCACCCGCAATGCACTGCTGATGAAGTCACATATTACATCAATCATTACATGGTCAGTGACATCACTCATGACATCTCAGATGACATCATTGATTTAAAGAACTGAGGCACTAGAAACAGAATATGGGGTTGAATCTTACAAATGAGGAAAACAACGCAATACAGGATTTAGCTAAGGACTCTGACATTGTCATTTGTCCTGCGGACAGGGGTGGGGGGGCAACATTGTGGTCTTAGCCGTTGAGTTATGCATTAATGAGGCCATGAGACAGTTGAGCGACAGGCCGTTTTATACAAAGCCATATAGGACAGCATACACACACTCCATTATGGAGTATTAGACAAAGCTATAACAAAGGAGGGACCAGGGCATTATACAATTTAAGAAATACAGCCATCTTTAAACTGAATATCCATGTATCCCTATATTGTACTTGCTTCCCAAGTTACACAAGAATAGCAGCAATTGTCAAGGGAGACCTATTTTCTCCTCTCCGGCAAGAGCATTTAAAAACACATCTAAGTAGGTGTATTTTTTCTGAGAGATTTTGTTATCGCCCTCCCATCCTACATAAAGGGTCACTAAAGATTTTCTAACTTGCCTAGAAGGCATAGAATGGTCCAACGTGTCTCTAGATGTATGATCCCTTTACCTAGTATTAATCAGGAACAAGGGATTGACGCCTGTACGCATTTCCTAAGAGCAAGACATTTTTACTTATTTGCTCAAAGAAATGATTATGGGCTGTCTACAGAACAATATTTTTAATTTCATTGATATAATACATCAACAACTTTTTTTTACATCTGCGAAGGTAACCTGCTTCACCCCCAGCTTTGCAAACCTTTTCATAGGCTGGTGCGGTGAGTAGATTTCCACCAATCCTGCAACCCTGGAAGACATGGAGAGGGCCGTCATGTGGCTTCGCAACATTGATGACCTTTTCATCATCTGGAGAGGTTCAGGACAATGTGCTAAGGATTTTGTAGGCCGACTGAAATAGAAAAGTTAGATTTTTGCCTTCACTTACACTATCAGCAAAAACAAACTGGTATTTCTGGATATATTGGTCACAGTCAGGACAACAAACCTAAACCCTCACTATTTAGAGAACCCACACAGGCAACAGTCTCCTAAATGCTTTTAGCAGCCACCTGGAAGTAATGAAATGGAACATTACATACAAGGAACTGATGAGGGCAAAAGAAACTTCAACTCTAGAAAAGCCTATACCCTTGAAGAGACTATCAGGCTAGAGAGATTCAGGGGAAGAGGGGCTACACCAAATGGGTTCTAGAAGAAGGCAAGGACGTGTATTAATAGTATATCAAGGGGGGCCATTCTGTTTTGTTTGTGACAAAAAAGACACCACTAGATTCATTACCACCTATAGGAACAAATCAAAATAGGTAGCTGTCATTATATGCAAAAATTGGATCATCCTCAAGTGTGATTCTACCGTAGGCCAGTTGTTGCATGACAGACATCGCTTCACATATAAGAGGAGTAGACATCTGAAAGACCTTCTGGTATGGTATTATATCAGTCAGGCCTCCAATAACAACTGTTTGAGTTTTGTTTCCATATAAAAACTCTAGGGTGAGTTGGACCACCTGTGCTCAGAAACAGTACTCTGTCCTATATTAGAACTTTGGAATGTTGGGAGCTCCATTGAAAACAATGAAGTGCTCTGGGCTTATAATGGCTGGTGTAAGCCAAGAGCTCCAACATTCCAATATTTCTTTGTTCACAGCTCTGGCTGTGAACAAAGGCTTCAGGGAGCCTGAGGGGATTCCAATCCCCTCACACTCCCATAAGGCTTTGTTCTTTTTTGTTAGAACATTCTGCCCTCTAGTGGCAGAATGTTCTAATAGCATTATAGCCCTTTGTAGCTGGGCTATACCGGCTATTAAAGTCCCTATCCCTTGTTGAAGGCCCTCGCCTTCGGCTCGGGGCCTTTAACGGTGGAGAGGGCCTTTAATAGCTGGTATAGCCCTCTACGGTGGGCTATAAGGCTATAGGAATGGATTAAAATGATATGCCAATTTTGACAAGTACCTCTTCTTTTATCACAAATGTTTTTGAGTGCCCATGTAAGAAACGCTGCGTGGGCAGTACCATATCAGAACATCTCACAGCCATGGATTTAAAGAGATCTTTACTGTCCTATGGCAAGGCACTTTCAGGTGAATGCTTTCTCTGCTTGGTCACATCCACCCAGAGGGTTATGTCAGCCTGAATGATAGACATTCCAACACTGGCTGACTACCCAGTGACTTGGTTAGATAACTGCAGCTCCATCATTGTTGGGAGTAGTGCTGTGTTGTTCCTTTGACTACAAAGATTGAGTAAAAATACTGTCACCCAACAAAAGTTAAAATAGACCAATTCGTTCAGATATAATGTACTATATCCTTGTCCATCAATTAATACTGGCTTGAATCTCTGAAACTTTGCATTTTCTGAACTTCTCTTGGCTCTAGGAGGCTCAATGTACATACTAGTGGAATGAATTCAGATACTAAGGACAGGGTCCATCAAATGAATGCAATGTCTTGGCTTGACTATTTAACTGATTGTCATTATATTCATCAGGTTGGTACTTACTCCCAATACTCCTTGCTTAGCAGTGTACCACTGTCTAGTATAGTACTGTTGCTTATGCAGGTTTAATTATTTGCTTTTACCCACGTCAAATTCACAGCAACCGTACTGTTAGATCCAGAAGTTACATAACAGATACCTATATAAATAGAAACATTGTTAGTGTCCAGAAATAAAATACAATATCATAATTCTTAAACCAATATTCTTATATCAAGTAGTCTTAAAACATATTCTTCACCTATTGAGCCACATAGATTGCCAGCCCCCTAGTATATAGCTCTTGTACTATTTTATGGGTTTCACCTAAAAATGGCCAATTATTTAGAACTGGTTATTCTTTAAAGTTGATTTCAGTTTTTGAAGTCAATTAAGCATAGTGGTGACTAGACATTTAGTGACAAGAAAACTTAGCTACTACAGCTATTGTCCCACCTTGCAATTCAAATAACTCCTTGAAAAATTGAACAGTTCAATACAACACACATTCTATCACAGAGGCCCTTATTATGATGTCGGGCTGAAAGCAATCCAACAGCTCTTTGGAGGCTTTCCGTCTGACTGCCGTATTATGATACTGGAGGTAGAAGGGAAACCTGGTTGGGAATTATTCACTGCTTCCGACAGGCTCACAGAGCCTGTTAGGTCGGCAGGCAGAATTGTAATCCCAAAATGACAGCGGAGCCAGCCTTTGCTCTGCCGTGGGGATTATGATGTAACTTTCGGCCTGCCCTTTCATGGCGGTCAACACACCATGAAAAGGCAGTTGGAAAGTGACTTTAGAGGTCCTCTATGAGCCCTGAGGGGTACCTATGGTGCCTCCCTATGGTGCCTGCCACCCTGTGCAGGATGTTTGAAAAAATCATTTTTTAATTGCAACTTTTGCTTAGGCCCTTTTTTGGCCGCTACACAAGTAGCAATAGAAAAATTTATGTTTTTGTCTGCCCATAGGGCGGCCGCATCCTAATACTGATGGATGGAACCGCCGACTAATCGTCAGGTGGTTCCATTCCCGCTATGATATCGGTTGGACGATCGTACGACCGACATCGTAATAGGGCCCTCAGTTTAGACACTTTTCCATAGAAATTGTGCTTAATGAGTTTGGAATTTGTACATGATGCTACTTTGGCGAAGAAGTCCAGATTTAAAAACAATGATAATTTAGAACTGGTTAATAATTTGAATGCACATTTTTCATTTAGAAACTGAATGTTTGATTATGTACACAGTGGAGCTGTTAGCTGGCATTTTTTTGTTGAGAAAGAATAAAAACTCCTTAGATAGCAGTTAGACAATTATATATTGTGTAGAAGAGATGAAAGGGTGAGATGATGAGCTTGTCAAGTCAAATTATTACAAAGAACAGGTATCCAAAACTAGTCTACTAGTTTGGGAGGTACTTCCACTACCAATTTATTAAACAGAATCTGTTTCTGCTTAACCACTTGTAATTGTGGCACAAGCAGCAGGCAGTTCCTCAGAGAAATGTCTGCTAGGTTCCAGTAGAATCAACCATTTTAACGTCAGAAAAACAACACAATACATTTTAAAAATCAGTTCAAAGAAATAGATAAACAAATAATGAAAAAAAGACATCAAAATGATTCTAACAGAGATATGAATTGTAAAATGTTTGAGGCAATAGTGTCAATCAGAAGAGCAGTTAATGGTTGGCAGGGTTGGTTTGTGGCTAAAAGCAATGGAGTGGGGAATGCAGAGAGGCCAAGATGGTCTCTCAGTTTCAGCTTTTAACTTAAGGCTTAGTATTTTTTTCTGGAACTCATGGTACACCAAAAGCTAAAGCCATTCAGGGTCCCTGTAACTCAGATATACCTTCATCAGGCTTCCTGCTGCCAAAAGCTCTGTGTAGGACAAAGCTGGATTCTTTTGTTGATGAGGTCACTTCATCACTGGAATATATTTGCTGCCTCACCCCGAAGCAAGGTTATAGCTTCTGAATTAGGCACTTTATTGGTTCTCAAAATCCACCCAGAAGGGCAAGGTTTGAAGCTGTAGGTTGGCAAGCCTTCAAGAGGCCAGACACCTTCTCCATGAGGTCTTTTGAAGTATTTTTCAGTGCAGCAAAATCTCTCAGTTGAACAAATATGCCCCTTCCTGCATTAACCTCAACATCTTGTTGCAGTCCTCTGCAG
The DNA here is from genome assembly GCF_964263255.1 of Lissotriton vulgaris. Classification (NCBI taxonomy): domain Eukaryota; kingdom Metazoa; phylum Chordata; class Amphibia; order Caudata; family Salamandridae; genus Lissotriton; species Lissotriton vulgaris. The sequence continues at coordinate 224,158 of NW_028242610.1, forward strand.
TTGGAAAATTCTCACTTTTCTCCAACTGTTAAGAAAGTTCCTCTACGTCACGTCTGCAGCTCCCAGATCTCCAGGGCAAGCTGTAGGCATCAGGACTCTCTCCTACCAGGGAACCTGCCTTGAAGTTGAAGTTGAAGTTGAAAGGAATTTATTGAGCGCACGATGACCAGGCGGTTTCTTGGCGCTAAGGACAGATTTAAAGGAAGAGCTACTCACTCAGCAAAGGCTTGTGTTAACAGCCATGTTTTCAACAGTTTGTGGAACTCTATATAATAAGCTGTGTTTCTGAAAGTAAGCGGTAAGGAGTTCCAAAAAGCACTGACCAAATAGGAAAAACACTGACCACCATGTTTCTTCCTTTTAAAGCGGGGGACATGCAATAGGTTTTTAGTGGAGAAACGAAGATCACGATTGGGAATGTAAGGCTTAAGTTTGATAGACACAAATGACGGGGCGGATCTAGATAATGCCTTAAAGATTAAACAATCAAGGAATATTTGGACACAATAAATATAGGCCAAATGGAGCTATATTGTTATAAGAAATGCCCAGCCGGGCACTTTAATTAAATTGATAGAAAAATGTCATAAAACAATCTAACACGAAGTGCAATGGAAGCAGAACACCTGCCGATGTCTGGCTAACACACTTAGAGAACAACAAACAAAGAAACAAATTTTAAGCAGGCAAATCACAAGTAGTCTGATTATTGTAAATCATATAACAGACAATCAAAAACAATACACATATGCATGTATATATTTTATCAGCTATGCATTTAGTGCATTTCTAGTCGACGACGTTTCGAACCACAGTTAATGACGGTTCATCCTCAGGACAGAAATTATTTGCCTAAAGAGTTCATATTCAGAGAATTATTTACTGCATGGGAAACAATGTACCATACTGGAATAGAAAATATTTGGGGGAGAAAAAGGGAACATAAAAGAATAAGCATGTCAGTACACAGGACCTTTGTATCAACTGCGTTAAAATCGCATGAACCATAACATGCCAGAGTGTCATATGCAGCCGGGTGTAAACCATGCTTAAGAACGACAGTGTTTTATGAACGAGGTGATTCAGAAGGCAACGTCCACACGGTGTATAAACCTTGCTCATGCTATAAACAACATGCGTGAATGTGAATATCATCAAGGAATCTGGGAAATCTCCAAAATGGAGATACGAGAAGAACCTAATGCGGGGAGGTGAAATGCGAATACGGACAGTGCTGTGCCAAATGGTGTGAGCATGTAGCCGGGGTGTCTAACGGCCAGTATAACGAGGCTAGTTAAGTGAAGATCTTACCAGATCGATCGTTCCAGTTCTATACAGAATGAGTCTAAAAAAGAATATGAGCGTGAAATTAAAGAGCCGGAGTGGGGGGAGAAAACGAGGTAATTGGTAACGGACCACATTAATTACAGGGCTTACCATTGAGATGAACGCGGTCGTTCGGATATCTGTGGGAAAAATGATCCGATCATAATCATGTAGGAACATATCATAGCGGGCGGCCTAAGGGGGTCCTCGTGGTGTCTGTGAGGTCTTACCTTGAAATCAGTGAAGCAGGTCGGCAATGGGGTTCCTTGCTTGTGTACGGGGTGGACACTAGCCGAGTGTGCAGTGTCAGGAAAGTTACGGGTGACGTTCGCGCTCACGTGGGTCGCCTGGACCAATGGGGAGGGACAAGGGCCGAGTGCCATTTTACATTGGGAACACGGGAAAAATGTGGCGGCCATCTTAGGTGTGGATGGACTAAAACATGAATTGTTCGTTAACTAATGTATTGATAACACCCAATTGTCACAGTTGAATTATGATGAAAACAGTTAGGAAATTTTAAACACTTTTTCAATTATATTCAGCGCAATTGAGAAATGACAAAAAAGATCTCACATGGTGCGGACTAACACGGTTAGGGCATTTTAAGCACTTGTTTGCAGTCACATTCTGCGCAGATGAACACAACAAAAAGGTATAGCAAAAGTCTGTTACCAAATTGGTGTTGGCAACGTGGCTGTAACTTTCCACTCCTCTATTTGCTGCTTCCGGATAACATCAAACCTCTGCATCATGCCCTGCAGGACACCTTCCACTGTCCCCCGCAACCCTCCGTCCCATACACCTCGGACATTGATGAGGACCCGCTCAGCTTGTGTGGCCCATATGACTGCACCGCAAGTCACCGTCCCGTGGCGGGGTGCCTGTGCTGGAAGCTGTGCATCCGGGGCCACTAACTCTGTGCTGGTCAGGTTTGGGACCCCTTCTTCTGATGGCCTATGGCAATGGGGTCATCCATGCTTTGTGCCTGTGGCCCTGCACTGTCCGCTGCCTCCAGCCTCAACTGTGGCACACCAGGGCTCACACATCAAATCAAGTCCTGACCGGCCCGGACGTCGCATCACCGCAGGAGGTAAATGCCACCACCGCCAGGACCAACTCCAAACGCCAAATGCCGGTGCCAAAATGGCCATACTGGCAGACTGACGGAGTTGCTCGCCCCTGTCATGGATGCCATCTTCTGCCTGTTCCCCTGCTCAGCACTCCAGGTGCCACTAACTCAGTGCACCACAAATCATCATCCATTACTGTTTTGGTTATGTGCTGTGGAGAGCTCACACAGCAATGTCACCACAGGCAGTGTGGGAGACCAGGGACGATGATGAGGAAGATAATGCAGGAGTGACACCCCCCCCCCCCCCCACACACTACAGCTGCATCAGGAATAACCTGAAGAGACACAATCCTAGCAATTTCTTCACAGGAGCGCGTTCATCTCTAGTGCCCCAACCTCAGTGCACTGCAACTCACGGACACTTCTGTTTGCATGTTGGGTGACCTCTGTACTTGCTCCACTTCCCTCCATGTTGCTCAGCAGTTGACTCTGTTATGCAGGTGTTTTCTGTTTTCATTGCACTGGTATCCACTGTTCAAGTTGTTGCCAGCACCAAGCACTCCGTGCGGGCTGGCTTACACTCACCCCACACACATCCAGAACAGGCGTCACTTTACATGTGTCCCTGCCAATAAAGGGGCCGGGTGCACGTGCCTGTAGCCAGTTCTACATGATATATGTGTGTGTCCCTGTGGCCTTGTTGTATGCATGAGGGTCCTGGGCTCTACAACATTACATTGTGCTGTGTACAGTGGACGCAGACATGTCACCGCAGACAACGGGTCAGAGCTTGAACCAGTCGCTTTGTCGTCACCCACTCAATTTGTAAGGGTAGTGGACTGGGCCACCGAACGCAGAGCCAACATGGGTGTGTGACTGATATGTGCGTGCCCCTGGGCGTGGTTCTGTACTGGGAATGTCCATCTGCATGTGTCTCTGTCTCAGTGTCGGTCTTCTTTGTGGGGTGTAGGTGGTCCCTGATGGGACTTAGACATCCATGTATGTGGTCCAGTTCAGCTTCCATGAGCTCTGGGCCCACCTGCACCTGTTCGGCCACCTCCTTTTGGCATTCTGAAACCTTGCATTGGAATGTGATGTGTGCCTCAGTAAAGTGTTGGGAGCCAGCTGTGGTGGCCGGTGCTTCCTGGTGTGTGGTCTGTGCCGGGACTGTGGTGGTCGTCTCCCGCATCACTGATGGGTTGTCTGGTCTGACATGCTGGAGGTGTTTTTTGTCCCACTGCAATGTGAAGGAGAGATGCATGTTGACATGTATGTTGGCGCATTGTTCTTGTTGACATGCAGAATGTGTGACAATGTACATTGTGACTGTTTGGGTGGTGCTGGCAATTTGAGGGGGGACAGGGGACTTTTGGACTACGTGACGGATGTGAGGTTGTACACATACATATGCATCTCACATTTTCTTGCTCTGTTCAATGTGAGTGGCCTGTCTCTGCGCATGTGCGGACCCAGTTGTGTCCTTTGTTTTGCAGTGTCGGTGTTGTACTTGGTGCCACATTGTCATGGGATGTGCTGTTATTGCTATGTGTGAGTGCTGCGTGTGCCACGGGGATGAGGGACATGATCCTGGGTCATTGTAGGTGTGCAGTGTGCTCTACTTAATTGTGCATGTGTGCCATTGTGCCCCTCTCCCCTCGCCCCCAGTCCCTTTTTGTTTATCACCCTGTTGTTGTTGTGTCAGGTCCTCTGGAGCTGTGTCTGTACTCCCACCTACATGCACCGTCTCCACACTGATGACTGGCCCCCATTTCTTTGGCTCCTCCTGTGGCGCAGGACTCCCACCTCCTGTTGCCGTTGCTGCCTTCCTGTTGACCGCATCTTGGTGCCTGGTTTAGGTTTTCATGTCATGCCAGCGCCTCTTGGCCTCCTTCATTGGCCTCCTTGACTCTCCAGCTGCATTCCAGGTAGTCTGATTGTGGGTCAGTTGATGGTAGTGTTCTGACACCTCCGTGACACGGATCTTGTTTTCCTACAGAATGCACCCCGTCTTCCTCTCCCTCTTCTTCCTGGCCTTCTCCGACCCCGTTGTACCTTGCTGGTGGTCTGTGGGACTTGTGGGGTTCTCGTTGGCCTCAGTGCTCGGTCAGGGTGCATCCATGTTGCTGCGCACTTTTGACTGTTTCTGGTGTGTTTTCGTATTTTGCTTTTATAGTGCATTTTCCAACCATAAGCGTGAGATTTGCAGGGTTGCCACAGCTTTTTGTATTGCGCTTGGCCCCATCGCAGCTTTTTTTGCATTTGTTTTTTGCATTTTTGTGGCATGGCGTTAATTTTAACGCAGCCATTTGAGGCGTTATCTGGTGACTATCAATCAATCAATCATTTGTAAAGCGCACTACATACCCACGAGGGTCTCAAGGCGTTGGGGGGGGGGGCGCTACTGATCGAACAGCCAGGTCTTGAGTATCCTCCTGAAGGTCAGCAGGTCTTGGGTCTGTCGTAGACTAAGTGGGAGCGTGTTCCATGTCTTGGCGGCGAGGTGGGAGAAGGATCTCCCACCGGTGGTTATTCTTCAGATGCGCGGGACGGTGTAGAGTGAGAGGTTGGCGGAGTGTAGCTGGCGGTTGAGGATGTAGAAGGAGAGCCGTTTGTTGAGGTAGGCTGGGCCGGTCTTGTGGAGTGCCTTGTGTGCATGGGTGAGGAGCTTGAAGGATATCCTCTTGTTGACGGGGAGCCAGTGCAGGTGACTATCGCATGGTACCGCCGTGTTGTGAATACTTGGTTCACACGGCGTAATTTTCCCTCGATAGACTGCAATGTTGGGAGTTGCGGTAAGTTACTGTTGCGATGATTATCACACGTTCTTGAGAATATGCCCCACGGCGTGCTGATGACACACCAGAGGTGGGCCAAACGCAAGCCTGCTGGTTCACACCTGCACCTGGCTCATGACCAGTGCACAACACAAAGCCCTTTTTAACCCTGAAGAGCTTGCTGAATTACGACGCCATACACTCACGCAGGTAAGATATATGAAAAATGCTTACAGAAATGCGGTAAAAGGTTACTTATTTCAAATGTTTTTTCCTGTGATTTTGAAATTAATACCTCATAAGATATTAACCCCTCTATCCTCAACATCAACACTATTTCCAATAATAAATATAATAAAGCAAGCAGATGGTAGAGAAAACAAAAGCTTTTTGGATAAATGGTTGGTATCTGGTTTTATTTATTTGACTTTACTGAAGATAACCTACCCAACATATTGTTTCTTACTGAAATTCGCTATAGAGAGAAAAGTGGTCCAGACACTGTATAAGATTGTCAGGAAAGACAGAGATAGAAAAAGGGGGGTGGAGTGACCATTGTTTTTAAAAAAGTCTTGAACATGCATCACCTCCAATGAGATCATTTCTTTTTCTGAAAGCTTGACTTTTACTATTAAATAAACCCCATCACCAGCCTTTTGAGGGCTTTAATCTAGTGCTCCCTTGGGCCCAGAGCTAATTTTAACTAGGTCATTGGGGACTTGTTTGGACAGGCGAAAGTGCGATTTACCAACATTTTAGTGCTTGTTGAAAATATAGATAATATCAAACCTTACAGCTTAAAAACAGGGCTTAAAGAATTGGGGAAGGCTCAACCCAGTGAGCATGATATATACCACACCCTATTTTAACTAATCTCCCTTTGATTAAGGTTTGGACACCACTAGCTCTTGCATGGTCGGACCGTGCAGTGACACCCATCATAATGGAACATATAGTGGGCCCGAAACTCCCTGACAGAACATTAGAAAGAGTGGTAAAAACCTACACCAGGAGAGCCATTAGTAATGAACATTTTGCAAGGCTCTAGATCTACTAGATCAGCCTGCAGCTGCTGAAAGAATGGAGGAATTTGATGAGAGGATCTCTGGTGCTCTCACTAAGATTTCAACAATGCCGGGGAGAAAGGGCCTTAAATAATCCACGTGTCTTCACCATAGGCACCATTTTAGAGAAGTGGATAAGAGACACTATAGAAATGCCATATTTAATTATAACATTGAGATTAAGAAAGTTAAAGATGAATACATTAGCCAGGCTATTACTAAATATAAAAACCTTTTAGGGAACTTTTCTCAATACTAAACAATCTAACCCATTAGGTTGTGGAATACACTATTCCCTTTGTCTCCCAATCTCAATGCAATGAGATTGCAACTTTCTTTAGGGTAAATTTTGAGAATATATATATATGTCCATTTCCCTCAATGCGCTGGGACTAATCAGAGCCCTGATAACGCAAGGGAAGAAGCGAAAGTGACACTAAAGAAATGTACTTTAATGTCTACAAAATGATAAAATACCTTAATTAAATAAAATATGCCCAGTGGCGGCTGGTGACATTTGAAAGTGGTGAGGCGTAACATTATAGTCCTACTGCACTGCGGCGAGCGAGCGAGCTTGAACAACCGCCGGGGGGTTTGGGGGTTCCCCCTCAAGAAAATTTGGAAAAAAGAGTGGACAAACTGCATTTTAAAGCACATTTGAAGAAGCACTGCAATGTTAATAAAGTAATCAGTGCTGGGCCTAACAGACATAGATCGGTAACTGCACCTACCCTCCCCTCACTTCACACATCTTTGCTCTTGTATCTTCACCCACCTTCACAGAGAACCATGCATACTCACAGGTATACATACACTTCTCTACTGGCAATTGCCAAGTAGACAGAGTATTTTTTCTGAAACTATGCTGTACCCAGGCATTCTGAAAGGTCTTGCTGCAAATAATGATCGCCTCAGCGTGCTGTGTGACTCACCGGCCAAATCTGCAGTCAGAAGCCAAGACGGACCTCCAAAGTGAAGAAAGACTCTGACTCTGCATCCTGCTGCAAAATGCAGATTAATAAAACAATAAGCCCCTACGCACCAACACCGAAAACTAATCTTAAGGTGGAGGAACGCTAACTCCAGTTGTGGATTCAAAAGCCTGCATTTGATACAAAACCGGGCTTTCTTTCATAACACCACCATACCCCCTTCCCCACCCACCTCCAATTCATATGGCGTCAGTGCATTATCCCGCCTCTTTAAAATCAATTTAACAACCGAAGTTGTGTGTTGAAGTGAATAATGTAGTCGAAAACTTGAAGCATTTTGACAAATCTCAGCAAATTTATAATTACTTGCACACTCCCAATTAACACTATATGACCTTTAACACGATTATGTCACTAGGGGCCAGATGTAGGTAATTCATATTTACCGACTCTTAAATACCGAATTTTGCCGATTCGGTATTTAAGAGTCGGTAAATATGAAGGGGGGAGATGTAGGTAATTCCAAATTGAGAATTACCGAATCGGTAGGATTCGGTATTTACCGATTCGGTAAATACCGAATCGGTATTGTCCATTGATATGGGCCATGAAGCCCATAGGAATCAATGGGCAATACCGATTCGGGTTTTACCAAATCGGTTAATACCGAATCCTGCAAGGGTGCAGGGGGTGCCACTTTGACACCCTCTAGCACCCCAATTCCGGACTTGTGTGCCATGTGGCACACAGACATGCCCTAAGGGCATGTCTGTGTGTCACATTGCACAGGTGTGCATGCACAGATGTGCATGCACACCTGAATTCGGTATTTTACCACCCAATTGGATTGGGTGGTAAAATACCGATTCTGTAAGGCCTTTGGGACTCAGAAGAGTCCCACCTACATCTGGGTTTTACCGAATTGGTAAAATTACCGATTCAGTATTTTACAGAATCGGTATATTTACCGATTCGGTAAATTTACTGATTCTGTAAAATGATGCCCCTACATCCCAATCACCAAATACCGGTAGGTAACGGACGAATTCGGCCGTTACCGACCAGTATTTGGGCTCCTACATCTGGCCCTAAGAGTTGAAAACATATGACCTTTCACCATGCTGAAACCAGGCCAGGAAACAACACAGTGATGGCTGGAAAGTTACTAATAAAATAGCTAAACTTGGCTTGGACAAAATTAAAAACTCCATACACATAAATCACTTCCCAAATCGTAAAAAAAAACTACTCTTACATATGTTGCTACTACCTGGCATTACACTTCGGTACAGGCCTGAAGGTAAACTACAGCCTTTAACACCTTGCCGGCGCCCGGAATTCCGCCCCTTTGCGGCACATTCCGATCGCGGGCGTGGTCGTGACGGCTCCTGGCCATCATCAGCACACGAGCACTGTGTGCCATGACGGACGGGAGCCGTAACCAGCATGCAAGAGATTAATATTGTTTCTACTGTTTACATGGTGTGACGATTTATCAAATATCTACAGAAGCCTTCAGTGACAAGTGCAATGGCCAACAAGCGGACATGCATGCGATCTGTGACAGGTCCTCACATAACATGTTCAGACATGCCCGCCGTCTCCTTGGGTAAACACTGGCAATTGTCATGAGGAAGCTTAAAAGTTCACCAAGTTTACTTAGTCTGTGGAAAGATTGAGGTGCTTCATTGCAACATCAACTGAAGAGTTATATAACTCAGGCAGAAGTTAATACCGGGACTACACTGTGCAACAATTTGTTCCAATAAGTAGTGCGAATTGGCGAGGCCAACACATAGCGTTGCACTGAAGGCTCGATCCGGTTCCTGGCTCGGCTCGATTGGCTCTTAACTTTATTTGTAATGCGTTTTGTTAATTACTAAGGTTCTGGGTGGCTAACTGCAAATCGCACATTCTCACTGCAAGTTTTGTAGGAAAACATTCTTCTATGAACTGGGTAGTCTGTAAACTAAAAAAACAATGTGGACGTGTGCAATGTTGGAGAGTGGCTGCATTAAAGCCGGACCATAACTTCATGGAGCAGGATAAATAAAATATAGAGCACATGTAACCTTGAAACTTTTGAACTTGAAATCTGTAACCTGCGCTAAATGGCAAAAGTTCTCGTAATGTCATCTGGAAGTGTAAAGTTGTGATGGATGATCCCCGACAGAGGCTTTTCCTCTAGTCTAAACTTTTCCTAGTGTGAAGCTGTTTTTAATGTATGCATATGAAACATATTTTCTCAGATATGGGCCGACATGTTAGGAAAAGCAAACCAATTTAAATACAGCGAGCTACCAAAGATTTTAATCTGGGCTCCATTTATGTATTCCGAGGGAGGCCGCCCAGTCAGGAGCACATTAACATAACAATCGCCTTTTATTCATGTAAAGAAGACTGCAAAACACATTTTGTGCGGACTGAAATTACTTTCCCTAGAGTGGAGCTCTGCAGATTTGTTGGGATTGTGCACTGTTGACTATACCATGGAGGCATTAAAACACATAATTTTTTCTGTGCACGTGATGTGAAACATCGTCACTTAAAACCTTTCTATTTATTACCTTATTGTACCGGAACCTTGTCTCTAGTCTCAACTTAGAGACATCAGAGCTCACTCACCCTTTATAAATGTGATGGAATGCGTTCGGTGGAGTTGCCTGCTGCTTGCCTCCCACCCTGCCTTCCTGCCTGAGTGCCTGGCCACAGCCGACTGTGATTTTATTTTCCACAATACATAAAGGAAACATATTAATTACACATGTACATAACAATATGCCCGTACAAATTCCTATTCAATTAATGTGGTGTATGTCTTCTATTTCTATTGTAGTTCTTTACCTTTACTTTAGTTCTGTAGTTCTGTTACCTCATTTGGATTTCTTAGTATGTAATTGAGAATCCTTTTATTGTGAGTCTAGATTCTACTTCAGTGAAGCGGTTGGAGCTGATCTGGAGAGATGCCTAGACTCTAGCACCAGTGGGTTTTAATACTACTTGTAAAATAAATAACTTTAAACCTAATAACTGCCTCCTACCGCTCTTTACAATTAACAACTGAGTTTTGTTCTCCCTCTGGCAATTTATGTTACTTGAATGCCCTTCATCTTATACTAGGTCATTCTATAACATCCTGGCCTTTATTATCCTATGGAACGTTTACTCACGTCATCCTATGTTAGTTTACGCTATTTTATACTCAGAACTACAGGTGTAATGCGATTCCGCAACCACAGTTTCACCTGCGCTCATTTTGCTTTACACCATTTTCTCTATTGTTGGCTGATTTCAACAAAAACAATGTCTCTAGCTCGAACTGATCAAAAGTGACCAAAATAAAAATGTGGCAAGTGCGGTGCCGCAGAGGGGAAACCTTATGCAAAGCTTCACAGGATTTGTTATTTCCTGACTGCTGTATTCGGGGTCTAAAACGGCACTTAAAGGGTGAAGCACTTGCCTAGAATGTTGTAAGGTTTGTTAACATGTCATAATAGTGAAATGATACTGCTATATAAGGTGCCGCATGCTGCCACATAACTTGCGTTTCTTGCAGCATAATGATGTCGTCCCTCGGCCACGTTCATGGTTTTCGTTGCAGTCTCAGTGGACTAAAGCACGCGCTGCAGTGATCTGTGCTTGGCCCCGTGGACAAAGATTCGCCCCCATACGGGGCTGCTCCACCTTTAACCCTTCTGGAGTGTTGTGAATGAGCACAGCCGAGTTAGGAACACACATTTATCATTTGTCATTAGCGCCGAGAGGCCCTCTTCAGTGTGCTTCACGAATAAAATTGTGTTTTCTAATTTGAGTAGTATGTAAAGGGACGAATGTGACGCCTGTTATTTAATAGAGCTTGGAAACTGTGGGGAGTCGGGGGTGAAGCATGAAGCGCTACATGGAACAAGTTATTGTTTTATCTTATGGTATGTTCATGTGCTGCTGTTGTACCATTCCCCGATGCTAGGTTACGTTTCCTCAAGATAAAGAGACAGTCCCAGCTCTGGCAATACTCGCGGTCGTGGGGGTCATGGGTCATGTCGCGCAGGGCCAGGGGTTAAAATAACATTTTTTTAAACTTACCAGGTCCACGCCGCCTGTGCTCCGGGGTCCAGGTCCCATTGCTGTTGGCGCCTACAGGAACATCCGCCGATCCCTCATGACCGTAATGACGTTTTAAAAAACAAACATCACCATATGTGTGTGCAATCTAAAAACAAACAACAATAAAACCAATTGTCTGCTGTTTCTACAGCCCCACTGAGAAATATGCATTTGTCTGACTGAACACCTGCAGAAGGAAGTCAAAAGCCCTCTTTGTTTTGCGAATACATGAATTTGATATTATTGGAATGCTGACCATCTCCCTCTTAACTGTTTAAATATGGGGAAGACAATCATATTTTCACAAAATGAGTACTTTTCCATCCCTTGCACTTAACTTTTTACCTATTTTCAAGCTAGACTAATTTAGGTCATAAAATAATTGAACACGGAGCATTGTGATGTGGTGGTGAAAGCGAGAGAAAATGCGACATTAATCTGTTGACCCAGCTGCACAAGGTGTAACCACAAATCTTGGGTTCAACCCCTGCTACCTCATTTGACTTTATTGAGCCTCATTTTACTTGAGCGTCAAATCTGAACCCACCTGATGACATTCAGGTCACGATGTGTTTGATAGGAAAGCCTTACGTCATTTGGTTTAACGAACAATAATGTGGCCCCACCTAGAACAGTACACACGAGAAACTCACATATTGGTTTAAATGATGGCAATATTGTCAGGGAACTACAGCTTGGAAGGCATTCTTGTTTAAAAGCGATTAGTTTAATGAATTTCCGTATAGTGATAAATTCTAACGAATTACAATTAAATACAGGAAAAAACATATTTTACCCGGAAATATTAACTAACATACTTTCAGGTTTGCTGTATCATTTACATGCTGAATCATTTTATGGCTCACTCCTGCTTTATCACTTGGAGCCATGCCAGACCTCAGCTGTGCTTGGATCTCCCTATGAATTTACAGGCTCGCTCATCTCTACCGTAATATCATGCTAAGGCCCGCATTACGAAATGTCTTGAATTTGGTGTAGGTCCCCCTCCCCTTTTCCTGCAATCATAAGCGTTCTCCTTTGAACCAGGAATAACCACACAAACCCAGAAAAGCCAGTTTTTTTTAATGAACATTTTTCCCCATCCAGTGGAGAAAACTGATTATATTTTTCACCTGGTCAGAGCAAGTGCAAAGTGTCAGCAGGACTGCCATTGTCCAAGAGAGTGAGAAGCGTGAGTGTTAGGGCAGTGTAGGTGCAGGCTGGCCTATCCACTCTGCCTCCTGCCTCATTTAATGCCTGCCTGCCTGCCCGATGTCCACAAACGAACGGGTGACTGTGTCACCACTCAGATTTGAGGTAAATTTGAAAGAGAAGCCTCCTCAGCCTCTCTAGGGTTTCTACTGACTTTCCCAAGAGCACTCTGCAGGGGCGGCCTTTGGCATGTGCAAGCTGTGCACCTGCACAGGGCCACCAAACCCCAGGGGCCACCACGCCAATATATATACTTAATATAATAATCCTCTTAGGATGGATACATATTTGCGTGGGACCCCTGGCAGGGATTTGGCGGCCTCCGGCTCTGTTCCAACTCCAAACACCCTGACCCCCCCCCCCCCTCCCCACTGGCCTCCGCGCTCCGCCCCGCCCGGACCCCCCCTTCCGAGGTCCCCTACCTACGCTCTCTGCCCAGGGCCGCCATGAGCCTAGAGCCACCCCTGCACTCTGCGTCTGCGAGAGGGTTTAGCAGAAGTGATAAGCGAGGCTGCGTTCACTGCCTACTGCAGCAGATTCCAAAATACTTTGCCTTCTTAATCTCGCTCTGCTCTAAGGGATATTTCGGCGACTGTAAAAAATAAAAAATAGTAATACATCAGCAGCCCAGTTGAGAGTAATAAACGCTTACATATTTGAAGCCATGCTTTGAAACAGGATACCACGAGTGCGGGCGGGGGGAGAGGGTAGAAGGCACGGACAATGGGAGTGAGGGTGGAGTAAGGAGGGAGAAACTTATTGAAGAAAATAATGCTCACAGGCTAAATACACACTGTTTAACACTCGAAGTAAAGGGACTAATCGCCATGGGAGGTGACAAATGAAGAGGAGGTGGTACTAAGGAGGGACTAACAAGCCTATTGATGACTCGGAAACCAGCATTTAGGACAGACAATGACACAAGCCAATGGCAAATATGGACAGAGAGGGCGGAGCTTCCATTCGTTACTCCGCCACAAGTCTTGCAGCGCATGCGCGCTGGCTCAGGCTCCGGCTCAACCTAAAAACAAATCTGAAAGTTTTTCAAGTATATTCCCAACATTTTAAATACAATGCACCCGGCCCTAGGGGCTGTTTTAGGTCTATACTAGGTGTAACATATGTATTAAATAGATGGCACAATAAGTACTGCAGGCCCACATTTAACACAAAAAGATGCTGGAAGCAATGCTGAGTATTGTCAAACATTCACTGCTGTACAGAGATCTGGGCCTAAATCCATGATATTTTTGCTCACCATGCCATTCCAGTTTGGACGCAGCCATATGCAAATAAAGCTTTACCTTGCTCCCCATGGGAACAGTCCAATCCGAACTGCCAAGCCTGGACATTCGTGGACCAGAAACAAGCATCCTGAGGCCGGTTTTGGGGTATCACCCAGGCTAGCTTGAATCCAATGGCAAAGTGAAAACAGATCCTACTGGTCCTCAAAGGTTCCCTATTCTACGTTTCACCAACCCATCCAGTAACTTACTGAAATACTCCACATAATCTACCCAAGACTGCTGGGCAGTTTCTGGCTCTGCCAGAACTTTTGCCTATACTTTTCATTGGCCAGTGTATACTTTTGGATAAATGTAACCTTTATGGGTGGGTATTTCATCCTGTATCCTACCCTAGGGCCACCAATAATGTATTCCCTCTGTAAACATATGCCTCCACAGACTGGAGCTCAAATCTCCATAAGGGACTCTGTGAATTTCTAAGACTACCTTGTAGGTATCAAACCATTTATCTATGTCACCCCCCACTAAAAAGCTAGGCACCAGGTATTTAGGTTTGTGGACTCTTCTTACCTCATGAGACACTTTGGTTTCATTATAACCATTGTTTCTGCACCCTGTGCTTTGTTTGTCCTTCAGGTTTAGCACTCTGAGACTAATTACATGAACCAACAAGATCTTTTTTGCTTCCAAGTCTGTCTTAGCTCTGCCTGCTTCTCCTTCAATGCCGGTTTCCTCTCCTCAAGGATCTTCGTGGTAGAATCCTCCTCCTTGGCTGTCTCCAACGTTAATTTATCCAGCTGCAGCTTACCTTCTCTATCAGCCCTTCTGTCCTCCAGCTCCTCTGTAGGATGGACCATTGGAAGACACAATACTCCATGCCCTGGCAGGAGGGCTCCATATACATAAGCAAGTCTTCCTCTTCAGGTCGCTGCAGTCCAGGACCTGTACCCAGGTCGTCTTCTTGTTCCTTCATAGCATCTTCCACCTCCTCCCAGCCCCTGAGGACCTTCTGGGGCGTATCCTTCTTGGAGCTCATTTTAGATGGAAGCCCCCTCTCCATGCAAAATCCACTGGCCTCCGATGCAGTGTAGCTTTCTATGTTGCTGACCTCAAACTCTAAATTTGCAGGTGGTCACTAGCACAGACAGTCAGATAGGCTTACAAGTGATCAAGAAACCTGTGCAGTGTAATCGCATTGAATAAGAGGGCTCAAATCTGTCTATATTTCCAGGCATGCAGGGGATACGTGCTGAGTGTGGCAAAGCCATGATAAGCATTAAGTGACCACATATGGCGTGCGCGAAGAAAGTGCTAGAGCCCTTATATGCGATACTGCGTGTTAAGCAAATGATGAGAAGTGCCCACAGACGGTATAGATAAGGACAAAGGCCCGGTGATGTGAATGGCTAACACTGCATGGAGGCGGGAAGGAGTGAAGTCGCACAGAGCGTGGTGTCGGCATGGCCTTCTGCGCAGTGCTGCGTGTTACGAGAATATTGAGAAGTGCCTAGGACAGTATTTTTTTTTAAGTTTGAGTTTATTGAAATCAAGAGAACGGGAAAAAGAAGAAACAGTAAAAATTATACAACCATATAGACTATACAATAAAAATATAAAATGAGGAAAATTTTACAAAGTATCAAGTAAAACATAAGAACATTTCAATCGAACCATGAATAAAGAAATAGCATTGTAAGCATAATAATTCTAAACAAATAACTGGTGATTAGATAACGAAAATGATAAAAGGCAATGGAAGAATCCTGGTGGTTTTTGAACCTCATCTAATCTAGTTTGAGAAGTATTTGTCGGGGGAGCAACAGAAGATAGATAATTGGCCAAAGGGAGCCAAAGTAGGTCAAGTTTGATTGCCAGGGAAATGGGAGAGACATAGTTTGTGTCAAGGCGTTGATGAAAACAAACTGCATTCCACCAATAGCGAGATGTGACATTATCAGCTTTTTTCCAATTGGAGGTGATGAGATGAAAGGGGATAGCTATTAAAAGGTCTATAAGCAAGTAATGTTGTGAAGATTGAGGGTAAATAGGAGAGAGAGAGCCTAGAAAAATTTTAGTAATGGAGAAAGGAGAGTGAAATTTAAAAAAAAAATGGATTTGGGACCAAACAAGTTTCCAAAACTGGAGTATAGGGGGACAATAACATAGCATATGTTTTAAATCTGCAGAAGCGCATGAGCAAGACCAACAATTAGAAGGAGTGTCTGAGGAAAAAGTCAACAAAATCAATGGAGTAAATAAGATCCGGTTATAAATGAAAAAGAGGGTTCACGTGGTATTGGCAGCCCCAAAGGTTCCATGTAGTTTCAACCATATCTCTTCCCAAAGGGGAATTGACCAATCCTGTGAAAAATCTTTTTCCCAGGCAAGGTCATCTTAGATTTAGTTCTATCTACTGAGAATTTGATAGATTTATAGAGAAAAGAGGCAGAAGCGGAATGATCCAATGCAGATGATGTAGGTTGAAATGTATTAGGAATGTCATTAGCAGTAGGTAGGGATTGAAGATATTGAACAAGAATGGGACAAAGCGAATTATACTGTGAACGAGAAGAAGAAGGTAAGAAAAATTGAGATTGAAGATCAGTGAAGGGAAGAGGTTGATTATGAGAAATAAGTTGGGAAATCCATTGCAGACCGTGAGAATACCAAGTCTTCCAGAATATGGAACGATTACGAATCTTAAGGTGTTTATTGTGCCAAATAGGCTGTAGATGAGTGGAATGGGTAGATGGGTAAGAGGAGGATAAAAAGGAATAAGAAAAATACGAGAGTGGGAGATGGTAGGGTTTCGAAGGGAAGCCATGGTGGATGTAAAGGATAATATTTCGCGAAATTCAAAGGGAGTAAGAAAAGAAGATTCTAGTTTAAGCCAGAGAGGAGGGTAGAAGGGAAGATCAGTCGAAAGCCAACGGGTAGCTTGTTTCAAGAAGAAAGCTCAATGATCAGTTTTAAAATCAGGGAATTTAAGTCTACCAGTAGATTTATCCTTCTTCAAAGTAGCGAGGGCTATACGGGAACGTTTACCTTTCCACAAAAATTTAAGAAGAATAGAATCGATGCTCCTAAAGTAATGATCATGAATATGAATAAGAATCATAGAAATGGTGTAAAGTATAAGTGGTGCTAACAACATTTTAAATGAGTCGAGACGCCCCACTAAGAGAGAAAGAGAGGGTTCCATCGGGTAAGGGCGGCATTCAATTTTTTGGATATATGTTCAAAGTTTATTTTAAGAGTATCAGACAAGAGAGGAGAAAACCAAATTACCAAGTACTTGATCTTTGATGGTTGCCAAGAGAGACCATAATGTTCAGAAAAATGTTTTTTACAAAGAGGGTTTAAAGGTAGAATTTCACAAGTGCGAGAACTGTATTTAGACATAATCGAGAAACCTTTTGACAGGGCCCTCTATTTTAAATTTAGAGCAGGTACTCTTCCTCTGTACGCCTTTTCATCACGGTGGAAACCACCCGTGCAAACCACAGAGTACTGCCCAATGTGTATAGGCAGACCAGAGACAGTGGCGCACTTCTTGTTTGAATGCGGAGAGTATACCTTACCACGGAAGAAATGGCTCAAACATCTATGTCGCCAGCTAGGCACTAGGCGTCATGCGGAGGCAATACGCATACTCAGGTCTGACTGTTGTACCTTATATGCCTGCATTCTTGCAAAATTTTTATCATGGGCTTGGTCCATTAGATCTAAGAGGCTTAAATCAATTGTTTAATCTGTTTTTTAAATTATCTTATGAAATATCCCTTTTTTTCTAATGAACTTCGTAAATTTCTTAAATTAACTGTATATTAAATTTTTTGTGTTTTGACTATCTTGCCATTTTAAATATGAAATTGTGTATTTTAAAAGCTTTTATGATCATTTTTATCGAAATAAAGCCTTCTTGACTTGACTTGAGAATTTCACAATTATCAACGTTCAGACGATACCCAGACACTTTGGAAAAGGAAGAGAACTGTTGAATGAAGAAAGGAAGAGAAGATTGTGGATCAGAACAATATAAAAGAATGTCATCAGCATAAACAGAAAGTTTAACTTGTGGGGGACCGAAGTAAAAACCAGAGATATTGTCATCTTGTCGAATTTTAGTGAGAAAGCGCTCTAGAGCTAAAACAAATAATAGAGGAGACAATGGACAATTTGTCTAACGCCTCTCTGTAATGGAAAATAATCCGAAACCATACCATTTTTCAAAAATTGGCGCCTGAGGGCCAGAATAGAGTAAGGAAATAAGAGAAATAAATTTAGGTGGGAAGCCTGCCCACTTGAGAGCCTAGAACATAAAGTCCCAACCTATCTTATCAAATGCTTTCTCAGCATCTAGGGAAATAGCGGCCAAAGGATGATTAAGTGAGGGAGCCTAACTTAAAATATTGAAAAAGACGCGAGAATTGTCAGAAGAGAGTCGTCCTTTAACAAAACCTGATTGCTCAGGACCGATTAAATCAGGCAAAAGTGGATCTATCCTAAGAATTAAAATGTTGGCGAAAATTTTATAATCAGTATTTACCAAAGAAATAGGGCGATAGTTCTTACATAGAGAATGATCTTTATCATCTTTGGGAATTAAGCAAATCAGAGCCTCTTGAAACGTACCACGAGAAGAGCCGGAGTCAAAAAAGGATTGAAATAAAAGCAATAGTTCTGGTAAGAGAAGGGAAGCAAAATGGTTGTAAAATTCAATGGTAAAACCATCAGGACCAGGAGCTTTCCCATGCCGTAACACCGAGACAGCATGAGAGATTTCTGCAAGGGAACTGTCAGATTCTAGAGACCCAAAAGCCACATGATCAGAAGGGGTGGGGAAAAAGATTGAACGATCGGCCGAATCAGGACACATTTCTGGAGTATGGAGATTTTTATAGAAAGCGACAAATTCATTTAGAATATCTTTGTCGTTAAAGAAGGAAACACTAGTAGGCCCTTGAATAGATTCAATTTTTGTTCTTTCTTTTCGTTTTTTAAGATAATTGGCTAACGATTTCCCCATTTTATTCTGACCCCCATAATACCAGGAGTTACATTTCAATAAAAAGTTTGAGGCAGCATTTGTGGTAAATTTATTTAAAGTAAATTTGGCATCAATAAGTTCTCTAAGAGAGGAATCAGTATTGGAGGGGTAATAAATATATTCAAGTTGTTTGATTTCATTCAGAAGTTGAGCAGATTGAGCTTCTAAAAGCTTCTTCTTTTGTGAGACGAAATTAATGATAAAACCTCTAGCAGCTGCCTTAAAAGAATCCCACACCATAACAAAAGTGGAATCGGGGGTTTGGTTAATCTTGAAAAACTCAGTGGCTAAAGCATTGAATATAGTACAAAAAGTGGGATCGAGGAGTAAGGAATTATTAAACCTCCATCTTCCTGGGTGGGGGTAAAAGGGAGTGAGATCGATATCAACAAAAACAGGTGCAAGGTCTGAAATTAAAACAAAACCAATGTCAGAATGAATGGAATGTTGAGCTAAGAATTTACCTAGAAAAAGATAATCAATGCGGGATTGTGAGTGATTGGAAGGGGAGTAAAAACTATATTCTCTAAGGTCGGGTGGCATAATGTAATGTAAAGTATGAACATAACATTATGCATACTAGAGCAACCAATAAAAGTTAGAGAGTAAAAATGTAGAGAGAGAAAGATAAAAGAAAAGAAAAGGGAAGGTGAGAACAAAGAAAACAAGCGATGAAAAGCATAAAGCAGAGAAAAATAATAAGGAACAAGAAGACAGTTCAAGTCAAATACAGACGACTGAGAAACATACCTACAAATACAAAACGAGAGCGAGGGTGACGGCGTCAGTAGACGACGACAACAACAGCAAGAGCAGACATCACCGAACAACCGCTGCACGAATAGTAGAACTTCACATAGCACATCGGGAAGAGTAGAAGGAAGGAACACAACACCTGCATAAGGAAAGAGGAAAGGTAATAAGTGTGGGGAAGAAACATGGGGAAGGAGATTGGAGCAGAGAAAATATGATGTATACCATTAAAAAGGGAAAACATATTGACAATCAATGGAAGAGGAGTAAATTAAGCAACTCTTGAGGTGTCCATAACATCTGCTCCATGATGACAAAGGAACTCTTGTAGGGCCGCTGGATCTTCAAAAGTGGTATTTTTGTCCTTGTAAGTAACCTTGAAGAGACAAGGATGAAGCAAACCAAATTTGGCATTAAGAGCACGTAACTGTGGGCTCATATCCAAAAACTTTTTCAGACGGTCAGCTGTTGCTTTAGCTACATCCTGCGAGAGGAATAGACGATGACCTTCCTACATAATCTGCTTCTTAGATTTGGCGGCTGATAGAACTTGTAAAAGGTCTGTGTATTGTAGAAACAGCATAACACACCTCTGGGTTTGTTAGATGTGTTTGGTCTAAGTCTATGAGCTCTTTGAATGTTGAAGGAGGAGGAGGCAGGTAAGTACAGAGTTTTCGGGAGAAAAAATAGAAAAAAGGCAGTTGGGTTTGAACCTTCAGAAAGCTCTGGAAGACCATAAAGTCGAAGATTGTTTCTGCGATTATGATTTTCCAAATCATCCGCTTGTCTCTTGAGCTGCAATATATCTGCTTCCATAGAAGGTATACGAGAACAGGAGGCTTGTAGAGATTCTGTTGATTGCTCCACAATAAGAATACGGGATTCCAGTGAAGACCATTTGTCTTGGAGAAATTGTAAAGTCTTAGTGGTCTCTTCCATGAACGGTTTTAGGGCACGTATTTCTTCTAGAATTAAATCCATAGAGGTCGAGGCTGAAGAAGAGCCTGGGGAGGGAGGGACTTTCTTTGAGCATTTGGTAGACGCTGTCGTTGTGGGAAGTTTACTTGAAGACTGCAATTTAGAAGTTGTTTCTGATGAGGAATCCGATTTCTGTGAGGGGATGTCCTCCATGTCCTGAGAATTGGGGTCAGAGTCAGAACTAAAAGTAGGTTTGGCAGAAGTATAAAGCTTGAGGTTGTGCAATTTCCCCATAAATAAGCAGTGAAATAATGTGAAAAAGGCTCTCAATGGCTAGCTATAAACTGCAAACCAGCACCAGACTTTAGCAGCTGTTGGTGAGGAGGGAACACATTTAGAAGGTGTGCAGACTGGTAGGAGTTATAGAATCAAAATACGAGCGAGAGCATTATGAGGAGAACAATGCACATAAAATACACTGAATGGTATTTGAAGAAGGTGAAGAGTTGAAACACTGGAGAGTTGGTGCAGCAAACAGACATTTAGAACCAGTCATGAGTAGAAGAAAATTATTTCCCACAGCATCGCGTTTGAAGCTGGAATGGCGCGAATGGAGAAAACAAAATGGCAGCCAAAATCGGGTGTGCCGATTTGCGCTGAAATAGAGGTGTAGGAAAGCCAAAAATGCAGCAAAAGTCAAAGCGCTAGGCTGACCTCATGGTTAAACACACAAAGCTAGTGTGTCCTGTGAGAACCGCTAGATATTGCCGCTAAACAGAGTTCGGGAACAGAGGTCTGCAACAGAGCTCCGCAGCTATGCCGTCATCTTGTGCGGCGCGCAAGCCACTCCCCTGCCTAGGACAGTATTGATCAGCAAATGGCCTGGTGATGTGAATTGTTAACACCACATGGAGGCTGGGTGAAGCTGCACATAAAATTGTGTCGGCAATATACGAAAGCATGCAATGCGAGCAAAGACTGGGGGAGGTCTCAGGAATCGCAGGGAGGAATGCAGCCTATTGGGTTAAAAACGCTTGAATAATAAAACTGGACCATGTCAGGCCGATGCCGGCATTCAGCAGATTCAGTGGCCTTGTGATCTGAAGGGTTGAGACCGCATGGAATGCAGCCTATTGGGTTAGAAACTGCTTGAATAGCAAAAAGGATGACATTGGGCCGAAGCTGGCATTCAGCAAATTCAGTGGCCCGGCAATGTGAAGGGTTAAAAGGAGTGAACGTGTTGCTGGCAACATACAGTATATGAAAGCGTGCAATGCGAGCAAGTAGTGGAGGTGGTCCCAAGAATTGCGGGGAACAATGCAGCCTATTATATTAAAAAAAATTGGAGTAGAATGGAAGGATCAGTGAACCTGATATGCAAGGATGGTGCCAGCGGGCTTTACCTCGACGAAGGCGAGCCGCAGAGTAATCAGGAAGCCAACGCCGAAGGACATAATGAGATACTTAAGCTGAGTATTCGTGTACGCGTGATGACGCGATGATTGACAGTAGCTCGAGGCACCAGCTAAATCAATCAAAGAAACAATTCCCAGACTTGCAAAGGCAGGAAGGCCGAAGATCGGGTTCCCTGGTGTTAGATCTGGGGGTCTCTAATTGGCAGAGGTAAGTACCTCAGACCAAGTAGGGACCCTTGCTTCTAGTCAGGGTGAAGGAATACACACAGTAGATAACCCCTGCTCCCCCTCTTGGTAGCTTGGCGCGAGCAGGCAGGCTTATCTCCAAGGCAATGTGTATAATAAATGCACTTAACACAAACAATGATCCCCCATCCACCACAAACTGAGTCCACACAGGGAAGTATATTTATAAAAATATATCTTTATCTAGTTTTACCAAGAGAATAAAACAGTAGCACAATGATAGCTTTCATTCAAAATGTTGCTCTTAATCTTAATGGTTGAACGCAATTGGGAAGTTCTTATATATAGACAAAATAGTCTCTAGTCTCTGTATAGGAGAATAACGCTCCTAACTTATTTAAACTTAGCTCTTCAACTGCTTTCTTACTGTAATGCCCGCATGATATGGGCACACGAATCAGCCCTTCGAAATGCGGCGCTTCTAACAATGCGGTCGCGCCTCTACAATGACTCCAGGCACACCGGGCTGAACAGAGCAGACTCGCTCCTTGCCCCGGCCGGTCCCAGCAGCCCTCCGCCCGCTCTCGGTTCCTTGGGGAGCGGCGGGGAGCTAGCTCGGCGCTCCAAGCAGGGACAGACAGGCCAGGGGCAGGGGACACACACGGCGCTCCCTCAGCGAGGTCGGGTCGATCTTCCCTGGCTTCGGCGTTCGAACACAGCTCTCGATGTAGATGACGCCGTGGACCAATCTGGTCGCGGCGTTCTTGGCAAGCCTCCACACACGCCCTGGAGTCAGCCAATGGCAGTGCGGCTCCCAGGGCAGGCCTGCAATGACGCTCCCTTTGATAACCAACCACAACACGGCAACAGCGATGACGCTATGGCACACGGGCCAATCCTGTCGCGGCGTCAGTGAGGGGGCTCGGCTCGGGGGGCCAATGGGAGCGCGGCGGCTTCGTTCTTCGGCCCCGCAGCTCCGACCAGAGATGGCAACCTTGGATGGGTATTTCTGGCCCCGGGCCGCGGCGGTGATCAGGCGGCAGATGATTTTTGAGGGCGCAGGTCACGGCAAGACCGCCCTCACGGCCACACCACCTTTTTAAAGCAGAACTCACGAGGGGAGACACCACAGACCTCCGACCATCACTGAGTATGTGCCGATGAGCACACTGATCTCTGCCCACGCTCAGCAGTTGGTCATAAAGCACGCACCAGGCCAAAACAGCACGATCCTCGCAGCGAGTTTCTTTATGAACCTTTTAACCCTGGTTCCAGGAACAGGAGGCCAGCTCTTCTCAGGCCCTTGGAGATTCAAGTTGAAGACAAAGCACACAGCAAAGTCTCTTTAGTTCAAGCAGGCAGGGTCACAGCACACAGCAAAGTCCCTTTCCTCTTCTCAGCTTTTAGTTGAACAGCAGAACAGGTCAGCCCTTAGAGCACACAGCAAGGCAGTCTTCCTTCAGTTCTCCAGCAGTCCTTCTTCCAGCAGAGGTTCCTCTTGATTGTAGAATCTGATTTTCTGTTGTCAGGGGTCCTTCTCTTATACCCCAAAAAGTCTTTGAAGTTCTTTGAAGTCTTTGTGCAAGTGGGCCCTGATCCCGGTCTAAACCAGTTCTGGGTGTTGCTGGAGCACTGGGGTTTTCCTGGCTTCCTTCTTTCTTTCAGTATCAGGGACAGAGGTGACAGTCGCCCAGCGGGAGGTGGAGCCACCATTGTGGTCAGGCAGGCACATCCCTAGTCACTCCCAGGTGCTATCTCCTCCCACTTCCTTGGCAGCAGATGCAGCTTTCCATCCACGGGCTGACTCAGACAACCTCCTGGGGGCTCTGCAGCCCCTGTCACCCTCAAACCAGACAGTCAATCCACAAACAGTCCCAGACACACAGAAAGGTTAGACAAGAGATCAGCCACTTTCTAAAAGTACTATCCTCAAACACAGAATTTAAAAACAACCTTTCCTAAAAGATGTGTTATTAAATTCTGAGTTCAGGGATATCAATCACCTATGTCCCATCTTGTTCCTATGGGAAGATAGGCTGGTATCCATTGGGACCAGCCTCCCTCATGTTAATCAATGGAGCAAGATAACCTTGCAGCAGTGAGCACACAAAATGGCTGCTGCTCACTACCAGAGCATGTTACCTGCACTAGTACATGCTCTACCTTACCCATGCACTGCACCCTGCCCAGGGGGGTACCTTGAGCCTTCCATAGGGGTGACTGATGTGCACAGACAGGGAAGGGTTAGGCCAGGCCAGTGGGGACACTGGCTAGGTGGACATGGCAGTCCACTGACTGCACACAGGCACTGCGCTGGCAGGCCTGAGACACCATTTTAGGGCTACTTATGTGGGTGGCGCAATCTGCGCTGCAGGCCCACTAGTAGCATCTGTCATCACCAGCCCTGGCACACACAGTGCACTTTACTAGGAACTTCATGGTGATACAAATATGCCAATCAGGTACACCTAATCAATATGACAATTTACATAGGGTGCACTTACACTCTGGCACTGATCAGCAGTGGCAGAGTGTCCAAAGCATCTAAACCAGCAAAAACGAAATCCAGCACAGCATCAAAAATACAGGAGGCAGAGGCAAAAAGATGGGGGAAAACCACACCAAGGGTGTCAGGTCTAACACCTGGTATGTGAGGAATGCTGATCTATAGTCATAATACACTTTAACATTGAAACAATGATCACTTAACACTCGTGAACTTGATTACGCAACCGCAATGAGCCTACTGATTTAATAGAACTGCATACATCATGTTGGTTGCTAAAAAGCACATAGTATTCGGCCTATGTCCCACACACAGGTTTGTAACATTAAATTACTGGTGACATTGATTGTGGAACCGCAATGAGCCTACTGATTTAATAAAATTGCAGACATCATGTATCACATTGGTTGCTAAAAACACATAGTATCCGGCCTGTGTCCTACATACGGGTTTGTAATAATACACAGGATATTCCTGCAAATACCCTAGACAATCTGGGGAGGTGTTGCTGGGACGACCGCCATATACAATATGTTGTCTGAATCATATTTATGCAATTGCCCATCACTATTAAAATATTATAATAAAATGTGAGTGCACGTGCATTCAATTTTTCAAGTTACATAGATAGGGCACCATGTGAAGCAGGGACAGGTTACATACACAATGCCACATGTGTGCACGAGACTCCTAAGTGTTTAGACAGTGACAAAAAGGTTAAACAGTATGGAATAGTTTATGATTTCAAGGTTAAACAGTATGAATTAATTTATACCCTTGATATGAGCCCTAGTTGTCTACTAATCACCTCCAATTTGTTGAGGCCCTGGTTCACAGTATTCAAAGCATGTATCCATTTACATTTTTTGTAATAGATGGAGGATGCAATGTCACTGCCTCTGGAGTGTTAGAGGACCTTTTCAACCACCCATCATTTCAAGCAGTCTGTGTCATGTATGTTTTCACAGAAATGATCAACCAGGGGGACCCATTGGGCTTTGCAGCGTAGATAGTATGCAGTGCTGTAGAATTCTACTCTTTACTTTCTGTGTAGTTTGGCCAATGTATACTTTGTTGCAAGGAAGTTTAATAGCTTAGGTAACATTTGAGCTATTGCAATTAGTGTAGTGTTGTAGCTGGAAATCACAGCCATGGTGCATGAAGGTGGAGCCCTCAATTGTAAGTTTACAAGCCTTGCAGCTGTCTACATTTGAAGTGCCCCGCGAGTGGTGGTAGTTGTATTTGAGTCCTAATGCTAGGTGGTCTGGGTGGGGGCAGGTAGGAGTTCACTACAAAGTGTATGACATTCTTGGCCCTTTTTGAAGGCAAAGATCGGATGCGCCTCTGAATTGATCTCGAAGGAAACGAGATTCCAGTATTTTTTAATGATCTTCTTAATTTCCTGGCTTCTGGTATTGAATGTGGCGAAGCAGATCAGTTTTTCTTCGGTGTTAGCCCTAGGGTGAACTTCTAGCAAGGTCTCTCTGGGGCAATAGCAGGCTCTTTTCCATGCTCTCTTCAGTAAACCTTTCGGTACCATCCTTGAGTCTGGTAATTAGGGTGTCTGTTTCTTCGAAGAAATCCGATCTCTGTGAGCAGTTAAGTAGTAGCCTTCAGAATGGTCTACATGGCAGGTTGTCCCTAAAACTTCTTGGATGTTGTGATGAATATTTCAGCAGAGTGTTTCGCTCCATAGGCTTCCTGAATAGAGTGGTATAAATCATGGCGTCCTCAACTCTGAGTGAGAGATCCATGAAGCAAATCAATTCCTTGTTGTAGTTCATCGTGAATTGGATGTCGGCTAATCTTTCATTTAGCCATACTTGGAAGTCAATTAGGTTGAGTTTTGAGCCTGTCCATATGATAACGACATTGTCAATATAGCGCTTCCATAGCGAAATATTGTCAATAAAGGGGTTGTCTGGACTGTACATGTAGGTGCCTTCATATTTATTTATATACAGATTAGTCAAATTGGGGGTGAATCCAGTTCCCATGGCTACTCCTTTGCACTGAAAGTAGAAGTCCTTCTTGTCATGGCGATATTGAGTAAGTCAACCAGAAATTCTGTAGGAATCTAGTGTGGAGTAGGTCTCATGTTCAGTATTTCACGGATGCATTCAATTCCTTGATCTTGTGGGATACGAGTATACAGTGATGACATGTCTAGTGTAACTAGAAATTGAGTTGGTATATCAAATGACTGTCTTTCCACCATCTGGATGATGAGCATTGTGTCCCGCACATAGGATTTGGTTTGAGAGACCCAGGATTGAAGGAAACTTTCTATGAACCGATTGATAGGTTCCAAGATTGATCCACAGCCTGACATGAAAGGTCTTACAGGTAGATCATTAAGATTTTTGAGGATCTTCCGGAGAGTGTAGATAGTCTGTATTCTTGGCTGCTTCTTGTTGAGGAACTTGTATTCTGGTTCACTCAAGTAACTTGTTTCTAACCCTCTTAGTGTGAGCTGGTGAATCAGTTCTAACATGTTAGATGTGCAGTCCTTATTCAGTTTGATGTAGCTGTCTTGGCAATTCAATTGTTGCTGGATCTCTGTGACATAGTCTTCGGTATTTTGGACTACAACAGCACCTCCTTTGTTGGCGGTCGGATAACGAGGAGAGCTTTTTTCTCATCTTTGGTTATTTTTTACCGAATATTTTCGGTTATCCCATAGGGACATCACTTCTGTTAGTACTAT
The DNA here is from genome assembly GCF_964263255.1 of Lissotriton vulgaris. NCBI lineage: Eukaryota > Metazoa > Chordata > Amphibia > Caudata > Salamandridae > Lissotriton > Lissotriton vulgaris. The sequence continues at coordinate 251,427 of NW_028242610.1, forward strand.
TTGTTCAAAGGCAAATATCTTCTTGCTCTTGTGGTTTGCCGCAGGACTGAACGTGGATGGTGGTTTGAAGCCAGTAACTGCTTGGGGTTTTGCGAAAATATTTCAGTCTATCTTTTCCAAAAAATTATTGAAGTTCCAGTTTGGTTTTGAATGAATTGGGGGTACTGTTGGTATGAATGAGAGACCTTTGGATAGTATGTCTCTCTCTGGAATGGTGAGTTTGTAGTCAGAGATATGAATGATCAGGTTGGATTGGTCCTGATTGTCATCTCAGGGGATAACCACCTTTGTAGATGGTTGGTCAATTGTTTTCTCTACCACCTGTATGTTATGCTCCGTGTCTGGCTCGCCCTGTTGCTCTATTGGGGGTAGTAGTTCACCCTAGTGTTGCCTCTCTGTGTGTTCCATCACTGGGGCCTGTCTGAGCTCCTGTGTCTGGGTTCCGACCCCTGTTCTGGGGCCAGGTGGGGTCCCCTAAAAAAGGTGGGGGCGCTATGTGTATCATGGAATCTGGGAACCTAGCTGTACTGACGGTGGTCCCCGCTAGTGGTTGATCAATCAGTTTCACTGTCTGAACTACTCCCAAAAGAGCAATCAGAAAAAGTTGCAAATCTTCTAGGTACCGGTCTACCCTTTTTTGTAAAGAAACTTTGGTTGTCCTGTTGGTAGTAGTCATATGATAAGTACGGGTATGTTACCTTTTTATCGTAAATCCTAATGGCCTTGCTGAGTTTGTCCAATTTCTTGCTCAATGTGATAGAATTAAACTCTGCAATGACTTTTTCAGCACATTCCATGGCCTCCTTAGCGTTGCTCTGTGCCCTATCTTCTAGGATATCCCTTTTTAAATCAGCAATATCTTGGCCGAGTCTTTTTACATATTCTAAGGCAGTTTCGACACCCCAAACCATCCAGTGTCTGGAACAATTAGTTGCTACAAAGCTGAAGCCTTCCCTGAATTTGGGTAAGTCAATAAAGAGTGTGGGCTTGTTTCTTACTTGGAGACCCTTGGGTATGATGTTAGCTTGTAGATATTTAGTGCAGAGGTGGCCATGTAGGCGGGACCTAATCAGTTTTTTCTCTAATCTCTCCAATTTGGCTAATTTGTTGCTTAGTGTGTTACCTAGGGGTGTTAAGCCCGGACCTAATAGATTGAGATCACTTTGGTTGTTAATTAACTTAGTTATGTATTCTTCGCTGTTCAAGAGAGTTTCTTTATCTGCTATGCTTTTAATACGTGTCTTAGAATACCAATAAATGTGAGTTTTAGAAAGTGGACATTTCTCTGCTCTAACTTTGCTGTGTGTGCCTACAGCCTGCTTTGAATACACGCCGGGCTGGGTGACAGCTACACTTTGTGCATGCCCTTTAAACAGCCTTAACACAGTAAGAGCTGGGTGTGACAGTATTCATCTGCATACTGATAACCTTCCTGGGCAGGAAATGAGAGAGGTGGCTCACACTTTCAATAGGTTGTGTCCTGCGCTCAGACACAGGGATGATTTAACACCCTCCGGCAGTTTGGAGCCAGGGTTTAGTTGAAAGGGATCCTTGTGCACTCCAGAGAACTCCTTTGAAGTCACTTCCTCCATCAAAGGAACTTTTGGGTATAAGTACCAGATCTCTGGGCCTGTAAAATCAGTACACTACTGCACCTGGGAAGACCTCTGCTGGAGTAAAGAATGTGGTGCTGAAAAGATTGCTACTTTGCTGTGCCTGACTGTTCTGAGGAACTGCTTCTCTGCTTTGCTGAGCTGCCCTACTGATTTCTGCCCTGCTAAGGACAAGGACTGGACCCTCTCACTTGAACCCAGATTTACGCCAAAGGCTTGCTGGCTTGACTTCTGTTTTCTGAAGTCTACGGAGCACAAAAGACTTCCGGCAATCCTGTTGGTGCTGCTGAACTCTGCCATCAGGGAGGGCTAACCTTGCCCAAGGTGCCCTTCCAGTCCTGAGCACCAAAAGTGGGTTCTGAAACTGATTTCTGCAAAAAAGACAATGCATTGCCTTGACTGCATGAGAATCAATGCAGATGCTGTTCGATGGTGAAGAATCCACAGCAAGCACGATTCGTTGACACAGTGCGGCTCAACGTTGATGCATTGCATTAACTTCCATGGAGCTCGACAACTATGTTGAGACCAGACAGCGTGGAAAAGCATTCTGCCCTCCATCCAAGGTACTTTTCAGCATACCCTGCGTGCATTCAGTCAACAGCCTGTCCCCCACTGCAGTCAGCCTGAACTTTGATTTTGCTCCGCTTCTATGTGACCTCAAGTAGCCTTTTGACCGCTAGTGACTTCTAAGCACTGTTTTAAAATGTAATTCCTAAAAATGTATATCTTAACTTCTACTTATTGGATTTTTATTGTTTTGATATTGCTTAAATCAGATCAATATACTATATTTTGGTAAACATGTGTCATTGAGTTACAGTAGTGTAAGTATTACACACATTTTTCATAGATTGCCTCTTAAGTGAAGCCTGACTGCTCTGTCCCAAGCTCCCCGAGGATGAGCACAGGTTACTTTTGGGTGCATATCCAACTTACCCTGACTAGGGCATTGGTCTCTACTTGGACAGTGTGCAAACCTCTGCCAACTAGATACCCCAGGAAGTTGATTCTTTATGCTGCACTGTGCTGCATTGGTTCTGAAGGAACCTGCAGTTGGGCCAGGGAATTGCACTCTAATGCCAGCCAAGGGTCCAGGACCTGGGGGGGCACCTTTTGGAGAGGAGGACTCACTCCAACATAGGCCAAAAGTAGGGCACAGGCCGGCACAGTTGATTTAGGAAAGCTGGGCATATGCTCGACAGGTCTCTGGATCATGTTATTTAACGGTGGCTCAGACCTGGAGGCCCGTCAGCTAGCCCTCTGGTGGTTCTGGGTTCAAGGAACAGGTCTAGACTTCTTTCTTCAGGCAGTAGGGCAACAGGGCATTCTTTCATGCAACAGGGCATTCCTTCATGCAGCAGGGCAGTCCTTCCATCAGCAGGGCAGCAGAGTCTTCCACAGGTCCAAAAGTGTTCTGAAGAGTGAATAGCAGCATCTCATTCTTATACCAGGTGCTTCATTTGAAGAGAGAGAAGCTTCTGGAGTGCCTCCCCCACCCAAATGGAGGTGTCTGGGATTTCCTGACTCTCTGTCCTGGTCCCAGTATGTCTACAGTGACATAGGGATAATATGAGGGCTCTTGTGTGTGAGCTAAAGAAGTGTTTTTGAAGTTAAGTGTGACAGCTCCGCCTCTCTCAAGTCAGGAAGGCTCATCCTGCCAGTAACCAGGCTCTCTGTTGTCTGAGAGGAATACACAAAGGCCAACAGCCATCTACACCTAGTCATGTGACCCAGGAAACAGGCTGCAGGCACCAAATGGTTAGGACAATAAAATCCCATCTTTCCAAAAGTGGTATTTTCAGAATTATGATTTACAATCCGACTTACTATTAAAGAGGCCAAAAGTAGGGCATAGGCCGGCACAGTTGATTTAGGAAAGCTGGGCATATGCTCGACAGGTCTCTGGATCATGTTATTTAACTGTGGCTCAGACCTGGAGGCCCGTCAGCTAGCCCTCTGGTGGTTCTGGGTTCAAGGAACAGGTCTAGACTTCTTTCTTCAGGCAGTAGAGCAACAGGGCATTCTTTCATGCAACAGGGCATTCCTTCATGCAGCAGGGCAGTCCTTCCATCAGCAGGGCAGCAGAGTCTTCCACAGGTCCAAAAGTGTTCTGAAGAGTGAATAGCAGCATCTCATTCTTATACCAGGTGCTTCATTTGAAGAGAGAGAAGCTTCTGGAGTGCCTCCCCCACCCAAATGGAGGTGTCTGGGATTTCCTGACTCTCTGTCCTGGTCCCAGTATGTCTACAGTGACATAGGGATAATATGAGGGCTCTTGTGTGTGAGCTAAAGAAGTGTTTTTGAAGTTAAGTGTGACAGCTCCGCCTCTCTCAAGTCAGGAAGGCTCATCCTGCCAGTAACCAGGCTCTCTGTTGTCTGAGAGGAATACACAAAGGCCAACAGCCATCTACACCTAGTCATGTGACCCAGGAAACAGGCTGCAGGCACCAAATGGTTAGGACAATAAAATCCCATCTTTCCAAAAGTGGTATTTTCAGAATTATGATTTACAATCCGACTTACTATTAAAGAGGGTTTTAGATTACTATTAGGCAGGCACCAAACATGGAATTCCTACCTGCTGCTACACAAAAGTTATCACTTATTAAATGTATTAAAGTAACCCAGTGTTAACCTCTGAGAGAGATTGGCTGTTTCCATAGGGGTGAGTTATATATATATTAAAAAAGAAGGTTTAAGTGTCAGAAAGGGCTAAATTTTACCAGATCTAAATGGTTAAAAACTACACACAGACTTCAATGACAAATCTGAGACATGTTTAAGAAGGCTACTGGGTAACACAAAAAGTGCTACAGGCACACTAGTAGCATTTAATTTAAAAGACCTGGGGACACGTAGTACCACTTTAATAGAGAATTACAAGGAAATTAAATGTGCCAATTGAGTGAAAGCCAATTGTGCCATGTTTAAAGGTGAGCAGCAAAACACACAACATGATGGACGAAATGTTGCACAATGGCAAAACATTCACCCCCAGTCACAGATCTGGGTTTAATCCATCGTTAGTTTGCTCACCAAGCCACCCCAGATCAGACATGGCCATATGCAAATCAGTCTTGACCCTGTTCCTCATAGGAACAGTTCAGCCCGAACTGCCAAGTCATTTCTTCCCCGGACCGGAATCAAGCATCCTAGGACCGGTTTCTGGCTATCAGCCGTCTTCAGCCAGGATAGCTTGACTCCAGTGGCTTAGTGAGCACGGGACCCATGGCTGGGCATACCCTTCCCACATAGGGTGAACAGCAGAACACACAAGATAATTGACGGAAGGTTGCACAATGGCAAAACATTCACTCCCAGTCACAGATCTGGGTTTAATCCATCGTTATTTTGCTCACCAAGCCACCCCAGTTCAGACATAGCCATATGCAAATCAGTCTTTTTTTGAATTTTTTTATATTTTAATATTATTAACTTTTTCATATTGCATCCATAAAACAAGCATGTCAGTACAACACATCATAATCCACTTTGTAGTCCCCCACCCCCCACCTCACCACCCTCAAATATCCAAGATAGCCTTCTAAAATCCACGTTTTCCCCCATACCCTTACCCCATAGCGGTAGATCCTCTTGTTGCAATGAATGGCTGTCAAACTTTCTTTTCCTATCATGAGCACACCCCAGCCCGTCAGATCAGATACCACCATCCAGGCCATGGTACAGACACCACTTACCCCACACTCTTTTAAACTTTTTAGGGCATCCCCTCGCCTTGTATGTGACTCTTTCAGCCGCCATTTATAGATCTAGACCCCATCTACATTCCTCCAGCTGCGGTAGCTCTGGGGCTCCCCATTTCCTGGCCACATCTCTCTTAGCACCCACCAGGGCCAACACCAGGAATATCAGCTGTGGGAGTGGCAAATCCACATCATTTGTCATCCCAAGGAGGACTAGCTTAGGGTCCGCCTGCAGGGTAATGTCTAGAATTACACCCAGTTCTCCCAACACCTCCCCCCGTAGGCTTGTATGTGCGTGCAAGACCAAAATGTGTGGAAAAAATTCCCTTCCCCGTATCCACAACGTAGGCAGCTTGCCCATTTTATGTAGTCGAGTTCTGTCAAAGTATGTTCTGTGGAGGACATTGAATTGGATGAGCCGTAAGCGTGATTTAATAGCTACTTCCCTCGGGTGCATTAGGACCGTGCCCCAATCTACTTCGTCCATTTCCCCCACTTCTCTTTCCCATGTTTCTCTAAGTTTCCCTAGGCCATTCGGGAGGTTGTTCATCAACGTTTTATAAGTCAGAGAGACTGCCTTATTAGGGATGCATTCTTGTAGAAGGCATCCCTCTAATGGAGCGTATTCGGGGAGAGATTCCGATAGAGCCCCTTCTCCCCTCCAGGCATGCTTCAGTTGCATATATTTGTAGTGTTGCGTGTGGTGGAGCCCATATTCCTTCTGTAGTGCTGCGAATGTCTCTAGTTCCCCCTTCTTCATCACATCGCCCAAGGTTGAGATGCCGATATCATCCCAGCTCCGAAAGCCCTTCAATTTATTCAATTCTTTCTGCCAGGCACATTTCCATAAAAGGGTTTGCTCCGTAGGTTTACCAGTCCAGTCCGTGGCCTTTGTCGCCCTTGCCCAGGTCCCTATCGTGACTCTCGTTACCGGGAGCAATTTGTTGCTTCCCTTCCCGCCATATCAGTAATGTAGGTACGTCTGTTTCTCCATTGTCTGTCGCTCCAACGCGTATGTGGGAAGGGAGGCCGAGGCGTGTATCCACTCGTTTATGGGCGACAGGTGTTCCGCCCAGTAATACGTTTCTGTTAGGCAATGATATTCCCCCGTCATATTGATGTCTCTGCAGTGTCTTTAATGCCACCCGGGGCTGCTTTCCCCGCCACAGGAAGGTTCTTAGTTCCGCGTGTATGTCTTGGAAGACCCTTTGTTTAAGGGGGAAATACTCATTCTGGAAGGCATAGAGGAATCTAGGTAGCGATATCATTTTAAACATGGCCGCCCGACCCAGCAGCGTAAGTGGGAGGAGTCGCCACCTCGCTGCGTCCTCCGCGAAATTATTCAAGATACGTTTGATGTTCCTAGTGTAGGACAGGGCACTATTTGTCGTTATATAAACTCCCAGATACATAAAGCCCTCATCTGTCTTCCTGAGTCTCCCCGGGAGAGTGGGCCATCGTCCCTCTCCTTGTGGGTCATAAAGAATCGACTTATGCCAATTTATCTGGTATCCTGCACTGGCTCCGTAGCGCTCTAATTCCAGAAATAGTGCTGGGATCGTGGTTGCCGGGTACGAGACATACAGAAGGACATCATCTGCATAGAGGGAGATCTTTTCCTCAACCGTACATCCCCTACCTAGATGGAACCCCCTGATTTCCTAATTGCGCAGGCCATCACCTCTATGGTGAGTGCAAATAGCAGCGGGGACCTGCCTGGTGCCCTGCCGTATAGGAAAATCTTCTGACAGTATTCCATCGACCCTCACCCGTGCCCTGGGATCAGTGTAGAGTAATCGTACCCACTGTTTATATTTGGTGCCAAAATCGAATTGCGTCAATACCCCCTCCAAGAAGGGCCAATGGACAGCATCAACCGTTTTTTCTGCGTCGAGCGATAGGATTAGGTGCAGTTCTTCCCTATGGTACACTTCCATTGGCCAATTGTGTGTCCTTCTAAGGTTGTATCTAGTCGCCCTGTCCGGTAAGAAACCAGTTTGGTCCACATGCACAAGGCCTGATATCACTCCCCGGAGGCGGGTGGCCAAAATCGTTGCAAGGAGTTTCGCCTCCACATTTAAAAGTGAGATGGGCCTGTATGACGCGCACTCCTCGGGGGGTCTATCTTCTTTGTATATTGGGACGATAGTCACTTGACGCAAGTCTACTGGCAACTCACCTTCCACCACTGCCTCTTCGAAGAGTCCCAGCAGATGGCATGTAAGCAGGTCCGCTGTTTTCTTGAAAAATTCCGCCGGCAAGCCATTGGGGCCCGGGGATTTCCCAGAACGGAGTTTACCCAGTGCCTCCCGTATTTCATCCACCGTAATATCTTTGTCTAACTCGCGTTGGTCAGCGTCCTCCAGGCTCAGGAGTTCTATATTACTCATATAGCTCAACGCATCTTCCTGGGATACGAGATCCCGAGCTTCATAGAACGCTCGGAAGTATGCCGCAAAAGTTGCTGCTGTACGCTCGTCGGACCGTGCCTATTCTTCCTTTCGTCCTCTAGTTTCTCCACCCACCTCGCATCTCTTTCTTTTCTACTGAGCGATGCCAACAACCTCCCGGACTTATCCCCCACATCATATAGACGGAGTGTCGCCAGCGCCTGCGTCCGCGCCTCACCCGTCACCAAGTGCTTGTATTGACGTTGTCTGAGGGCCCTCTGATAATTTTTAGTCTGATGTCTCTGTTCTAGAGCAAGGATCTGTGCTTCCATCCGACGGGCCTCCTCTCCCTCCTTTCTCCGTTCCGCGGCTATCCTACTCTGAGCTCTGTCCCTCCAGACTGGCTTTAGTGCTTCCCAGAACATCACTCGGGAGGATACTGTGCCCTCATTCTCCACTATGTATACTTTCACGTCAGCCCGGAGACCGCGCAGGATGTCTGCGTTTTGTAGGTCCCATGCCGCAAGACGCCATGTGGCACCTCTTGTTTCATCCCTATCTCCCCCTAGCGTAATCAGGAGCGCTGAGTGGTCCGAAATTCCCCTCGCCTGGAATTCCGCCGTGTCAGTGGCTCGTAGTTCTTGCCGGGACATGAATACATAGTCTATCCAGGAGTACACTCTATGCGCCCCGGAGACCGAGTAACCTCTATGCGCCCCGGAGACCGAGTAACCTCGTGTTCCTGGGTGTAGCCAACGCCAAGTATATACCAATCCTAAGGCCACCATCGTCCTTGCCAGCAAGGTGGGTGACGAGGCCCCTTCTCTATCTCCCGATCTGTCTAACGCCGGCTCCATGTCATCATTGAAGTCCCCCCCTAATACTTGGACCGTGTCTGCTGTTTGTAAGAGGATGTCCGTAACTGCTCTGAGTGTGGCCACCTGGAGTTTGGGTGGTGCATAAACCGATAGGAATGTGTATTCCCGCCTTCTCCAGTGTCCTCTCACTCCCACATACATCCCCTGAGGATCTAGTCACAACTGGGTTACCAAAAAGGGTGGGTGCTTCTTAATCAGGATCGCCACTCCCCTTGACCCTGAAGTGAACCCTGCGTGTGCGAGGACTCTGTATTGTCGATGGGCCAGAAAGGGACGTGAAGTGCCCTGCACGTGTGTTTCTTGCAGTAGTATATCTGCCCCACTCCTCCTTGCTGCATTGTGTACCGTCCCCCGCTTAATCTTGCAGCCAAGGGCATTGACGTTCCATGTGAGGATCCTAAACCCCTTTGGTGTCTGCTCCTCCCTACCTAGGGTAGTCATCATTGAACTTCATCTCGGGCAAGTGGTGTGCATAGGTTGGGTGTGTAGGGCACTCAATTCGTGGACACAAGTGAGCTGTGTGACATGCTGCAATCAATTCCCCCCTCCCCAACTTCCCCCTCCAACCTCCATACTGAGAACTTCCCCTGCATCTTCCCACTGAATCCCAAACCTCAAACTGCTGTCCCATCTCCCAACTCCCCCCTCCCCACCTCCTCCCCCCGTCCGCCCCATCCCAGCCAACAGCTACCTATAGGACTTTCGGGTTGAGAAGGTCTGTCGCCCACCCCAAAAAACTCCCCCCTAACTAGCTAGTCCAGGCCAATCGCCCGGGTGCAAGTCTCTATCCCCCAGCTGCGTTAGTCTATGGGAGAACACACTACCCCAATATGCAAATCAGTCTTGACCCTGTTCCTCATGATAGCCAGAAACCGGTCCTAGGAGGCTTGATTCCAGTCCAGGAAAGACATGGCTTGGCAGTTCGGGCTGGAATCTTCCCATGAGGCACAGGGTCAAGACTGATTTGCATATGGCCATGTCTGAACTGGGGTGGCTTGGTGAGCAAAATAACAATGGATTAAACCCAGATCTGTGACTGGGGTGAATGTTTTGCCATTGTGCAACATTCCGTCCATCATCTTGTGTGTTTTGCTGTTCACCCTATGTGGGAAGGGTATGCCCAGACGTTGGTCCCTGGCTCACTAAGCCACTGGAGTCAAGCTATCCTGGCTGAATATGGCTGATAGCCAGAAACCGGTCCTAGGATGCTTGATTCCAGTCCAGGAAAGACATGGCTTGGCAGTTCAGGCTGGACTGTTCCCATGAGGCACAGGGTCAAGACTGATTTGCATATGGCCATGTCTGGACTGGGGTGGCTTGGTGAGCAAAATAACAATGGATTAAACCCATATATGTGACTGGGGTGAATTTTCTGCCATTGTGCAACATTCCGTCCATCATCTTGTGTGTTTTGCTGTTCAACCTATGTGGGAAGGGTATGACCAGACGTGGGTCCCTTGCGCACTAAGCCACTGGAGTCAAGCTATCCTGGCTGAAGACGGCTGATAGCCAGAAACCGGTCCTAGGATGCTTGATTCCGGTCCGGGGAAGAAATGACTTGGCAGTTCGGGCTGAACTGTTCCCATGAGGAACAGGGTCAAGACTGATTTGCATATGGCCATGTCTGAACTGGGGCGGCTTGGTGAGCAAAATAACGATGGATTAAACCCAGATCTGTGACTGGGGGTGAATGTTTTGCCATTATGCAACATTCCGTCCATCATCGTGTGTGTTTTGATGTTTGAAGGTGAGAGCACAACACTTACCATTGCTAACCAATGCTAGCGTCCCAAAAGCTAACAAAAACGGGTACAGACAACAGAAAATGTGGAAGGAAAAAGTTCTGCGGGAGATCTTCCAACGAAGCCCAGGTCTAACATGTGTAGACTATTTATGAAGGAAAGGGTTCCTCGATTCCAGCAGTGCAGTTGCTGCCTGGACTTGAGGACAAATGGTTGACAAATAAAGCAGTTCTCCAGCTTTCCTTCACAGATCCAGTGCTTTATTCCCCTGTTCTGGCATGAAAACTCCGATTGGCTAGTAGGTATGTTAGGGATACCAGCCAGAAACACTATCTTTGGGTAGAAACACGTCCTACTCCATTTTTTTGCTGACTCAAAATTAGCCCCTAAGTGGTTGCTTGCCTAAATATGACACTGGATAGGTGAGGGAGCGGCTTAATAGATAAACCGAAAAGAAACAAATCTAACCCTAGCACTAATGATAACTCTTTATGCTCATACACACCATCTAGGTGGCAGCCAATAACACCTTAGTTAGAATGAGCCAAAGAACTTGTTCCTGGCATATGAAATCTTCCTTTGCATGGTCAGCCCTGATTTTTCACCTTTTGCTGGACCCTATATTTTATGCCGGTTTTAGAACTTTCTGCGCTTTACCCCCACTAAAAAGGAGTACATCGCATACCCCCTTTAAACACGGATGCATTGGCATATTCCTGATTAGCACATGTAACTTGACTTTAATCCCCCAATATGTAGTGTAGAAAATGCACCAAGGACCTGAATGTGAAACTCCACCTGTGGACTGCAGTACTCACAGCACACTCAATTACAGTGGCAATGAAAACATGAGTGGTGACCTCCCTGTGCAGCCTGACTATTGTAGTTTTACATTTGTAGTATGACCTATTTAAATAACCCATTATGACCAATAAAATCCTCCATTTGTAAATATCAGTAAGTCACATTTATGTAAGCCTTGAAGCCCCCAAGGAAGGGTGCATGGTATTTAAATGCTGGAAATGTAGAACATTCATATTACTATGTCCCTACAGTGACAAGACCCTGAAGTTTATTTTTACTGTGGCAGACCTAGCTGTCCTATGTAGAAAACCGGAGTACAGATTAAAATACTAATGCTGTACCTCAGGAATGGGGCCAGCTATACAATAATGAAACCATTATTTTTAATAGTTCTTACAATCCAATTGACTGGTGTCAGTCAGTCAGTCAATCCACTTTATTAGATTCATTAAAATCATAAAAGTACAAAAGACAAACCACAAATAGACAATATAACAAATAAATTTGACTTAAAGTACACAGACAAAATGTCTGTACACTTAAATAAAAATACTAAAACAAGATCACACCCCTTGTCCCATAAAATTACAATAAAAATTATGATCTTACTTAGGGAGAAAACATCTTTAGGTTTCTTTAGCCTCACAGCAGCTGCCAAAAAAGATGCAATGTTAAAAATATCCCCAGGGTAACACAAAGACTGTATGAAGACCAATGCTGGTCTTACCTGAGTGAAACCCTTGCCTCTCAGGATGGGAACCAGGAATTTCGAGCGAATATTGGAATAAAAATCACAAAACATCATGAAGTGCAATGTTTCCAGGAATGAAAAATTATCCCATTGGCAGGGTTCGACATCAACAGGATTACACAATTCCCGATAATCCCCCAATGTGAAATGAATCAGATTGAAGTGGAGCCTAGTTAGGAGCCAACAATTGTAAGGTTTATTAACTATTGTTAAGTAGGTTTCCAATTTAATTGATGATTTTAACAAATAATGGGCCCTAACTAATGGGTTACGTAGCTCCTGTTCTTCCCATTCCAACATCAAAACTTGATTACAATTCAATTTTACCCACAACACATCCTCCTTCCTGATCTTCTCCGGTTCCTCATAAAGTCCTGGCCGTCCTATTTTAATAAACATGCTTTTAACATATGAGAGCCATTTGATTTGATCTAACTTCAAACAGTCCCGTAAAATCACATTTCAGGGTTAAATCAGGGTTCAGCCAGTTTTTGAGCCAGCAGAGCAACGGAGCTGTATTCAAAGTATCAGTAACATAGCCTAACCCTAGCTCCTGGTGTATAGCATACGATGGGGTAGATTGTGGAACAGACAGGCTCGTAGGAATTTGTTTTCAGCTATCTGTATCCCAACCTGTTCTTTATAGCCCCCAGATAAAGGATCCATATGCTGCAATAGCCAAACACTTGGCTTTATAAACCTTTAGGATAGCCTCTATCGGTCTAGCCCCCAATCGCTGTGCAAACCCTAAAAGAGATGAGGAAGCAAGTATAGCTGCATTCTTTTTGACTTTTTTGTTGCAGGACCCAAGAAGACCTGTCATCAAAAAGGACTCCCAGATAAGTAAAGGAGGACACAGACTTCAAATCCATTACAATAAAATGTTTTCCTAACTCTGCGACCTACTGTCATAGTATGTGACTTTCCATTATTAACAATTAAATCCAAGGCGTTCATAAAAGTCCAGAAGGCGTCTAGAAGCCGTTGGAGGCCCACTGCTGTACGGGCCAAAAGTACTGTGTCATCAGCGTATAGGAGAACAGGGATTAAACAGTCTCCTACACGCGGAATATCCAAAGCCGCCTCCACAAGCACGTTATCCAGGTCATTAATGTAAAGGGTAAACAGCAGGGATGCAAGAATGCATCCCTGAAGGACACCCCTCCCATAATTAAATGATCTAGTGCAGTCACCAGCCTGCTTTATCCTAACTGAGGCTGTAAGATCTTGGTGAAGGTTAGCTAAAAAATAGACTAGACAAGGGTCAAGACCCTTTTCCAGCAAAGTATTCCAGTGCTTTGATCTGTTAACCAGGTCGAAAGTGCTGGATAAATCCATAAAAGCCATCGTCAAGCACCCCTCCTTGGCCATAATGTATTTACTTATTAATAGGTGCAAATTTAAACACTGGTCCATTTTGCTCCTCCCGCCTCAAAAACCATATTGCATATTAGATAAAATCTCCCTCCCATGTACCCAATCAGTAATTTTAGGTAAGACTACCTTTCCCAGAATTTTTACAGCAGAATCAATAAGGGATATCGGCCTATAACACTGAGGTTCCCCTCGCGGCCCCTTTTTGAAAATGGGTATACTGATTGATTTTGACCAAGAGGCCGGAAAGCCAACTGAGCCCACAGCACTAAAAACATTTGTAAGTATTTTGGCCCAAAATTGAGGATTACTTTTATAGGTCTGCAGGAACGCCATCTGAACCTGGTGCCTTATGACTGGCAGTGTCTCTTATGGCTTTCTCGATTTCCCCCTCATTAAACTCAAGCGGGGTACTGGCTCGATAGAGTGAGGACCAGGGTGTACAATCCGCAACCGCCACGTCTCATAAATCGCTTCAAAATGGGAAAGCCATTGAGCTTCAGAGATATTACAATACTGAACCTCATTATCCTCCCCTAGAAAAAAAAAGGGCGTTTATGATGGTCCAGAACCTTGAACTATCTCTTAGCACCTTCACAGCCAGCAATGAATTCCACGCCTCATATTTAATCTCTTTTTTCGTCCATCAAGCACTAACTTGTAGTCCTTCTTTCTCCCTGCTATCGACTCCCTATCCTGTGGTCGTTTTTTCAAGGCTAAAATTAAAGACTGATGGGCTTGTGAACATTTCTCGTTGAACCACTTAGGGCCACACTTAGGTCTTACTTTAGTTTTTAGACGTAGATCACAGCCTACTTGAGTACAAATTCCCTCAAAAGCTCTGAGTACACATTCTTGGAACTTAGAGGCTCAATGCAAATGGCAAATTGATCTGTGCATTTCTCACGCAGGCCCTTTAGAAAATTTTCTGGGGTTACATTAGCCCATCTAAGTCTCCTCCCCTGATTACAGGGTAGCACATTGGTCATAACCCAGTTCCTACCACCTTTGCTCAGGATAAGTGATATCCAGAAATCTGACAACCCATTCGTTATTAAAATTGACAATTACAGGGGGCGTGGCCAAGATGGCGACGGAGTGAGTCGCTCTCTGCGTTCCCTCCGGCGCCGACTTCAACAAAGCACCGAATAGCACCCCCGGGACCGTGCTCTGACCGGTGGTTCTGCTGCCAGGGGGCACCGGAGCATGGTGGCTGAGTTCTGGTGGCGGCGCTAGTCCATCGGAGCGTCCAGCGAGGAGAGGCGCGCTCTTGGAGCGGGAGCGGTGGAGGGCCTGTCCGACGCCGGACTGGCGTAGGAGGGAAGCCGACAGGAAGTGCAGGAAGAGCGGACGCCGTAAGGGGATGGAGGTCGGCCCGATGCCTGGAGCGGCACCTCGTTAGCCGGCGGGATCTCCGGAGGTCGGCGTTTGCCCCGCTGCCCCCTCCCCGTGTGTCGAGCTGTGTGGAGCCGCGGCGGAACCAGGGGCTGTATGCGGATCGGAGGAGCGGAGGCCCTGCAGTACGGAAGGAGGTGAGCGCCTGGTGGCAGCCGGAGGGGGCTCAGGTCCGCGATTTGGCACGCGGAGGACGCCGGCAGAGCCGGGCTGCTGGACAGGACCTGCGAGGAGGCGGCATTGGGCTCTGGCCGAGTGCGAGGACGGCCTGGTGCGGGATGGGCGGCCCCCCCTGAGTGGGCCCACTGAGGATTGCAGCCACACGTAGCCTACGTGTAAAGGGCACACTGCACGGCGGCGGCCTATGGTGGAAGGGGAGGAGAGGCACCTGAAGTCTCAGCTGCGGCTTACGACCTGAGTGAGGCTCGGCTCGGAGGGCCTGTGCCGAGCAGCGAACCTGGGCGCCATACCATCGGGGAGCAGTGGCCCGGGCCTGTGAGGCGCTCTCTGGTCTTGGGGGACACGCGCACCACTGAACTGTGACCTGTTGGGGGCTATCGCAAGATCTGAAGGGCTGGCAGTGGAGTGGAGCGGACCTGCTATAGCGGCCCCGGCACCTCGGAGGAGGACACAGGGAGGCCCGCGGTGTGGAGCGGGGGAGGAGGGGGCCCGCCTCGGCCGCCTTACCTCGCGGACGGCTATTGCGCGGTGGGTTGTGGTCGCCGGCGAATTGTGGACTGCTTGGGGAGACGCACACGACCGACCTTGTGATGGCGAACAACCAGAGGAGGGGGAAGACTAACAAGGATGGCCTGACCAGGGGCTCCCAGCTCCCGCCATCGCCTGGGGCGAGCTCCTCCTCCGCGTCGGGGGACGGTGAGGCGCCGGTCACAAAAGCATTCATGACTGAGCTGTTTGCCTCCATCAAAGATGACATCTCAGAGCTGCGGTCCCAGCTTGCGTCGGACCTTAGGGAGGTGAGGAGAGACCTGGATGGGGTTGGCGAGAGGGTAGCCACCCTAGAGGACCGTGATCTTAATTTGGCTAATGATGTCCATCAGCTGCAACAGGATGTGCTGTGTCTTAGGGAGCAGAATCTGAACCTGCAGTCCCATGCGGAGGACCTGGAGAACCGCTCCAGGCGGAACAACGTCCGTATTAAGTCGGTGCCGTGGGACGGGGAGTCCGGCGATCTGAGAGGCTATGTCCTGGCGCTGTTCCAGCAGATCTTGGGCGACGACGAACTTACTGATGTCAAGATGGACAGGGCCCATAGAGTTGGTCTTCCTAGGCGCGGGGGGGGCCCTCCGCCAGACATCCTAGTCTGCGTCCACGATTTTCAGTTGAAAGAGCGCATTCTGAAGAAGGCCCGGGAGGCTTCGTCTATCCAGTTTCGTGGGCACCACCCGCAGTTGTACCAGGATTTGGCGGCTTCTACTCTACAGAAACGGCGTGAGTTCAAACCAGTGACTGCCTTCCTGCGGGACCGCAATATTGCTTACTCCTGGGGCCACCCGTTTCGCATCATATTTCGTTGGAACAACAGGCTTGAACAGATCAGGTCCCTTCAAGTGGCAATGGATCTACTGGGGATCGACGGACCGGATGCTTCACATGGCGATAGGAGTCCCTCTACGAGGGGCCGGCGACGGTCCCCCTCCTGGCACAGGGTGGGCGGGGAGGGGGGGGGGAGGGTGCCTGACAGGTCCACCAGCATGCAAGAACGGAACGACGCGGTGGCCTCGGTTGCCACCGCCACGCTGTCTGCCTCTCAGCTTGGTTCCGGGGCGGCGTGATTTCTGAAAAAGGATCTGGCTGGCGCCGGAGGGGCGCACCCCTGCAGGTATCGTGGGTTCATATGTACTTTGTGAGAAGACGCCCAGGTACGAGATTTCTGGGGGACATCGGCCGATGTCTCCTCGCTATCCCATGGAGGACTCTTTTGGACTTTCGTTGGTTTGTGAGGGGGTTTCCGGGGGGGGGAGGGTCTTGGGGGGGTTGTTTGGGGTGTTGGGGTTGGGGGCGAGGGGGGGTGTTGGTGGTGACGCGGACGTGTTGTGGATAGTGTTGTGTGGTGGTGAGAGGGAAGCTGGGAGGTGCTGTTGGTATGGGAGATGCGAGGCGGGTGGGCATGGGACTCGAGGTTGGGACAGTGGGGCGGAGGGCTGGCGGGAGCCTGATCTTAACACGTGTTGTCACCAGGGCATCGCCCGGCAGGGGTGGAGGGCATGCCCCCGAGATATAGAGGATTCTGTTTTTTTGTCTCCCGATGCCTGTTAGCATAGGGACCTGGAATGTTAAGGGACTGAACTCTCCGCAGAAAAGGCAAAGGGTGTGGAAATATATAACGGACCACCAATTAGATGTAGTGGGTCTGCAGGAAACTCACCTTACACGCACAGATGAGCTGCGTTTTAAGCATAAGGCGTATCCCCTAATTTACAGATCCTCTGCGTCCACAAAGCACAAGGGGGTGGCCCTCCTCTTCCATGCTTCGCTGCGCTTCCAGCCTGTGGCGATACGCACGGACAGGGAGGGCCGCTGGTTGATGGTGAAGGGGCTGGTTCAGGGGAGGCTCTGTACTTTTGTTGTGCTGTATGCTCCTAATACTGGCCAGAATAAGTTTTTGCAAGGTTTACTGCATAAAGTGGGGGATTTTGTTGAAGGGCAGTTGTTCCTCATGGGGGACTGCAATTTGGTGTGGGACGGGGCGCTGGACTGTTCTGGCGCTCGCAGGGCGGATACTGGTGTGTTCTCAGAGATGTCACGGCAGAAAGTTACGGAAATGGGGTTGGTTGACGGGTGGCGGTTTCTACATCCAACGTCCAGGGACTACACGTTTTTTTCTCATGTGCACCACTCCTATTCACGACTGGACCACATATTCCTTAGCCAGGCTCTTAGAGGAGATGTCCTTGACTCCACCATACTGCCCCTCTCGGTCTCGGACCACAGCATGCTAGTACTTACTTTGCGCTGGTCGTCGGCGGGCACCGGGCAACGGAAATGGTATTTCCCGGCTTCGGTACTTCGGGACGAAACCTCTAACAAGGCGCTGCGGGTGGCCATCAGGGAGTTCTTTGCCCTCAATCCACCGTCTGATACCTCGGTACCCAACACGTGGGATGCCTTTAAGGCGTCCATCAGGGGCACTTGCTTGGGCCTTAACGCACAACTCAATAGGATGCGACGCAAGGAGAGGGAGGCCTTGGAGGCTGAATTGGCTTCTCTCGAGCAGACGCATAAACTCAACCCCTCGAGGGTGACCCTCCGGCCTCTCACGGCGGTACGGGGGAAACTGAGGGCCCATTACAGTAACAGGGCGGAGTTCACCCTACTGAGGTTGGGCCGACAGTCCTACTCTTGTGGCAACAAGGTGGGGAGGCACTTGGCCCGACAGCTTCGAGACAGGCGGGAACGTGAGTACATTGGAGGGATCCGCGACTCTGCTGGACAACTGCAGCATCGGGACGAGACAAAGGCGGCCATCTTCGGTCACTTTTACTCGGACCTCTACAAGGGGGAACAACTGGACGCGGCTGCCCAGAAAGAATACCTGGGACGTCTGCCCCTTCCGCAGGTGTCTAGAGAATGGAATGAGCTCTTAGGGGCACCGATTACCAGGGAGGAAGTGCTAGCTGCTATTAAGAACTTGAAGCTTCACAAGGCGCCCGGCCCGGACGGATACACTGCTGTGTTCTATAAATCTTACGCTTCCGAGCTCTGCGAATTCTTGGTCACCCTGTTTAATGACGTGGCCGCCTCTGGTTCTTCCACTGGCTCCCTGGCAGAGGCGATGATTACGGTCTTGCCAAAACCGGGGAAGGATCCGGCACATTGCGCCTCCTTTCGCCCGATAGCGCTTCTTAACTTAGACGCCAAACTATATTCGGCGATCCTGGCACGTAGGCTACAAGACCTTATGCCGGCGCTAATCCATCCGGACCAGTCTGGCTTTATCAAGGGGCGCCAGACACATGATAACACTCGTCGGGTGGTGCATCTCATAGAAAAAGCGGAACGATTTCGTATACCGGCAGTCCTAGTGGGCCTGGACGCCAAGAAGGCCTTCGATAGGGTGGACTGGGGGTTCCTATTCAATACCATGACTGCCTTTGGTTTTTCGGAGACCTTCATCACTATGGTGAGGGCTAATTACTGCTGCCCCCGGTCCCGGGTTGCGGTGAATGGTCATATGTCAGCGTTCTTTGCTCACACTCGGGGCACTAGGCAGGGTTGCCCTCTGTCCCCCCTGCTATTCGCGCTGAGCATCGAGCCGCTGGCGGTGGCGGTGCGGGAGCATGGCGGGATCCGGGGTCTGCCATTCGCGGGGGAACAACATAAGATTTCGCTCTTCGCGGACGATGTCTTGTTCTCTATTACTGATCCGGAGAGCTCGCTCCCTTGCGTCAGGGAGGTCTTGTTGGAATTTGAGGGGGTGGCAGGCTTTAAGGTCAACTACAGCAAGTCGCACATCCTGAATCTTACCCTGTCGCAGGTCGAGAGGGACCGGGCGCGCCCACTGACTCCGTTGGCCTGGGCCACAGGTTCGATCGTCTACCTGGGGGTCCATCTGACTCCGACGGTGAGCGGGCTGTTCCAGGCCAACTTCCCATCTTTGCTGGCGAAGTCCCGGGCGGAATTGGATAGGTGGAAGCCAAAATTTCTGTCATGGCTGGGCAGAATCCACGCCGTGAAGATGGTCCTCCTCCCTAAATTCTTATATTTGTTCCAAGCCTTGCCTATCCCCATGGGCAGCGATTTCTTTCGACGGCTCAAGACTTCTTTATTGCGCTTCGTGTGGCAGGGGGGTCAGGCGCGGGTCTCCTATGCAGTTCTTCGTCGACCGAGAGCGGAGGGTGGGGTTGGGCTCCCGGATCTGCAGTTATATTACAAAGCGGCGCAACTGAGAGTGTTGGTGGAGTGGTCGCAACAGACCTCCGAGAAACACTGGCTCCATATGGATCGATGCGTTGCCGGTAGGTCAATATGGGACCTAGCCTGGAAACCGAAGAGGGACCGCCCTCTCAATGCATATATCAGCACGCCCACTAGCACGGTGTTGAAGGTGTGGGACTCACTAGCGGGAGATGACCGTTGGACCACGTTCCCTTCACCGTTTACGCCCTTGCATTACAACCCAGCTTTCCCACCGGCACTACATGAGGGGCCGTTTACGGTATGGAGGGAGGGGGGCTGTCGGGCGTTGACCCATTTGTTCCACGGCCTGGACACCCTCACTTTCGCTAACTGTATGAGAGATTATGGGGTCCCCCAGACTGAAAGTTTCCGGCATGTTCAGCTGCTTCACTGGGCTACGTCACCTGGAGTAATGGAGGCGGCTACGAGACCACCGACGCCGTTTGAAGCCTTTATATTGCGGACGTCTGCCATGAAGGGGGCCATTTCCTTCATTTACCAGCTGTTGCTTCAATCCACAGTAGCTCCTCGACCTCGTTATATGGGGCAATGGGAGGAACTGCTGGGGCGAGATGTCTCGGACGCGGAATGGTCGGCGCTGTGGCGCGATTTGACGACCTTTAACCATTCCTTGCACTTGAGGGAGGCCCACCTCAAAACGATCATGCAATGGTATATGTGCCCGACTAGGCTTCACCGCATTTTTCCGGGGACCTCAGATAGGTGCTGGAGGGGTTGCGGACTTCTGGGGGACTTCCGCCATATCTGGTGGGACTGCCCGGTGATCCGTCCGTACTGGGAGGAAATCCTCTCCCACATAAAGGACATATTGACTTATCCCATTGATGAATCTATGGCCTGTATCCTGCTAGGGCTGCGAGACCCTGGCCTCGTTTATCAGACCAGGGCAGATAAAAAGATTTTGTGGCTATGCCTCGGCGCAGCGAAGCTCACACTGGCTGCGGCCTGGAAGAAGAAGGAGGCCCCGGCGGTCTCATTGTGGCATGCGCGGCTGTGGAGGTTGCTCAGTCTGGAGAGAGTGGCGGACATCTTCCTGGGCCAGTATAAGAATTTCCGATATCAGTGGGGTCCTCTGGTTACGTTTCTTTCTAAGGGGTTACCCTCGGCCGTATGTCCGGCTTCTTTGAGGTCGATGCACCTCTTTCAAGTGTAATGTGGATATGATTGAGTGTTGAGTGAATGGCGTCACCACCGGGGGGGAGGGAGGGGGTGGGATAGGGCTGTTGGTTGTTTTGGTTTTTTTGGGCTGTGGAGGACCCGCGAATTGATTATTTGCACCGCCTGTATGGAACTTGGAGGTCTGGGGTCCGGCACATTGCGGCACTGGTCATCTTAGCTGGACTGACCTAATGATAAGCTGGTAGGACACTGTGTACAGTGGCCCTAATTGATATGTCGTCTCGAGCCTGGACTGGATATGCGTATGATATGATATGGTTTGGGTCATTGCTGATGTGCGTACAAGGAGTTTACCTTGATTTTGTGCACTGTGCGGTTCCCCCGCAGCCCTATGTTTATTCTCCTATGCAACTCAAAAATAAAAATTTTACAAAAAAAAAAAAATTGACAATTACACAATCCCCCCCACCATCCTTCCTCGAATGACCGATCCAAGAAACCTGTCTTGCCATTATCAATTGGTTACAGATATCCCAAATCCAGGCCCCACTAGCTTTAATTGGGCTGTAAACCAGTGCATAGTTTTGGCCATTAACTGGTCAGTTGATTCAGAGTACCCTTCTTGTAAAATCGGTACATTCCTCAATACCACTGCCAGGGTAGTGCCGGTGGTAGGTGCAATACCCCATGCCCATCCTTATCACTTCTATGGGCCACACCATTGTGTGTGGCTGCGGGATTTCGTCCAAGCTGTCCATTTACTGACATAGGTTGGCTAAATATACCACAAATAGAACGATTATGAATGTTGTTACCTGCTAGACTACCCCGGAGTCAGTTTCCCTCCTCCCTTGGTGAACTCGATATTAACTGCAAATTCACGGGAGATATTCCCGTCCTCACCCACCTGACCACCCTGGGCTACCAGCCCCTCCGCAGAAACTAGACCTTCTCCATCAGTTCTACTGGAAGGTGGATCCGCAGAATTAGCAGTCATAATCAGCGGGAGGGGTCAGAATTTACAGAATTACTTAAAACATTATATTGGGTTTCAATTACCTGACCCATTTTTAACAAAGAGGCTTCAATAACATGAAGATTAGGCACAATTGACTGGTGAAATAGGCTTTTTAATAAAAGTTAGGAAAAAATAATCTTTAGAAAGTTACTCTTTGCCTGACTTTAAGAAGGCTGATTAGCAAAAGCAATTGCCAGCTCGTAGCCTGTGTTCATCGTTGAACTAGTGTGAAATGCCTTCCACAACCAAACAAGAGGCTGACCGGAATGGGCAGAGATGAATCCTCTGATCTCCACAGAATATTCAGAGTGGGAGCAGGGCATTCTAAGGAAACAACCACAAATCCTGCTAGACAGGTTTGTTGAGTCACATATAACACTTGCAGAACACTTGAAAGGGAGAGAACAAAATGCCACGACAATTCTTTTGTATCATCTGTTTGCTGAAGAGCCTTGCTTTTGTACTGCCAGATGTCTGGCTCGGAGCTTGTGTCTGCTTCAAACCAAATCTTAGTGTAAGATGTGGGAGGACACATCGCACATATACCCACAGCCATCAGAGCCCAAGTTGAGTGCAGCCAAAGACTTTTGCCCTGACACATGGATTTTTGGGCCTGTTTGTAGTAAGGCAAACAGGAACTACAGATAAAGTGGGCGGGCTTTACCCTGTGAGCCATTACCCCATTGGCTAGATAGTGCCCGAGAGTGGCCACCATCTACTAGCTGGTGCCATGCATAAATATGGCACCTCCATGCACCCACGTCAAAAAGCGTCCTGCACTGGAGGAAGATCTGATGATGACGGACCCTCTTCTCTGTGACTAGAGAGTAGTTATGGAAAGACTGGACCTGCTTCTACTTTTGCCCAGGACAAAGAAGTGAGGCGAAAGGTTCAGTTGGCTGACCTATATGGCTTTAAGGAGAAACAAGCTGAACAAGGTATTGTCCCTGGAACAACTGGACCTTGCTGGTGACCTCTTCTGGAGTGAGTCTTTGCCTCAAAATACTGCCCCTGAGGTCCCGGGAGCCTTAAAAGTGACTCATGTGAGCTGCTGCAGAAACACTGAAAAGCTGGGACTTAAAAAACTGGTGTATCTAACCCGTCCCCTAGCTCAGGCAACCTAATAGTGAATTACAGAAATTACACCCATTTTCGTTTTTTACTATTGAAGGCTACCTGTTCTCCATAGGTTAGAATGGGCAGTCAGATTATTACATTCTTATATTCCTAACTGACTCCGTGAACATGGTAGAAACTCAAATTTAGTATGCCTGAACTCAGAATAATAAAATACATCTTTTAGTAAAGTTGGTTTTAATATTCTGTGTTTGAAAATACCACTTTCTAGAAAGTAGGTCTTTTCTTGCCTAACTGTCCAGACCTGCTCTGCTAGGTTGTGTATTCCTTTTCTGGGTTTGTGAGTGACAGGGCTGGGGGATTCCAGGAGATGGGCTGGGGCAGCTTAGTGGTAAATAGAGAGATCGGCATCTAGATGGGAGGGAGGAGTTGCACCTGGGACCTGAATAAGGCTGGGTCTTCCAACTATAATGCTGGCTCCACCTCCTGTGGTTTGTCTGATGTCTCAGCCCTGCACTGTGAAAGGAGAGGAGGAATCATGTCAACAGAGTTGTCCAGAGCTCTCTCTTCCCTCTCCTGTGCTGGCTCCACCTCCTGTGGGGCGGAGGATGTCTCTGCCCTGCACAGTGAAAGGAAGAAGAGAGTCATGTAAACAAAGTGCTCAGGAACTGGTTTGGACTAGGCAGAGGATCCTGCCTTCAGAGAACAAAGGATATTGGGGTATAAACATTGGGACCCTGATCCCAAGAAATCAGATCCTTTCTGGACAAGAAACCTTTCTTGCCAAGGAGAAGAACCCAGGAAGCTGCAGGAGTTGTACTGCCCCTCTGCCAGTGTGCTGTTTTCTGGGTTGGCCTGCAGTGGTTGCTTCATTGCCAAGGGAAAGGAGAAGGAACTTCGTAAGGACTTTCATCTACAGAATATACTCCTAGGGGGTGAACTGTGCTTGCCTCCTGCTGAAGTCTCAGGGACAAATACCTTCCCCTCCAGCTCCCCACTGAATTTCCTTGTTGGGAATTCTGACTCCAGAAACTGCGTGCCGCTGGGAGCTGGAAGCACGACGCATCGAGAAGAAGCATGTCGTCGCCGCCGCAGCTGAAATAGTTGCATCGCCGTAATAGCGAGCCTTCGCTGCATCTCCCTGGAAGCGTTTGTTCATCAAAGCTGCCTGCTGTCGCATCGCCGGAGAAGCGTGACGCCATTGTGAGAGTCGCCATCGCATCACCCGAGAAGCGTGTCGCAGGGCCTGCAGCCGCTCCAAAGTATAGAGTCGTCGCAAGGCTGCCAGGGCGTCATTGCATCGCCGCATCAAGGGCACCATCTTCTTGCATCGCAACCGGATCATTGCATCAAGGCGCCATCTTGCGCACCGCAATGCGCCCGCAGGACGAGAATCTACGCATCAGCTCTGCACCGGTAAGGATCACAACGCATCCCCTACTCTGCGAAAGCATTGAGGCACGACGCATCATCTCACCAGGATCACGGAACCAACGCATCTCCCCTTTTGCGAGCCTTTTGTTTACTTTGAATTACGAATCCAGGTACTTTGTTGAGAACTTTGTTCCATTTATCATCAACTTGAACTAAGCAACTTTAATCATCTTTTAAGTAATCATTTATCATCAACTTGAACTAAGCAACTTTAATCATCTTTTAAGTAATCTGAAGTGTTGTTTTATGGATTTTTGTTGTTTGTGGTCTTGTGTTTAAGTCTATATAAAGAATACTTATTTTGATAAAACCTGTGTTGTGTCCATCCGTAGTGTTTTCACTGTTTTACTATGTATATTCCCAAATGCTTAACACACTGCCTCTGAGATAAGCCTGTCTGCTCGTGCCAAGCTACCAAGGGGGTGAGTAGGGGTTATTATTATTATTAATATTATAAATTTTATAAAGCGCTTGGTTACACCCGCTGGTGTGTCCCCGCGCTGGTAGCTGCTGTTTGTTTCCATTAGAGTGGGATTCTGGTTGTGGTGAGAAGCCCTATTTGAGGCATTGAGGATTGGGGAACAGGATTGTTTTCAGTTCTTTACGGAATAGAAGCTCGGATTTTTCCCGTCGCAGCTTTTCCGGCAGCTTGTTCCACATCTTAGCTGTCGAGGCTCTAAAGGATTTTCCACCCATTCTTGCTCTTTTTACCTTTGGGACCTGCACCAGCCCCATGCCACATGATCTTAATTGGCGTGTTGGCTCATACCACTTAAGATAGTTAAACAGGTACCTGGGGCCTTTCCCATGTAGGATACGATGTCCTATGCAGAGGGCCTTGAAACTCACCCGTTCCCTAATAGGGAGCCAGTGAAGTGTTCTTAGAGCCTTTTGTGATGATGCCATTCTGGGTAGTTGAAGGATCAGGCGGGCCGCCGCATTTTGTATACGCTGCAGTCTAGTGACACATTTTTCGTTGGCTCCTAGATATAGTACGTTTCCGTAGTGCAGCCTGGATGTTATCAGTGCATGGATTAGGGTTTGGCGCACCGGCGTAGGCATAAGATTCAGTAGTAAGGAGTGTAATCCCCTTATCCTGACTTAGAAGTAAGGGTCCCTATTTGGACAAAGGTGAATACCACTGCCAACTAGAGATCCCCAGATCTAACAGCACTGCACAATTACTTTACACATGCCCTAAGTTAAGTCTGTTGTCTCTGTTCCCTAGTTACCAGGGAGTTGAGCTCAGGTTAATTTAGTGACTTTAAGGCTTCACCCGGATACGAGTTGTGATTATTCCTTGAGGTGGGCGGTCCACCATCACAAATAATGCACATGAAGTCACTGAAAACAAAATGCTATCAGAAGGCAGGAGGAGCAGCGCAATTACTGACACCTGTAAAAAAAATCCCTGAAATGTTCTCTGCATCCTGTGGAAAATGTGTGTACTCAATGTATAACTGTTGTAGAAGCATGGAACAGAGGCAGGTAATTTATGAATGAAATCTGATTTGTATAGCGCTACTAAGCCCAATGGGCGTCAAGGCGCCTAACCAAAAAGAAGCTAGCTGGAGCAAATATACTCTCTTACTGGTAGGCCTTGATAAAGCACCAAGTTTTGAGCGCTTTTTTAAAGAGAGACAGACGGTTGGGCCTTAATCTCCAGTGGGAGGGCATTCCACAACCGAGGGGCAACGATGGAAAATGCTCTGCTGCCCCATCTGACCTTCCTTGCGCGGGGGACTACAAGCAGATTCATCTCCGACGATCTAAGGGTCCTACTGGGAACATGGCGAATTAGAAGGGAGCCCAGAGGGTCCAAAGGACCAGCTGCGAGGGCTCTATAGGCCAGGCACAAGATCTTAAATGAGATCCTCTGTTGGATAGGAAGCCAATGCAGGCTCTTCCTGGCCATTGTAGCAGAGGATGCATTGAGTAGAGCCAGGACGAATCTCACAGCCGCGTTCTGAACGACCTGGAGGCGCTGGATGAGGCCCTTGTTGGAGTCTGCATAGTGCATTGCGGTAGTCCAACCTGGAACCCACTAATGCAACCACAGTCTGCTTACGTGCTTGGGGAGAGAGATAGTGCAGCATTCTGTGTCAAATAGGACGCCGAGATTCCTGACCGATTGGAAGGGCGATGGGCAGGTTCCCAAAGATGGAGGCCACCACTCGCTAGACCAGATGTCCTGGTCTTTGCCAAAGACCAGGATCTCGGTTTTGTCGCCGTTCAACTTTAGGGAGTTTTGGATCATCCACTCCGAGACTGTCTGCATACAAGTCCTAAAGTTGACAGCGGAAGTAGTAACAGAGTGAGCCAGGGACACCATGATATGGGTGTCATCGGCGTATGACTCAACCTCCATCCCCTGCGATTTTACTAACCTGGCAAGGGGAGCCACATAGATGTTGAATAGGGTCGGACTCAAGGCCTACCCCTGTGGCAACCCCTATTGCAAGGATTTAGCAGGGGAGAGGAACTCTCCGAGCATGACTCTCTGCTCTCTTAGATGTAAGAAAGAGTGCAGAAGGCTCAGGGCCGGACCCGCAATCCCTGCCTCCCTCAAACGAGATGTTAAAGTGGAGGGAGACAGGGTATCAAACGCTGCTGTGAGGTCAAGTAAGACCAACACAGTGGTTTGGCCCAGATCCACCTTCAGGCGGATGTTATTCACCACCATAGTAAGTGCCGATTCAGTACTATGGGATTTTCTGAATCCATTTAGCCAATCAGTCTTCTTGTAAATACCACACATAGCCTGCTGGTTAGCCATTCAAGTACAGTGGAATGTATCAATAACAATATCTTCAAAGAAAAGACCAATTAAATTAGACGGCATATGCCCTAAACATTGCTCCAGTAAGTCTGCATGTGTGAGTTTAATAGATATATATTTTCACATTTCAATTATTTGTGATTCTTAAATATACTAGTAATCTGTTTGAGCATTGGTGCCAAAACTCTAGTTTTTAGGTCTCGCCTGGAATAAGCATCCGAAGGATGCGTCCAGGCGGAGACTTATAGCTGCCTGTCTCGGGGGAATGAAGGACAAGAGGGTGCCACGCGCCTCTCTTGTGCTGGATTTGACTGCGTGCACGCGCTCCCACATTCACGCATGCGCACATACACAGCCACACGCATACACAGCCACACAGGCACCCCCCCCGTCGCACCTACACACACACTAGCGCACCTACACGCACACACAGAGACCCACCCACACACACACCAGCGCACCTACACTCACGCAAGCACACATACAAAGACCCCCTCCCCCCGCCGCCATCGCACACATACACACACACACACAAGCGCACCCCCTCCCCCCTAGAACTAAGCCACACTTACCGCCATTCGGGACTTCTGTAGCCGGGGCTCTCCCTCGGGCATTGGAGCCCCGCTCTCAGGCACTCCGTGGGCGCGTGCATGGGACTTCCGAAGACAGAAGTCCCGCCCGCCCAAAGGAACTCAAAGGCTCAAACGCGCATGCGCAGTGACGAGACATGTATTACCGACTGACCTACAGAAGAACGAATAATGAAACATCTAGAATGTCCGGGCTTTCCTGGTCTTCTACATATCGGTTCCATAACGAAAGGAGATATGTAGCGAATTCCCCGGTGCGTCAGCAGTAACCGAGGCAGCATGGGTGAGTGCATAAGCGTGAGGGTGGATTGGATTGGAATGGATAGATCATATTTGTTGTGAATACTTGCGTGGTGTTGCGAAGCGAGTGGTGAAGGTGGGTGGGCCGTTCGTTCTTCGTGTGTGTTATTTTTGCATTGCAATTTAATTTTGACCAGATTCTAACATTTTCAGAGGACGTTGGATTCATTTTTGAAACGCGTTAACGATGTTGATTTGCATTGTGTGTTTGTTTTAGGGTCTTCGAGCGAAAGAAATTAATAAAAAGCTGCTGCTATTTTAGCTTGGAAGGTCCTGATGCCAATCTGTGCTAAAGCCGCGTTCAGTAGCACTTTGCCCGGTCAGATTACCCTTATTAAGGTATTTGGTGCAGACAGGCGGAGGCTGTTCTGTGACCTTAACATGCAAATATGCATCAGAAAGGCAGTGGGAGATAGCTGAAGAAATCAAGTCTGCTTTCAAATGACAGCAACGAATGCCGATCATTTTACTCCGAAATCCCTGAACGCACGCCAACTTCCAAACATTCCACCGCCAACTGGTGGTCGGAAATATGATGCCTCGGAGCTAAAATGGATCCGAGATTCGGAGTCCATCAGATTTAATTAAAACCAGAGGGCTATTGCCACGTAACGGTTTTGTGTGTAGCCAACACGCTTCGGGCCGGTATGCCGCTTCATAAGCAGAGCTTTAACTGGTCTGCTTGGCCGCCTCAGGGCTGTGCACGTTCCCTCTGCTTTACGTTCCTTTTTAGACGGGAGGCGCTTTCGTGGGCCACCGTTTCCCCGTGTCCTTCTGCAAGCTCATAAATGTTCATGGGACCTCTGAATTTGTTGTACTTCCCCAGTCCTCTGGAATAAGTTGTTACTAAGGAAGCCCACCGCACGCCTCTCACTGCATGGACGGCCACCTTTAAGCAGTCCTCAAATTCTGTGATCTGTTGAATTTCTTCTAAAGATATTGGCAGAGGCATCAAGCTTTCCTGTTTAGGTACTCCTCAGTGTCCGGAGCTCAGTCTTCGTCCTCAGGGCACACCCCTCACCCTCACCCCCCCTCACCCTAACACCCTCTCACCCTAACCCCCCTCACACCCCCTCACACCCACCCTCACACCCCCTCACGCCCCCTCACCCTCACACCCCCTCCCTCACACCCCCTCACCCTCACACCCCCACACCCCCCCTCACCCTCAGATCCCCACACCCCCTCACCCTCACATCCCCCCTCACCCTCAGATCCCCACACCCCCTCACCCCCTCACACTCACACCCCTCACCCTCACCCCCCTACACCCCCTCACCCCCTCTCACCCCCCCACCCCCTCACCCACACACACCCTCACCCTCTCCCTCACACCCCCTAACCCTCACACCCCCTCACCCTCTGTGCAACCATTCAACAACTGGTTCAAATATGTACTGTCAATGTTTCAAGCTTTATTACAAATGTAACAAAAAGATGTTAAATTTTCACTTCTGTTCTTGGAGTTTCGTCACAATAAAATACTCTGAACATAATCTTCACAAAAGTTATTTACAAAAGTTTAAGCTATTGCCATTATAAATTACTATAACTTATTTAAGTATTAATTATTTGAAAATATTAACAGCCATTCCCAGTTTGTACTTCCTCCTGCCAAATACCAACGTCTGTGTGTTTTCTTTCCTTTGTGTGCTGCTCACTCATGCTGGTTCCCTGCCAATCTGCCCCTCACTCAATCTTGTTGCTCCCTACCTCTTTTACTACTTTCCTGCCCACTTTCATGACCTGAATTTCCTTTTTCCAACTACCCAGCTTGATCTTTATGACCCCCCCCCATTGCTTCTCCTCCACCAGTTCCCCCGTTGCCCCATACCCCCTTGATCCTCTTTTTAGGTTGAGCACAAGCAAATACCTCTTGTCTACTTTACTATACTTCTATTGTGGGGATTAAAGTCATCCCTCTGCTTCTGATTTATTGGTTTGTGGCTTTCAAACATCCTTGCTTGCAAGTGGTATGTTCTGCCTCTTTGTCCCTCCTTTTCTCTCCCATTCCTCCCACACAGCAGGGACCAAGTACTGTCTCATTGCACTATGGTTCTTTATCTGTTGTATGGGGGACCATTTCTTCTGGTTTTCCTTCTCTGTCACTGTTGCCCTGTGTACATGTTCTGCACCATAGCTGTTTACATGTAAATATAGCATGCCTCCCTCCACCTACTCTCAATGCCACAGTTGAGTTAGTGATGTCTCCCGCGTAATGCATCCCTCTCTGTTGCATTTCTTGTAAGCTTTTTGCACTTTTTGATGTCTACAGTCGCTTGTTTTTTTTTTGGTAGGATATGTGTTTGGTTTTGGGCTTCCTTTTGAGCGGGCTTGTCGAAGTCTTGTTTGTAAGAAGGCATGAGGTATTGCAGCCCCTCCGACTCCTCCTTTTGCTCCAGTCAAGTCTCACCCCTCCCACCATGTTATGAGAACTGCAGCCTCGTAGGACCCACCTGCATCCGTGATTGTGCTCAAAACGGCTCCCACCTACCATAGCTAGTTTTTATTTTTTTACATTTTGCAATGCTGAGAATATGCGAACTCTACCCGAAGGTATAGGAGGCTTTACATGAGAACCAGTTACATTACAGAAGGATAGATTCATTTTTTGCAGGCACCAGGAGATTAAGTGATATTGAGGAGATGTAGAGACTCAAACCTAGTTCCCAACTTCCAGTCACAGCTCTATTTGTTACACCACACCCTTTCCCTGTTCTGCTAGATTTCAATGGAGGCATGAGGTGTTCCAGTTCCTTAGACAGAAAATATACTTAATGGCACAAATTCCCATAGCCTTAGGTAACCAATTGCTGCTCTTCCACCATATTAAACTTAACCAATGAAAGGTAGAGAACCCTCATGAGAAATAATATATATTACTATCAAAATGTCACTTAAATTTATGTGTGGTCAGAGTTTTCCTGTAATGTAAGAGCTCAACAGCTTATTTTACATTACATTGTTGCATATTTGTTTGAAAACGAGAATATTTTGATATAATTTTGCTTTCAAGTGTTATAGTTTGAGCACTGAAGGATTGCACTGTGGATCAACAGGAAGGTGACTGTGCAAGATGGCAACTAAATTTACTGGCACGAGGCGAGCCCAGGGAGAAGTGTCTCGCGGAAGATCCTTCCTTATGTCTTCAGCAGAGTAGAAGGAGCCTTAAGTGCAACGTGTGCTGCCGAATGCCTCAGTGGCCTTCAGTACAGGCTTAGCAGGCAGGCGAAACGCGGTGCTTTGTGGGAGCTCATGGTAGTTAAGGGGGAGAATGGGGTGAGTGCATGCTGGTTTCTTACATGGAAATAAACCAGGCCGCCTGGTTGGGCTGAAGCATACTGTAGGCTAGCAGGCGGGCCCGAAGCAGTCTGCCACCCTGCCTCCCCACCCCTTAACAGGTCAAAACAAGGCGCTTGTTTCAACTCACACAGGCACCTGCTCCACATATGCCACTATCACTGCACTGGTTTTGTCAAGTGTTGCATTCTTTCATTATTTAAAGTTATGTTTTCTATTTCTAGTCTTTCCTCCTGGTTGCTGGAGCCTGGAATATATGATGCGTGCCTGCATCTTACATGCTGGGTTCCAGATTCTGATTCAACTGTTATCTATCCAGGATCTGCTGTGCAACGGATGTGCTGTGCTTCTTCTCTTAACTTATAAATAAACTCTCCTGTTTTTATACAAACTGAGATTCTTACTTTTAATATTGGCGACGAGGGACCTCCATCTTATTTCTGCCACGTTTTTGAAGCACAGGAGCAGGAATTTTAAGAATCCACGAAATATTAACTTTTAAACTGCATCTTTTACTCCTGAAGTGAAGCGGTTTATGTTGTATTCATTTCCTCCTTGCTCCGGTGAAGTTTTGTGGAGTTTAAAAGCTTTGGTGCATTTCTTCGTGTTTTCGGCATTTTGGGTGAGTGAAGCTTCCGGGTCTGCTCGAGACAGATTCCTTAAGTCACCCTTTACGCCGATTGTGTGACACTTCATCCAGCATCATCAAGATAGACGTGGATTAGCGTATTGTGTCATCACGTTTAGCACCAAGCTGCCATTTTGTTTCCATGGTAACCGAAGTTACCGGAGTAAGAAACACGAAGCTTTGCAGTTATAGCTACTGGAGAAAGGAGATCGCTTTTACTTTCCCATTTTAAAAAAGGTACACTTTTACACGCTATTGAATTCTTTACGTGTTCCATTGAAATTGGTTATTATTTTGAAGAGTTTTTTACCAAAACAACTGTTATTTATTCTTCAAGTATTTTTTTACAAACTGTTGCTCAATTCTATTTTAAGACTAACTGTACTATCCACATTGCATTATATCATTGGAGTTCGATATAGTGAAGACTTCAAAAGGAGTTCATTTGATGCTAAAATAAGACTGCCACCTACTGGATATTTTTAGAAATTATTTCTAACCTGCATTTCATTTAATATTAATTTTAAACAGTCAATGCTGATATTATTTTTCTTTCTCGATTTTACTTGTTTTAATGAGCCACTGTACATTTGAAAATTAATATATCATTCAAGATGCAATTTGATCCTTCATCAAAATTTTTACAGTCCAAAGGTGATCCACCTATTCAATGGACAAGATGGAAAGAAGAATTTTTTTCTCATCTCAAAGCAATGGACGGAGAACGAATGTCCGCAGAGAAAAAAGAACATTTTTTTACATTGTCTTGGGTCAGAAGGACAGTTGGTATTTAGAACATTGACTCCTGTTAGGTCAGGTGGTGATAGTAATGTGTATGATGAAGCTGTTTCTAGGATTGAAGGGAAATTTAAACCTATTACTAGTGTTGCATTTAATAGATTCAAGTTTTATACTAGAGTTCAGGATGATAAAGAATGTTTTGATGATTTTCTTACAGTTTTACGAGCGTTCTCATTACATTGTAACTTTGGTCTTATGACAGATGAAATGATCAGGGATCAGATCATTGTGCATGTTAAAAGTAAAAATGTTCAGGAACAGTTATGGATTTCAGGTGACCCTAGCTTAGAAACAGCTATTAGTACTGCAAAAGCTATTGAGCAGTCAGATAAGTGGATAAAATCTTTAGATAAAGCATCCACTTCTACTTCTTCTATTTCTAGTAATGAGGTCAGTGTTGTTAAACCTCATGATTCGAAGACTAATTATTATTCCAATAGGAATGATGGTAAGACTAAACAGTTTTTTTTGTTTCAGATGTGGCAATCCTGACCATATTGCTTCTTTTCCGCAGTGTCCAGCTATTAATAGACAATGCAACAAATGTGGACGTACTGGGCATTTTTCGAAAATGTGTAAAATTCCTACAAAGTCTTTCCAAGACACTAAAAAATCTTCTTTTCTTCTCCTAAACACCCAGGTGGTAATGTCTTATATGTTAATGATGAAGGGAGTAATAATACAGATATTAAGGAATTTGGTATTGTTATATCTGTACAAGTCATTTGATATTTCACAAACTGATACTTTATCATCCCCTAAAACTTGTTAATTTTTTAGGTAAGGTATTAGAACTTATGGTGGACTCATGTTCTCCATGGACTATTATCCCTCAGGAATATTGTATAGAATCATTTGGAGATCTTATTGGTGTTAATGCATTGTCTAAACCTGATATTTGTGCTTACAACTTTGATGGGTCCAAAATCAATTTTATTGGTTTTAAGAAGTTCTACTTACTATCAAAAGTAGTTCTGCTGTTATCAAACTACATGTGGCATGGAAAGGAGTGAATGTCTTGGGTTGGAGAGATCAAGCAAAATTAGGAGTTACATTGAATCCTAGGTTAAAAGATCCTATGTCAGTTCTTGCAATATCTGATGCGGAATCTAGTGATTTACCTGAATTCACTGAAATTGCCCGTTCTTTTCCTAATGCGTTTTCCGATAAATTAGGTAAATTGAATGGTTTTAGTCACAGGATCAAAGTTAAGCCTAATTCTGTTCCGGTTAAACAAAAACTAAGAGGTGTTTCTATTAGTATTAGGAATGAGCTTAGAGATATGTTAGATACTATGGTGAAGGAAAATATAATTGAAGAAGTGGAATCATCAGAGTGGGTTTCTTCCATTGTTTTAGCCATTAAACCTGATAAAAGTATTAGGTTATGTGTGGATCTAAGAGCGCTTAATTAGAGTTTAGTTACTGACTGTCACCCACTTCCCAACATTAATGAAATGCTGTGTATGTTGGATGGTGCATGTGTGTTTTCAACGTTCGATCTTAAATCTGCGTATCACCAGATCGAGCTCACTGAAGACTAAACAATTTACTGCATTTATCACCCCTCATAGTTTATTTCAGTTCAAGAGAATGCATTTGGTTTGGCTTCGGCTGCTTCAGTCTTTCAAAGGGCCATGTATCACCTCTTTAAAGATCCAGGGTCATTCGTCAAATGTTTTCAGGACGATATACTTGTCTTTTCTAAGAATGATTCTGAACACTGTTCTCACCTTAAAGAAGTATGTTCTAAGTTAGAACAATATGGTCTAACGATTAAGGCTAGCAAATGTAAATTCTTCTGTAAATCTGTTGAGTATTTGGGACATACTCTTTCCGGAGAAGGGGTTGTACCAAAGAAAAATCTTGTGGATGCTATTATAAAAGTGCCAGCTCCTGATAATAAGGAAAAGTTACTCTCATTTGCACGGTTATGTGAGTATTATAGCAAATTTATTCAAAATTTTGCTAACAATATGGAACCGCTTAGAGAGTTGACCAGGAGTTCTGCTAAATTCATTTGGACGGACAAACAAGATCTTGCTTTTAAGCAAATCAAGAATGAGATTGTAAATGCTCCCACACTAAAATCGTTCTTGCATTAATAAGAAATGCATTGTTACTGTGGATGCCAGCCTATATGGGATTGGAGGAGTTCTGAGTCAGTGTTCGGGTAAAGATGAGTGGTGTGTGGCATTCGCATCAAGAACCTTATCTTCCACAGAAAGAAGGTACTCGGTTATTGAAAAAGAGCTGCTAGCCTGTATTTGGGCTGTGGAACATTTTAGAAA
Organism: Lissotriton vulgaris; assembly: GCF_964263255.1. Taxonomy (NCBI): domain Eukaryota; kingdom Metazoa; phylum Chordata; class Amphibia; order Caudata; family Salamandridae; genus Lissotriton; species Lissotriton vulgaris. Next base: position 286,358 of record NW_028242610.1, read on the forward strand.
TTATGTGTGGGGAAATAAGTTCATTTTGAGAACAGACCACAAACCGTTGGTAGGGATTTTGTCTCCTGGTGGTGGATGGAACTCTACAGCGCGGATAGCCCGGTTATCCTCACGTCTTCAGGAATATGATTTTGAAATTGTTTATGTACCGGGAAAGAGCAATGTTACGGCGGATTTTCTCTCCAGATTACCCTGTAGTGATGTAAAGGTTCCTACTATAGATCTGGATGTTGATGTTGTTGCTTCCATTGGTGATTGCATTTCTCAAGAGTTTTAAACTTTAAGTGAAGAAGAGTGGTTTGAGGAATTGAATAAGGATGCTGTGTGCCAGCAGATTTTTGACTATGTAAGAGTAGGATGGCCAAACAGTAAGTGCGTTTCTGCAGAGTTAGCCCCTTTTTGTCAGGTTGCTTCTGACATTGAAGAGTTTGGTGGTCTTTTGTTTAAGACTGGTAAGATAATTCCTCCTTTACAGGAGAAAATTTTGTTGCTTTCTCACCAAGGTCACATTGGTATGTCATCTATGAAACGCCTGGTTAGGGAAAATTTTTGGTGGCCTGGCATTGATAAGATGGTTGACAGAATGGTGAGGAACTGTTCACAATGTATTAGTAGTGATAAGATGCTTCATCTATCTCCTGCTCCCTTTAAGCCTGTGAGTTGGCCTAATGTTCCTTGGCAGAAGGTGGCTTTTGATACCTCTGGTCCTTTCAGACATTTGCCATTAAATGCTCGATTTGCTTTGGTTTTGGTTGATTACCATTCGAAATGGCCCAAAGTAAAGTTCGTTAGTAATGCCTCTTCACAGGTTATTATGGTTTTCTTGAAAGAGATTTTTGCTAGGGAAGGTTTCCCAGAGACATTTATCACTGATAATGGTACGCAACTTGTTTCTTCTGATATTGAAGAGTTCCTTAAGATTTGTGGTGTTAAACATCAGACTGTCTCCTTATATGAGCCTAGGGAAAATGGTCAGGCCGAATGTTTCAACAGAGTTCTTAAGGATTGTATTAGTAGTATAAGTTCTTCTGATGATGATTGGTTGGATGTGGTCAGGAAAAGGTTATGGACATATCGCATCACACCTCACTCTGTCACTGGAGTGAGTCCTTTCAAACTTCTGAAAGGAAGGGAACCTTCTTCTGTTATTTGTCCCTGGTGGATTAAAAAGTTGAACAAAAATGATTCTAAGGTTGATCTTGAGAGCATTGCTAAACGTGTTGAAGAGAAGCAACAAAATACGAAGGTCTTTGATTCAAAAATTTATGTCAAGGTTCATGATTTTGGAGAATGGGTGAGGATTAAAAAACCTGGTTTTCTTGTTAAAGGGTTTTCTAAATTCTTTCCTCCCATTAAAGTGGTTAAAGTTTTCAAAAACAGTGTTGTCACTCAAGATGGAAGAGTTTGGAATGTTCGAAGAGTGGCCAAATGTCCTGATTCTTTTAAGCCACATTCCTCTCAAATGTCTTGTCCTGATGATAATCTAGGCATGTTGATACGCAATGTTAATAAGTGTCCTCAAGGTTCTCTTCATAATGATTTGTCGATTGCCTCTAGGGTTAAGGCTGATGTTAGACCCAAAAGGATGCCTAGTAGGTACCTGTGTTAACTTCTTTTGTTTAGGGATAAGATGTGTTGCATTCTTTCATTATTTAAAGTTATGTTTTCTATTTCTACTCTTTCCTCCTGGTTGCTGGAGCCTGGAATGTATGATGCGTGCCTGCATCTTACATGCTAGGTTCCAGATTCTGATTCAACTGTTATCTATCCAGGATCTGCTGTGCAACGGACGTGCTGTGCTTCTTCTCTTAACTTATAAATAAACTCTCCTGTTTTTATACAAATTGAGCGTCTTACTTTTAATATCAAGTCATACCAATACCCTTCCTGTGCAAGGTTAACAGTCGTTTTAGCAACTTTTGGAAATGCTGCCACAGCTCTCAACCTGGCTTAATGCCACGACATCTTATCTTTTCAACTTTAATGGCTTCTCGTTTTGTCATAGACTGTGTCCTTCTCTATTGAAAAAAAGTGTTGCTCTTCTTAAGAAGCACGCTACTTCATACATATACACCAATGCAGCCAGCTCTTGCTGTCCACCATGTAATAAACGCATTAAAAATAACTTCTACTACGCACTTATTTTTTCCTAGGTGTTTTGCTATTGTTCTCGCACCAGTAAATCACATGCGTTTGGAGATTCAGCACAGATATAAAATGTACAGTGCGCCTGTTAAAACTTACCACAGGGCTTGCTTGACTAGTATATTATTCCGGTCAATCAACCCTCAATGGACTATCTTTAAGTTAACCGCAATCAAAATTGCCCTCGTTTTGCTTTAAAACTGATCTAATAGTGACTGAGACAGCCTTTCAAAACTGCATGTTCTATAGAACGAGAATTTTGGATCAACAGTCTATTCTATGTAACAGAACACAACAGACAGCCTTCGTTCTCTTATGTTTTTTAACCAACCTCCAATATGCAATTTCATTTTGCATCTTGCGATTGCAGTTATGAGATGCTTTGGTCAAACTAAAGACCACGAGTTTAACAAAAAGGTGGTAGATATGTCACTGTTTACAGCCACATGCTCTAGACAGTTCAGGTCGCGGTCAGACATTCAAATACAGTTGAAGCTATTTCGATTATCTGTAGTTTTTACGTGCATGATCACGTTCTTCAACGTGTCAAAGGAATGTTGGTAACCCTAGCTTGCATTGCCTTTATACTTCGTTTTGCATATATTTATAGAGGCATGCATCTGTAATTATTGATCTAGCCAAGTACTCAAACCGGCCTTGTGCTTATTCTGCAGTAAAAAAAAGCATATTAGAAACGCAACATCACTAGGTAGATATCTTTTGAAATGGCGCCCAGCTTTTCTTTTCTTGATATGCAGGTAGAAAACCATCTAGTTCTGGCTCTATTGAAGTTTAAACACGGACAAAAATAGAAATAAGTAGTAATAAAGTGTCAGGCGGGTATAAATGCAGAATGTTAGGGAGGAGAGTTTATTACTTTTTTTTTTTAAAAAGGACAAAGTTTCGTAATAAAGCTTTAAATGTCTGATGATGTGCATGTCCTTTACTGCAATGCTAAGATTTTTATCCAATTGTATTGCACATGAGTGAGCCATAACATATGGCTTCTTACAGCCCCAAACATTTCAGGCATCCATGTGCACGGGTATCTTTGTACATTAAAAGAATTTCAGAGCTTGAAGCCCTGACTAAATTACAGCATCCGACATACTACTAATAAGGGCCAGGGTCATGAATACCTTTCACCCACATCATGTGTTTCTGGATAGTGACCATCTGGTGAAACTACTACAATTTCTAAGTAGCACATCTGGACTCAACCAGAAGCTGGGAATCTCGCCAGACTGGAATCACTTGTGCATCTAGAATGGAAACAGAGTGTAGTACCACTTCATTTCCTACTAATAGCCCATTATTCCATGAACACCAATGCCGCACTGGCTTCGACAACCCTGAACCTTTCCTGTGGCGTGAGGAACACTGCCACCAGCCTGCAACTCAAACCTCATATTAGCCCTCCCCTATTGAAAAGGTAATGGTGTACACTTATTTCAGTCTGACTGCTTAGGCCCCATCATTTAGCCTCGGAAATATCCCCCTGCTTTTGATTTTTTTTGTTTCAGTGTACTTTAAAAATCCTTGCTTGTTAGTGGTCAGCCCTGCCTCTTTGTCCCTCCTGGTTACCTTCTGTTCCTCCCACCCAGTGGCAACTAAGTACTATCTTATACGCTATTGTTCTTTTTGTGTTTTTTGGGGGACTTTTTTTTCTTGGTTTCCTGGTCTGTTACTGTTTGACTGTATTCAGCTTTAGCGCCATAGCTGCTTACAAGTAAACATCTACTGTTTAGTTAAGTAGGTTGTGTGGTCACTTTCAGGCCCCCATATCAAGTCATTGGCAATATTGGTGCTTGTTTTTGGTTTTTGTACAAGTAAACATAGCATTCCTCCCTCCCACTTACTCTTAATGCCACAGTTGTGTTAGTGCTGCCTCTGTCTCCATTGATTGGATTGGTTTACCTTTTTGCACTTTTCATGTCCGTCATTTGGGCTTTTTTTTTGTAGAATATAAAAAATGTTTTCTTTTATAGGGGGATTTGGTTCGAAATCTGGTCTCCCACTCCTTGCGCCTGGTGCTCCGGTCCCATACCATACCCCTCCAGCCATTTTACAAGAGCTGCAGCCTCATAGGAGCCACCGTTGTATCATACTTTCAGGTAATGTTGAAGTAAAAGCACAAAGTGGTGTTTTTACTTAAAAATTCTTGTTTTCCGTGTCACCATTTGTTTTTTAAAGTGGCACACGCTGAGCCACGATCTCATAACCTAAGCTCAGCTTGGCTTGGGAGTCTGGAATTTCTGCCTAAAGAACAGACTATAGCGAGCTTAGTCCTTCCTCTACGCCTGCTATATTGGACTGTAAACTTCTACATTTAAAGGAGCCTCTAGCACAGGTGCAAAGAAGTTGTGTTGTAATTAGCGGTCATATAAGGGTTAGGGAAATGGACACTGTCACTTGTTCATGCTTAGTATTAAGTGAACTTGAGTGGGCGGTAGTGTAGAGGGGAAACAACCTTTATAACGACTCATTCACAACGAAGTGCCTGAACCACGACTCCTTAACGACAACCTGAATCACAAGTTTTTTAACCACTAATGTATTTACAACTACCCTTTGGCCAGTAGATGGCACTCTTGGATTGTATTTGAAAGATTTATTACTATTGCGCTAAAATGATGGATAGCTGTATTTTATATGGTTTTGTAGAGTGGATGCTTTGTTTTTTAACAGAATAAGTTTAGGAAACCTTTTTCTAAAATAGTGTTTACTATATGAAAACTTGTTTGAATTTCGTTGTAAATGCATTAAAGGTAAAGGCATAGTCTGCGTTAAAAATGTTTTTTTTTAAATGTAAATATTTTGGTAATTATTAAAGGTAAGTATTACGTGTAAAAAAAAAAAAATATATATATATATATATATATATGTGATCAAGGCTACCGTGTAGTAGCCGAAACGCGTCATGCTGGCAACTATGAGGAAATAAACCAGCTTTGAATTTCAAAACTCAGCGCTGTGGAGTGGTCTGTACCTGTGGTTTTCGTTGTTTACAGGAATGCTTTTCCTCTTGTAAGAACGGAGCAGGACTTTGAATCATATATATATATATATATATATACACGCTCCCGGTCTCCAAACGCGGGCACCAACGCAAGCAGTTCCCTCTGCTACGGGAACATTTGAGAAGAATATATATATATAGTCAGTCATGCAAAGAATCAATCACACCTCCATTTCCTCAACTATACAGTTATACACACCTTACTTATTCAAACATATTCTAACTCATATTTACTCTCTTTTACAATCACTGATACAAGTTGTCAATGATCCATGCAGCCACTCACACATTCACTGGCTCTTATACACAGTAATTTATATATGTCAACTCACATGTCCTGTGTTTTACATATGGACTTACTTTGACATGTAGCACTGAGATATCCATTCACTCATCAATACACTCATGCACACAGTCAACCACCCATACAGCTGTTTCCACATGCAGTTTTGAACCCATACATCTAGTGAATCAACTGTTCACACATCTATGCACAGAGTCACACACCTCCCATGACCCACACACACACTCACTCTCCCATACAAATACTTGGGCAACCAATCCATAACCCATATAGTTAATCATATAGGTACTGATCAACACATGCAGCAGTTTACAGAACAACAGACATAATGATGCACAAATTAAGACAGTTTAGTCACTAACCCATGCTCTCAGTGAGACACATTTAATCACTCTCTCATACAGTCAGTCATGCACCTACTAAATCCTTCATCCAGACACTTATACATCCACTCATTGTTCAATATGTAAGACATATTTTTACTTTACAGAAACATACAGTCACTGGATGTCATCAGTGATGTCACTGACCATGTCATGAATGATGTAATATGTGACATCAGCAGTGGATTGCGGGTGCGCGATATATAGTTAGTGCAACTAACTATATATGAGAATTGCAATGGTTTTGTGTGAGTAAAATAAGGTATTGTAAATGCTAACCCCTAACTATATATGGCCTATAACCTATAGTTTTTTCAGTGAATTTTCAAGGTTCTGTAAATGCTAATTCCTAACTATATATGGTCTATAACCTATGGTTTTTTCAGTTAATTTCAATGTTTTTTTATAGCAAATATCAAAATCTGTAAAATGTATTCTTTTAAATGAAAAATATATTTTATATGCTTTTAATATAATTTTTTTATGCATCTGCCAAACCCTGACCTCTTAATAGTGCACTGTGGTGGAAATGATTTTGGGACTATGACTGGGGTTGGTCTGGAAATGCTTTTAAAGGACACCTTTCATCAATTGATGACACTTTTTCCCCAAACTGCCTTGGTATATTCCAATATATATAAACTGAACCAGATATGTATTCGCTAATGTAAGTCCTATGTCTAACAAGTACAATAGGAATACAAAAAATGAATGACAGACCAAATCGCCAAAATATGAAACACCTGTAACCGTGAGTCACCCCAGTTGTTTGGATTCCCATCAAAGTCTTGTAAGATCAATATTCTCATTTGGTAATCCTTAACGGGTATTGTGTCTCTTGATTATTGAGATCACAAGCATACCCTCTCGGATGGTTCGGGGTAGCGACCACAATCACACAGATATCTCAAATGATGTAGATTCGATGGGAAAAGTGCAGTGCGAAAAGTAAAAGTGGTGATTTAAAATAGGATAGGGAACTAACAAAAAAACTTTTAATGGGCGTTGGCCCCTTCCTAGTTAAAAACAAGAACAGTTTGGCAAAATCGTCGCAGTTCCTGGATAGATAACAGTTGAATCAGAATCTGGAACCTAGCATGTAAGATGCAGGCACGCATCATACATTCCAGGCTCCAGCAACCAGGAGGAAAGAGTAGAAATAGAAAACATAACTTTAAATAATGAAAGAATGCAACACATCTTATCCCTAAACAAAAGAAGTTAACACAGGTACCTACTAGGCATCCTTTTGGGTCTAACATCAGCCTTAACCCTAGAGGCAATCAGATTACCAAATGAGAATATTGATCTTACAAGACTTTGATGGGAATCCAAACAACTGGGGTGACTCACGGTTACAGATGTTTCATTTTTTGTATTCCTATTGTACTTGTTAGACATAGGACTTACATTAGCGAATACATATCTGGTTCAGCTCCTAGACCCCTACGTTTATTGTGTATAGTTCAGTCCTCTGGGGGACATTACTTAGGCACTGGTCTTTAAACGTCCCTCTAACCCCAAAATACTGGTTGTTTTTTCATATTCCAATATATGCCAAAGACAGAAATGGAAGTGGTCCAACCAATTTTTTCCACAATTTGAGAAAGCACGGAAACATGTGAATAAATCTGTTTCTGCTTACATGAGAGACTTTAGAATGGGTTTAATATACAACAATAACTTGCGTTACAACATGCAAGACATCTACAGAGGAGATGGTGTGCACTTCTCCGATGAGGGGAATAGAATATTCCTTCTGAATTTAAAACTGTGCATTGGAACCTACTTGTAGGTACCTAAATTAGCCACAGAACCCAATAGCTCTTTTCAGAGCTACCCTACCTCTGATCATTCAGAACGTTTATCTTTTTCTAACTTTTTTCACTATTTTTCACCAAAGTACGCTCCCCGGTACGCGTACCGGGTGCTCCCCTCGCGATTTTCTTTTTTTTTTTGCCTATATGAGCGTCCTAAGCCCCCCTCAGAAAACCTAGAGGGTCAGGAAGTGTCTACCGTGCCCCCTTCTACCCATTCCGAACATTGTTTCCCCTCCATCTTGTGTCTCAATTCTACCGATACACAAAATGGAGGTCTCCCGTAACGCTGCAAGTACGCGTACCGGGGCACACACCGGTGAGCGCTCGCTAAAAAAAGGTGGGAAAGTAATTTACAGAAAAACTACTGGAGACACTTTATATAGAATAGGCCCTACTACAGAGCAGTCCCTACCATTTACCCAAATTTGATGGAATTCCATTGAGAAAATTATGCTGTAGGCCTGACTAAATATCCTGAGGTAAATTACATGACAAAAACACATATGAAGTGTTAGAATTGACAACCAATTAAATTGTTACTTCCATTTTCTACTATTATTTCAATACATTTGGTTGGTTATGCACCTGAATATATATATATATATATATATATATATATATATATATATATAAAGAAAGAAAGAGAGAGAAACACAGCCATTTTGAATACTACTTCCTGAAGTACATTTCAAGAGCATTTTCACTGTCAACTTTAACTTCTTTTTCAAAGGTAAGATATAATTTAAAAAATTTGAAAGGAGAACTATGTTATGCACTTTAAATTAATTTAGGAAAACGTTTTCAGATAGTTACATACTGTCCCTCTATAGGAGTTAGTCATTGAGAAAGACTTAATTACTTAAATTATTGATTGAGTTAGGCTTCTGTGGTATAATTATGAATTTACTTAGGCTTCATCACAGGCACTTTTTAATAGTTCTACTTCCTGCCTGAAACCATGCACTGCATAAAAGATTACTTCACTGTTAAAAACTCACAAGTACCTGTCTGAACTTAAACCCAACAGTGCCCTATCTCCACTGATATATTTATTTTTTATGCAATTTACAGCAAGAAAATGGAAGCACAGCAGAATGAAAATACAATTTCATTTGAAATTAAGATTGAAAGCAATACAAACCAAGAAAAAGAAGAACTAGACTTTATGGATGAATCAGTAGACCAAGAATTATTAAAATGTGCTGAAGAATGTGATTCTTGGAATTTAAAGGAGGACATTCCTGATGATTTAATGTTAAAAATTCATTTAGATTTTGAAAAATCAGAACAATAAATTTTAATTTTAAAAGTTAAAATTGTATGAGACATTATTCTTTTTAATATGAAAATTATGAAATAGTACCCAAAAAGATAATATAAACTGAGACTTAAAATATACTGTGCAACTTTTTTGTGTTACATAGTAAGTTTGCTCATAGTTACTTCCTTTCTCCCACTATATTATCTCTAATGTGTATTTAACATCTCTTTATCATCTCCTGCCTCCATGCTCTATCTGCTTTTCTCACAGACTATGCTATTAATTCCATATACCACAATAACTTCTGAAAAATGAAGATATCTACAAAGGAAACGGTGTATATTTATTTTTAGACTCTGCATTGGTGCCTACATGTTGGTACTTATATAAAAAAAATTAAAAAAATACAACAAAAAGAACAATCAATAAACATACAATATTTGAACATTCTTTTTTACCTGGATTACGCTCCCCAGACCGCTTCCCGGTGCGCGTACCAGGCGCTCCCCCCGTAAGCAAAACCATAATAAAAAATGTTTCTTTTTCGCCCCGCGGGGCCCTTTTAAAGCCCCCTCATCAAACCTAGGGGGTCAGGGAGGATGTACTCTGCCCCCTTATGCTCATTTCCCCCTTTGTTTTTGCCACCTCTTGTGTCTCGATCCTACCGAGACACAAGATGGCGGCCGCTCCGGACTGTTTAGAATGTTCACAGTCACCGAGGAGCCAATCCGCTTCTCCTCGCGAAGTTCCGTTACGCGTCAGGTACGCGAACCGCGGTGCTAACCGGGACGCTGTCACAGATATATATATTTTTTAAAACGTTAATTTCTCAAAATCCACTGGAGCACATATTTTGAGACCTAGCAAAGGCACATTGGGGTACCAGTCCCTACAATTTTGCCAAGTTTGGTGGAAATCCATTCAGCCTTTCGGGCTAAAAGTGAGTCCAACCGCCCTATGGAAAACTCAATGTTAAAAACACGTTTTGGGACCCCCCTTTTTTCTCGGCCCCCGCTTGACGAAACCCCCCAAACTTTCAGGGGACGCTCAGAAACAGAATGTGCCATTTTCCTGACAATTTCAGCCAATTCCGTCCATCAACGCCAACGTTATTCAACATAGAATTTTCAGAAATCCCTATTCAAAAAAATCCTAACTATATATACCTACTGGCGACCGCCAGTAGGTAATATACATATACACACACACATATATATATATATATATATACACATATACACACACACATATATATATATATATATATATATATATACACACATATACACACACACACATATGTATACACATATATACACATATACACACACACATATATATACACATATTCACACACACACACACACATATATATATACACATATACACACACACACATATATATATACACATATACACACACACACATATATATATATATACATATATACACACACACATATATATATATACATATATACACACACACATTACCTACTGGCGGTCGCCAGTAGGTATATATAGTTAGGATTTTTTCTCTATGGGACTTTTGAAAATTCTATGTCTAATAACTTTGGCGTTTGTGGACGGAATCGGCTGAAATTTTCAGGAAAATGGCACATTTCGTTTCTGAGTTTTCCATAGGGCGTTTGGCCTCACTTTTAGCTCGAACGGCTGAATGGATTTGCACAAAACTTGGCAAAATTGTAGGGGCTGTTAGCCCGATGTGCCTTTGCTGGGTCTCAATATATGTGCTCCAGTGGATTTTGATAAATTAACGTTTAAAAAAACAGATATATCTGTAACAGCGTCCCGGGTAGCGCTCCGGTTTGCGTACTTTTCGCTTAACGGAGCTTTGCAAAGCGAAGCTGATTGGCTCTCCGGTGTCTGTCAACATTCTAAACAGTCCGTAGCGGCCGCCATCTTGTCTCTCGGTAGGATCGAGAGACAAGAGGAGGCCAAAACGAAGGGGCAAATGATCATAAGGGGGCATAGTAGATCCTCCCTGACCCCTTATGTTTGATATGGAGGCTTTAAAAGGGCCCCGCGGGACAAAAAAAAAATATCGTTTTTTTTCGTGGTGTGCGCCCGGTACGCGCACCGGAAAGCGGAACGGGGAGCGTACTATAAGGAAACAAGAATGATTGACTTTTAACATATTGTATGCTTATTGATTGTTCGTTTTGTTGTTTTTTTTAATTTTTATTTACGTAGCAAAATGTAGGTACCAACGCAGAGTCTAAAAATCAATAAACACCGTCTCCTTTGTAGATATCTTGCAAGTTGTTTCTGAAGTTTTTGTGGTATATGGAATTCATACCATAGTCTGTCTGGAAAGCAGAAACACCATGGAGGCAGGAGATGATAAAGAGATGTTAAATACACATTGGAGATAATATAGCGGAAGAAAGGAAGTAACTATGAGCAAACTTAGTATGTAACACAAAAAAGTTGCACAGTATATTTAAAGTCTGACTTTACATTATAATCAATTTGCTACTAGTTTACAAAATACATATAAAAATGAATAATGTGTCAAACAATTTTTGAATTATGAAATAAAAATTTATTTTTCTGATTCTTTTTCAAAATTTAAAAGATATTCTAATAATTCTTTATCATTTTTTTTTCATTTTCCAGTAGGAAATCTACTGCTTCCACACATTGCAGAAGTTCATTGTTCCGTGAATCATCATTGAATTCATGGTCAATTTCTGAATCTGTTTTGGTTCCTGCAACAATTTCCAAGTTATTTTTCTGTTGTCCTTCCATTTTGTATGCTGTAAAATGATTTTTTTTAAAATATATCAGTACAGATAGGGCACTGTTGGGTTTAAGTACAGACAGGTAGTTTGATTTTTTAAACAGTGATTTTTTCGTTGGGCAGTGTATGGTATCAAACTGGAATTAGAAATATGAAAAAACTTATGAAATAAACTCTGTCAATTCTGAATTATACAAGACAAGTCTAACTCCATCCATAACTAAAACAGAGAAGTCTATTTTATTCTATAAGTATTAGAGTGATAGAATATAACTATCAGAAAATGTTTTCCTAATTAGCTTACAGTACAGAACATACTTCAGTTTTTAAAATAATTTCTTACCTTTTAAATAGAACTTGAAGTTATCAGTTGCAATGTAGTTGATATGCACTTCAAGAAGTAGTAGTCAAAATGGTTGTGTTTCTCTCTGTTTGTTTATATATATATATAGGTACATAACCAATCAAATGTTATGATATAATAGTAGAAATTGAAAGTAATATTTTAATTGGTTGTCAATCCCAACACTTCCAATATGTTTTGTGAAGTAATTTACCTCAGGGATTTTAGAGAGTTCTACATGCTAAATGGCTAAATGGAATTTCAACCAAATTTGTGAAAATGGTAGGGATTGGTATGTAGTATGAGCTAATGTTTAATTGGTGAAAGTGTCTCCAGTGTTTTTTATGTAAATTACTTTCCCACCTTTTTTGAGCGAGTGCTTGTCAGTGCGTGTCCCGGTACGCGAACCTGCAGCGTTACGGGAGTCCTCCATTTTGTTTTTCGGTAGAATTGAGATACAAGATGGAGGGTATATAATGTTCAGAATGGGTAGAAGGGGGTACTTTAGACATATCCTGACCCCCTAGGTTTTCTGAGGGTGGCTGAGGAGGCTCATATATGTCGAGAAAAAAAATTGAATTTTTCGCGCGGTTAGCTGCCGGTACGCGAACCGGGAAGCGAATATAAGTGAACATTAGTGAAAAAAGGTACATTCGAAATTTCAAAAGAGTAAATAAAGTTAAGGTAGCTCTGAAAAGAGCTTTTGGGTTCTGTGTAAGTTCTAGGTACTTATAAGTAGGAACCAATACACATTCTTAAATTTAGTATGAAAACTCTGTTCCCCTCATCTGAGAAATGCACGCCATCTCCTCTGTAGATATCTTGCATATAGTAACGCAAGTTATTGTTGTAGATAGCACCCATTCCATGGTCTCTCATGTAAGCTGAAACAGACTTATTTACATGCTTCCTCGATTTCTCAATTTGTGGACAAAATTGACTGGACCACCTCGATTTTTGTCTTTGGCATATATTGGAATATACCAAGGCAGTTTGAGGAAAAAGTGTCATGAATTGCTCAAAGGTGTCTTTTAAGAGCATTTCCGGGCCTACCCCAGTCAAAGTGTCCAAATCATATCCTCCACAGTGCACTATTATGAGGTCAGGGTTTGGCAAATGTAAAAAGGTTTTCACCAATGGTATCAATTGGTGACATTTCAATCCTCTTAGGCCAATCCATTTGATTTCCACATTTTGTAAATTGAGGTTGTGTAAATTTCTGTTATCAGCATACCTGTGAGCCCAGTGGATGTAGCTATGTCCAAGAATCCAGACTGAAAACATGGCTAGAGGAGTTTTTGCTGCAGTCAGATGAAGTGTGGGAATGAAATGGCAGTTGAAATAGTGAAGTTTGTAATGAAAAAAAAACTGGAGTTTGAGTGCAAATGATTCATAAGTAGTGATTGGTGTATTTCCATTGCTGAAAACAGAAAGTTAGGGTGCATGGATGTGTTCTTTGAAAGATGTAATTTGAATGGTTATTTAAAAATGATGTTATGAAACATTGCAGTGGATTAGCAGGTGTACTGAGAGTTCAGAGTTCATTTGAAACATTGTTGTGTGAACTTGTAAACATGAGAGGTCTGGCAGGCGGTAGTTGCTATGGAAAAAGGGCAGAAAGGGCAGAGGGGGGAAGGGTGTTGATTTGAAAATAGTGAGGGAAGATTTTTGATTGGCTGATATGAAAGATATGTGTGATGAATATCAGCGTTTCAGTGCCTTTGTTGGTTCCAGCCTCTGGAGTGCATACCTTTAATTCTGCTAAAGAAAAATTGGTGCGTTTCTGAGACTGTTTTAAAACGTTAATTTCTCAAAATCTACTGGAGCACATATTTTGAGACCTAGCAAAGGCACATCCGGGTACCAGTCCCTACAATTTTGCCAAGTTTGGTGGAAATCCATTCAGCCTTTCGGGCTAAAAGTGAGTCCAACCGCCCTATGGAAAACTCAATGTTAAAAACACGTTTTGGGACCCCCCTTTTTTCTCGGCCCCCGCTTGACGAAACCCCCCCAAACTTTCAGGGGATGCTCAGAAACAGAATGTGCAAAAACAACAGGTGATGGACCGAATGTGGATCAATGTCACACATTCAACCCAGTCAAAAGATCTGGGTCCTAATCCATCGTTTTTTTGCACTCCACACCACCCTGGGTTAGACAATGGCGATATGCAAATCAGCTCTGACCCTGTGCCCCATGGGAACAGTCCAGTCCGAACTACAAAAGCCATGTCCTTCCTAGAACGGAATCAAGCATCCGAGGACCGGACCGGTTTCGAGGTAACACCTCTCATCAGCCCGGCTAGCTTGACTCCAGTGGTGTGGAGTGCCTGGGACCCACGTCTGGGCATCCCCAGTACACTTATAGCGAGTTTGCAAAAACAACAGGTGATGGACCGAATGTGGATCAATGTCACACATTCAACCCAGTCAAAAGATCTGGGTCCTAATCCATCGTTTTTTTGCACTCCACACCACCCTGGGTTAGACAATGGCGATATGCAAATCAGCTCTGACCCTGTGCCCCATGGGAACAGTCCAGTCCGAACTACAAAAGCCATGTCCTTCCCAGAACGGAATCAAGCATCCGAGGACCGGACCTCAGGGATTTTAGAGAGTTCTACATGCTAAATGGCTAAATGGAATTTCAACCAAATTTGTGAAAATGGTAGGGATTGGTATGTAGTATGAGCTAATGTTTAATTGGTGAAAGTGTCTCCAGTGTTTTTTATGTAAATTACTTTCCCACCTTTTTTGAGCGAGTGCTTGTCAGTGCGTGTCCCGGTACGCAAACCTGCAGCGTTACGGGAGTCCTCCATTTTGTTTTTCGGTAGAATTGAGATACAAGATGGAGGGTATATAATGTTCAGAATGGGTAGAAGGGGGTACTTTAGACGTATCCTGACCCCCTAGGTTTTCTGAGGGTGGCTGAGGAGGCTCATATATGTCGAGAGAAAAAATTGAATTTTTCGCGCGGTTAGCTGCCGGTACGCGAACCGGGAAGCGAATATAAGTGAACATTAGTGAAAAAAGGTACATTCGAAATTTCAAAAGAGTAAATAAAGTTAAGGTAGCTCTGAAAAGAGCTTTTGGGTTCTGTGTAAGTTCTAGGTACTTATAAGTAGGAACCAATACACATTCTTAAATTTAGTATGAAAACTCTGTTCCCCTCATCTGAGAAATGCACACCATCTCCTCCGTAGATATCTTGCATATAGTAACACAAGTTATTGTTGTAGATAGCACCCATTCCATGGTCTCTCATGTAAGCTGAAACAGACTTATTTACATGCTTCCTCGATTTCTCAATTTGTGGACAAAATTGATTGGACCACCTCCATTTTTGTCTTTGGCATATATTGGAATATACCAAGGCAGTTTGAGGAAAAAGTGTCATGAATTGCTCAAAGGTGTCTTTTAAGAGCATTTCCGGGCCTAGCCCAGTCAAAGTGCCCAAATCATATCCTCCACAGTGCACTATTATGAGGTCAGGGTTTGGCAAATGTAAAAAGGTTTTCACCAATGGTATCAATTGGTGACATTTCAATCCTCTTCGGCCAATCCATTTGATTTCCACATTTTGTAAATTGAGGTTGTGTAAATTTCTGTTATCAGCATACCTGTGAGCCGAGTGGAGGTAGCTATGTCCAAGAATCCAGACTGAAAACATGGCTAGAGGAGTTTTTGCTGCAGTCAGGTGAAGTGTGGGAATGAAATGGCAGTTGAAATAGTGAAGTTTGTAATGAAAAAAAAACTGTAGTTTGAGTGCAAATGATTCATAAGTAGTGATTGGTGTATTTCCATTGCTGAAAACAGAAAGTTAGGGTGCATGGATGTGTTCTTTGAAAGATGTAATTTGAATGGTTATTTAAAAATGATGTTATGAAACATTGCAGTGGATTAGCAGGTGTACTGAGAGTTCAGAGTTCATTTGAAACATTGTTGTGTGAACTTGTAAACATGAGAGGTCTGGCAGGCGGTAGTTGCTATGGAAAAAGGGCAGAAAGGGCAGAGGGGGGAAGGGTGTTGATTTGAAAATAGTGAGGGAAGATTTTTGATTGGCTGATATGAAAGATATGTGGGATGAATATCAGCGTTTCAGTGCCTTTGTTGGTTCCAGCCTCTGGAGTGCATTCCTTTAATTCTGCTGAAGAAAAATTGGTGCGTTTCTGAGACTGTTTTGAAATTCAAAAAGAATTTGTAAAGGTGAGTTATCGTTTCTATATTTTAGATAAAGACTAGTATGCTTTTTTGCGTAAATAAGAAAGCCAGCTGTGTATTTAAAATGATGTTTTGAGTCAAGTGTTTGCATTATGCTTTCAAAGACGATTTTGCATTCTTTTACTAAGTGTAATTGCAGATAATGTAAAGTATTAGTACTGACAAGGTGTGGTTGTACATAGGAGCTGTGCTGTGTTTTCAAATTATGATCAGAAAATCGTTTTTAAGGAAAAGGCATGCTTTAAAAAATTATGAGAATTTATTTACTTGTGATGTGACTCCTGCAATGCGTCGCTTTTGCGGAACAGATGCATGATGCATCTGTGTTGTTATTGCCCCATGCTGCTCTACAGTGTACATGTAAAAAAATTATGCATAAGTGTTGCACGGGCATTGCAAATACTCTCCTATGTGTGCTTAGCCATTTCAAGTCACTTCCCCCTGGTTCAAGGGCCTTGAAAATACGTCCCCATGTGTGTCTGGTCATTTGTATTCACTTTCCTCGTGGTGCAAGGCCCTTATAAATACGCCCCCATGTGTGCTTGAAAAATTTTGATTTTGATTTTTTGAGTTACATAGCCATGTTAAAAGTTATTGAAAAAAAGGTGCAAGTACCTTAAAAAACGTTTTCATGTGTATTAGGGCATTTTAAGTCAGTTCCCCATGAATGTAGGTATATATTTGTTTTACATAAAATGTTTAAAAACGTTTTTTGAAATCAATTGCATGCAAGAGTGAACAATTTGATGTCTTCGCTGCGACATAATGTGCCGAGGAAATCACACAGAATCGGTATTTTACCATCAAATTGGTTTTGATGGTAAAATACCGATTCGTTAAGGCTCCTGGGACTCTGAAGAGTCCCACCTACAAATGGGTGGCTTCAAATCGGTATATTTACCGATGTTTTTTTTACCGAATCGGTAAAATTACCGATTCGGTAATTTTACCGATTCGGTAAAATATTGCCCCCTACATGCCAAATTTTGAAAACCGGTCGGTAACGGCCGAAAATACCGAAAATCGGCTGTTACCGACCGACGTACAACTGGCCCTTAAATTCTTAGTGCAGATTTATGATGGTTGTGCACCTCTTTTGTGCTGCTGTTGCGTCACTTTTATAATGCAGGAGATATTTACAAGATGCACCATGTTGCAAGATAGCAGCCGCGGGTCGTGGAGGGAGTTACGGAGGGGCAGGCAGGCGGGAAGGGGGAGGGGCAGGGTGGAGGGACCTAAACACTGGCATACGGATTATTGCAGGTAAGTACACAATTTAATGTGCGTAAAGTTTCATGTGGGTTTTTTTTGCAGGGTGGGCAGTCATTTGCATGAAAGCCCTGTAATACTATCACTATCACAGTAAAATTAAGAACATTTTACTGAATTATCTTTATAGCATTGCTGAATCAAATTCTTACTGTTATTGATTTACTGTTTGGTAATAGTGGTTAATAACATTTTTTATTATATTTTACCACAGATTCAACTGCAGATTATTTAGAAAATAGACAATGCCGTCTAAGGATAGAATCCGAAAGGCTACGAAACGTCAAAGACAGCAGATTACTAAAGGCTTGCAGCAGTCCTCTACATTAAAATCACCTCAACGCACGAAAAAAGCTCCGGGTAAGAGAACGAAATCAATCCTTAGAAACATTTGTAGAAACAAAAGTATAACTACAGAACAAGTTTTAGTCCAGAAAAAGAGAGCAAATTTAAATGGAAAGGAAAGGCCAGTCAAAAAAGTTTCTGCTTTATCAGGAGATAACTCTGTGCATGGCAGTAGAAGGGAAAATACATTCAGGGACATTCGTAGGCGAATGTTCCGCAACAGGGTAATTGTCAATTTGCTAAAACAATTTAAGAAAGGCCAATAGAAAGTGGCATTTTATAAGAAAAAGAAAAATGTAGAGAAAATTATTGATCAGGCTTTCGAAATTAAGCGAAAGTTATTTATTTTGGTAATTAATAGAATTAGGAAACTAAACAAGGTAATCTATGTTTTCAAATCAAATAGTAGATGGAAGAGAGAAGTTAATCGAAGTAATTTTTGTGAAGTTTTCTTAGGAGAATGGATGCATAGTTCAAATAGTGAGGCATTTTTTAATGAGGAGAGTTATTTTCAGGACAATGATTTGGTGCATGCAGTTGACAGCAGTGGTCGAGCATATGAGGTAAAAGATGGTCGTCCGTTTGAAAAAGAAATACTTGTGTCTGCAGATGCAGAAGAGGTGTTAAGTGATGAGGTTTTAGGGAGACGTCCTAAGGGACCAGTGTACACCTGGAAGTGTAGTTCTATTTGCAGTGTGCGACAGGATTCCATTAATTTGCTTTGTGATTTTATACGGACATTTAATAATAAAAGTTTAAAACAAAAAATAAAGTTGTTGCAAGAATTAGATCCTTGCAGAGTGAGAGAAGTGACAGGTTTGCATGGTCATTCACTGGCTTGTCTTTCTAGGAGAGTATGCCAGAGTGTTTTTCATCATTTCAGGATGCTAGCAGTGCATCATAATAAAGTGAGGAAATTAGTTAGAATGTTGTATTATGCTAAGAGTCCAGCAATTATGCTTAAAAAATTAAGCAGAGCTCTTTTGCATGGTTCTGAAGTAGATGTGAAGAATATTTGTCAAGAAATTGAGTTCTGTTACTTTGCTGGTTAAGAGAACAATGTTGATATTGAACCCCTAGAAGAAGGTAATGTGGAAGACAGTGTACAGATTTTCAGTACACATAAGTTTCACAAGGAAATTTCCACGTTTATGGTGAAAACATGTGAGAGGCCTAATTTCACTTGTGTGTGTTGTCGACGGACTTATTATAAGAATCAGACTAAGTTAGTGGATTTATATGCAAAAAGTGATATGGAAAACAATAGTGAATGGAAGGATTTTGTCACATACTTGATGGTAGAAAATTGTTTTGATTTGGGAACAGACCAACGGATTTGTACTTATTGCTATAACAAATTAAATCAAAACCAGATGCCTGCTAGAGTGGTTTATAATAATCTGGAATTAGATAACATTCCTTCTGAATTGAAGGATTTAAGTACTTATGAATCTATTTTGGTTCCAAGCGTCCATCCCTTTCAGGCTATTGTACGAATGGAGCCAAAGACAGGGAAGTTGCCTCCATCAGATTTACAGAGAGGATTAAAGGGAAGGGTTGTTTATTTGCCTTTGGATTTGAAGAAAAACATTAATACAATTGGAATACAGAAAGTGGAAGAGGAACCTCTGGTTATCATAGTTAATGGTGTTCCGACAAAGAGTAAGAAAACTCGGCAAGATTTAGTGGATGTTAGGAAAGTCAAAAAGGCAACATTGTATTTGATAAAAAATAATGAGTCCTACAAGAATGTATGTGTTGCAGAAGAGGAAGTAAGTGAAGAAGAGGACAGCGATTTGTGTCCTTGACAAATTGAGAAAGTAGAAGCCTCTAAAAAGGAAGAAATATATGAACATTATAGTGTTCATCCTTTGCATTCCAAGGAAGTCATGGGGAATGCTATTGATTTGTTTCAAATGAAACAAGCCAAAGGGAGTCCCATTAGTGTTTGGGGGGAAAGTTTGGAAGCTCAGTGTTTCCCACAGTTATTTCCCACAGGTCGAGGAAGACGATATGATGAGCGACCTGTTCAAATTCCTGCTTCAGAATACGAACTTTACGATTGTATGCAGAAGATCCTAGGTTTCGTCAATGCATTCCCTATTTATTTCATCTACTGTTTGAAAGTGATCTCTCTGGATTGTCTTATGCAGTGAACCACATCTTGAAAAGTGGTGTACAACTGCAAAATATCTTGGCAAGGGACTTTATGGATAAAGTCAATGTGCAAGACAGTATTTTGGATTCTCACCTGATTAATCTGATGGCATGTCAGCGGGGTACTAATGAGTATTGGTACCGTCGTCATGGTGACTTAAAATGTATGCTGAGGAACTTAGGAACTCCCACATGGTTCCTCACTCTCAGCTGTGCTGAGTATGGCTGGGAAGACTTACTTGAATTTCTATGAGTGGCAAATGGATACATTGAAAATATTGAATTCGAAACACCCGGAGAACTGTGCTCTTTGGATCCTGTGAATGTATGCAGGCACTTCAATCATAGATTTGAAGCTATGATGTCTTTCATCATGAACAAGAAAAATCCACCTCTTGGAGAGGTGTTGGATTTCTTATGGAGAAAGGAGTATCAAGCAAGAGGAGCTCCTCATATACATATGCTGCTATGGATCAAAGATGCAACCAAATTTGGAACAGATCCGGATGACTTAGTGATGAGTTTCATAGAACAGTATGCTACATGTGCTGTTCCAAAGACAAACGAAGACAAATGTCTAAGAGAACAAGTTTTACGGTTTCAAAGCCATCGTTGTGGAAAGTACTGTCGTCGTAAATTCAGAAACAAGGACAAGTACTACACCAAATGTCGTTTTGCATTTCCACGGTCGGTGATATCAAAAGGAAGAGTGAACAATTTGATGTCTTCGCTGCGACATAATGTGACGAGGAAATCACCCAAAAACACATACAATTTGAAAAGAAACGAAGAGTCCAAGTACATTAACCACTACAACCCAGTGATTTTGTCCATGTGGAATGCTAACATGGATATACAGTTTGTGGCTGACAGCTGTATGGCTGTGGCTCGGTATGTGACGTCTTACATCACCAAAAAAGAAAAGACAGAACTGAAGGATATGTGGGAGGATATTTCCCATGAAAAGAGCCTCAGTAAGAAGTTGTACAGTTTCAGTCTGAAGATGTTGTCGCATCGAGAAATCGGAGCTTACGAATGTTCTGACTGGTTATCTTCAGCAAGTCTCTATGCCAAATCAAGGAGTATCATTTGGGCGAGTCTTGGTCTTGCTGCAACGCGTAATCGAGTTCTGAAACCTGTACGGGAAATTGAGTATTTGGCGGAGAAGGAGCCAAACAGTACAGATATTTTGAAGACCAACATGTTGGATACATATTATCCAAATAGAAGCAGTCACCTGGAGAATGTTTGTCTGTATGATGTTCTTCAAAATTACATTTTCAAGAGGAACATCAAAGAAGATATTGATAAAGGAGTGTATGCTGTAATTGGAAGTGAGGGATGTCTGGTCAAGCAAAAAAAATGTCAATTGATAAATCATCGAAAATTGGATTGTGAATCTCCAGAAAGAAAAGAGTTTTTCTATTTAGCTCTTTTGCAACTTTTCAAGCCTTGGCATGCAGAAGAGGAACTGCTTGGGGATTTCCTCTGTTACGAAGACTGTTTCAATGCAGCCAAGGAGTCCATAGAATGTCTTGTTTTTCCAAAATATCTAGAAATGTTGAATGCAGAAATCGAGCAGGAAGCAACAATTGCAGCTGAGATTGCTAGAGACAGTTCTCAGGACAGTCTGAGTTCTGTTTCATTGAGTCAGGATCCACTAGGAGAACCAGTTATCGAAAATGAAGCTGCCACTGCCATGATTGAAGTGGAAAGAGCCATGGCACATGCTCAGGAGGATGCGGTTAACTTAGAAGATTTGGAAAGACAACTCAACGTTGAGCAGAGGAAAATATATGACGAAGTTACCAACCAAATTGAGCATGGATTGTGTCATGAGAAGAAAGAGTGCTCATGTACGTCGTTGAAGCCTGTCCGACTATACGTGAGTGGAGAAGCAGGAACTGGAAAAAGTTTCCTCATTAAAGCAATTTCATGTTATCTGCAGAAAAGGACTGAGTCATCGCTGTCTTGTGTTGTGACCGCTCCAACTGGACTGGCAGCTCATAACATTAAAGGGATTACTTTGCATCGGTTACTGATGCTGCCAGTGGAGCATGATAACAAATTACAATACCACAAGTTATCTGGGGATGCTTGTTGTGAAGTATCTAGAGTGTTGAAGAAGATGAAACTTCTTATCGTTGACGAAGTAAGCATGGTTTCCAATGTCATGCTTGCCTTTGTGCATTTGAGAATGCAGGAAGTTCTTAAAACAGAGTATGATGTGTTATTCGGTGGCAAACACATCATTGTTTTTGGTGATCTTCTGCAGCTGACACCAGTGAAAGGACAACCAGTGTTTAAACTGCTTACACATGAAGATACCAAGAAGTGCCTAGGGAGCATTGGCAACGTTAACATATGGTTAAACTTCAATTATGCTGAGCTGCGTGAAAATATGCGTCATGCGAAGGACGAAGATTACAAGAATAAATATGTTTGATGCCAACTCTTGCAGAATGTTCCATCTTCAACAACAAAATGATGAATTTAGAAAAACAAGAGATTGTGAAACTGGAAGCTATTGACAGAATAGAGCATATGGGAGCAACAATTATTTTGTCTGAGAATTTGAAATCTAAATTGGATTCATTAGAGAAGACTATATCTAAAACTGCGGGTTTTGAAAAGACTCTGAATGTGTGCTTAAATTGCTGTATCATTTTGAGAAGGAATTTACATGTTGAAAGAGGTCTGGTAAATGGATCAATGGGTATTGTTGTTGATTTTGAGAAATACAGAAGTAGAGATGGAATTGAATTTTTAAAAATTAAATTTGATGGCATTGAGGAAGTACAGCTCATTGGTCGTTGCACAGCTAGGTTTTTGCTTGTAAAAGACCTATATGTTCGCCGTAAGCAGTTTCCTGTTTGCTTGGCATATGCGGTGACAATTCATAAATCGCAAGGTTTAAGTGTAGACACTGCTTTAGTGAATATTGGCAGTTCTGTGTTCAAAGAGGGTATGGCTTATGTAGTATTGTCATGAGTCAGAACTTTATCGGGATTGTACTTGATTGACTGATGTCACAAACATTTGTGCGGATCTAGATTGTGTCAAGGAATACAATAGGTTAGGAAGAGAGTATGCGCCACATTTGCCTCAATATCCTTTGTTTGAGAAACGTGTGGTAGGCCGGAAACGAAGAAATATCAGTAATAGTAGGGAGGTTGACGTAAAAAAACCAAAAGTCAATGAACCAAAAATTGTAAGCAGGAATAAAATGAATTCTGTTGAAAAAGTTGTTGGTTTTGAATTTGAAAATAGTTCTGGTGTCAACTGCTATGCTAATGTAGTTGTTAATGTTCTCTTTTCACTAGAGACTTTAAAAGAACAGATTGTGATCAATTCGGAACAAAGTTTATGCTGTTTGTTGAATTCTGTGTTAGAGAAATGTAGTGCTGATAGAACAAGAGTAGAAAGTGTGTCTGAAATTCGTTTTCTGTTAGACGAATGTTCAGGTCAAACACAATTCTCTGAAAATATTCAGCAGGATTGTCAGGAGTTTTTAATGTATATGCTTGATGTATTGCAAGATGAGGGTGTCGATGTAGATTATCTGTTTGGCCTTTCTTATCTATGGCAGCATGACTGCGAGAACTGTAGGCTATCAAGTACTACTAGTGTAGACTCAGAAAGATTTATATATTTAACTTTGCCTGACAGTAAATCAGTATCCTTCAATAAGCTAGTAAAGGCAGCCGATCAAAACATGGAGTGTAGCCAATGTAAGTCTGCAATGCTGTCCACGTTAATTTTACGAAGTTATGGCCAGTATGTCATTTTAATGTTCCAACGATGTAGGCCTGATGGAACAAAATTGACAACTTTAATTAATAATTTTGTGGCTTTGCAGTTGTCGATATCAGGAAGGACTTTTGTAACTACTGCAATTATATATCATGACGGTCCTTCAACTACTTCAGGACATTACACAGCTTATTTAAAATCTGGAACGGCTGGTCATTCTGCAATGATTCTGTTTTAACTTTAAAAAAAAGATTTCCTTTCCACCTTCAAAATTCTTACCTGGTGTTCTTACAACCAAAATTTTAGGAAAGGAATCTTGGGATTTGTTTAGAGGAATTTCCAGAGGTTCTAATGGCTCCTACTCTATATGGCCTTGTGGATAATTGTAGTACAGAGCGAAAACTGTTTGTGTTTATAAGCTAAGTCAAGCAGCAGATCAAAATAAGGAGTAGAGGAAATGTAAGTCTGCAATGCTGTCCATATTTTTTATGGAAACTTATGGGTGAAATGTCATTTTACAAATTCAACTACATAAAGTGGATGAAAAAAAGTTGTAAAGTCTAATTAAAAATGTTTTGGCTACACAGTCATCGATTTCAGGAAGAACATTTGCAACTGCAGCTATTATATATTATGATAGTCTTTTGACAACATCTGGATATTACACAGCTTATTTGAAAAATAAAAAAAGGCTAGTCTTTCAGCAAACATTACCAATTGATAATGAAGCAATGTTGCCTTTTGACTTGTTTCCTGAAGTGAGAATTTAGGGTAGGTAACTGGACTATAATGATTCTAGGTGTTGCTGTAATTTAGTGTGCTGTTTTAAATTGCTTTGTATGTCTCATTTTCCTTAAAACGATGGAGTTTATCTTTCAGAAAGTGGCGGGCAGAAAATAGTAACAGCACAACAGAGTATAAGCTGTTCATAGGACATCCTTTGACGTCATAGAATGTAAGTTACTTTTGAGGAGTTCTGATTTCTGATTAGTTATATTTTTTGGGTTTTTTAAACAATCATTTTGATTGTGGTTTTTTTTCCCCGCTGTTATATGATGAATACCTTCAACCCACTGTTTTCAGTGAAATTTGATATTTTCTGATAACAGCAAAAATAAACCATTAAATATGTATAATTAATTTTGTACTTTGAATTGTGAATTTATAATATGTATTCATTTTGTCTCATGCTCACTCTTTTTTTACTACCTTGTATTAATTTAAATTTTTTTGTTCTTTCTTACACAGATTAAAAGTATAAAAATGATAATTGACTACGTTAGTAATAATTATAAGTTAAGTGTTTAGTACTCTTTACGTTACATGTCTATCACATTTAACTTTTATTAGTTCCACTGCTTCATTTCTTTAACCCTTAGTTTCCTGCCTTTGCTACTTCCTTCATTTCTTTTTCTATTACTTATTTATACTACTATTTTCACTCCTTTTATCAGTCCCTCTTTCAACAGTAACTGTGTATTACTCCCTCTATTTGTCTTTCTTTTCACATTACTCTGTTTATTTACTCGTCTTTTTAAAAAATAAAAATGTTTAGTTCGCTTCCGGTTCGCGTACCGGCACTCGAACCGGGAAGCGAATCAAAAGAAATAGAGGATGCTAGAGTGCTAAACATTCTAGCAATTTTTCTAAAGGGAAGGTAGTTCTGAAAAGAACTTTTTTTTATTATTTTTGTTGTTTTATATTTTTTTTGTGTTTTTTTGGAGGGAGGGGAAACAAAAATGATTCAAAACAAAGGGCTCAACAGGAGCAACAAAAAAAAAAGAAAATTTAGTTTCTGGGACGTTTTGGACATTGATGATGTTCATATGCTATATTTATTAGAGTAATACTAATCTCTCCACATGAAATTAATTTGCCACAACCTAAACATGTCCTTTTCATCTGTCCAAAGTTTTTCTGAAGATTTGGCACCGTTTCCCTTGCCTCTGATTCTGTCATTGCTAGTTCATTAGTGGATGTATTGGCAGGTCGAGGGTTATCCACCAAATCTCGCATTTGCGCAGCACTATAATTAATCGGGTGCCACCTCTCCATATGACGATGCATGGTATAATTACCATAACTATATTTTTTTTCGGTCCCTCTGGAGAGTACATCGTGGCAGATGAGGCAGGTAACATACCTGGCATTTACTTTTTTTTCATGTGGAGGAAATGAAAAAAATTGCCAAATAAACTTTTGCTTAATATGGGACGTTTTTGGCTTTTCTTTCAAAAACACCCTTGTCCCTTGCTCCTGCTCCTAGTCTTCCTCTTCTTCCTCCTCTTGTTGGAAGATGACCTGTGGAGTTGGTCCTCTCTTCCTTGGATTTGGTGGTGGTGGTGGGGATCCACCAGCTGCAGCTACTACAGATGCCATGACTAAACAAGCAGAAACAGGTCTTTCTCTCATAAAAATGAAAGTCGGAGTGAGGAAAAAAGGTGGGACTTTCATCATTTGGGAAAGAAAAATGTTCTAAACCAATGAAAAGTGTTTATTTTACGTCATATGATCAAGCGTTCCATCATTAGGAAACTAAAAGTAAAATGAACCAATGAAAAGTTTTATGAACTAGTCACATGACCTGTTATGCTTACGTTACGCGCTCCGCGCCGCGCCTCGGATCGTTTCCGGGGCTCTGCGTTTCGCGCCTTGGTTCGCGTTCCAGAACGCTTCCGGGTGCGCTAACGCGGCGCTCCATAAGGCGCATTACGTAGTAACACGATACGTTGCGATCACGCGACGCATCACGATGTGGCTTTCTAACGCGGTACTTGCACTAACGGAACGTTTACCGGTTCGTGTACCGGCAGCGAAACAATAAAAAATAATTTTAATTATAATATAAATTAAAAAAATATAATACAAAAATATATAAAATATATTTTTGAATTAGAATAAGAATACATTTTACAGCTTTTGATATTTGCTATTAAAAACCCATAGGTTATAGACCATATATAGTTAGCGGTTAGCATTTACAAAACCTTGAAAATTCATTGAAAAACCATAGGTTATAGACCATATATAGTTAGGGATTAGCATTTACAAAACCTTAATTTACTCGCACAAAACCATTGAAATTCGCATATATAGTTAGTTGCACTAACTATATATCGCGCACCCGCAATCCACTGCTGATGATGTCACATATTACATCATTCATGACATGGTCAGTGACATCACTGATGACATCTCTGATGACATCTCTGATGACATCCCTGATGGGTATACACCCGTTACAACGCATCTTTTACTCCGCACTACCATTACAACGCGACTTTTACGACGCATACCATTACAACGCATTGCGCTGGGGGGCGCTCTAGGATAGGGAATAAGTATAATTTACTATCCAACATCTTCCCTAGGGTCCACGGGGTCCTATGGTTTTTTCAGTGAATATATATATACATATACACACACATATATATATATATATATATATACATACACACACACACACACACACACATACACATATATATATATATACACACACACACACACACACACATATGGGTTTATACTTACCAGTAAAATAGATACATTAATGGGGTAAAGGCAAGCACGGTAAAGGCATAGTAGTTGTAAAAGATAGTAGTTGTTAAAACGTTAGTGGTTCAGACTAAGTAGTGGTTAAGGAGTAGTTTAGACTGTAGTTGTTCAATCATACAACCAGTGCAGAGAGGCATCACATTGCAGGGATCATACATTCTTATATTTGCCCACTTAATCAGGACCAACATAGTTGTAGAGATGCGTATTTATGAAAGAAATGTTTGGGGGTTTACCTGGGTGGCTTGAGATGACCTCCCTTGTACTGCAGTAAGATGGTGGCGCTCATGCAGTGTGCACTTCCACTTCAGGGATCTTCACATCTTGGATGATCATGGAGCCGACCTGCTGTCAGGGTTGATGCACTGGGGTGCATGGGGGTGCATATTGTTGTGGGTCATAAATGACTGAATGGGAAGGTGGACATTTAACTTCCTGCAGGACAGTGTGTCTGATCCACAAAGTACACAGGGAAGGAAGATTGTAGACAAACAACTATGCATCTGTGTGTTATTTAACGGCATAGATCCACCTGGGTATGTGTGGAAATAATATCATATGGGTTTAAACTATACATTTAGGAAGCTAATATCTACAAGTGTATGACTTGCCTCCCCCTCTTTCAACCTGAGCATTGTTGTAAGAGCCACAAGTTCACGTCTGTGATATTCTCCATCGGCAATAACAGCCACGACCCAATCAGAGCTTGCCAACATAAGTTGCACGAAATTATGGGTTACTGGTTTTCAGCCTGCTTCTGTCCCCCCTCGACCCCCCCCAGTGTTGTTTTTTACTGCCTTCCATGCAGTTTCTGAGCGGGAGGTCCAGGTGGGTCAGCATCTCTTTCTTCCACCTATCCCCTTCTTGCTCCTCCGGTTTCCGTTTCTTTTCTCCCTCATGGGGTACTCGTTTCCAAGCAGGAGGCTGTAGTCAGGCGTTAAATGCACCGGGAATTACAAGGCGAGATTTTTTTCCCCCAAAGGTTTTTTTTATAGAGCGAACTCGAAGGTATCCGAGCTCTTTACATGAGCACCAGCTCTGTTCTGGACGGACACATTCATTTTGTTAGGCACGGGGAGGTTAAGTGATTTGCCCAGAATCACAGGATGCTGAGCGTCCTTGCCGAGACTCGAACCCAGTTCGATGTCGACCAAGAATACTGGTGTCTTTATTGATACACACCCTGTTGTCTGCTTCCCAAACACATGCACAAAGATATGTAGGCATGCATCTGTAAAATGCCAATTTTCAACCTGCTTGTTTTTCCCGTTTTTTTTTACTACACCACTTACATACACTCAAAACATGAGTAAAATTCATCATTTACAATGCCAATAGCTCCAACAAATGCGAGACCAATTGCTTTGCAAATGCTGGTTTAATTTAAGTATTTGAGGGCACAGCAGCAAATTGATGCGGACCATTCTGCCTTACGAAAAAGTGCTTTTGC
The DNA here is from genome assembly GCF_964263255.1 of Lissotriton vulgaris. NCBI lineage: Eukaryota > Metazoa > Chordata > Amphibia > Caudata > Salamandridae > Lissotriton > Lissotriton vulgaris. The sequence continues at coordinate 315,149 of NW_028242610.1, forward strand.
ACTACTGCAATTAAAACGTTTCATTATGATCCATCTTGGATTAATAAATGAAAAAACATGGCACCCTATTCCTTTTGCAGGCGAATGCATGTTTAGTGCATGTGTGCACCTATGAAATGAGTAGCAGCTGCAGCATTGCACCTTTTTCTCCCCCTATGGCTTATTCTGTAACCTCGTCAAAAATAATTTGCAAAGCCAATAGTTCTCAAAGTTGAGACCTATTTGCTTTGCCATTCCTTGCTCTTAAAGAACCATTGTACTCAAATTGAAATCAAATTCTAATGGGCACGATTAGAAAGCGAAATCTAATATAAACATTTCACTCAAATTAGATTGATAACACGTATAAATGCTAATTAAAAACTTATTTTAAAAAGCAGCTACAAAAGTAGACCAAGTATAAAACATTTGAATTTTATTTACTACGTCAAACATTTCCATATTTCGAATTAAACAAAGGCATATTCCATTAATCATAATTAAATCACAAATTCATAAAATCCACAACGTTAAAAAAATACGGTAACAAAAAATATAGGAGTTATTTTGTTTTGCTTGCACATTGGAGTTAGCATTGTATTAAGATAATAACTACCCTTGTGTGGGTAATAAAAACCAGTGATTCTTAGTACATAAAAGTACCTACAACACATGTAACAGTTCAGAAAGCACTCAGGGTAAAATAAGAATTTACAATCTATTATATATTTTAGATCGGACTTCTATAAACGTTCGTGCACATCTCACTGCATCTTTGATCGCGCGCTCTTTGGCAGCTCAAATAATGCATTTTATTTGAAGATGTTCGTATGATGTCTATTATGATTTCAACAGTAACAATATTCAGTATTCCAACTCAGCTAAGGGTATGATTTATGTAGTTATTACACTATAGCAAGAGCTTAAACCAGTTCTTGTCACAGTTTATAGCACAAATTCCACATTTCAGTCTTGCCCTTTGATTAACCTTCGGCAACAAATAAAGAAAAGGCTAACAGAAAACATGCTGATTTATTATTTGGGAAACATACCCAGGGAAATCATGCATAATGGGGCTTCCTGACGAGATTAACATGTACCACAATTACACCAGCTCTGCTGGGGACTATCCTCAAGGTCCTCTGCTCCATACTGGACACGCAATCCATCTTGATTTAGCCTATTTCCACGATTCCAAGTTATAGGTCACTCGCAGAACAATTCACTAAAACACAATGCATTTACCTTTCCAAGTGTTAAAATACTTAATGAGCAATTCACTAAAACACAATATATGTACCCTTCACTCACACATTTACAGTGTCTTTGCCACAATCAACTCAGAAAAGGAGACCAAACAGTTTGCCAATCTTTCACAAACATTGGTAAGTTTGCTGCCTTTTTTGTAACTGAATTGTATTGCGATATGTTTGTTGCCTCTGGTGACTGGGCCAAAAATGCGTTGCAATGTTTTGAGAATGTTCACTTTGACATTATAGCTGCTCCAGATGACCAACAAATCCAAGACTCCATCAAGATCTATAGACTGTTGTCTTAGCCTGAGATGAACGTTAATTCCAGACCTTTGTTGGACTTTTTGGGATTCAGGTCCAAAAGATGTTCATATCGCTGTCCATAATGTTGTTCAAGAGCGGGTCCCCACGCAGCAGCAGGCTGGCAAATGGATCTGAAGCGCTGGCGGATAAAAGACAAACATGTTTTGGTGAAAGAATGAACAAAACAAGGGCCTTCTGCATTTTCAAGTACTTCCCTTTGTAACTGGTGTTCCTGGTGGTCGTGTCAGAGATGGGCTATGGTCAACTCTGGTCAGAAGTAACTATTGCTTGTTTCATTATGTGTGAATGTTATTGTGCTGTGTGGGTAGATGCCATAAATAGGTAACGTGACTTCCTGATCACTGAACAAACAAGTATTTGCAATGCAATCGGTCTCAGCTTTGGAACCTTATACGTTTTTAGCTATGCAGCATATAATCCTGGGTGCCTCAACATCTAGTGTTCTTTAACCTTCATTTTTTTAAAATAGTTTTGTATAGTTAAAACTAGATACAAGGGTTTTCAGGTTCTTAACATGAGCCTCTGTTCCGTTATGCAAGGAAACATAGGCATATTATCAAACTGCATTGAGAAGTATGCCATGCCAATCGGTCTCGCTTTTGGGACCTTGGAAGTGGTTAGCCAGAGCTATTGGCTAACGCTTCTGCTCAGGTTGACCAGGCACTTCCGTAGTTCACTTGAGTGAACACTTTGAGAACGTGATCAGGGAAAGAAAGTGAAGTGACGGAAACCATGGAAGCGATGGAATCCATGGAAGCTAAGGCTGAATAAAGAAAAATATTCCAACAGTAACCTAAATGAACAAAAAAAAAACACTTTAGAAAGAAAAGAATTGAAATGAAGGATAGAATAATCTTACCTGAAAATGAAAAGGTTTCGCTGCTTTTGTTGTCTATTTTCATTTCTTTATAATATACAGTTTGGCATGGGACGTAGCTGGCTTAAATAATAGGACTAAAAGAAGACTGATATCCGAAGAACTAAGGCTTTATAACCCTCAGCTAATTTTCCTATCTGAGACACATATTTCGTATAAAGATAGAAAACTACTTAATGAGCTGGGCTATGAGGTTATAGTTTGCTCTTCTCAATTGGTTTCTCTCAGGGGGGTTGCCATATTAAAAGATAAAAGGTCTAAAATTGAAATAATCAGATCTGGCACCGATAAACTGGGTCGGTGGGTGATTGCGCAAGTCTGCATCGGTAATTGTAAATATGTACTATGTGGAGTCTATGGCTCCAATAGAGATGAAGCTTTTGTTTTTGATGAACTAAATGTGGAATTATTGGGCTGGGAGGGGGAGCTAATCATGATGGGGAATTTCAATTGCATTATTGATTACAAACAGGACACCACTAGGCCGGGGACTCGCCAACGTATGCATAAAGTCAGGGCTGCTATTTTAGATTTAAGCAGGGTACATAATGTTAAAGATGTATGGCGCACCTTTTTTTATTTATTTATTTATTTATTTTTTTATCCTGCTATCCCTGGTCATACGTTCTATTCAGCTCCCCATAAACTCTGCACGCGGATTGATATGGCTTGGGCAACGGATCAAATCATTCAGAATAGTATTATTGAAATCTGCCCCCGGGTGTCCTCGGATCATAACCCTAACCTACTAACTTATAGTTATGATGACGGTCAAAATAATTCCAGATTGTTTTCGTTCCCTCGGTATCTATTGACTGACACAGTTTATATCTCCCAACTCAAGCTCCATTTGTGCAAATTCATTAAATTAAATCTTCATTCTGCTTCTCATACTTGTGTTTGGGATACATGTAAGGCCAGTATCAGAGGTCATGCGCAACAATACATTCTTAAACAGAATTCTGAACGTCGCAAGGAGAATAACAAACTAATAGCAGATATTAGGGAATATGAAATTTTATTGATTAAGGCACTTTGTTTACAATCTACTAATATTCTAGAAATATAACTAAAATTGGGAACATTAAAATCACATCTAAAAACTACCTTAATGGAAAAAAACTGTGCCAAAATGCTTAAGTCCAAAATTCAGTTTTATGAAGGAGGGGATAAGATCGGTAAGTTATTGGCGTATAAAGTGGCAGATGACAGAGCCCAGACTCGTAATAAATGTATCAAAGGCCCAAATCAAATTATGTATAATCAACCCGCGCAGATCTTGTCTCAATTCAGAGATTATTATAGTACCCTTTATACACCGGAGAATCAACCCCTGTTATCTAATATATTAAAATACTTAGAAAATAACTTTAAGGAAAAATTTAATCTTCCAGGCTTGGAAACTCTCTCGGATGATATTACTGAGGTGGAATTGAGACATGCTATTATATCTCTGCCAACAGGGAAAGCTTCAGGGGAGGACTCAATCCCGCTGGAAATATACAAAATTTGCATTGAGGAAATAATTCCTCTTTTTCTTCTTGTAACACAGCATATTGGGTTAACTGGGAAGGCCCCAAATTCTTGGAATATTACGAAAATAATCTTTTTAAAAAAAGATAAACCAGCGGAGGAATGTGGGTCTTATAGGCCAATTTCTTTGATTAACTCTGATGCGAAAGTATTTGCCAAAGTGTTGGCAAACAGGCTGGCCCTGATTGTCCCAGGGATTGTTAACGAACAACAGCACGGTTTTGTACTCGGCAGAGACACATCAACACAGCTATCACAGCCTTTGACATTGCCGAAACTGAAGACTCCCCACTCGGTATGATTTTATTAGACGCCGAAAAGGCTTTTGACCGAGTCGGTTCTGTCTTTTATTGGTCTTAGGGGCAATATGGTTAGTTGGATTCGGGCCCTATATGATCAACCTATGGCTAAAATTAGCTATTCAGGTCTACTATCCTCTGCTTTCTCTATAGCACGGGGCACTCGCCAGGGGTGCCCGTTATCACCTTTGCTCTTCTCGATCTCTATAGAGCCATTTCTATCTGCACTCCTGGCTCAGCCCAAGATAATCCCATTTAGCTTCGGACCCCACTGCTTGAAAATAACCGCTTATGCGGACGATATAGCTATCTACTCATCAAATGTCATAACAGCATTGGAGGGTATTATGGTCGAAGCAGAAAAATTCGGCAATGTTTCTGGCTACAAATTAAATACGAATAAAACTCAGTTAGTGGTTAACTATAAACTCTCGGGAGGAATTATGGGGGTTTGTAGGGTGGCCAACTATTTGGGGGTAAAAATTTCATCTAAGATTAATGATATAATTCCCATTAATTATGATACGCTGGTTAAATCAACTAAACAGCTTCTTAAAAAATGGCATAAAATTCCATTAAACATTATAAGCAGAATAACCTTAATTAAAATGAAAATTTTGCAGAAATTTCTTTATCTTTTCCGTTCCATACCTCTGGCACTTAACAATATTTTTTTCAAAAAGTTAGATGGAATTTTTAGTAGCTTTATTTGAGGTTATAAGAAAGCTCGAAAAAGTTTATCTTCATTAAAAGGATCAACTGATATGGGTGGTCTCTGCTTCCCGGACCTCAAACTTTATTTCTGGGTGACTTTTATAGGCCGCCTTCGTTCCCTTCTTAACCCTGAGTTAAAATTTTTATTTTTTCATACTAAAATGCTGAATCTGGAAGCAAGAATGTTTCTCCTTAGATTGAATGACCCAAATTTCTACAAAAGAGTCAAATTTAAGACAGCTCGATATACTGCTAAGATCTGGTTTAGTATGATGCGTTTTTGCAAGACCTCCTTTTTCCATTCAAAATTGAGGCTTTGGGATTACACAGGACTCCCGGGGATATTTAATGATAATAGGGCTAGAGTTTGGGCAACCCATGGTATTCTAACCTTAGGAGACATGTATGGTGCTAATGGACTTCTAGATTTTGAGACTCTTAAACGTTTGTACCATCTTACGGAGTCTATGAGGTTTAAATATATTCAGGTACATGATTTTCTGATACGCCGGATGAAAATCTTAACTGTCTCAGAATCTGATATCTGGGATTGCCTCTACTCTTCTAAAACTAAATCTGTAATAAGTACTGGCTATAACTGTTTTACCTCTTATATAAAACAAGATTGCTCTAAATTAGCGGAGAAGTGGAGCCCTAAACTCGGATTGATGATCTACTCAGATCAGATTTCTCATTCTCTTTCTAAAATGAACTTTTTGGTTCATTCAGCTAGTCTTCGACTACAACAGTTCAAAATGTCTTGTTTGTTATATCATACCCGGGAAGTGATTCTCAATTGGTCTTCAAACCCATTATATACTGATCGCACTAAATGCCCCAAATGTGATACAGTCGGTGCTAATATAGAACACATGTTATTTTCCTGCCCGCAATTGAAGTATTTTTGGCATAATTTGGATAAAGCTCTGAAGCTTAAACTAATAAAACCACCAGTATTATCAGCTTCAAGTGTACTTTTAGATATACACAGTACTACGCTACCTCAAAAAGCTTTAATTACTATTTTGTTATCCTGTGCCAAACTTACCATAGCTCGGGCATGGATCTCTCCTCAGCCACCGCAGATTATGCAGTGGTGGTCTCTGGTTAATGAAATCCACAATATGGAAGCCAGATTAGCCCGTATTAGGGGTACCAGGGCAATGCTTAATTTTGAGAAAATTTGGGGCAACGTTATATAATTTATTTCTGTGGGGAATATGCTTCTTTTTATAATGTATGAATTTATGTATATATACAAATTTTTAAAAAATTTTTTTTTTATGGTTTTTATGTCTTTCTGTATAAATACTATGTATACATTCTGATGGTATATTGTTCTTGCTTGAGTTTCACTATGTGCTGTTAATAAAACATATTAAAAAAAAAAAGAATAATCTTACCTGTGTTTAGGGGAGCAGGGAAGAGGCAGGGGCTGAATCGGTTAAAGCGGGAAAGGATAGTAACAAAAAAAAATCATTTTTTAAAAGAGCTAGACAGGAATTAGAATGCTTACAATACATGGAAAAATAATTCCCTCAAGTATGCAGTTGAAGGGTACAGCTTATCCAATTGTCACACTATCAGACCACAATGCTCCGTGGCTGGACAAACACAGGAATATGGGGGGGAAGCCATTGAATCAAGAGGAGAGATATGAGATGGGCAACAACCCCCTCCAAATATGAGCAAGGGGCTGACCCAGGCCACCTCTTAGTATAATGAGCATTTGTATAATTAAGCGCCTGCATACTCTTTCAGGTGGTTAGTGCGCTTTACAAATGAATATAGCATAACATAAGGGAAAAAATTTGACTGCCCAGCGGACCACTTCATATGCCTGTAGCCAAGATGTAAAAACACAAAGGTAGAGACCATTTTTTTTTAATAAAAATGGTTCCTGTAAGATTACTTCAACATTTGGTGATACTACTTACTATGTTTGGATAGCTGTTTCTCCTATTGAGTGACCCGATTGGTCTCTTGCCTTAAACTTTAATCCCTTTAATAAATCAACTTAATCTGATCTTTGCTTTACCACTCACCACAGAGAGGGACCTAATTGAAAACAGCACGGTAACCAAAAATCCCAAACTTCTTTCAGAACCACCGATGAAGAATCCAAGAAAGACATCCTTTCCTACGAAACAAGCCTACACAAGCATTCCTTTCACATATAACAAAATTAAAAGAATTATAGCTCTGCATAAAAAAGTAAAACGTATTCTACTAAACTGGCACATTGCGACAACTAAAGCAGGACACAAACACTACATTTCTTCTGCAAGACATGACTTGCGCACTCAGTTCACCCCCTTATGGGCAAGAGGATTACACAGGGAAATGAAATATTTCGAAAGCATAGAAAAATAGACCATGATGCAGAGCTGCCATAATTCATAAAGAAGACATTAGCTGCATCCCCCTTGCACCTCTGCGCTCTCTAGCCTTCAAAAGCCTGAAATCTAACAACCAGATTTCAAACTCATTCTTGATAATCACCAGTCAATCAATCAATCAATCAAGACATTTGTAGAGCGCACTACTTACCCAGAGGGTCTCAAGGCGCTTGGAGGGGGGGTGGGGGGGTGATGCTACTGCTCGAACAGCCAGGTCTTGAGCTTCTTCCTGAAGGAGAGGTGGTCTTGGGTCAGGCGCAGGTCGGGAGGGAGGGAGTTCCAGGTCTTGGCGGCCAGGTAGGAGAAGGACCTTCCTCCTGTTGTCGGATGCGGGGACGGCGGCGAGGGCGTGACTGGCTGATCGGAGATGGCGCTTGGGAGCGTAGAAGTTGATGCGGTTGTTGAGGTAGCTCGGGCCTTGATCGTGTAGGGTTTTGTGTGCGTGGGTGAGGAGACGGAAGGTGATTCTTTTGTTGACGGGGAGCCAATGCAGGTTTCTCAGATGTCCGGAGATGTGGCTGTGTCGTGGGATGTCGAGGATGAGTCTGGCTGAGGTGTTCTGGATCCGCTGGAGTCTCTTCTGGAGCTTGGCGGTGGTTCCGGCATAGAGGGCGTTGCCGTAGTCCAGTCGGCTGGTGACGAGGGCCTGGGTGACCGTCTTCCTGGTCTCGGTGGGGATCCACCGGAAGATCTTCTGTAGCATGCGCAGGATGTTGAAGCACGATGAGGAGACGGCGTTGACTTGTCTGGTCATAGAGAGGGAGGAGTCCAGGATGAAGCCCAGGTTGCGTGCGTGGTCTGTCGGTTTGGGTGCGGTGCCCAGGGCGGGGGGCCACCAGGAGTCGTCCCAGGCGGAGGGCGAGGAGCCCAGGATGAGGACTTTTGTCTTATCTGAGTTCAGTTTCAGGCGGCTGGTCGTCATCCACTCGGCTACGTTTTTCATCCCTTCGTGAAGGTCGGCTCTGGCGGCGGCGGGGTCGTTGGTCAGGGAGAGGATCAGCTGGGTGTCGTCAGCATAGGAGATGATGTTGAGGTTGTGTTGGCGTGCGATGGCCACGAGGGGGCTCATGTAGATGTTGAAGAGGGTGGGGCTCAGCGAGGATCCTTGAGGGACGCCGCAGATGACTTCGGTGGCCTCCGACTTGTACGGTGGTAGACGGACTCTCTGTGTTCTTCCGTCGAGGAAGGAGATAATCCATTCCAGTGCCTTCTCCTGGATTCCGACGTTGCTGAGGCGCTGCACTAGGGTGCGGTGGCAGACAGTGTCGAATGCCGCGAAGAGGTCTAGGAGGATGAGGGCCGCTGTTTCCCCGTTGTCCATCAGGGCTCGGATGTCATCGGTGGCAGCGATGAGGGCGGTCTCGGTACTGTGGTTGGCTCGGAAGCCAGACTGAGCGGTCGAGGGATCCATTCGTCTCGAGGAAGGCGGCCAGCTGTTTGTTGACGGTCTTCTCGATGACTTTGGCTGGAAACGGGAGGAGCGAGATGGGGCGGTAATTCTTGAGTTCGGTGGGGTCCGCTGTGGGTTTCTGGAGTAGGGCGCTGAGTTCGGTGTGCTTCCAGCTCTCCGGGAAGGTGGCGGTGTCGAAGGAGGTGTTGATGATGTCCCGCAGGTGGGGTGCGATGACAGTGTCGGCCTTGTTGAAGACGTGGTGAGGGCAGAGGTCGGTTGGAGATCCGGAGTGGATGGAGTTTATCATGCGGACGGTGTCTTCAGTGCTGATCGGAGTCCAGGCGCGGAGGGTGGTGGTGGGGGGCGGTGGTTCGGTCGTGGCGTGCGTCGGTTGAGTGCTAAAGCTGTTGTGTATGTCCGTGATCTTGTTGTGGAAGTAGGAGGCGAGGGAGTTGCAGAGGTCTTGCGATGGGGTGATGTCGTTGATTCCGGCGTTGGGGTTGGAGAGCTCTTTCACGATGTTGAAGAGTTCCTTGCAGTTGTGTACGTTGTTGTCCAGCCGGTCCTTGAATGCAGTTTTCTTGGTGGCGCGGATCAGTTGGTGGTGCTTCCGGGTGGCAAGCTTGAGGGTGATCATGTTGTCCGGTGTTGGTTCCCTTCTCCAGGCTTTCTCAAGGGCTCAGCAGTTCTTCTTGGAGCTCTTGAGTTCGTCGGTGAACCAAGGGGCCTTCTTGCTGCCGGGTCTGCTGGGCGGGGTCCTCAGTGGGGCGAGTTCGTCCGCGCAGTTGCTGATCCACTTCGTGAGGTTGTCGGCGGCATGGCTGGGTTCGCTGAGCTGGCGGGAGGGTGCTGGCTCAGGGATGCGGCGAGCTGGTCGGCTGTGATCTTGTTTCAGCTTCTTCTAGCAACCTGTTGCTGGTGGTGGTGGATCGTCGTTCTTTTGAAGGTGAAGTGGACGCAGCTGTGGTCCGTCCAGTGGAGTCCGGTGGCGTGGCTGAAGGCGATGTCTTTGCTGGATGAGAAGACGGCGTTGAGTGTGTGTCCGGCGAGGTGGGTGGGGGTGGACACCAGCTGCTTGAGACCGAGGTTGGCGAGGTTGTCGAGCAGGGTGATGGTGTTGCGGTCGTTGTTGTTCTCCAGGTGGAAGTTGATGTCCCCCAGGAGGATGTAGTCAACGGAGGGGAGGGCATGCGGGCTGATGAAGTCGGCGATGTCCTCGCTGAATTGTGTGCGTGGTCCCGGGGGTCGGTAGATCAGGGTGCCTCTGAGGGTGGTTTTGGGGTCCGTGTGGATCTGGAAGTGCAGGTGTTCGGCGGTTGTCAGGGTGTCGTCGGTGTTGGTCTTGATGTGGATGGTGTCCCTGTAGATGATGGCGATGCCTCCTCCAGTCTGGTTGTCGCGGTCTCTTCGGGTGATTTTGTAGCCCTCTGGGATGGTGATGGCGATGTCGGGCGCTGAGGAGTCGTTCATCCAGGTTTCCGTGAGGAAGGCGACGTCAGGAGCTGTGGTGTCGAGGAGGTTCCAGAGTTCGATGGCGTGTCTGCGGACGGAGCGGGTGTTGAGGAGAATGCACTTCAGGTGGTTGCTGCTGGTGTTGGGCTTGGCAGGTGCTGGTGCGGGGCAGGTCCGGCTGCAGGTGAACTTGCAGGCGTGGCAGCTGAAGGGTCCGTGGGTTCGTCTCGGGGTGGCTCGGTAGCATCCCGGGATTCGGCCGGTGTTCAGTGCGTTGAGGGTGGCGGCGTCGTAGGTCCGGCGGGTGGGTTGGTGTCTGCGGGGCCCAGGGGTCCTGGCACTGGGCGCGGTCCAGGCACAGACGGGCGCAGACGGGCTTACCTTTGGCGCACCTTCGGAGCGCTTAGGGCGCGCCCGCTGCGCGAGCACGCTGCACGTTTGCCACTCTGCCATATGTGGAGAGTGGGGGGGGGGCGGAGCGCGGGAGGGCAGCTGGGAGGCGGGAGCGGGGAGGGCACAGAAAGGAAGAGGGCGTGGCCGCGTGAACGGCGGCGGGAAGCGGGAAGCGGGGCGGGGAGGGCACAGGGGGACAACCAGGTGGGATACACAACAAGGAGACAAAATGCAGGAGGGCACAGGGGGGACAGCCAAGTGAGAGGTACAGTAATGATGGAAAAAAGGAAAAAAAACACGTCAGCAGTAAAATACAGTGAAACGGGCAGCCGAGTCCTACCGTGGACGGCGGAGCCGGCCCAGGGGGGGGGAGCGCTCAGAGTGCGAGTGGAGCTATGCAGCAGGGCAGGCCGCCAAGGAGGGCGGACCTGCGAGGAGAGCGAGGCTGGGAGCAGCAGCAAGGGGAGAGGGCACCAGCACAGCTGGGGGCCGTGCGGCGCGGGAGTGTCCTGCAAGTAATAAAACCACTTCCCCAGAAACAACGCCGCCTTCACATAAGAACTGATTCGCTTTAAGACCCCTGCTTTGCTTTCATCGGACAACTACCTATTATTTGGAAACAGTATTTTTACAGGAACGATAGTTAAAGTGAACCAATTGCTAATAAGGCAGGTCAAATTTTTAAACACTTAAAGTTATTGAAATATTTAGGCCAAACCAGCAATATGAAAGTTGAACTTTTGGGCCCTAAGAGAGCCTTTGATACAGGAGTGCCTCTCAGAATTAAAAATTAAGAATGAAAAATCATTCAACGATCTCTACACACCCAAGAAATTCAGTTACACTTGGTAAAACACAAATGGCCCATGTTTCAATAAATGTTCCATAATTCAAAAATCATAAGACAGCTGCTATTCAATAGTGCAGACGGCACAAGGTGCAATAAAGTGCTCAGTGTATGACTGTATATACATGTTTACATACACACCAAAACCCCAAGGCATCACAAAATACACCAATCAGTACAGTGTCCGAACAGAGTCGTAATTTGGCGTTGGTATAGAAGACAACCCAGACAGTGTGTCCTAATTTCGACCCAGGCTGAATAAATCAACAGGTCTCCTCAGGACTGCGACGCCTGCCTTTTTCCTCTTGCATTTACACTACACGATTGAGGTAATCTCCCCCATAATTCGTAGCAATATGTGTAAATTCCGCGGATATTAGCGGACCAGCGTGGAAATCTTTGCCAGGACTTCAGCAACCGGAAGGCAGCTGTTTTATTAAATTTGAATAATACAATATTCAGCCAAACCTGGGCCTTTGTGTTTGACCAAGTGTGACTGAATATCTGGGGTGTGTAGATCGTTGAAAGATTTTAACCCACGGTACAATTAAGCATTAGTGAAAAGCATTCGTGCTGTGCAATTGCACACGGTTTTGCTTTTGAGTTTTTAATGTGGGAACATTATTTCCCGTACAGGAATACCCTCCAAAACCCTCCCTTCCCCCATGACACTTAGGGATGTTTAATGCTCTGCACATCCTTCAATACCGTTTATTCCTGCTCTTTGAAGTAAATCTACAACAGGTTCCAGGATGGAAAAAAAGTGTTGGAAAAGAATTTGTGAAAGGCCACCATCTCATGAGTTGTGGGAGTTTGTAAAGTCTCAGGGGCATTCATGCCTAGTTCTGCCTACTCCTCACCCCTTACGAGAAGATTAGTACTGCATTATTGTGCGCAGTGGCAGCATGCACTGCACAGTAGTAAATAGATTTACAGTATACTTGGTGAGTGTCTGACAGGCGTAAACAGAAAGTTTGGTTGCAGAGGTAACCTGACCTTGTCAGAGCCAGTCGCTCCTCCCGCCGCGTGACTCCTCCTGAGTGCGCCGGTCCCCCCCTGCTCGTGCCGCCTGGTTGCCGCTGCCCCTGGGCTCAAGTGCCTTGGTTGTAGATTACTTTCTGCTCTGTGCCTTTTTTGCCTTGTATCCTGCTCTGTGCCTTTTGTCGTTCGCCCCCTGTACTTATAATTCCACACTTGTTCTGTCGCCTGTGCCCATTTTTGTGTTTTCTCTGCTCTGTGACGTATTTTTGCTCGCCCCCTGTGCCTCTGTACTTGTAATCTTTGCACTTGCTCTGCTGCCTGGTTTACCGCTGTTTTCTCCCCGCCGCTGCTCCCCCGCGGCCCCGCCCCCTTTTCTCCTCTGTACCCTCTCCTCTCCTAGTCGCCACCCCGCTCCCGCCTCCCAGCTGCTCCTCCCTCGCCCCTTCCCCCCACTCTCCATTTATGGCAGAGTCCGCGACGATTGTGCGCCGAAGGCACGCCAAAGGCAAGCCCGTCTGCGCCCATCCGCGCCTGGACCGCGCCCAGCGCCAGACCCCCTGGCCCCCGCAGATGCCATCCTACCTGCCAGACTTACGACGACGCCACCCTTAACGCACTCAACATCGGCCGGATCCCCGGCTGCTACCGAGCCACCCCGAGACGCACCCATGGACCCTTCACCTGCCAATCCTGCAAGTTTTCCTGCAGCCGGACCTGTACCGCACCCGCCAAGCCGAGCACCAGCAGCAACCACCTGAAGTGCATCCTGCTCAACACCCTCTCCGTCCACAGACACGCCGTGGAGCTCTGGAACCTGCTCGACACCACATCTCCAGACGTCGCCTTCCTCACGGAAACCTGGATGAACGCCTCCTCAGCGCCCGACATCGCCATCCCGGACGGATGCAAGATCACCTGGAGGGACTGCGTCAACCAGACAGGAGGAGGCATTGCCATCGTCCACAAGAACACCATCCGCATCACGACCGACTCAGACGACATCCTCACAGCCGCCGAACATCTCCACTTCCAGATTCACACTGACCCCAAGACCACTCGGAGGCATCCTCATCTACAGGCCCCCAGGACCCCGCGCACAATTCAGCGAAGACATCGCAGACTTCATCAGCCCACACGCCCTCCCCCCCGCTGACTACATCCTCCTAGGGGACCTCAACTTCCACCTGGAGAACAACAACGACAACACCACCACCATCACCACCCTGCTGGACAACCTCGCCAACCTCTGACTCAAGCAACTGGTGAACACCCCCACCCACTACGCTGGACACACGCTTAACCCAGTCTTCTCCTCCAGCAAGTACATCTCCTTCAGCCACTCCACTGGACTCCACTGGACAGATCACAACTGCGTCCACTTCAGCTTCAGAAAGACCACGACTCACCACCATCCGCAACAGGCTCCCCGCAGGAGCTGGAACAAGATCACCACCGACCAGCTCACCACATCACTGAGCCAGAACCCTCCCACCAGATCAACGGACCCCAACCAAGCAGCCAACAACCTCACACAGTAGATCACCAACTGCGCTGACGACCTCGCGCCACTGAAAAACCATCCCAGCAGGCCCGGCAGCAAGAAAGCCTCCTGGTTCAACGACCACCTCAAGAACTCCAAGAAGAACTGCCGTACCCTCGAGAAAGCCTGGCGAAAAAACCCGACTACAGACATGACCGCCCTCAAGCAAGTCACCCGCAAACACCACCAGCTAATCCACACCACCAAGAAGACAGCATTCAAGGATCGACTCGACAACGCACACAACAGCAAGGAACTCTTCAGCATCGTCAAAGAGCTCTCCAACCCCAGCGCCGGAAACAACGACATCACTCCCTCACAAGACCTCTGCGATCCTCTCGCCTCGTTCTTCCACAGCAAGATCGCCGACATACACAACAGCTTCGGCACACAGACCATGCACCCAACCACTGAACCGACGCCCCCCCACCACCACCCTCCACACCTGGACCCCGGTCAGCACCGAAGACACTACCCACGAACACCATCCACGCCGGATCACCAACCAACCCCTGCCCCCCCACATCTTCAACAAGGCCGACTCAGTCGTCGCACCCCAACTCCGGGACATCAACCGCTCCTTCAGCACCGCCACCTTCCCGGAGAGCTGGAAGCATGCCGAACTCAGCGCCCTCCTGAAGAAACCATCAGCAGACCACACCGACCTCAAGAACTACCGTCCAATCTCGCTCCTCCCTTTTCCTGCCAAAGTCATCAAGAAGACCGCCAACAGACAGCTTGCCGCCTTCGAGACGAACGGATCCCTCTACCATTCGCAGTCCGGCTTCTGAGCCAACCATAGCACCGAGACCGCCCTCATCGCAGCCACTGACGACATCCGAGCCCTGCTCGACAACGGGGAAACAGCGGCCCTCATCCTCCTGGACCTCTCTGCTGCGTTCGATACTGTCTGCCACTGCACCCTAGTGAAGCACCTCAGCAACATCAGAATCCAAGAGAAGGCACTAGAGTGGATCATCTCGTTCCTCACTGGAACAACCCAGAGAGTCCGCCTCCCTCCATTCAGATCCAAGGCCACCGAAGTCATCTGCGGCGTACCACAAGGATCATCACTCAGCCCCACCCTCTTCAACGTCTACATGAGCCCCCTTGCAGCCATCGCATGCCAACACAACCTCAACATAATCTCCTACGCCAACGACACCCAGCTGATCATCTCCCTCACCAACGACCCAACCACCACCAGAACCAACCTACACGAAGGGATGAAAGACGTAGCCAAGTGGATGATGAACAGCCGCCTGAAACTGAACTCAGACAAGACGGAAGTCCTCATACTTGGATCATCAACCTCTGCCTGGGACGACTCCTGGTGGCCCCCTGCCCTGGGCAGCGCACCCAAACCAACGGACCACGCACGCAACCTGGGCTTCATCCTGGACTCCTCCTTCTCGATGACCAGACAAGTCAACGCCGTCTCATCATCATGTTTCAACATCCTACGCATGCTCCGAAAGATCTTCCGATGGATCCCCACCAAAACCAGGAAGACGGTCACACAGGCACTCGTCACCAGCCGACTGGACTACGGAAACACCCTCTACACCGGAACCACAATCAAACTTCAGAAAAGACTCCAACGCATCCAGAACGCCTCCACGCGACGCATCCTGGACATCCCCCGACACAGCCACATCTCCGGACACCTGAGAGACCTGCACTGGCTCCCTGTCAGCAAGAAAATCACGTTCCGACTCCTCACCCACGCACACAAGGCCCTCCACGACCTGGGCCCCAGGAACCTCAACAACCGCCTGACCTTCTACACTCCCACCCGCCAGCTACGATCAATCAGCCACGCACTCGCCGCCGTTCCACGCATTCGAAGAGCCACCATGGGAGGACGATCCTTCTCCTACCTGGCAGCCAAGACTTGGAACTCCCTCCCCATCCACCTCAGTCTGACCCAAGACCACCTCTCCTTTCGGAAGCAATTCAAGACCTGGCTGTTTGAGCAGTAGCGGACCCCCCCTCCCCCACGCGCCTTGAGACCCTCCGGGTCAGTAGCGCGCTATACAAATATCTTGATTGAATCGAAATGAGTGTCCAGTGTTAGGCCTGTCCGGCACACACACATCGTGAAGCTTCTACTGAGCACAGTAGTGATTATTGTAGGCACTTGCACTTGGCACTTTACAGATGGCCCTATAGGGTACATCGTCCGCTGGACTAGAACGCTTTCTGTAACTACACCAAAGTACGCAAAGACTGCGTAAGGTCTCATCTCACCACCCACTAGCGGAGACCACATCTGCTTTCCCAACTCACTTTTTATGTTTTTTATCCTTTATACTTAGGTGTATTAAGCTACATTTAAAAGTCATAAATCTGACCTCCAGTGAGGTGTTAACTTCTGTGCTATACTGTATCAGAGGCCCGTCCCCTGCACCCCCCTGGAGTAAGCATTGGGTATTTGCTGTTACCCACTCCAATGGTACTCATTTAATTGACCTAGGAAGAATGAAAGGCTGAGTGCACCATGGAACCGAACCGATATTCGTGCAGCGGGAGCATCAGCCCACTGAGGCCCCTGGCCTGGAGGAAACGCTTACCAGCCACCCCCTTAATTTTCCAGCTGAAAGATTACCCTCTCCCTTGCAGGCACAGCCCCGGTGTTGCTGCCCTTCCGTGTCACCCCCCTTCTCGCCTTAAAGTCCTTGGCTGCTGCCCACTCATGTCACATGGATTCCTTCTCCTTGCAAACACCAACAGCAGCAGAATAAAATACATTTTTGGGCAGCTCAGCCAAATGCGCCAGGTGGCAGCGAGAACTCTGATCCCATTCCAGCTCCTTAATGGGATTCTGCATGTGTTCTCTCTGTACCCCCAGCAGCTCTCCAAGGATGTTCAAACACGCTCACTCCCATTACCCAGCTGGTCGCTCAGGCCTGAGTAGTGTGCTGAGGGTGCCCGCTGCAGCTCAGGCCCCGCGCACCACAGGGGATGCGGGTGCCTGTGTTACGCCTTTGAGTGCAACTATCAAACAAGCCTACACACCTTAAAGAAGTCACACTGAAATGCATTAACAATCTGACCACACACATTCTATTAGAACTTATTCAAACTGACAGTTCTGTACAGCACATTCTTCTCTCCACTAGTGACATACCAAAACTAGAAGGATGAGGGCCAGGACATCCGCGATTTCTTTAGCCCCGACCGGAGCCCGGTGTCCACAGTGTAGGAGGTGCTGTCCATAGTGAGATGTGCAAATAATGCTTGCTGTCGCAGAGGCCACCCCCAACGGGGGCTAGAGGGCTGGCGCCATAACAGACGCCGTGCAGCCCAGGAAAAAACGGTTTTTGGCGCACTAAGGAGCCCTGAAGCGGGCCCCCTGTGTCAGCTGCCAGGAAGGTGCCGACCCCCCCGTCTGCCAATGGGGAGGCGAGCGGGGTACAATAGGGGGGGGGGGTGAGTGTGTGGGGGAGTCTTCCAGCTAGGCGGAAAAGGACACGGGGGCATAAAAGTGCCGCTCCCCCAGGTAGCTCCGATCTTCGCCGAGTGGGGGAGCAGCAGTAGCACAACAATAATTTTGGCCCACCCACCCACACCTAAGGAACAGCGATGTTGCAGTGCTGAGAAAAAGGCAAGACTATGGCGGAGAGCTACGCGGATAATGGTTGGTACGGAGGCACACCGAAGGGCGGTGTGCCGGAATAGGACCGCTCACTTTGGGATGCCTCACGGCTGGGCAAGTTGGCCTACAAAAAGGGGGTAGCAAACTGAGACGCGCTCGCAGCCCAGCCCCTGCCGGATGGCATGGCACAAAAGAGTCCAACAAGGTAGCGAGTCATGGCCTAACTCCGGGGACAGGAGCTACCCCCCATGCAAAGAGAGCGCAAATCCAACCGTACAAAGAGATGACCCAGAAGGGACAAGAAACAAGACAAGCATCCAAATGAGCTAACCAACGAACTGTCATCCCAATGTGATAATTGGGGATTTACATATGATTTATGACCGATATTACGTGTGACAAATGCATATGATTTACAACGCAAATATGACAGTTCTACGATGATGATTTATGCTCAGGGGATGCAAACCATGCCAAAGTATATCTATGCATTCCTAATAAAACTGCGGCCAACAAATGCCACTGCAAACACAAATGCATGTTGGCTTATTCATTCTAAGGAATACAGGGGGGAAATGTAGCATGTACTCTGGAGTCGGCACAGTGCGGGGGTTATCCAAGAAGCCGTGGTGCTGGACCCTGGCTGAGCCTGCTGTCTGCTGCTGGTGGGAGAGGGCAGGCGGGAGAGGATGCAGGGGCTCCGGGGGGCGCTGCTGGAGCGGGACCTGCTGCTGATGCTCTGGTACTTGCGGTGCAGCTGAAGCTACTGCTCCTGTGTTTACATGTTTCGGAGCATTCAAGTCCCAGTTACTGCTGCCGCTGCCTCCTGGAACAGGCACGCTGCTGCTCTCTGCATCCATCCTTCAACCCTCCTAGCACAGGAACAGGGAATGGAGAGGTGGGCACGGGGGAGTGAGGGGACGAATAGGTGAAAGACAGGGGAGAAGCGGCAAACATGGAGACTAGAAAAGCAGGCAGGAGTAAAAATAGAAAACGCACAAGGATAGGGGAGGAGAGAGATTAGGAATGTTACAACAAACGAGACAGAGGGTCTTGGGGAGACAGAGTGGACACGTGGATATCAGGGCAGAATGGATGGAAAGTGAAAGCACTTTTGGTTACTGCAGCTGAGTGAATCACGAGAGAGGGACAAGTCAGGCAAAATATAGTGCATATTCAGTTAGCCCATCAGAGGAGAAGACAAGCATTTACAAATGCAATAGGACTCGTATTTATGCAAGACCTATTGCATTGTAAACAAAAGTGCTAGCATTCAAGAAGGTAGGAACGGGAGTGGTTGGCGGGGGGGTTGTGGTGGGCAGAGAAGTGACGGACTGCGGAAGGGAACGGAGGAGGCAGGGGAACATAACGGTTTTGAAAGTAAAGGCGCCGATAGCCATGGAGGGACAAAAATGAAGTCATGGCCGTCAGGAAGCAGGACTAACTTGACGAACACCAGTGAGAATGCAGAATTTATTACTTTGGCCAATTAAAAAGATAGCCGGAAAGTGGGCGGAGCTTCCCCTACTATACTGTATACAGCATCTCTGCTCTGGACGAGACCGCGCCAGAGCTGCCTAGGCCGAGACCTAAAAAAAGGGGTCCCACATCAACTATTGTGAATCTAAAAAAATATCTAAGCAAGGATTTCTGAAAGATCACCTTCACCTGCTATAACAGGAACTATTCACACCTTTTTCTCTGTTCACATGCTGCTGCACCCTGAACCGCAGATTATCTTGCTAAGCACTACAGACAAGCTTGAAGGCTATTTCCATTCATTTAATTCAAGGACTTAACCCTTCACATTTAATCTATTATATTTGTCTACGCGAGAATGGCATGCTTTGCTCGTTTATGGTTGGCACCATTGTCTACCGCATGCCAAGTAGTGAAATAAAAAGCACACTATTTGTATTGCAAAATGTTCGTGTATTTTTAGAATTACTGTTTTGAGTCAACACAAGATCAAGCCGTAGACTCGCAACTGAGTTCCATTGTCTTCAACTGCCACAAATCCTGTAGTTAGTAGTGGTCATTGGCCCTCATTTGATACACATGCTGGAGTCACACTAACTGCCTTCTCACTCTCTTACATCCTCCTGCTCTCTCTCGCTTTTCATCCCTCTCCACCTCCGCTCACTTACTCCCTCCCCCCTCTCTCGCTGCCACACTTCAAATCTCAGTGTTAGTCGTCCTGTTTCTCTCTGCCAGTCACTCCCCTTTTACTCTCATCGCTCCCTTTTTAGCTCTCGTCTGAGCCAGCGCATGCGTTGGTCTGGCAAGACATTTAGTGAGTGGGTTTTAGAAATCCCACCACATGCTTTTGCTGGCCTAGAGCATGCGGTTACGCACACAGTAACGCGCATTCCTCACATTGCTCGATGAGGCGCCATTTGGCTTTCCTCTCGCTTGCTCTCAAGTGCATGCTTCAACGCCCCCCCCCCCCCCCGCCGCCCCCCACCACAGAGCACGTCCTGCTCCTATCGCTGGCTGCTGCTGCTCCCGCCGCCATCTGGCTTTATCTCACCTTCTGGCTTTACTGGATTTTGACCCTTCAAAAGAGCAATTTCCAATCATGAAGTTCCACTGATCCTTCTGATATGGCCGTCATAAACATTTTTTTACATCTGTTTTATTAATTTAAATAGCAGCACAACTACTAGTAGACATGCTGAGAGTCATCAACACTGTAAAACCACAAAACTACACAGTGAAGAGTGCAGAAGAGCTAAACAATGACCCTCTCAAGTGCACAATCAACCATCAGCAGAGGAGTTCAGCCAGATAGAGCGGCCTTCACAAACGTCACTGCGTTTTTTTTACACATATAAGTGAGGCAATGTGCACAGAAAATGTGCGAAATGGGCTTTCTGTCCTTAAATTATATGCATGCTTGCCTTCCTAAGCTTAAAATTACCATCCACAGCCTACTGGGTACTACTGTACTGCCACGTCCCACAACATACACTAAAGGCTACTCACAGAGGAAAAGAAGCTGTCATTCTTAAACGCAATAGCTGCTGGGTTAGCATTCAATAAGCAGCCATACGCAGCATACAAGCGAATGCTGTCAGGGTAATGTACAGCCTACATGTGCCTGCTGTCTGAGAAACTGAAAACTTGCAAAATCACAAACCTTAAAAATATAGAAAGGCAAAAGATTTCACAGTTGTAAGGAAATTTTCCATCTCTTCAGCAGCAATTCAGAGACAAACAAATCATTCCACAAGAAATCAAGGCAGAAGTTGAATATATTGCACTTCCTGTTGCTCCGTATCAAATGCCAATATAGTAGGTTTAGAGAAAGAAAATCAAGGCAGAAGTACAGGTGATGACATTTCTTTCCAATCAGTCACTTACATTAATCCGCTTGGGACATTGAAAGGCGTGCTGTATTTTGCCTTACAGCCTGCAGTACAAACGCATGGTCACTGCATGGACAGGGCCGGCAGTCGCTATCTACGGGTGACCGAAAAGAATGGTTTACCTACTTCCCTCGCACAGCTGGTGAAGTGCACGTGGCCTCCAGTTTCAGCAGGTGGGTGCTTGCCGGGCCAGTTTCATCACTTCCTGCTCCGCACTGTAATCCTTGCAGATTTCCGTAAGGTCATCCTCTGCCTGCACTCTGCAGCAGGATCAATGCAGGGCTCCCCTCCCCGCGCACAGGCTCGGGTCTTTGCATGATGTGATGCAGCAGTGCGGAGTGTGTTGCAGGAACCCTGCCTGTCAGAGTTAGCTTTCAAAATTAACACTGCATTGCTTTAAGCTCCAACCAGACTGCTCCCAAGGTATGCTGTTGGCTACATGGTTAATTGTTTGTGCCATCCTGTGATAATCATGTTTGTAAGGCCTGGAGGGATGCATGCAAACAAATTAAAGTTGCTCCATACGTATGAGCAGTTGGGGTTGGTGTGAGCAGTGAGAAGTTGCAAGACTCTCATGCAACCCCAATAAGAGCGGCGGTGTTCAGTGCTTTCATTTAGTTTATACCTTTTCCCCATCTTACAGGAGCCCAGCTGCAAAGAAATTATAGTTTTAGCTCTATTGCTGTTCCTAGCGTGGTCTTCTGCCCTTCGCATAAAGATATTCCTAGCAGGGTCTATGTGGGCTTTAGTGACGTAATCTTGCCTTTTCAAATGGTGCTCCATTATCCGGTCACCCATGCTCAAAGTATTAAATACCACCTAGCAAAACAAGCATTGGCATAGCCAATAGGTCTCACCTTGGGACCTTATAATTGTTTAGCCATGCAACGGTTGATGTTGTTGCACCAAGGATATTGTGCTGCATAACTAAATACGTACAAGGTGCCAAAAGCAAGACCAATTGGCTATGCCAATGCTCGTTTCTTTTTTCCTCCCTTGCTCATTTTCAATCTCCCGCTCCCTCTCTTTTCCCCTCTATCTACCTCTCCTGCTCTTCACCAAGTGATTGTCTATTGTGAGAGTGTGTCGACTGGGAGCCTTTAACAGGAGTTAGGGCTATGTTGCATGCAGCGATTGCTGGTCCTATTATACACACCACAATCGTTGTGCAAAGTCAAATAACATTTTAAAGCAATTGATATCACCAAAGAAACATAATACCGGCTACCACAAAAAGTGTTCAAAATGGTTTCATAGCAATTGCATTTTCGTGTTACATGAAGTATTCCATGAAAACGTACCTGCCACACCGATCCTTCTGCTCTGATCATCTTGATCACTGCGAGGATTGGGATCCACATGAGAGAGAATGCAATCATACACCAGCCAATCGCCGTTCCCCAGGCTGGATATGCTATCGATCCATGCATAGGGGCTTTAAATGTCACCAGTGACCAGATTAAAATCGCCTGTAAAAATGCAAGACATTGGTCAGTAGCTCATCATGTATGAAGCTTAGCCTCATATTCAGAAACGTTCATGACTTTCAGCGCACATATTTGATTGATACTACCGGAGGGAAAAGGCGCGTCTCTTAATTTGTCTTCGTCCTAATTAAGATGTAGAAATTGTAAACAAAGAATCAACGCAGGTTTGTAACACACGTGGTCATAAACCCTAACATTGCCCCACCATTATTAGGCTGTTTGCCGTGAAGACTCTAAGGCCTCACAGATTAAGCCTAAACTCAGATGCACGCATGTGTGCAGCCACAAGAAAGCATCCACTAGGATCAATGTAAGAACCAAGTCACTCGTTTAGACGAAAGGCCATTGGAAGGCATGATCATGGCAGGGCTTCCTTAGAACCGGCCAGGTAGCACCAGACCGTCTCCATGGCTGGCTGATCACTGGAGTGCAGATGGCAATAGTTTAAGGAAATATAAACGGTTGGGTGTGAGCTGTCTGAACCCTAATCTGCAGGTGTGTGTCGGTAACATCAGGAGCCTGCTGCAAGATGAAGAGTGAAAGTTACTGGCTAGCTGATTATCTTGAGGATGCCGCCCCCCCCACCCCCCCCCAAACCAACTAAGGCAAGAAAATGAAGGCCAGTGGGTGGCAGTCAGCCATGCAGGCAGTGGCAGATCACTTGATCAACATGATTGGTTAGAATGTCAACCAATAGGGTTTGGCAAAGCAAAATTCTGCCTTACACAGTGTTTTAGGGAACAGTTGCAGTTCCGAAGTCAGCTAGGCAGATGGGCTCTATTTCAACTACACCAGCAAATGGACAATGGAAGTTCATTGTGGAGAAATATGGCTACACTGTGCTTCTTTGCGATATACCAAGTCATCCTCAAACGTTTTTGAAGTCCTAAGCATAGCTTTAGACTGAAGGAAAGATATAGGCTTGGAATTAAGAATTTGTGATTCTCAGACTGAAGAAGCGGAATTGTCAAACTTAAAACCCAGTTACGTAAAGTATGCTGTATTACCGATTTTCAATAGTAATTAGTTTAGGTTTATGGCAGCATGGCTGGTCACAGAGGAGGATAGGCTAGAAAATGGGCAAATGAAAACACCTATAAAGCTAGACTTGCATAGCCAAAACCTAGCGGTTACTCACACACAAAGTATGCATTTCCCTTCGTACAGAATCAATAGTTCAGTGTGCGCATTTGGTATGAAAAGGCCCACAACCCAAAAATATTTCGGATCGTATATGGGGGAAGACGTTTCCCTGATTAAACATATGTTTACATGCAGAATAAATGAAACGTTCAATGTGCAAGTCCACCTTTCCACCATATTTATTCTTGCAAATTGTCAACATTGTGCAGAAAACACAATGGTAGGTGTAAGGGAGTATGCGTTGAAAACTGCATGCTTTGGGGGTTTTTATGCAATCCAAAAATGTGAAACTATCGAAATGTGACTTTAATTGGTGGTCACCCGTTTAAAAGTAAAACTAATTTAAAAAGGTTTATAAAAGGCGGTGGGAGGGAGTACAAATTGCTAAATGGAAGGAGTATGTGCGTTTAATTTGAATGAAAATCTAAAAGCATAGTCTAAAATTAGAAGGAACGGTTGGAAATTGCCCTTAATATCTTGCTAGCCAACAACCTTCATGAAAACTAAGTTTTTTTTCTAGCAGTCATTACTAATAGGGTCGACAGCTAATGATTGAACAAGGCTACCGATTTGTAATATTTGAGACTGAATTACTTCTATACTTTCATGTTCTACCTATTTTCCTCAGAAATCTACAGGATCGTTCTAATACTCCGCCACTCCTAACAATTTTAGTCAAAGCAGCATATATTTTCGTTTTATTATTTCCTTGTATTCAGTAGTAAGGTATATTAACTAAAGTGTCAGTGAGTTTTACGATGTAGAGGAGTGCTTTATATAAACAGCATACTCCTTGCTCTCAGGTAGCTACATATTAGGAACGATTTCTGTGCTTGTCCATACTCGATGGCATGTGCAATGTCAACAGTTCTTCCTAGAAATCTTCATGACCGGTTAGAGAAGGGCTGGTGTGATTTAACATGACTGGCAGGTGTGGAGTGTTTAAAAGAGGAAAGGTTTACGGTTCTACCTGATGGGACAGGAAGAGTTAGCTAAATTAATTTGCGTTGTGGTGTGTTCTGGAGATAGGACTAAATTGGTAGCAACTTAATTAGTGAGCAAAAGTTCATTTTAGGGAGAGGTGCTGGGAGAGTCATAATTGGAGCAAAGTGTCTATTCACAGGTGAACTGCAAAGACACCTACAAACTGCTGTCCCCACCCGTCATTCCATAGGCCATCACATAATGGTATATGACTCTCCCAAGAGTTTTCATTATCAGGCTATTATCAAGGTAGGGCCTTATAAAACGGCCTTAAACAAATTTCAAAAACTTAAGCGGTCCACGATGAGAGCTTACTTCTCAAAACTTATTCAACGGGCCGAGAATTCCTCAAAAACTCTCTTTACAATTGTGAAGGATTTCGTGAATCCACCTGTATTGAAAGCCCATTGTGCCCCCACTCAAGGTCTCTGTAACGGACTCTCCGATTTTTTCCAGGAAAAAATCATCAAATTATCGTCTTCCTTTGATCCCGTATCTTCTAGTCCCCAGCCAGGAGTATCAGACACCCAGCTCTGTTCATTTAATTCCTTTGTCGAGCTGACCTCAGACTCAGCTCTGTCACTTTTAAACCAGGTTAAGTCAGGATCTCCGCTGGACCCAGTTCCTGCTAAAGTGATGGCTAATCTCGCCCCTGTTTTAATTAATCCTCTCCTCTCTATTTGGAACTCTTCTTTGACTCTTGGCCAATTCCCTTCAGTTTGGAAGCAAGCTACGTTGCTCCCTATTTTAAAGAAACCAGATGCGGATCCATCCCAATTTAGCAATTACCGTCCCATCTCTCTGCCTAAACCTGCCAAAATTCTAGAGAAAGTGGTCCAGGAACAATTGGCCCTGTATCTAGAAACCAACCAGCTGCTGCACGATTTACAGTCCGGTTTTAGAACCGGATACAGCACTGAGACTGCTTTACTAGAGGTATCGGAGACAATTCGGGAATCAGTGGACAGGAGCGAGGAGGCCATGTTGGCCCTCCTAGACCTGTCCGCTGCATTCGATACTGTGTCGCACGATATACTGGTGACTAGGCTGCAGCAGTTGGGGATTGGAGGCACGGCCCTGGCATGGATCAAATCGTTTCTCTCAGGGAGATCCCAAAGGGTACTTTTGCGTCCCTTCGAATCAGAGGACAAACCCCTTGTTTGCGGTATGCCTCAGGGCTCCGCCTTAAGCCCTCTTTTGTTTAACGTGTATTTGGGCCCTCTTGCCAGGGTAGTCGAATCATGGGGAGTCAGAGTGGTCTCTTACGCTGATGATACTCAGCTTGTCTTTTCTTTTAGAGACCATTCTGACTCGCATTTTTCCAACTTTCGTAACTGCCTTGGCAACATCTGCACCTGGATGGCTTCTAATCATCTGGCCCTAAATACAGACAAAACTGAGGTGCTCTTTTTTAGTCAGAAATCAGCTCCCCCAGCCAACTTGTGGTGGCCTACCGTGCTGAACCCCCCTCCCAATCCAGTACAGTCAGCCCGTAATCTCGGCTTCCTCTTTGATAACACCATGTCCTGTAAAGCTCAGGTTAACAAAGTCACCGCGGCTTGCTTTGGCAAGTTGCGCAGGATTAGGAAGATCTTTCCTTACCTCCCTCAGACGTCCCGCAAAACGATTGTCCATGCTCTCATTACGGCACATCTGGACTACGCCAACAGCCTATATGCTGGAGCCCCCCTCTATCTCATTGACCGATTGCAAATCGTTCAGAATGCAGCAGCTAGGCTTATTGGAAACATCCCTACCCGCAATTCGGTTAAAGCATATCGGAATGATTTACACTGGCTCCCAATCGCCCGTCGGGTTCAGTTTAAAATCCTGACCCTTGCCTTTCGAGCCATACACGGAATCGGACCAACTTACCTGAGCAAAAGACTCAAACTTTCTATGTCAGAAAGACACCTAAGATCCAATAGCCTCCGTCTGCTGATTGTTCCCAGATTTAGGCTCTCCCGGAGTGGTGGCAGAACGTTCGGCGTGACGGCGGCTAAATACTGGAACGGCCTCCCTCTGGACCTTAGGTTTACTGAGTCAGAGCAGATCTTCCGACGCAAATTAAAAACCTGGCTGTTCACCCAACTCTGATTAGGTGTGCCTCTGCAGCACTAGGTTGGATGGAAGGACCCTGGCTGCCTTCTATGGTGATTACTCGTTCTCTCATCGCCGGGACACCCCCGACTGGGGTAGCTGCACTCTTTACAAGCTTCTTAAATAATAATAATAAAGGGCCCTAGGTAGACATTGAGAGGAAACGGTCTTATTCTGTGGGGACTTACGCAGCGCTCATCTATCTCTCCTAGCTAAGGATAATCATGAAGTATTCTACTTCTGAGCATTCCTGGTAACTAAGCTGTATCTCTCATCAGTTTGGGGAAAGGATCACTTGTCCTGCGTAAACCAAGGTCTGCAGGTTGGTAACTGGGTGTCTCCCAATAAAATGACCCTCATACACGTGTTTTTGGTTATCTCTTTCTTTTGGTAGCGGTATATGATGTGTCCCCGCTTCTTTTAACACGTGCGTGCGTAATCCTTGGGTCAATTCTTTTGTGTGCACCCTCCACCAGGAGGCTTTACCTTTAGTTAAGGCAGTAGTGATCATGGAAAGGTGGTCTAGTGATAAGGGATGTGGTGAGTTATTTAAAAATAGTCTGGACAGCCAGTAAACGAAATTTATTAAGTCTGGATTCGGACTATTCTAAAAATAGTAATTCGTGCTGCTGTGGAATCGATTATGGATTCTGGCGCACTTTAGTGGTCCGATAAAATGGTCGACATGTTTCAGCCTCAGTTGAGAATTAGTCAGGCGGCTTTCTTCAGGACCAGGCGGTGAAATGGTGAATAGTGAGAGAATAGGTAAAATTGTAACCTGATTCTTCAAGTGGTGAGAGGTCGTAATGTACCTGTAAAAGGAAAAAAGCACACAACAACAGGTATGGAGAGAAGAGGGGGAAGAGGGGGGAAAAGGGGGAGGAAAGGGCACTTAATTATGTACAAAATGTACACATTCAACTAGGCTGTATCCCCTAAGGTGATTATCAATAAAATGATCCAAAAATTCCTACTAAGTAAAATACAATGGTCATGGAAGTTTTTGAAGAGGGGGAAGATGTGCTCTCATTGCGTTAAGGTATTTGCGGCTAGACAGTGTCTCTGCCAGATACATAGTTACTGAAGGTAAGTAACTTGTTCATCTGATAGAGACAGCTAGGCGCAGATTCCTTAACTTAGAATAGATACCAAAGCCATACCCCATAGGAGGAGGGTCTGCGAATGAAACCTACCAAGTTCCAAAGAGAACTTTGGCGTCAACAAGCAACTAAAACAGTGGGGGCAGCCATGCTAGCATGGCGGACTCCAGACCATCAAGCTCTGTTAGAAACGGAAAATAATGGGGGGCAAAGGCACCACACTCCGTCAAGGGCGGCAAAAAAAAGGTCTTGTGCAGACCGGGATAAAAGGCAGCACAGAACCAGAATGGTAGTGCGGAATGGAAGAACCCAGAACCTTCAGCAGAAGATGAATGGAGCAGAGGATCCGATTAATCCATAAAAGAAGACCCAGAACCAGGACAAGACTGTATGACAGACAAGCACACCGGTCAAGCAAGCACAACAGTGGAGGAAGCCCTGATGAGATCATAACAACTCAGAATACTTGTGACAGCATGGCAAGGATACTGACCCATGTCTGGGAAGTGCTTGTACCAGAGACACAAGACTCACCATTGCGCAATCGCTACTGTACACAAAAAAAAGGTGGAAACAGAAGTTCATATGAGCAGACCGTGTGAACTGCGAGAGCCACACCACATATGTGAGTGCACAAAGAATGCAGAGTTAATCCCACAGATGCGAAAGATGCATCACCAGGTGGGCTGGGACAAGAGACCCCCGACACCGCAGCAAGGAAAAGCCATGTCAGCGTGAAATATACATCACAACCAGTAGGCAAACATGAAAAAAGATATATACATATTTTTGTGTGTGTAAAAGAATAGATGTCCATTCCATAGGTACGAACAGTACCGGTGAAAGCATAGTAGGAACGAACAATGTCCAGACATGCAAGGGACATCAGCCACCCGTCCTGGAGGAGACACGCTGACATCGAGTAACAGGAGGGTCGATAGAGAGACATACAGATTTCACAAGAACAGCGAGTATTCTGAAGAGAACACTTCCACCGAAAACAACAGCAGGAGCCGGTAGAAGAAGTGTGTGATCTCCTGTGCGGCAATTAGCAGGGGAACTGGAAACTATATTGGGGAAGTGTCTAGGAAAGTAGGCCACAAGGCACGTACAGCAACAACGTGTGTGGCGGAGTTGCCACCAGCCATAGACCAATGCCCTACAGGGTCTGAACCACGAGAAATTACATCCCACCTCAGAGTGGAGATAGAAACAGCTATCTGAGAAGCGCAAGGGATATCGCAAGTACCCTGTGACAGTGTACATACCAGGATGCACTCATGACGGGCATAGAACATGGAAGTGTGTTTTGCGTCTGCCCTGCGCCCTGAAGTCGACCATGGGCATGACGCCAGTAACGGAGGAACTGAACCGGAACAGAACAAGATGGCCCAAAGGAACATTTGCTGACAGCATGGACAGACAATAGGAGCACAGCGAATCTGAAAGAACACGGCGGGGTGAGGCAGGCATGGCAGATCCCCAAGAACACCTGTTAGAAGGCAGCAGCCACAGATGCAGGGGAGTGCTACGGACGAACCACAAGCTATAAGGCAGAAGTACAAGAAGAGAGCAACGCCAACCTGTGGGTCACTACAAGCGATAGAAGGGGGGGCTATAAAAGCAGGAAGAGACCAGCGTCTCAGCCATAGGACAACCCCTCAAGAGAGGACTCCGCAGGAGCCTACAAGGCTTCCCTGCAAGGAAGGCGCACTATACAATAGCGAATGGGTACACCACACAGGGTAAGCCTCAAACCCCTTTGAAAACAAGGGGCACCTATTGAGACTGACTCAGACAGAGGACGTCAAACAAAAAATGGAAAGTAGAACCAGTTGCACCAAATAGAGCAAAAACAGCTAAATGGCGTACAGATAGTCTGTGTATTAACGTCATGAACCCAGCAACGGATACCAGAACAAGCAGATACAGCACTGCACATGAAAATAAACATCAGCAGAAGGACTAGAAACACAAAGATATGGAGACCCAGACATAAGACGGCTGACCGCTGAGTCAGCAGGACTGTCAAAAAGGGTCACGCCATCAAATTGTAGATCCTAAAGGCGCTCCTGAACATTTTCAGGGAAACTGCCATCACGCAGCCAGGCATGGGGATGTAGAGCAACTGACCTAGCCATCGCACGACAGGCAGTTGGTGAAGCCCATGGTCAAACGATGGAGAACTCTGCCATTGCACGGCCATCATGAAGCAGACTATCCAGGTCAGTAGGGGGACCCTCGGGAAGAGACGGAAGGTGCTTGACCTGTGTCCACTTCAGCTACACAACCACCTTGACCCACATCCGACCACAACCTATTCCTCGGAGAAACTGGAACAAAATCACCTCCGCCCAACTCCTCACATCACTCAACCAAAACCCTCCCACCCTCTCATTGGACCCAAACCAAGCGGCCACCAATCTCAAGCAATGGATCACCCACAGCGCTGACGAATTAGCACCCCTGAAAAAGCACCAGATCAATTCAACCAGCAAAAAGGCTCCCTGGTTCAATGATGACCTTAAAAAATCCAAGAAGCTATGCCGCACACTGGAGAAAACATGGAGAAAACACCCAACCACCGACAACATGACCACCCTCAAAGCAGCCACCCGCAAACACCACCAACTGATTCGATCCGCCAAGAAATCAGCACTCAATAACCGTCTCGACAACAACACTCACAACAGCAAGGAACTTTTCAACATCGTCAAAGAATTCACCAACCCCACCGCAGCATCCAACGACATCACTCCCTCTCAAGACCTCTGCGATGCGCTATCCTCCTTCAACAAAATTGCCGACATCCATAACAGCTTCGAGAATAATTCCAGAGATCAACCCTCCCCACCCCTCTCAGATCCTACACCGCCTACTAACAACCTTAGCGCCTGGAACCCAATCACCACTGAAGACACCATCCACCTTATGAACTCAATCCACTCTGGTTCGCCAACCGACCCCTGCCCCCACCACATCTTCAACAAAGCTGACTCCATCATCGCACCTCATCTCCGCGATGTCATCAACTGCTCCTTCAACTCTGCCACCTTCCCAGAAAGCTGGAAACACGTCGAACTAAGCGCCCTCTTGAAGAAACACACAGCAGATCCCTCTGAACTTAAAAACTACCGACCCATATCCCTCCTCCCATTCCCGGCCAAAGTCATTGAGAAAGCCGTCAACAGCCAGCTCGCCGCCTTCCTTGAATCGAACAATTCCCTCAATCCATCTCAATCCGGGTTTCGAGCCAAACACAGCACCGAGACCGCCCTCATTGCAGCGACTGACGACATCCGAACACTACTGGACAACGGAGAAACAGTGGCCCTCATTCTACTCGACCTCTCCGCAGCTTTCGACACAGTATGCCACAGCACCCTTATACAACGCCTCAGCAATATCGGCATACAAGGAAAAGCATTGGACTGGATCATCTCATTCCTCACTGGGAGAACTCAACGAGTCCGACTTCCCCCATTCAACTCAGAGGCCACTGAAGTCATCTGTGGCGTACCACAAGGATCTTCACTCAGTCCCACCCTCTTCAATGTCTACATGAGCCCACTCGTCTCCATCGCACGTCAACACAACCTTAACATCATCTCCTACGTCGACGACACCCAGTTAATCCTTTCCCTCATGAAAAAGACCCTAACACCGCCAAAACCAATCTTCACGAAGGCATGAAAGAAGTAGCCGAATGGATGAAACTTAGCCGCCTAAAACTCAACTCAGACAAAATGGAGGTGCTCATCCTAGGACCTTCCCTCTCTGCCTGGGACGACTCTTGGTGGCCTCCCACTCTGGGCACCGCACCCTCACTCACAGACCATGCTCGCAACCTTGGCTTCATCCTAGACTCCTCCCTCTCGATGTCCAGACAAGTCAACGCAGTCTCATCCTCCTGCTTCAACATACTTCGCATTCTCAAAAAGATCTTCCGATGGATCCCCCTTGAGACAAGAAAGACTGTCACCCACGCACTGGTCACAAGTCGACTGGATTATGGTAATACACTATACGCTGGATTCAAGGCAAAATTACTGAAAAAACTTCAACGCATCCAAAACGCATCAGCGAGACTCATATTAGACATCCCTCGCCAAGACCACATCACCGGACACCTAAAAGACCTCCACTGGCTTCCCGTCAACAAAAGAATCACATTCCGACTTCTCACCCACGCACACAAGGCCCTCTACAAGCTAGGACCCGAATGCCTCAACACTCGACTGTCCTTCTACAAACCCACCCGCCAACTAAGATCGTCCAATCAAGCCCTCGCCGCAGTCCCGCGCATCCGAAAATCCACCATGGGTGGCAGATCCTTCTCCTTCCTTGCTGCCAAGACCTGGAACACACTCCCCACTCACCTCCGCCTTACTCAAAACCACATCTCCTTCAGAAAAGAACTTAAAACCTGGCTTTTCGACAAATAATGTACCCTCCCCCAAGCGCCTTGAGACCCTCCGGGTGAGTAGTGCGCTATACAAGTAATCGAACTTGACCGAGTCCCAAAGGGCAAAAGTAGCCAATGCAAACATGCAAGACGTGTTCAGAGCATGGAGGGCTGAACTAGTGGACGCAAAAATATGGCAACCACAGGACTCCAAACAGGGAAACTCCCTAGTGGGAGGAAACAGCAAAAGAGGAGAGGAAAGTAGCAAGGCGAAAGTCGTCTGGACTACCAGTCCCTGAGTCCTAGGATGACGGGACAAACAGACAGGGTCTCCTGGAGGGAGGCAACGATTATGTGCTATGGCCCGATCCACAGGGTCTCCAGAAGTGGGTTGCACCCATGTCTCAAGAAGGGTGTCAAATAACGACCCGCCAGAAGGCAGCAAGGGCTCCGCCACCACAGCATTCTGGCAGAGGAGATCCAACATTGGATAAGAAGGCAAAGTGACTGAGGGAGGCTGCATGTGTAAAATATCTGGAGCCCTGTACACAGCCCTCGCAAATGCTGCACTAGCCTCCGTAGCCATTGGGGGGGGAGGGGCAATTACCTATCTGTAAGGGACAGTTGAAGGCTAACTCGCCAAGTAAGGAGAGATGCTGTAGCCGGAGGTGAAACAAAGGACCATTGTCCCATGGGCCCCTGTTCCGGACAGCACGGAGACAACCCAGAGTGCGCAGGGTCTCCATCCTTTCCTAACAGAGGAATAGCAGGGACCGGCGACGACTGGGTCACCATGGTTGACTTGTCCACCAGACATGGGTCCAGCGTCAACTTGACATCCATTGAGATAAGAAGCTGCGGAGAGGAACAATGTCTAGCAGGAGTCTAGCACTGTGCAGCAGCCGCAGTCGTTGCAGGGAGCCCCGTAGGGCTATGCATAGACTGTATAGGAGGGCTTGACATCCGAATGGGATGCACCTCCGGGCCATGTCCCGATGTCGCTGCGACTCCGAGACCGAAGTCGAGGCACTCGATCGGCACAGAGGGCTAACCCACCGGCGATGACCCGACCAGAGTCACTACCCCCTCTGTGGGGCCTGAAGGCACGCCAGGGAGAGGGGGGTGACCCAAAGATGGATTGAAGAACCTGGGAATAGGCTTCCAACTGGGTACGAGTTGCGCCAACACTCGTAAATGCCAGGTGTGGGGAGAGGGGAAGACTACTGGCCACCATGTACGGCGAAGACCGGGAGCCGCGGGCCCCACCGTCACGCGAAGTCGGCAACCTCCGTGACTTGTGTTCGTGCTTACCTGCGTCAGGAGAACAACATCCATGGGAACAACTGTGAAGGACCCGAAAAGATGCCCGAGCTTGAGAAGGAGATCAACGACTCAGAGCAGGACATCTGGGCAGCCAGCAACTTCTTCCGTCACTACCTCACGGACTTTGGCTTCAGCTGCTGGCAGGCGTTGCACTCTGAGTCATGGTGCACTCCCAAGCACCACATCCAGATCGAGTGCAGATCCATCGCTGACATCTGCAGCGTACAGGTCTCACACGCCTTGAAACCCAAAGGCGTTCCCAGATGCCAAAGGAGTCAAGCAGGCCTGAAACAGGCCAGAGGAACCGCTACTCCTGGATATGCGTTGGAACACGGAAAAGTAGGAAAATTGAGTCAGCATGCAGGGAGGGGCTTATATGGCTCCACTGACATCATGTCAGAGGACAACTTCAGGGCAGAGCCATGCGGCGCTATACCCAGCACACAGAGGTACTGCTGGGAAAAAATTCTTCGGATCCAGCCTGACGCCTGCGGATATTCTAAGTTAAGGAATCTGCGGCTAGATGTCTATCAGATATGTAGCATTTCCTGGGGAGATGTTCCTGTGCAGCCGCAGGGCGGGAAAGATTGCCCTCTTTTGTGCCCTTTGGATAAGAAAGAAGTAAATAAAATGGATCAAACCGAAACCTGGTCAGCAGGAATCTATCATAGGAATTCACCAACACAAGTAAATATGTTTCAGCCATCTCTGTGGACTTTGATATAACAAAGTGCTGTATGCTTGGCTTCATGGGCTCCCTCTCCTCCCTTAATATAGTCTGGTGCATTCTAAATGCAGTCTTCAGGAGGGGTATGTCAATTTTTCAAATTCCCTCAGGGTTACAAAAGAGGTCTCCTCTGCCCAGATTCGTGAAGCTTCTTTTGATGCAATTCAGCCACGGTGTCCTTAGTACTTGATCCAAGGCTAGCAAGGCTAGGCAATCTTTAAGGATTTCCTTATTTAACAAGTTCCCCACCCGGACCCATGTTTTTAACCAAAGTGACAGCGGGCGAAAGTCTATCTGGTCTGTAATGTAGGGTATTCCTAGCTCTTCATGGGCAATAAAAGAGGGGATACCCCAGGGGAACTGACAGCAGTTGTTTCATGAATTTGTTTTCCGATATTTGGATGTCCTTTACTTAAGCATATCCCCAGAGTTTGCTTCAATAGAGTACTTTTGACAAACACTTTGCCCTTTCGAGCACAAGGAGAGCCCCCACGGGTCTTTTACTCAGTCTCACAGCAAAGTTAAGAATTGCAGCAGATTACCTGTTAAGGTTGTTTCTCTTACGGGTAAGTTGTGGACCCCAGTTTAATTTCTCATCCAGGAGTACCCCCAGATAGGAAAAAGCAGATGTTTTAGGGATTGGGGTAGGCCCTACCTTGAAGGTGTAAAGTCTACTAGGCCGCGTCTCCAGTTGCATGATCTAGTATTTGTTGACTTGTAAGTCCAAGTCTCCCATAAACTGGGCGAACGGGGATAAGATTTTTTGTAGACCCCTC
Source organism: Lissotriton vulgaris (assembly GCF_964263255.1). NCBI lineage: Eukaryota > Metazoa > Chordata > Amphibia > Caudata > Salamandridae > Lissotriton > Lissotriton vulgaris. The sequence continues at coordinate 350,144 of NW_028242610.1, forward strand.
CCTGTCCTAGACATCAGGACGGCGTAGTCTGCGTATAGCAGAACCGGGAGACCTCGCCGACTGAACCGGGAATAATCAGTCTCAGTCTTCAAGAGGATTTTCTCCAGATTATTGATGTAGAGGCCAAAGAGAAACTCTGCCAATATACAGCCTTGACGGACACCACCCCTGACGGGGAAAGGACAAGATACGCTCAAGCTCGATGAGTATCGCACTACTGCCTTGGTGTCCCGGTGGAGATCATGTTTACGCAATCGAATGAGGATGACAGATACATAAAAGCCTGGAAAATTGTACCCCTACGAGTAACAGTATATTGACTGGTTATAAGAAATAGGTTCAAAGATTTTTCAATCGTAGAACGGCCAGGGGGAAACCCATATGAATGTCAGACCGGATATTGTTGTAAGTAGCCCAGGTCAATAACCTGTTCAGTAATATCCTACCAACCACTTTTACCACAGAATCTAACAGGGAGACGGGTCTATAACACGCAGAACTATCCCTATCCCCCTTTCTGAAAGCTGGGACAATAATGGAAGTTGCCCATGATGACTGGGTGCAGAGTCTAGCAGCTGCATTAATTACAGAAGTAAGTACTGGTGCCCAAAGTGACACCTCCGACAAACAAAGATCAGGTGGGATTATTGCGTGTCAGACCAGGCATACCACGCCTTACGTCTTCCAGTACTACTAGTTTTTTTTTTATTACCAACAAGATTAAGTAAGAGCAACGGGGCAGAGTCTCCCTTAAACAGGTCCTCAAAATGATTAACCCATTCGTTTTCAGTGATATGTGCTTCTAAGACATTAACAGCTTCTTCTCCCAAGATGGGGCTGTTTATGATACTCCAGAACTTGGCGTTTCACTTATAGGTTGTTGCTTACATGAGGTTTCCCCAAGATTCTTCCTTCAGGGCCACCCTGAGATTACTAAACGCTAGTTTGTACTGCTTTCTACAGATTTTAACTAACGCGGCGTTCCTCGGGGAGGCATGGAGAGCAAATTTCAGCCTCCTGGCAGTGAGGGAGCAGTCTGAGTTAAACCATCTGGATTCCCTCTCCCTTGGAACACCCAGAGATGGAGCTGTCAATAATTTGATGACCGAGCCAGTAATTAGTTCGAAAGCACAGATGAACTCATCTGTCTCTACCTTCGTATTCTGACAGATCTGAAATTCCTTCTGGCACATCTCCAATAGGGACTTGCACAGAAAGTCTGGAGAGATATGCCCCCATCTAAGAAGTCTCCCTCCGTCTATAGCCTGTAGAAACCCTCCTCCTGTGATCTGTCTTTAAATCAAAAGAGGGTCAAATGACTTTAATACACAGGGGGACTATGATTGCTATAACTCCTGGCTATTATTGAAAAATCTGAGAGCAGGTAATACAGGGGTAGAGATTAAAGTAAAATCAATATTAGAGGATTAGCATCCCCTTAAAAGTTGGAATAAGCTAACGCGTAGACAGGATCAATTTCCCTATTGTTAATTGCAAGTCCTACTCACAAACCAAAGCATTTAACCCCCCCGTCTGCCATGGGTAAAATGCACACCATCTACAAGAGGACTCATCGCTAGCCCCTATGCCCTCCTGCATTAAAGCTGCACATATATGTGTGTTGAAGTCCCCTATCAGAACTATCAGCCAGATTCATCAAAGACCCGTTTTGCGAGTCTTTAATAGCGATTCATAAGGAATCGCTATTACAGACTCGCAAAACGGGGATTCATGTAGGAATCGCAAAATAAACTGCGATTCCTACTCAGTCCTTATTTGCGATTAGCAAATTGCTAATCGCAAATAAGGAATAACTCCCCATTCATTCCTACGGGCCTAAAGGCCCATTGGAATGAATGGGGAGTATTCCTTAATTGCGATTAACAATTAGCTAATCGCAAATAAGATGGCGATTTCATGGGTGCCAGGGGTGTCCAAAGGACACCCTGTAGCACCCCTGAAATGCAAATTTACACAGGTGTTGCGCACACACATGTCCAAAGGACATGTGTGTGTGTAACATGCAAAAGAGAAAAATGCACTAAAGTGCGTTTTTCAATTTTTTCGCAATTTAACACGAAGTCAGACTTCGTGGTAAATAGCAACCAAATATTGCGAATTCGCAATTTCAAATTGGTTGGTGAATTGCATTTAAGGAATCTCTATTAGAGATTCCTTAAATCCAATTTCTCGCAAATATGCGATTTCGCAAAAAGCGATTTTTGCATTTGGGATGATTAATCCCAAATGCAAAAATCGCACTCGCAAAGGGCCAGATTCTCAGAATTTGGCCCTTTGCGAGCGCAATTTTGTTTCATGAATCGGGCTGTATGTTACCAGGCTATAAGAGGCAAGGTCATAACATTCGTTACAAATGAGCAGAAGCGAGTGACATTACACGACTCGGGGGGGCAGGGGGGTCGGGGGGGATAGAAGTGGCAATATAAAAATTCAGAGGCATGAGACTGTGGGGTCCTGAGGAAAAGGATAACGCCTGGAGAGAGGGATTATCTGTGTTAAATAACACAAAATCAACTCGTAAACTAAGACACAGACTGCAAGCCCCCCTTTTGAACAACCCGCCCTCGAGGGAGTTGCAGGGATGTTAAAAAGCTTAAAGGCCTCCAAAAAGTAAGTATTGTCAATAGTCCATGTCTCTTGGAGACAGAGGTCGTATTTTTTTGATGAAGGCCAGCACCCACCGGATATCCAAACTTAGTTGCCAAACCGGTTATGATGTTAAAAGAGCTGTTACCCCTCGGGTGGCTGCAGTGATTCTCCTGGGTTAGTTGATCCTTTATGTCCATTTGTAAGAGCACAGTGGATTTCTTTGGACCCTGTCAACCAAGTCAATCGCAGTAATCAAGTTGACCCAGCGGCTCAAATGAGTTGAATTTAGGGACAGGAGGGGGTGGTTGAGACCATTCCGACTGGGTCACTAGTTTCCTTGTCTGCAGTACCAGGGCCGGACTGGCATTTGCGGGCACCGGGCATTTCCCCGGTGGGCTGGAGGGGTGGGGGCCGGTTTTGTGGCAGCAGGGGGCGCTTTTCTTACAGAGTGCCGATTTTGTAGCAGCGTTGCAAAATCGGCCCTCTGCAAGAAAAGCTGTAGCTGTGCTTTGCGGGTAACAACCCCCTCCCCTCCTGTTACCAGGGCCGGTGGAGAAGCAACCTGCCAGGGCTGGTTGCTGGTCTCAGTCCGGCCCTGTGCAGTACCATAGATGTAGGTGGGTAAAAACCCAGGGGCAGTGCTCTTATGGAGGAAGGAGGGCCTGTTCATTTACTGTGGTTAGCAGCATGGAGAATCCTTTCTGCCAGATGTGGTCTATTAAAATTAATAATTATAAAGTCACCATCAAAACTTTTTCGAACCTACTATCCAGGCCATCCTATGTCCCTCTCCACTCTAAAGCCCGAGGTGTATTGGAACTAAGCCAATAAAGGACCGTATTCTTTAATTGATGGAAATCCTCGGACATGTCAAGCTTTAAAACAGGCACATTCCCTAAAACCACTAGGTACGTTGTTACATCCGGGGGTAGATGGAAGGAGATTGAGCCTTGGGGCATACTATCCTGGTCAACAGCGGGAAAAATTGGGGCGACCCCTTCCTCAGCCCTTACATGAGGAGCTAACACGGCAAGAATTGGGCTCTAGACTAGGTGACAACTGCTTGGGTGGCCTCGCCTGCAAACCACATGTAGAAAGTAGAGATTGTCCGATGCTTGTGGACGGGCCAGGAAGAGGGATGGTACTCACAAGATGGGCGAATTGGTCAATGTACGCTATATACAATGTATTTGAGGTGGAAATAACGGGTGCTGTGTCGGCAGGTGCCACCACTATGTTAACAGAGCGTAGATTAGGGTTGGGTGTTAAAAGTGATTGGGACAGGTTAGAGAGGACTCGCTCTATAACAGACCATCTTTGCTTGCTTGGATCCAACTTAATATCCAAGCGATCAAAAAGGGAACTTAAACCAACCTCTATCATGACCACGGGTACTGCACTCTGGTTGTGGTTGTTTATAGATGCAAAGTCCACCTTCGAACATTTCGATTTAGTCCCAGTGGTGGTATATTTACGGTTGGCCCCGGATTCCACCCCATCACATGGCTGAGCCCCCTGCTCAACAACACGTCGGGCTTTGGTTTGGACTGGTAGCCTACTACCTAATATAAGCCCTGCGGATGTCTCATTGCGATCAGGCTGCAACTCGGGAGTGGTGTAATGTGGAGAAGTGGCAGTCAGCTCTGTTCCATCCTCAACATCCTGATACCCGCTGATAGAAGTGCTTAATGGGAGATTATATACCAGGGACCGGGAGAGTCTACGGTACACAGGTTTAATTTCTTTTTCAAGCACCCTGCTGCCCTTTTTAAAAAGCAGCGCATAGTACTGTTAGATGGCGCAGCGTGGGAGAGTAGCCGGGTTATTATACCTCCTTTAGCTAATCCCCTTCTTCCTTAAGGCCCGCGTGAGTGTTGGCGAAGAGCCGATAATGGCAGAGAACTTGTGGGAATGCGGCTGCCCGAGGCCACCCTGTGGCCATCAGGAGGGCGGGCCCTTAGTCCCTGAGGGCCCCCCCCCCACACTCTGGTTCCACTCCTCCCTAGGCAGGAGGCGCCCGGCTGGAGGGTGGGCAGGCTAGTGACGCGCGTCCGGGTCGGCAGGTAAGGCGAAGGGTATATAACCTCCCCTCGCCATTTTACTAGCCTCTTTGCCGCTCCGGACGTCGCGCGGCGGGTCTTGGGACACTTTTTATGAATTGTGGAAAGGTGGGCCTTGGGCCCTTCCCTTCCCCTTCCCCCTCCACCTACTCCCTCCTTCTCGGGAGGTCGAGCGGGGCTGGGCGGCCTGCATAGCTGCGGGCCGCTGTGGAGGCTGGGGTAGCACCAGGAGTCTGGTTCAACGAACCCGTGTGTGTGTGTGGGCGGGGGGGTCCACTGGTGGGTGCTGGGGGCGGTCTCGGGACGCGCAGTCCCTTGGGTTGCTCGTTCGGGTGATGCCGCTCATGGAACTGCCTCGCACCTCGTGAGCATTCCGGAGGGAAGCTGGTAGAGACCAGCGTCATGCGGCTTGCTTAGGGCCCCATCTACAGCCTGCCCTGCGCTGTTGGCAAAGGGTCTGCTCCCCGGCCTTGTGGGTGAGGCGTCTCATTGTAACGAGTGCCCCATCCGATGGCTGGGTTGTCAGGCGGGGCGCGGCGTGTTGGCAGGGCGGGACCAGAGCAAACAAGCGGCCGGCTGCGCTGCTCCAATAAGAGCACGGGTACCCCTGTAAGATGGGGCTTAACCGCTAGGGAGGCCGACTTTAAGGCTGGGGATCCAGGTTCGAATCTGGTGGGAGGTCGGTCAGGCTAACTGAGTATTCTCTTGTCTAATGCAGCTGGTGGTCATGTGGTCTCTCTGGTGAGAGATAGTGAGCCCACGCTGGCCCGCTCAGATAGGTCTTGAGGACAGGTGCGCTCAAGGCTCGGTGTCCCGGGAGGCCTCCTGGCCCTGAGCGTTCCCGCCAGAGCCATGATTAAATTGGTGAGCTCCAATCCATAAAGTGAGGTTGGAATAGGATACAAGTTCAAGGAGAATTTCTAAGAGGTTTCGCTCATCTTCTCTCCTGTCGGCGCCAGTATTGTGTCTTCTGTCATGGTAATCATAAGAATGGCAAAGTATTTAGTTATTATTATCACAATATTACTCCTTATGGCGCTACTTTCTCTTAGGTCTGTTGCCTTGCTGTTTAAAGTGTATACAAATATTTTGTACACACCCCTTAGTTCCATCCTGCATGGACTGAAAATTGTATCTAGAAATTCGATAATCTGAAACCATTATTCAGCCCACATGCGTGTCGCTTCACCATCCCGAATGTTCGTTGCACACTCATCATCTCAGTTCCCTGTTCTGACTTAGCAGTATCGACTGGTACCCACTTCACATTGGCACGTTTCTGAGAACACCTTTTTCTGTGTTTCCTTTCTGTATTTTATTTCCTTTTCACAATTGGGCTCAATGCGCTGGACTCCAGCGCTATTAGCAACTATTTTATTGCAAGCCGTGTGCTGGCCGGTTAGCCCAGTTGGTTAGAGCGTCCTGTTAATAGCGGCAAGGTCACGGGTTTGATGCCCGGATTGACTGGTATTACTCTTCATTAAATTAAAAAGCCAGAAAGTTAATTCTGGTAAATATGGGGGCGTTGATGTTTGAACCAGGAGGGGTGTATGGACCAACCCCCTTCCTGTGATAGCTTTATTCCCCTTTCCACATGTGCTCACCTAACGTCAGCCTTTCCGGTGACACAACGAGCCCAAGCCCAGGGGTAGCCCCTGCGCTGCATCTATATGAATCTATGAAAGTTACCAATACTGGGGAACCAAAGTTACAGGTAAGTAACTTGTTTTCTTGCCCCAGTATTGGAACTTTCATAGATTCCCATGCTTTGCATCAGAGTAGCTAGCAGTAATAACCAAGACACATTTTGTCGATACATGGCCTCACATAACCATAAAGTATATACACTTATAGCATAGTAAACAAGAAACAATGTGCTCACCAGGATGGAGGGTTCGTAGGGAAAGCTCACCTCTCAATGGAAAAGATTCTGCAGAACTGCTTGACCAACAGCCGCGTCATCTCGTCCTGCAGATTCTAGGCAGTAATGTTTCGTGAAGGTATGAGTACTGCTCCACGTTGCTGCCCTGAAAATATCCTTAATGGCGACTCCAGAGAAAAGAGCCACAGATGATGCCACAGACCTTGTAGAATGGGCACAAACTTTATTGTTCAGAGGCTTATCAGCCTCCTGATGGCAAAATTGAATGGCACTGGAGATCCAGGGGGAAATGTCACTCTTTGCTAAAGGAAATACCTTCCGTGGTGCGCTGTAGGAGACAAACAACTGGGATGATTTGCGAAAGGGCCTTGCACGTTCCAGGTAGAACTTTAAGCATCTCTGAAGGTCCAAAGAATGTAGAGTGCGTTCCGCAGGTGTAGAAGGACACGGAAAGAAAGACTTTAAAATCAAGGGCTCATTCAAGTGAAACTCGGATGGTACTTTCGGAATGAACTTTGGATTGGTGCAAAGAATAAGAACATCCTTTTTGAATTGAAGGAATGGATGGACTATGGAGCGGGCTTGAAGTTCACTAACTTCTCGCTGAAGTAAGAGTTAGAAGGAGAGCAAGTTTCCAAGAGAGGAACTTCAAATCCGCCTTGTGCACCGGCTCAAATGGAGGTTTCATGAGTTGTGCCAGGACAAGATTGAGCTGCCAAACTGGAGGAAGAGGTAGAACTGGAGGGAACATCCGGAACAGAACCTTCAAGAACTGCTTAACAATCCGAGAGGACCATAAGGAAGGGCCTGAAGAAGTACGCCGAAACCTTGAAATGGCAGCAAGATGGACTTTCACAGACGAATGAGCCAACCCAGATTTAGCCAATGATAGAATGTATGGTAGGAGTTGGTGAGGCTGAGATTTATAAGGATGGAGACCTTGTCTTTGACACCATAGGCAGAACCTTCTCCATTTTGCCTTGTAAGTCTTATTTGTGCTCGGTGCTCGAGCCTGTGCCAAAACATCGATATTCTTGGGAAAGATTTAAATGACGGAACTGTGTTCAGGAGCCACGCTGTCAAGTGGAGCGATTTCGGATCCGGATGGTAAACCAGCCCCTGATTCTTGGACAACAGGGATGGAATGAACTGTAAGTGGATCGGAGGAGCTTGGGAGAGTCGCAGGAGCTCCGTGCACGAAAATTGCCTGGGCCACGCTTGTGCATTGAGAATCATTTTGCACGGTTCCGCCTTCATCTTCTTGAGTACTCTAGGAATGAGGGGAATTGGAAAAAAAGCGTAAAAGAATGCGCTGTACCAGGCCATCGAAAGGGCATTCCCCAGGGACCCCTGATGGTGAACCTTGCTTGCGTAAAACCGGCATTTGGCGTTCACTGGGGAGGCAAACAGGTCGATGGTAGGTGTTCCCTAAACTGAGAATACTCTCTCCAGAATGGACTGATTAAATTCCCATTCGTGTGTCACCTCTGTTTGTCGACTCAAGGCGTCCGCCTTGACATTGAGAGAACCTGCCAGGTATTCGGCTCAGACTGATGTTGTGAAGGATGGCATAATCCCAGAGTTTGAGCATCTGTGGACAGAGTCTGTGATCTCGTTCCCCCCTGCTTGTTTACATAGTGCATGGCCGTCATATTGTCTGTCCGGACCAGCACTGAATGGTTGCGAACATTGGGAAGGAAAGCCAGTAAAGCTAACCGAATGGCCCTCAGCTCCAAAAGATTGATATGGCACTGGCGCTGATCCACGCTCCAGTGCCAATTGACTTGAAGTTCGCGGAGCACCGCTCCCCAGCCTTCCAAAGAGGCATCCGTGGTTATGATGAGGGGGATGGCGAAATTCTGAACGACAGACCTTGCGCAATATTGTCTTGTACCTGCCACCATTTGCATGCCTTTCTCATTGCCAAAGTCACTAACACCTTGTCGTTGAATGATCCGTCTGCCTGGCGCCATTGCTGGTCTAGTTCTTCCTGCAAAGGGCGCATTCGCAGCCTGCAATAAGGTATTAATGGTATGCAGGATGACATCGACCCTAGAAGGGACTTGTATTGACGGACTGACAAGCATTTTTTCTGGAACAATTGGCGAGCTGAGATCATCAACTTCCTTTGACGGTCCTCCGAAGGACGAGCCGTGCACTGTGTGGTGTCCAAAATCGCCCCCAGAAACCGAGCGGACTTGGAGGGAAGCAGAACTGACTTGCTGCTGTTTAATTGAAGGCCTAGGTGTCTGAATAATTGAATGCAAGTTGAAACAGCCTGAGAGGTTTCCTCGAAAGATGGAGCCTAGACTAGCCAGTCGTCCAAGTAAGGGAACACCTCCAGGGACTGTGTCCTCAGAAAAGCTGCCACAGGTGCTAACACTTTGGTGAACACCCAAGGTGCAGACCGCGGGCCAAACGGAAGCACCTTGAATTGGAAATGGCTCTTGCCCACTGTGAACCGCAGATATTGCCTGTGAGCTGGGTGTATCAGAATGTGGAAATACACAGCTTCCAAAACCAGGGAAGCCAAGTAGTCGCCTGGGTTTAAAAGAGGAAGGATTTCCTGTCGAGTGACCATCCTGAAAGAGAGTTTTATGAGATAAGTGTTGAGCGCTCGTAGGTCTAGAATGGGGCGCCAAGTCTGTCGTCTTCCGCACCAGGAAGAACCTGGAATAGAAACCTCTGCCCCTCTGAGAAAGGGGTACCGGTTCTATTGCTCCCTTGAGGAACAATTGATGGGCTTCTAGATGGAGTAGACCCAGATGTTTCGTGCGGATGGCGCCCGGAGCTCGTGTTGGAGGAAGATCTTGGAATTCCAACGTATGGCCACTCTGTACAATATTCAGGACCCACTGGTCCGATGTTATACACCTCCAGCTGTCCAGGCAAAAGGAAATACTGCCCCCCACTGATGTGACTGGGAGGGAAGGAACAGCAGGTAGAGCCAGGAGGCCGCTATTGTCGCTTGCCGCCGCCCCCGTCCCTGACGGTTCTGACGCCCTCGCGGTGTCTGACGAGAGTAAGACGCCGACTGTCCCTGCCGCTGATTAGAGTACTGGGTCTTGTAAGATTGGGACTGTTGTGATGAATATCTCTGCTGGGCATTGCCTCTATACGAAGAGAAACCCCTGCCTCGAACGCGATAGTTGAGAGATCCCAGCGACTTTGCCGTGTCGGTATCTTTCTTTATGTTCTGCAGGTCATCGTCCACATGCTTTCGGAAAAGCATTTCGCCATCAAAAGGGAGGTCCAGGATCCTATTTGGACCTCTTGACGAAACCAGTTGCTCTTAACCAGCCCTGGCGACGTAGCACCGCTGAACTCGCTAAGGCCCGAAAAGCCGTGGAGGCGATGTCCATCGCACAGTCGATGACCTCGGAAGATGATTTTTCCCCTTCCATCAGCACTCTCTTGGCTTCCTCTCGTGCTAAGTCTGGCAATTGTTCCACATACGGTGCCATGTCACACCACATCTGGCGATCGTATCTGCCCAGAATGGCGGGAGAATTGGCCGCTCTAACCAGCAAGCTGGCCATGGTGGAAAACCTCTTCCCCACATTATCCAGACGTCTACCGTCCTTGTCTGGAGGCGTAGTCAAAGGCGTCGTCAGATTCTTTGACTTGCTTTGGGCGGCCTGAGAGATGACTGAATCAGGTTTCGGTTGACCAAGAAGACAAGCTGGACTGCCTTCTGGAGCCTTGTACTTCTTTTCCAATCTGGGGAGTACTGGAATCACCGTGGCTGGATTCTGCATGATCTTTATGCCTTCCTCCCACACATGTTAGATGATCGGAATAGACTTGACGGATCTTCTGTATTGCTCCTTGAAATCGTAGAGGAAGCATTCGGACTCCTCTCTTGTAATTGGCAGGCCAAATCTTTTTGCCGCGCTCTCCATCAGGTGATGGAACCCTCCTATGTCCACAGGAGGGGAGATAGATGTATCACGACCAGTGGTGTCCGGGTCTTGTAGGCCACTGTCACCCTGATCCAGATCTGGGTCTTGTAAGGAATCAGATAAGGGATCAACATGAACCCCCTCCTCGTCCGAAGAGGTATCCAGTTGACCGGATTGGCTGGTTCTGGATCCGGTGTTCGAGGTCGGACCAGAGGATCCGGTGTGCAAGGTCGGACCAGAGGTATAACCTGAACTGGGAGATGGGGCACCCCTGCGAAGAAGGCTGATCAGCAACTGCTTGTGGCAATCCCTGAGGAGGAGGCTGTGTAGACTGCGTAGAAGGTTCCGACGGGAACCGGGTTCTATAATCCTGTAACATCAGTTGAAGATCAGAGAGCAGAGAGACCGGCATGGCCACCATGTCCTGTCCTAAACCAGTAGGACGCCGCTCCTCAGAAACATAGTGCACCTGTTGTTCACGTGCATGTTCGAAATAGTCCTCCGTGTCCTGCATCTTTACATGCAAGTCTGAGGGACAGTAGGCATCTCCATAATTACCAAACTCCTCTTCTTCTTCCTCCGACTCATCCTCTAGCAGCATGTTCGGTGGATGCGACAACACTAGTCGTGGAGATGTCATTTCCGGTGTGATTGTCATCTTTTTAGGAGAAAAATGTTGTCGACTAACGTCGTCGACGGAGCAGCAGTCGTCGACGGTATATTCACCTTCGTCGACGGAGTCTTGGTCGTAGACAGCGCCATCGTCGACGGAGCAGCCGTCGTAGTCGACGCAGCTTTGGTCGTCGACGGAATGATAGTCGACGGCTTCGTAGACGAACTCGTCGTCACAATCATCGTAGACGTAGAAGTAGTCGTGGTAGTCGACGTGGTCTTCGTCGTCGACGAGCCCGTCGACAGGACCTTGCCGGAGCTCATCGTCGTCGACGTGGAAACAGAAATAGTCAACGAACCTGGCATCTTGAAAGATGAAGACGTCATCGACGTGGAGATTGCTACCGCCGACGAGCCAGTCGACGGAGCTAAGGAAACAGCGGGAACTTTAGCAGAAGGAACCGTAGTCGACGTACCTGATGTTTTTGTCATCGACGAACGCTGTTTTTTCTCCGGACCGGTTCCAGAAGTGACAGAAGAGTGTTTGTCACTGGCCTTCTCCTTTTTAGATGCAGGAGAAGTAATGGAAACCTCCTTTTTGTCCTTTGAAGTAATAGTCAATCCAGAAGCCTGTCCCTGCCTCTCCTTTTCACTTCCGTGAGGAGATTGAAGGGGACCAGCCCTCTCAGAGATCTTGTGAGGGGCCTTAAGAGGGGGCTCGACAGAAAAAGAACCAGGGGGAGACCTACCCCTCTTTCTGGACTTATGAGAGGATGTCATAGATGTTGAATCCTCCTCATCTGAAGCCAAAAATCCAATAAATCCAATAAGCTGTAGAAGAAAACTGAGCAGAGCTCAGTGGAGACTCCCTAGCACAACGTGCGGTAGAAAAATCTGAGGCTCTGAGCTCTCAGGAAGGTTCTAGAGGGTGAGGATGCTCTGATTGGTCCTAGCAAAAGTTTGGTCTCTTTTACACAAAGAGTGATAGGATACAAAATGAGATGAGGCTTAGGCCTGTGTTTCTCTTTTGTTTCTATGGTTATTATACTACCGAGGCTCCCATTCCGACGACTGGGAATAATACAAAGCATGGAAATCTATGAAAGTTTCAATACTGGGGCAAGTATACAGTTTCTACCTGTCCCTCTCCTTTGTGAATGTAGGTAGTCGACCTGCTTCTAGTTGCTGTCAATCAGACTTGACCTTGGTTGTGTGCGGCATTGAGGGCCTTGTCCCATTACAGTGAACGCATATTGTTATGTGAGTGCGGGCAGGCCTTTTTCAGGTAGTTCTGTTTCATATGCAGGAACCACTTTGGAGAACCACTCTAATCACATGGGGGGCTATCTAAGGTGCCGGATAGGCACCATAGCTAACTGTCTATCATGTGGGGCGGTGGGCGCAGCTGGGCGGAGCAAAGTTTACCAGTAGGGGTGTCGCATGTCCTCCCCAAGATGCATTCAAGGGGCAGTTTCATGGGCAGGCTCCTGCTTATTCAGGGCGCAGATATTATGCATGCGTAGTTCAGGGCTTGGTCTATCACTAGAACGGCATATTACATACGTCAACCAGTACCTCCGGATGCAATCATGCCCTTTTCTTAGACGTCAGTGGGGGGCTAGCATTTGATTTCTCTAACGTCAGTGGAGGGCTAGCACCCCTGGGGTCTTCCAAGCGAAGTAGGGTAGGTGTCTTTCCTTACCGAGGGTCACCTTGGACAATGGGTAGGGCTACCTGGGATAGGACTTCAGCAATTGGCGTGAGGGTATTTTGCATGGGTCACCCAACAGGGGATGCAGCACCTGCCTCTAATTTTCAACCTTGGTACATTGTCTAGACGAGACGCCTATTCCTTTTCAGGTAGCACCACATTGGTCCATGTTTGCTCATGAAGTTCATTGGGGCAGGGGTGAGGCCCATTCATACGTTTCACCCGCCTTTCAAGACCCAGCATTACCCATGTTGGGTCTTAAAACATGCTTGTTAGTTACTGCTCCTGGGTTAGCATAATGTTCCACTGGTCTGGGCCGGATGTACCGGGGAGCCGTTCAGCGATGGCGGGTGTCGAGCTGATCGCACTGCAGTATTTTGGGGCATCCTCCGTCTGACATGCACTAAGGGGAGTATGTATAAAAAGCGGTTTAGTACCCTATGCACATGTCCCAGCAGGCAACGCTTTACATCCTCCTGATAGGGCTAGTAGGAGGCAGTACAGCACCACGTGCAGCGAGTAGTTTGGTAAATAAGCTATTGGAATTGCTTATCAGCCGATTATGAAACTCATTAATTGCTGGGCGAAAAGTTATCTGGGCACCCTAAATTATACAAGTTACAGATTTGCTGTCAGGGCTTACTCCTGTGGCGCGCAATGGGGAGGGGCCCTCACAATCTTCCCCACTTAGTTTGCGGGGGTGGACACTGATCTATCGGGTAACCACACCCCTGTTGCTAGTTTTCACCCATTTGGGTGGTAGCTTTGCACGTTGCGCTCCTAGCAGGAATTGGACACATGGCCTCACGAACACGATTAAGAGTGGTTGTGCTCCCCTGGTTTGTGCCCTAACAGCCTCGTGAATAAACTTGAGTTACCCATAGATTCTCTTGGAGCCCCATCCAATGTGAGAAGTTGGCCTGACGTATGATGTATCCAATTCTGGGGGCACCTTGTATTTGTCAAAGCAATCCCTTATGGTGGTGGTTGTAAGTCAACCTTTTTGACAAGCTATCCTAGAGGTAGCATGGACTAAGCGACCTCCAGGCTAAACTCAAGAGGGCATGCGAAGCCAGCTGTTTTACCATTGCAATCCTGTAATATCAATTTTAAGGACACCACACAAGTTATTATGATAATTATAGGTTTTACCACTGAATAATCCCCTGTACTCTTGAGTATAGAAGCATGAGCGTTTAAACAAAAGCACTGTTTACAGATGATTATTCGGAGGAGTGCATCACGGCAGAAGTTGATACTTACCGGGGTGTAGTCTGCTGACGCTTTGTGTGAAGGTGTGTGGTTGGGTCTCAGTGGCGTGCGCTGGATCTCCTATTGTACAGATTAGAGGAAGCACCATCAGCAATGGGGGCCCCTCCTCAGAATTTGGTCCTTCTCCTGAGGGTATGACCCTACGAACCGGGGACGGTCTACACGTATGCTGTATAGGTAATTGGGCCCAGGGGGAAGCTGCAAATTAGTGACAGAGGGGCTTTGGTTCGTCAGGCATGTGTTTCAGGACAGGAGCAAAGGTCTCTTTAAAGTGGAAGGGGTCCATCTCTCACCTGTCGTTTTGGACTTGTTCCTATTGGACTGACGAGAAGCTCGGCAGAGCAAGGGTTGCAGGTTCCCTAGTAGCGAAGTGGTGGGGGCCCGGACGGCGGCGGAGTTACAGGGCGATCCGGAAGCAGAGAGGTGCAGCACTACTTCAGCGGGCACATAGGGGTGTCAGAGCCTAACCTGAAACCTCATGGGAGATCTAGGAACCCGTGTCGGCGCCCCAGTAGTCCTTCGGGCGGTTGTGTGCCTGTGCAACCGGTGGTTTGCCTAGATACGCCCCACAAGGGGCGTGAGTAGAGTTATTACCATAATGGCGCAGCAGATGGGTGGTTAGCCACTGTGCCGATTGGCTCATCAGGCAGGCAGGTGGCGAGAATGCGGCCTGCCCTTGGATCGCCCGCAAGATAACCCACCGTAATTACATAATGTTGTATGTAATAAACCTACTGCAACTTTTCCCAATCTAACACTGGTGTCTGTGTGTTATTTGCGGGATGTTGGGTATGTTGGGGCGGGTGGTTCTGTTGACCTGATGTGACTAAGGTGCTTACAAAGTGGTGTAACGTGATGCAGTGGGGTTTACCTTGCACCACAGGAGCCTCAAGTGTGTGCTCATGAGCAAAGATGATATATGCAATGGCTGGAATGTCGATGGAAAACCTGGATAGTCCTGCCCCCCTCGGAAATCACCACCAAGAGGGGGACCCCGGCCTCCTCAGGGCGCAGACGGGCCCGCCCTTTGCCCGGGCACGACCCGCGCTGTGGGAGCCCTCAGCTGGCTTTAAGTGCCCCCAGGCCCAGGCATGATCTGCCGTCGGTCAGGGCAGCGTACCGCTGGGAGTGGAAGTCCCTAGTCTGTGGCACAATGGTTGGAGGGGCGAGGAAACCGGCAAAGAAACAGCACAAGGTGGGAATAGTAATGCCTGCACTCTACCTGATTATAGTTGCAATTATCCACGGCCCTATTCACACCGTTTTTTTGTTGAGTAGATGTGACTTACATATACAAATGTAAGAATGAATACAGAAGAAGCATATGCTCACTCAAACAAATCTTTGTGAAGCACGTCCCTAAAGGCAAAATGTGGGTCAGGGTAGTTTGGCCGATCTTCTCAATGGGTAGGTAAACTTTTAGAATATAACTGTACGTAAATGAATAAGAGGCAAGTAAAGATACTTAATTTGATCCCCAGGAATGTGGGATAGACTAAAATGTTTGACTTATTGACCCCCCCCCAGCCAGTTTAGCGTACCAGAATCTGAATTTGGTTCCCACATACATTGAAAGAGCATACTTAAGAACATACCTAAGAAATGATTGACACTAAGAATGATCTGCATAAAGTTTACATATTCCATTGTGTAGTAAACAGTAGAAGCGAGAGTGGGTTTAAATGTAGGTTTAATTGTAGAAGCTGAAAACCCAAGCGGAGAACAGGACCATCTGTCTTCAGGTAGAGGCATAGATGACCAACTGTCTCTAGTGGAATACTCAGCGCAGCTGAACCACTCAGAACACTGGAGATCTAGAACTCAGTGACAGAGGGAACAACAAGCATAGATAAATACAACATAAGATACTACATATGTCTTCCCTTTAGAAAGTAGTTTAAACACAAGGAAGAAAGTGAGCAAAAGGAAGGAAAAGAAAAGAAGGATAAAACAAGAAGGCGGAAACAGAGAAGGGAAACAGTAGGAAGGAAGAAGAAACAGAAAACAACAGAAAAGCAACCTAAGTCTAAACCTATGGGAATAAGAGAACTTAAACTCTAAATCTATGAGGAACCGCCCTAGTACGTAAACTGCGCCTCAGGACCGATTGTCCCGTACAATCTTGGTTATGACTGACAGCAGTGGATTCGTGACAGCAGAGGAATTACCAGGTTCACCCGGCAAAGAACATTTCACCAACCGGCTCTTGTTCCACCAATTCCCATTAGCCAGTTTAACAGAATTCCCTCTGACATCACACACTTCAACAGGAGAACTAAATTTAGAAAACCCCTTTTTGACATGAACAGGTTTCCTAATGGAGACGTAATCTCCAGGGACCAAATCGATCACCTTTACATTCTTTCTCTTATCAAAATACGCCTTTTGTTTAGATTGAACAGATTCTACCTTAGATCTCACAACATCATCATTCCAACATCCACCTTTCAACCACTTGGACATCCAACCCGGACACGACAAATTAGAAGCTTTCCGGCCGCGTAACAACCCAAACGGTGAGACGCCAGTGGTGGAATGAGGCGTAGTCCTGTAAAACCACAACATGCTCCTCACGGAGCTACTGACAACACAACCATTCTTAAGAGCCCACTGTATGCACTCCCCTAAAACTTTGTTCATACGTTCTACAAGACCATTAGTTTCCGGATGATATAAGGAACTCTTCAGGTGCTTGATGCTACACTTGTTCAAATAATCCTCAACCTCCCACGAAACAAATTGAGTACCATTGTCCGTAACTAGAAACTCCGGAAACCCTTCCTTCAAAAAGACATCACGAAGGAAGTCAACAACAGTTCTAGCAGTGACCTCCCTGACAAACTTAACCTCGGGCCATTTTGAATAATAATCCATAAGGACCACAGCAACCCTAGAAGAAGAATCAAGCGCGTTGAAAGGCCCAACGATATCCAACCCAAGCTTCACCCAAGGTGCAGAAAGCAACTCAATGGGGGACAAGGGCTGGGTACGCAATTTCACAACTTTATCACAGCTAGAGCAGATAACACAACCCTTAACAAACTCATCAATCTCTCTATCCATGTATGGCCACCAGAAAGAAAGACGTACTCTTCTCTTAGTCAAGGTCGCACCTAAATGCCCTTCATGCGCACATTTAATCAACCTATCTCTCAGGACCAGTGGAGGAACCAACTTGTCATCTCTTAAAACCAAACCACTCTCAATCGTAAGCTCATCTGCAACTTGTAGAAACGTTTTGAGATCAAAGGCAAGATTTCTTTCCTTAGGCCAACCATTCTTAATAAAGGTGACTACCTTCTGCAAGGTCACGTCTAAAAGTAGAGCCTGCCTCCACTCATCCTCAGACACCGCACACAACTGGGGAAGATCAATAGAAGCAACCAAATATTGGGCTTTATCTTCTTCGTCCATATCAAAATCCTTATCAATCGTGTCAGAAGAACGGGAAAGGAAATCAGCACACCCGTTCTTGTTCCCAGGAATATATTCCACAAGAAAGTCAAACTGAAGCAACTTGTAGGACAAACGTGCAATTCTAGGTGTGAATCCTCTCACATTCTTCCCACTAAGGATAAACACAAGAGGTTTGTGGTCAGTTCTAATGCAAAATTTCTTTCCCCATAGAAAGTTCCTGAACTTCATTACAGCCCACCAGCAAGCTAGTAATTCCTTTTCGATGACAGAATATTTCATTTCGGCACTAGACAAAACTCTTGATGCAAAACCCAGCGTATTGAAATCACCATCCTTGTTCTGTGAAAGGACAGCCCCCAACCCCACATTACTGGCATCAACAGTAAGCGTACACATTAAAGAAGGGTCAAAATGCTTTAAAACAGTAGGAGAACTTAGTTGTTGTTTGACCCACACAAAAATCTCTTTACATTCATTGTTCCACTCAAAAGGAACACCTCTCATTAACATACGTGTCAATGGTCTGAGTTTGGTTGCAAAATCCTTTATAAATTTTGAGTAAAACTCACATAATCCTAGGAAGGATTTCAAATCACTCTTATCAGAGGGAGCTTTGGCTTTAGTGCTAGAATCTACTAGACTAGTCTTTGGAAGGATTCCCTTTTGATTTATCATATGCCCCAAATAATCCACTTCACTGGTGGAAAAGACACATTTGTCTCGGCGTAACACTACTCCAATTTCTTGAAACCTAGATAAAACTTCTTTCAGAATAGCGTCATGGGTGTTCTTGTCAGGAGCATGTATAAGCACATCATCTTGAAAAACTGACAAGCCATCAATACCCTTCAATATCTCTGTCATGACTCTTTGGAATACGGACGCCGCTGAGGCAAGCCCAAACGGCATGAGCACATACTGAAAGGTTCCGAAGGGTGACACAAAAGCAGTGAGGGGCCTGGACTCAGGTGTGAGTTCGATTTGGTGATATGCGGATGCTAAATCCAACTTTGAGAAGAACTTATTATCCTTCAAACTAGCTAACAACTCGTTAACGTTAGGAAGGGGAAACGAATCGACCCAAATCTCCTTATTAAGGCAGCGTAAATCCACACAAACCCTCAGTTCACCATTCTGCTTTCTAGCGACAACCAATGGAGACAACCACAGGGAGGACTCTACTGGTTCAATGATCCCCTTATCACGCAATGTTTCTAACTCTTTTTCTAGATCTTGTCTAATGCTGAAAGGTACATTTCTAAGTTTATGTTTTACAGGACAGGCACCCTCCTTCAGAATTATTTTATGCTGAAAATTATTTATCCTTCCTAACTCTCCTGAAAAAACATGAGGAAATTCATTGATTAGTTCCTCCAATTCTGGACTGTCTCTCACAGCAACTACTTGATTTTTCGTACCAGGCCTGAGTTGCATGCCAAATAGGCCTTGGTGGAACCAGCCTAAGATATTTAGTCCCTTTTCAGCCACGTAAACCTTCCCAAAAATGTTCCTTCCCTTAAATTCTAAAATTTCTTCAAAATATCCTGCTACGGTAATCTCACGTTCCTCATATGAGACTGCTCTCCGATCAGGAGGAAGGAGCACTTTGTTGGGCCATGTCGTACGAAAGAGATCAAGAGTGATCATTGAAATGCGTGCACCAGAATCGACTAATAGATTTAGCACACGGTCACCAACTTGTACATTAACATATGGGTCAACACACAGTTCGGGATCACCAGTAATGACTCCATCATCTCTTACAACAACGACCATGTTACACAGATCCTTAGTTACATACTCCTCTTCTGTTTGGAAGGCATCAGCATCAACCACACATTTCACAGGATTAGACTTTTGAAACGTTTTGTTCTTCCCCGTCTGACACCCTTTGGCAAAGTGTCCCACCCTATTGCAAATTTTACAGGTAACAAATTTTGCAGGACACTTCCCATTTTGACCATGCGGTCGGTTACCACATCGAAAACAAATGTTCGTTCTACTAAAAAAAGAATTTTGCTTATCAAAAGACTGCTGTCCTTCTCCATACTTATTGAAAGGAGGTTTTGTCTCTTTTAACTTTACTGCTGTGACAGCCTCATTCTTCTTTTCTTCTAACTCTTTCACAGAGATTTGTGATGTCTCTATGCTTTTCGCTACTCTAATCGTTTCCTCTAGAGTAGGATTACCCAAGGATGATAGTTTTTGTTTAATTGCTCTATCAGTACATTTTGCTATGAACTGATCCCTTACTAATTGGTCTGCAAAGTTTTCGAACTGACAGTCCGAAGCAAGTCTTCTTAGCGCCGTTATGAAATTGTCTACATCTTCTCCCGTGTTTTGTGTGCGTTTAAAAAAATTATGTCGCAGAACTACTATACTGGGTTGAACATCAAATCTTGTTTCGAGTTTTTTTAATGTCTGTTGATATTCGTCCAGAATTTCTCCTTCAGCTAGTACTAAATCTGGAAGAGGTTTGTATATTTCTCTGCCTTCAAATCCAAGAGAGTGTAACAGGATGTACTTCTTCCTTTCTGCACGATATCTCAACGCACCAATAGCGCCAATGTAGGTTTCGAATCCGTCAAACCATTTGCGCCACTTAATAGGTGGATCTCCAGGCGTTTCTAAGAAAGGAGCAGGTGGTAGAACTCCTTGCAAGGACATAGTGAGAGAATCCACAAATTATTAAAAGTGAGAACAAGGTTGTAGGTAATATACAAGCCAAATACAAGGTAGTGCTGGTGAAGAGAGTTCAAAAGGGAAATGAATAATATTACCAACTCTGTATTGACAATGTCTCTTATGACGACACAGATTATTTCAGGCAACCCTGACTTGACTGAGTTTTTTTTTTTTATATACTTTGTGAAGTTTGCTTTGTGAGGTCACAGCATTGTTCAAGTGTTCTTTACAATTTTATTGACTTCGTGAAATTTCCTCTCCTGAACAAGAATGTATTGTCTCTTTGTGACGTAATAAAGTGTCTGTTCGGTAGAACACAAACGTGTCACAGGACAGCTGATGCGCTTCAAGCGTGCCACAGTCAACGTAATAACGTGAAATGGACGATGCGCTTCAGACTGAAACGCAAACGTCACAGTTACGCAGATGACAGTGCGTGACTCACGTTAATTTTACAGTTGCTGGAACGCATCTCCAAACTTTGCGTTCCAGCGCCGATGACACCAAGCGCGACAAAAACTATTTATTAAATCCAGTTCTCCACTCGCAAATCGAGCACAGGCACTCGCGTACAGCATGCGCGGCTTACCCCAATTCAGCTACAGTCTTGGAAGGAGGAATGTTACCAGGTTTGGAGAAGACGATGAAACAACGCCTTAACGATGAAAATCGATTAAAGGAAATACAAGATGAGTTCCTCCTCTTAGCGGTAGATAGATCGTCGATGCTGTAAATACGAGGTGAAGGTGTTTCCTCTTGATGAACACACTGTTGCTTGCCGATTTTGTTTTGAATTAGTGGGTCCGTGTGGGTTGTTCAGCACCCGTCGCCAAAAATAGATGTAGTAAACAGTAGAAGCGAGAGTGGGTTTAAATGTAGGTTTAATTGTAGAAGCTGAAAACCCAAGCGGAGAACAGGACCATCTGTCGTCAGGTAGAGGCATAGATGACCAACTGTCCCTAGTGAAATACTCAGCGCAGCTGAACCACACAGAACACTGGAGATCTAGAACTCCGTGACAGAGGGAACAAGCATAGATAAATACAACATAAGATACTACACATTGCCCGGGACCTATGCTACTATTCTGATGCATAGTCAAAGTAAAAATAGGGAGCTAATGAATCCATGAGGTAATCACACTGTTACAACATAGTTTCGAAGCCATGCTCTCCATTATCACTTGGTGATTCCGACCATTGTCGATATTTTGGAAAATTTCTGCTAGACAACGTTCTGACCATGAATTTATGAATGTGGATTTAAATAAAAATTATCTAACCAATGTAGCAGGTGCTGGACTGGAGCATAAAAGTTACAATTCATGAGCGAAGGAAGGGTGGGTAGTGGTGTTAGAGGTATTGGAGGAGGACAGGGTGCTGGGGGAACCTTGATGGGTAGACGGAAGTAGCGGTAGGGTTGAAGGTTTTTTGGGGCAGCCCATGGTGGCTGTTGAGGCTAAAATAATGACCCAAAACTTATATGTTTAGGAAGAGTTAGCTTGAGAAGAAGGGTCCTAAATTCTATTTTGAAGTGTGTGAGAGGAGAGAATCCTGGCAGATATCTACTGAGGTGGCTTTCCACACACTTCGGGCTCAGCAGGAAAGGGCTTCGAGTCTTTCACTTCCTTGCATTTCTTGCTCTCTGACCTGTGGTACTGTTGCTGCTCGTTTGTCGAGTTGTCTTAAGGTCCTGCTTTTCAATTCCTGTTAAAATGTATGTCGCATATTTGAACACCTTATAGGGGATGCAAATGGTTTTGAAGAGGCCATTTTATAGCAAAGCTTAAGTAATTCTGAAAGGCACAGTTTTGGTGCAGTGTTGGTACACAGTATCCTACACTGCCTACTACATGGCGTGGCTCTTACATGTGGACAAATTCTACAATGACTATTCACCAAAAAGAGCCTTGAAAATGGGCAGACGTATTTTGTTAAAAAGTTGTGGGTAATTTTCTTCACTGTAGCTTTGACCAACCCTTGCCTTAGAGTACTGCAAAGAATATCAGATGTTAAGGATAGATTTATAACCGACTTAAGACAGACTGCAGACTTGACTAGGGTACAGGATGTGGAGGACTGCAGTTATTGAGGCAATGTTGCTTATAGGCCATAAGTTATAAGTGAATGGTTGAACCTGTGAAAAAGGATGGTCGGCTCTAGTTAGAGTGGGTCTGGGATATGGCTGCAGCAGGCCTGAAAGTAGATTTTGTAAATTTGCGTAGATGCATGTTGATATGGATTCGGGTAGAATGCCCCATCATTAGCTTCATGAAAGCTTTGAGTAGGGGACAGCAGTTGGAGTGTTTTGACCCTAATTCTGAGCGTTTTCCATTTGCTTAATTGGTTGCTGGGGAGGCATGTGTTTAATTATCTATGATTAGAAACACAGACACAGGTGAAGGATCAATTCTTTTTAGGTGGCACCCGAATCATATAGAACATATAAAAAAAAGCAGATATGAATAATGCTTAATGGTGCTACCTTACCAGCAAGAGACATGGGGATATGAAGAACCAGCAGAGTCTCCACCACGCCCAGAAGAGCCAGTGCTTTTTACCAATCATCATTTCTATGTCTTCAATAAACCGGTTTCCTCCTGTTGAGTTGTAAATGTTCAGATATTATGTGGCATAGAATGAGCAGGTGACACATTATTAAGTGATCTCCCTGTACATTAGCTCTGGTGTCACACCTTTTTATTTCATTGTCAAATTACAGAATTTCTCAGTAGCATTATGGAAAATCATGTATTTATTAAGTCTACGATAAATATAATCAATCTACAATGCTATTCCAACGACTTGAAAACTGTACAGCACTACAGGGTCAAATATGTATCAACTAATACTTGCAAAATCCGTGTTAAAATTATTTTAAAGACGTTAAAATAGACAAAATGAATGGAGCACATTTACTCAATTATAGCGCAACACAGTAGGAGAAAGAAAGGCAGAGCCATCTTGCCTCTGCTGCTACTCTCTTCTCTCACTACAGTGAAAAGGTGTGTGCATGATGTCCTATCCAGTACAAAATCCTATATGCATTTTATTTACATTTCACCCACTGGATGTGAGCAGTTCAGTACACAAGTAATAAGTAATAAATATGGAGAAATAAATATATATTTCTCCTAGTTAACACACACCTCAAAGAGGTGTTATTTCTTAACGCAAAGGCAGGTCTGAAACTTTGTAGATTTGGCCTTGCAAAAAAACACCACGGGTAGGTGTAATATGCTGAAGTACCATCCATGAAATGGTCTCTTGAATCAAAGTAGTGCACATGAGCACTATTTGTGCAGCCTTAAGGGCAGCTTTCCAGCACGAAAATGTTTTGCCCTGGAAAGTCAATGTTATCCGATTTTCCTCGCCTAGTGTCACTGTTATTTTGGGGAAGCTCAAAGTCTTGAAAAATCCAATACTTAATTTGTAAAACGATAAGAGCCGGGGCCCAAAGTTTTGCTCAGCAGCCACAGTTGGTGCCATAGAATGCCAGGAGTGCCAACTACAAAGTATGTGTAGTCTCGTTTTTACCGCATGCATCTTTAATCAAACACAAATCACATTGTCTTTCACACTTGCAGGTTCTCTCGCTTCCCTTCTTCCTCCTGGTCACTATTTGTCCACCTTCTTTCCCCTTTTGTGTTTTTCTCTCTTGCACTGGATCAAAGCCGGTTGGGAAAAAGTAAGTAACACTCCCAGGTCGATCGATCAATCGATCGGCTGTCTGCAGCCGCGCTGCAGAGGTGAAGTGCTGATGTGTGTCCAGTGACCCGCCTGCATTGTGCCCCAGTGGAGCAGAGGGCCTAACTCCTAACTACGACACCGAGGCCGCTGGGGGGGATCGACGGGACGCAGGTGAGCACCCCCCGATGCACGGCCTGGGGCCCGAGAGGTTGCAGCCGCGCGGCGTGTGCGGGCAGAGACTCGGGAGAAGCCGCAATCGGCACGCTGCAGCTGCGAAGGACTGATTGCCGCAGGCAACTGATGCGCCAACCTCCCATGCCACATTAGGAGCTCGCACACGCATTAGATTCATTTGGGCGCCGTTGGGTGCTTGCGGTCAGTCTTAACCAGAGAATCCTCCCTGACTTA
Source organism: Lissotriton vulgaris (assembly GCF_964263255.1). Taxonomy (NCBI): domain Eukaryota; kingdom Metazoa; phylum Chordata; class Amphibia; order Caudata; family Salamandridae; genus Lissotriton; species Lissotriton vulgaris. The sequence continues at coordinate 374,392 of NW_028242610.1, forward strand.
GGTTGCAGGGGGGAGACAGCAGTGACTGGGCTGAGAGCTGCAGGATTAAAACCCTCCCCAATATCTTGCTTTTGTAGCGGCAACAACTGAGGTGCGCACATAGGGAAAGGCTCTGCATCGGGCTACAGAGAAATTCCTACTTGGCTCCCCACCTGCATCTGAGATTGTACATTGCTGGGGCCCACAGTCACTGCTCGGGAGGGTGGTTCAGCTGGTACTGCGCTGTGCTGGCTCAGTATCGACCTCCGCCTGCCACCGCCAGGATACATTGGTGCGATACTTGCCTGATTGCAAACTGCAGTAAGGTGGGTTCAGCTGCTGTGTGGCGCGGTCCTGGCTTGCCTCAACTTTTTGCCCCACCTGACCATTGTACCCACCTCGCCACGTTCTGGTGCATCAAACAGCGGATAACTGGAATCTGTGAGTAGGACTAGCAGGATCAATAGCATCAGCTCCAGTCACAGTGCGTGTGCCCATCAGACCCCTCGCAGACCCCTGTAGAGGGAGGTGGGGGGACGAGGGGGGCTTCCAGCCAGTGCCCGCACAAGTAAACGAAAGAGCCAGAGAACCAGTATACTAGTGCACTAGTTTACTATTGCCACTTAGTTGTTGGAGGAGGACGCATGCACTGCACAAAGTGGGACTGCAAGTCCCAGGGAGCCCAGAGTTATTGGCCCGCACCTGAGACCATCTGCCTGCACCTTCAAAGCACCTCGTCGCTCCCGCTTTGCGGGCCGCGCATTGGCGCGAAGCCTGGGCCAGGGACGGGCCCCTTTGCACTAGTTAGAGGCCGGAGGAGGCTGCCCCCCCCCCCCTCTAACTCCTGTGATTCCTCGGGTTAGTGGATACCTACATACTACTGACTTACTGCGGACCTAAATCAAAGGGATTTCCCTTTTTACTTGTCAAATTTTATTTTTACCATTCCCCTGTGATGTGAAATGGCACTTATAAAGCGTGCTACCACTCCAGGGAGTATCTTGGCGCTTAGATTCCAGATTGTCAGTTGGCAGCAGAATGTCGTGGTAAAACTACCTGTCTGCAGGGAGGATCATAGAAGCGTCATGCATCCGGAGTCTGGCAGGGAATAAATCCATGTTTCTAATAATTTTCTGAATTTTTGCTCCGTTGCAGATTGACGCAGGGAAGGAGGTAAATTATTCCATGCCTTCGCGCCAATAACTACAATAGATTTTCCTCCTCTTGTCGTCATTTTAAACCTGGGGACATAGAGCAAGTTTGCTGTGGAGGACCTGAGTGTACGTGACGGATGGTATTGTCTGAAGTACTTGCGCAAATACAGTGGGCCTTGGTGGTGGAAGGCTCTGTATGTGATGGTAAGAACCTTGAACAGGATGCGCTTATGTACTGGGAGCCAATGTAAGGCATCTAAAGCTGTAGAGGCCGAGGACTTTCTAGGCAGTCCGAGGACCAGCTTAGCGGCTGCATGCTGGACCATTTGAACTCTGTGCAGGGCGGATTTCTTTAGCCCTGCATACAGACTGCTGCAATAGTCCAGCCTGGATGTTATTAGAGCTACGGTTAATAAAACAAATTGTTCTGTCGGGTGAAAACCAAGAGTGATTTATAGAGTACTGTTACTGTATTGGAGGACCCCCCTCCTAAGACAACACAATTCAGAACCTCACAATTAATAACTCTAGGTCTTATTCATTGCATTTTCATATTTTATATGAATTGAAGTCATTCAAATATTTCATGCAGTACAGATCAAAGACTGTCAAAGTGAATTTTTGTGCAAAAGAAAGTGACAGTGGTGAATAGTGCTCAAGTGATAAAAACTTCTTATATATGTACAGTGAGAGATACACATCTATACAATCAATATATACTTATACATATATACACAATTATTCATTTCAAGGCCATTCCTCATGGCTGTCTAGAGATTTTTCAATGTTTCTTTTAAGTATTTGAAATCCTAGAAGTCAATGGCCCGTTGTGGGATGTCGATGTTTCGACCCTTCTGCGCCTGTGTCTAAGGTTGCGGCGGGTCTTTTTCAAGACAGAGGTATGTTTCACGACAGTCCACTTGAATAGCAGGTCGTATTGAATCGCCTGTAAGGGATGAGGCTCACTGGCCTTATAATCCGCTTCCAGTCAGTGAAGGGATATAGTCGCTGGCTCAGAGGTCCCAGGATCTGCTGCGATGTGTTAGCTTGATTATTAGAGCTACAGCAACCGTACGTCAGAGGGAGAAGATCCAAAACAATTCTGAGGCTCCTGATGATACCAAAGCATACCCCTGCTACTTCTTTGGCTTGCTGATTAAATGACAGGGTATTGTCAAACTTAATGCCCAGATTTCGAGCAGCATTGATAGTCTTTGGGGGAGCTTCCTCTGTTGTGGACATATTCTGTTATAATGAGCACTCACGAGGGGAAGGGTAAATCTTTACTCCCTGGTGGGAGCGTTGTGGGGACTTTGGACCAATTTTTGATTAGAGCTAACTCAGTCTTGGCCCACGAGATAGCGTTGACCGAGCGACGTCTCTTTAGATTTCCCACAACGTAAATGCTCATCGCTGGGTGGTTTGAAATCTGTACGTACACCTGAGCATTCATCGACTCCAGACATTGATTTTCATGACCTAGCGAGAAGTGCGACCCAGATCCCCAAACCCCCTTGTATTTCTCAATAATCAAGGATTCAAATAGTCCTCCAGTCACGGAGAATGCCTCAGAAGGTGCACCCAGTAGTATAGCTTCACGAATTGCCACAAGGTCGGCACCCAAACACATCTACGGACTTGCCATCGGTATTAAAGAGGTAGAGGGGAGGGGGCCCGCAAAGGCAGAAAAGCGCAAAAAAGCCTATGTCTAATAGGAATGGTGGGTATCCATCTTTATGGTCATCAATCCCCCTCCCTGAAAGCGTTGGCAATGCTGCTTCTAATCAAGATCTACATACTGCTCTGCCTCTTGATACTCACAAGGCTCTGTTGGCCACAGTGGGGACTTTTATTTTATCATCTTTGACCCCAATTTTGGAAAGACTTACGTTGATTGAGGACAGATTAACCAACTTTGAATCATAAATTGTACCCAATCTTTGTATTAAGGACTCTCTGGGAAAAAATGATTGGCCCCCTATACCCTCTACAAATGTGTTGTGCAATCCGGCTATCCCCAAGTCTACTCCCGCAATTCCCCTTTCCCGATTCCTACTGGAGTACCTGGGGAGTAGAAACCCAGGAAATCACACAGGGAAAATCTCCATTTTGCCACGGGGGTTTTTGTATTGCCTGTACCATTACTCCAAGCAAGGGAGGAGGGGGGGGAAGGGTTTGGGGGCTTTTGGCATTAAAAAGACCTATAAGCGGTCTCTTTGATTTCAACCATGCCAACAGGTATGCCCCTTTGTCTGGCCTAGATGCATGTGATTGACTACCTTCCGAACTACTAACTGTGGCAGTGGATTCTATTATCCAGCCAACTGTTTCCCTTGTGAATACCTTATCCCCTCATATAAATATTACAGGGGGGCCTGTGCACATCGAGACTTCAATGTTGATAGAACAGGGAAGGTCCCACTCTTAGTATATTAAATATATTATTATAGAACATTGCTGGCCTTTTTTCGAAGACCACCACTTCTGATTGGATTACATTTATTGAGCCTTTTGATATCATTGCCTTCCAGGAAACCTGGTGTCTGAGTCAGATTTTTCATCCAAGCTATCTGGCTTTTGGTAAACCAGCAATTGCAAGTTCCGAAGGGCGCCCCTCAGGAGGATTAACTGTTTGGGTCAGACAACAGGTGGGGTATCAGGTAAAAGAACTAGGGATAGATAACCTGTATTTACAGGCACTTAAAATAACTGCCAAAGATAAACCCGATGTTATGCTGATTAATGTATACTCAGGAGGGATGGTGGGGGGGGGGGGGGGGGAGGAGCCTCTCCAACTGTCTCTAGTTTAGATCAATGCATTACATCTTTATAAGAGGCAAGTAACTGTTATTGCAGAGGATTTTAATTGTACATTTGAGCCATTTGGCTTAGAAGATGGCTGCCTCAGTAGCGATAAGGATGCAACATGGGGTGTGCCGTCATTATCACCCCCCCCCCCCCCCCCCCCAATTAAAAAATGGACAGAGGCAGTCCTACAATTTAAAAGTCTCACATTGGAAAGAGGGCTCCGAGCTGTCAATGGGAGATCTATAATCAGATAGTAAAGGTAACCCTCTTAACATTGGAATGAGAAGCAGTAGGATTGACTATTTTTTAATTAACTTAGAACTCTGGCTGAGGCTAAAGGATATGGAGGTCCTGATTAGACCAGAGAGTGATCATGACCCATTATCACTAAAATGTGATATAAAGGGATGTTTACAATCGAGGGGTGGTACAGATATCATAACGGCAGACTTACTTATGTCACATGACTGTCGAAGATTAAAACTGGCATGGGTCTCCGAGGATGAGGGTATTATGGCCCAGATAAAACAGAATCGAAGAATCCCTCCTAACCCTTTCCTACCTTGATTCCAGCAAGGCTAACCTCTCTGCTCTTACTGAGACTCACCAGTCCTTGTTCTCTAAGTTGAAAAGCTATTTTACGAAAAATATTAAAAGATCTAATGTCCCTCCAGTGTATAAAACCGCTAAATGGCATGATGGGGCATGTAGGCTAGCTTTTAGACACCTGTCCCAAGCGATTAGAGTGGGTTCTACGTGGGAGGTAAGGGAGCGAAGGTTAGAATATAAGGCAATCCAACTTAAGGCAAAGAAGGCCTTTGATGAGAATGGATGGAGGGACTTATTGGAAGCAAGTAATGAGAAAAACTGGTGTCTGTTCTGGCACTTGATTAAATGAGGTAGTGGTTGTGCCTGCCCGCCCTAGTTAATAATGTCCCTCAAGAAGCCTGGGTGACACTATCAGACCCAATTCTCATCATCTGAAGATAGTTCTAGGAATTAGCACCCATGTAGAGACGGATTTAGTTCTAACATTCTCTAAGACGGAAGTGGAGAGAGCCCTTGATTGTGTAGCAGCAGGCAGAGCACCTGGACCGGATTGTATTCCGGCAGATGTATTTAAGTCAGACCGGGAGAACTGGTTGAATTACATCCTTATTCTTGTTAATGGTTTGGCCAGAGGGGCACCTAATCCTGAATCTTGGCGCGGGGCTGAAATTATCCCCATTTATAAAAAGGGGGATCGTGCTAGTCCAATTAATTATCAGCCCATAAGCCTAAAAGACACCATACAAAAAATTGTGGCTAGGGTAGTGCTAAGTAGGGAAAACAGTTGGATAGATGATAATTAAATCCTATCCACCTATCATGCTGGGTTTCAGTTTCACGTTGGTACTATCGATCACGTTTTTAGATTCAGGTTGATATACTGGAATACTGTGGTCCTAGCAGGGAGACACTTTATGTTGCATTAGTAGACCTTAAATCTGCATTTGATCTAGACCCCCGCCGCAAGATGTGGGACAAATTTAGGGAAGTAGAGATGCCTGCGGAGATCCTATCTTTTATTGTAAAATTACATGAGTCAACATATGCCCAAGTACTATGGGGTCAGCATGGTGAGCTAACAGATTGTTTTCCTGTGAGTAAGGGAGTACGACAGGGGTGCGTTTTGGCCCCAACTCTTCTTGTTCATAAATAATGCTATTGCTTACTATACTGATTATCCAACGGACGCCCCTACTCTTGCTGGATCTAGGGTTCCGCTATTAATGTTTGCAGACAACACTTTAATCTGGTCTAAGACACAATCTGGTCTGCAGCGAGCCCTTGATCGATTTACTCTTTTTTGCAGTGACCATGGCTTAGCGGTTAATGTTGAAAAGACAAAGTACATGATCGTGCATAGGCATAAAATAGTGAAGGCTAGAGTAGAAATGAATAATAAGTCCTAGGAACAAACAGACTCCTTTACATATCTGGGCATCACTATGGGCAAACGTATGAACTGGAAGCCACAACTAGACTTACTAGTTTTAAGGCATAATCAATTAGCAGGAGCCCTTTTAAAAGAATTCAGGTTATCCCAGACCAAACCAGTTGGACCGGCCCTCGCCATATATCAAGGAAAGGAGTTAGAGCATCAATAATCTATGGGGCAGAACTACGAGGCTTTGAAAATTTAGCTCCATTAGCTGTAGCTCAGAATACATTTTTACGGTCTTTGACCGGCCTCCCTCAATCTTCTCCTCTTAGGCCCTTACTTCTAGATCTAGGGTGTATCTCTTGAGAAAGCTGTGGGTTTTAGACCGCTAGCTTATTGGCGCTGACTTTGGACTACTCCAGAGTTAGCGCCCTATGCTAAAGCTGTTAAGTTTACTAGAGAAGCTGATAAATCTAATAAAATTATGTGGTTACGAGAGATTAAGGCAACATTATCAGATATGGGCCTTATTCATTTGTGGGAGGACCCCGAAGGGAATTCTTTCCCATCCAAACAAGATTTCAAAGCCATTTATAGGGATATGGTTTATCAAAAGTCTCTGTCCTTGGTCTCTGGTGCATCCCTTACTGGCCTCTTTCTTGATTTTAAACGCAAATACAGGTTGGAGGCCTATTGGGATATTACATGCCCCGGAGATCGAAAATTATTTCATCAATTTAGAGTTGGCACTCTCCCACTAAAACCTTTTATGAAAAAGTGGGGGGGAAGTCCAAGACACAAAATGTCACAATTGTGTAACTCAGGATGATACTTTATCACATGTCCCGTTTGTGTGCCCTTCAAATAAGGGCCCTCGACAGAAGTGGCTTAAACCGGTCTGTAAAATGATCAGAACAAGATCTTGCCATATGGCTCTGCATATCCTAAAAACAGATACTACTGAGGTCATAGCTATCTATAAGACTACATTTTTGAGCTGGACTTGGGCACTTAGACGGAATAATTTGCAAGGCACAATGTAACCGGATGTATTGTGTAACCGCATTCTCTAGGTTTTCTATGAGCAAAATTAGTAAAAAACAAAAAAAAAGTCACCAACTAGGTTTAGCCTTGTATTGCATTTGGACTGCTTCTTACTTCGAAGTGTTTTATAATATTATGATATATTGGTTCTTTTAACGCCACTGGTATCTTTTTTTAAACAAAATTTGTGTTGCTGTGTGTTTTTACATATTTATTGTATTGTTTAAATGTGTCTTTTATGATTGATTTGATCGAATAATGACAGAAATTGAAATACAAAGTACCACTCCCCAAAATGAGTGCTGGTTGACCCAGTCTGCAACTAGGGCAAGATCTAAGCACTGGAAAAATCTCCCCGATTGTTTATAAAGGAGAGCACATACAGAATTACTGTTTTGAGCGCACTGAGGAAGCTTATAGAAATTCATTTTCCACTTGGCATCATAAACATCAATTCCATTGTTCTACTCATTACCTTAACAGTCTTTTACAGTTAGGAACACTAAGTTTACCATAAATCCAGCACACTCCTACGAGTTCCAGCACTGCAGCGAACAAGATGCCCCATCCAGCACAAAAATGATCAATCAAACCGACCCAGAAAATTCCTGCCTGTAAAGATAACAAAACATGTTTTTCAAGTATTTGACCCACAAAGTAGAAAGCATTTCAATATTAAATTTGGACTTCAATGTTTCCTTAATTTATAAAATCAACATAAGAGGCGGCTCCTCCGCAATGGCAGAGGAGCATCGCCCCACTGACTGAGCAAGCAGGTAAAAAATAAAACTATCTACTATAGTTGTTTAAATTTTCATTTGCTGGATTTGAGCCAGTGTGTGCAGGGAGGGATGGGGCCAGTGCCATTAGAGGGGGGAGATGGAGTGGTTTGTGCACTTGTAAGTACACGTGTGTTTGGCCAGTCAGCTCCAACGGGTTGTATTGAACAGCCTGGTTGGAGAAACAGCACAAACTCCCTGTCCTGAGTGGAGCATCAAAACAGCCCACAAAGGCCAATCCCTGCTCTGATCTCATATCATGAAAGCAGCGCGGAAATTTCACAGGGAGTCTCTGCTGCTGGCCCATTGTCTGCTAGGACCAAGAAGCAGTGGAACACAGAGGCACGAGTAGTGATGTAGCCTGCAGCTTCAGGTGTTTTTTTTCCCCATCATTAAGCTCCCCAAGCTCACTCTACCGCGCTCCCCACCCCACCAAATCTTAATTTTGTTGGCCACCTCTGACCAACCACTGCAAAATCCATTGGGCCTCACCTTTTTAGTGAAGATGTTTCTGTATTGTAATTCTAAGAGCCCGATTCACAAAGGTAATCTTACACTGTAGAGTACATTTATGATTGTTTGCTATTCACAAAGAGAATTTAGGAGTAGATAGGACGGTACTATTGTTTTATGTGCAGAGACTACGCACTTGTAAATATAGTACTAAATCCATTTGTGAATATCAAACAATCAAACTTACACAAAAGTAGACGTTTACCTTTGGGAATCAGGCTCTAAAATTCTGAGGTCCTGATTCCAAGTGGGGTGCTTGGAGATGGGATATTACCCCCACCCAGTAAATATTAACATTTTGGGTTGAGTGTTTACTGAACACACTTAATATTTCCTCTTAGGAGTTCATACACAAATTGTGGCAGACCATGTGAAAGTTGATGAATATCACACCTGGATTCTTCATGTATTGGTATTATAGGGCCTTCCTCCCTATTAAATTGCGAGGTTCTGGCAATGACTTCACACTGTCGCTATGTTCAAGAAGGGGATACACCAAACATAGGGATTATAAATCTCACTTAAAATGGAAACTAAATGTGTATGGTGTCTCTTTCCACTAAACTATATTCTAAACCAATATGAATAGCCTTTCTCAACACCATCATTTAATTTGGGATGCATCCTACCCGCCCACACCAATATAATAAACTCACCATTCCCTGCACTACCTGCCCGATCTCCATGAAGGGAATGCTGCAAGAAGTTTATAGTACCCACAAACCTACATGTGTGTAGGTGTTCCTCTATTGTGTAGATGCTCCAATTAACAGTGCACTTTCAGTGTGGGTGTGGCGGACACTTGCAGAAGGGATGCTGAAGCATACCGACCAGCAGACACCATTTATCTCATTAGCGAGAACAGCGGTCCAATGACGCAGGCATGTCTCAAGAGCTCAGGAGATGGATTTGCTAAAGCTAGACATTGCAACAGTAAGGCAGAATGGAAAGTAAAAGTCAGCTATCAGTAGCATGCTGATAATTCCATGTCTTTGGTGTCCTCACGTTGGTTTCCCCAATTAAATGGCGGAAGAAAACTATGACCATATTTAATTTTATAGGGGACATAATTCACGAAGTATAGGAGTTGGGATCAAGTATAGAAACCACATTACAAAGTATTTTCCCAGAGACATACATGCGAGTCAGAATTGCAGAGCATTCTTTTGTATAATCAGTTTTGTTAGTTTCTAACCTTTCCTTGTCAATGTTTCTAATTACATCCATATTTGTTTAGAAAACTTTTGTACTTACAAACTATTTTAAAATATGATTTTTTTTAGTTCAAATATTTACTTGATTATATAAAAGAGAAGTATATTGCTAATACAACCAATCAGAATCAAGAAATAGAATACATTAGTACCCAATAATTGAAGAATTAAAAAAAAAAAAAATGATTTCATAACAGAAGTCAGTGGATGGATAAAAACAAATGAATAATAAGCATATCAGCATATATATATATATATATATATATATATATATATATATATACACACATACATACATATACACACACGAACACTTTTCACTCCAATTTAGGCTGAAAGACAGGCCAGCACACAGGTCTCCGATTCCAGAATGTCTATTGCATACCCCTCATCCTTAAGACGCGTTTCGCTCGGAACGAGCTTCGTCAGTGTCAGTTTGCGTGTTTTTACTAGCGCCATTTTAAAGACAACTTCACATTGTAATACAACAACATAGAAGAGGGCATAATGCCTAAATGCTACCTTTGTGGCGGCCATCTTATAGTGTATTACTTCAAACATATTGTTGGTGTCTCTCTTACTGGCCTTTCTTAAATAAAGTGCTCTAGTGCATACCCTTCTTAAAAAACATATGACAGCAAACTGATCATACATTACAGTTACTGTTCACTTTGAACATTACTAAAGTGCGTTGTTGATATTACATTTGTTTTGCAATTATAATGCCCTGAATGGGCATTATCAAAGTTATATAACAGTTTTGTAGCCCTGAATGGGCATAACTTGCTACAAGTTGTTCAGTAATACCAAATTATCGCTTCTGCGGAGTTCATTATTGAGTTTTGTTAGTTTTTATTTCTTCCGATGATTTAACAGTTCTTACAATTCCTTGTTCATTTGTCTATATCCAATCTAGTTCTGTACAATATCAGATGGTTCAGGCATTATAGATGAACCCACATCTCCTCATCGTTGTTGAGCCCCCACGGTGCCATGGTCTTAAGATAGATTATGTACTTTGATTCCAGAGTCCGAAGTGCTTTGGTTCTATCACCCCCTCTTTCTGATCGTTCCACTTGGTCAATGCAGTAGAATTTCAACAGATCTCTGTTGCTTTGATGTGTCTCTGCAAAGTGGCGTGCCACTGGATAGGACCTATCGTTCTTTGTTATGGCACGCATGTGCTCCAAAATTCTTAATTTTGTGGGGTTGATAGTGCTCCCTATGTATCGTTTCCCACAGGGACATTCCAAGCAGTAAATAGTGTACTCTGAATTGCAATTTAGCAATTTTTTGATTTCCCTGTTCGGAGTGTCTTCGTTTGTTCTTCCTGGGTAGCTGGATACTTTTTTACTACCTTTACAGGCCTTGCACCGTAGACATGGAAAGAAGCATTTTGATTTGGATATTTTCATCGGTTGTCTTTTTAGGGAGAAATGGCTATGGACAAGGTGAAATTTTTATTTTTATTTTGTTTGACCTTCAATTTAAAAAAAATAAAAAATCCATGTTACTGAGGTTATATGTTTTGGCTAAGAACAAAGGAAGCGGGTCATGATCGGAATCATAAAGATCCTTCACAAATCTGACAGTTAGCAGCTCACGAAGAGGCCGTAAAAGTATCGATATCAGTACCAAGTTTAGGATTGTGCCATAAAGACAGTGACGCCGAGAATGATCAAATCCAAGTTTAGAAGCTGTAAGAAAGGCAGTAGTTGAATAGGGAGTACACAGCTCACATTCAATATTAAGCAAAGGTGGTAAATGGTGGTAGTTCGGTAAGAATCAAAACGCACCTAGAGATGCAAGCAAAGTGATCTGATACAAGTTCCAATCTGGAAAATTACATCAGCCCAGGATAGAAGGTTTCCTAAGGTGTTTAGAAGCAATTCTAGCTCTCATAATTCCATAGAATTTTGGAGAAATTTAATCAATCTCATGGAAGGTAGAAGAAAACTTTATAGGTAATATTGAGGATAACAAATTAATTATTGGAGTTGTCGTGGTGGGCCTCAGCAAGGCCTACTAGTGCTAGAGGTTCGCCCTTCTCTGCACAAAGTCTTCAGACCAATAAGAAAGCAGTTGGCACGAAAACTGGAATATAAAACAGAGTACTTTATTAACCTCATGAGGTGGAACTACATTCACACAACACCCTTCGGTAATGTATGAAGTAGCACCCTGAACTGAAGGAGCATGGTCCTTTTATACCCACATAGGGGCTCAAAAGAAGGCGGTACAAGTATAACAAAAGTTTTAAGTACATATAAGGTCAAACAGAAAATGTACAATCAACAAGTGGGAGGAGCTAACAGTTGCTACTTCTAGTAAACACATCCTGACAGTTACAGAGTAATATCTGCAAAGACAGCTGCAAGCTTAACTGAGCATGTGCAAAGCAGAAGTGGCTAAATATACCTTGTCACTAGGCAGAATACAAGAGCAGACAACAAAGGTAGGACAGAGCACATCGTGAGCACGAGGTAGCACATGGCATAAAACATGGCTGCTAAATCCAAGATGGCTTCAGCTCGATGCTAACCCAGATCTCTGCCAAATTACAACAGACAACCCTTTTATTTATTTTACTTTAAAGGCGCGCAGCTACCCACACAGGGTTTCCCGGCGCCAAGGGATAGATTAAAAGAATGAAAAGAGAACAAAAAGCAGAATATTGCAGAAAGAGCCATGTCTTGAGGCCTTTACGAAAGTTGAGATAAATGGTTTCAGTTTTCAATGAGGTAGGCAGGGAATTCCAGATCTTCGGGCCTAAGTGGGAGAACGAGCGACCACCCATTCTCTCCAACTTAATTCTGGGAATCACAAAATCGCCTTTACAGGAAGACTTGAGAGAACGAGTGGGATAAAACGCACGAATGAGTTCCTGTAAATATAAAGTAGCATTAGCTGAAGCTCAAGACATTAGCATTAGCTTAGCACATTCGCATTAGCTGAAGACATTCGTTCATTTGGGCTAATCTAGGTTCATATCTTGTATATTGATGTTCATCATCTCAGTGACCTCTTTAACAATTGTTGGGATTTCATTTCTGCAACATTTCTCTTAGCAGGTGTACAAGCAGTGATGGACATAGAGCAAATCATGGGACCACATTGAACACATACACATCATGTAAATAGTATCAATAGTATAATACATAGGATAGTCGGTAGCTTCCAGCCCCAAGTGACAAAGTGTCCAGAACCAGGTCGAAAAAGTCCATGTACCAGTCTCTGGGTGAATCTCTGCAGCGATTTTATGCAGTTTTGATAGTGCCTCCTATACCGAAGGTGAGTAATCCGGAACACACACAACAGCTGCTACCGATGATGCGGCATGGACCACCTCGATCAGCCAAAATCACATCAAGAACCATACGATTTTGGAGTGCTACAATCCTTGCAATCTGCAGCTCTTCTGTAATGTTCCCAAGTGCCATTACTGTCCGATTGGTGACAGCTTTCACAACTGGAGTCAATCTCCTTATCTTTCTACTGTTCAATGCAGCACCCACGAAGAAAACCAAACCCAAATTAAAGTAGACATATTGTTGCAAAGTGGTGTCAGTCTGATCAACCTCTTCTGTACTTATTGTTCTTTTGTATCTGTTCTTGGAAATATCGTTATACAGTTTGAAATCTCGGTGATACGATGGAGGGGGCCAGGAACACAGGAGGTAACAGAAATGATACATAATACACTCCAGACCATCCAATTGGGAGTTGAGAATATCCCTTATTACCACATACAAAATATGTATTCTGCGACGATGTAAAACTACTATTATTAGCACCTTCAATAGTCACTGTTACAGTACATTCACTCCTTCCCACTGCAATTTTCCCAATACATTCTATACATAAATATGCTTTAGCTCTGGTCACAGAAATCACAAATGGTCCAGTGTTCTTTAGAGTTCTAGTGTTCGTGAAAACATATGGTACAGAATTATTGTCCGGTTGATATTCTTCCCATTTAGTTCCTTTAGCTTGCGGGTAACCATCTTCATTGGGATAACAAACTTCATTAAGATAGTTAATCTTTTCAACTGTCGCTTTCTTTGAAGCAATCAAAAGCGCAAACAAAGCATGACAAGAACCGTTGTGAGAAATGCGAGGAGGAATAAAAGGGTTCCCCCTTTCTTTTGGTGAGCAGGTATCATACCACACACCCAACAGTCGGTGGTATTTGTGGCATTATGCGTATGATGAAACATTTGAATGAAGGTGTTGTTTAAGTAGGATTGTCGATGCTTCTGCTCATGATAGGGAAGGGAAATTTACTGATGCTCAACCGGTGCAGGAGTAGTGGCAATAAGCAATTGTCGAGCAGGAGCCACTTCCTCAACAAACCAGGTTATTGCTGCTATAGCCACCGTAGCAACAACAAATACCACAGCACAAGTGATCTTCTTATCAAAAGTTGATCTTTCAGCAGACATGATCACTTTGTTGTTAAAAACAATCGCTGGAGCCCTTCTCCCTGGGCAGCCATTGATTTCTTCACAGAGGGCCAAGACGGGTGTCACTTCGCAGGACTGATTCTCCCCCCCCACCTGCCGCATCCGCACTCCGTTTCACTAACCCAGGGCGGTTTCTCAACATGCCTCTTTCAGCAATGCAGATTCTTTCGTTGGTCTCAGTTGGCATCGCGATGCTCCAGGGATCGTGTGGTCCGGGAAGACTCCCTCCGATTCGGGGTGGTATGTGCCTTTAGTAAATGGATAGAGGCGTATCCTACAAAGGATGATTTAGCTCTTACTACAGCGAAGGTGCTTTTAAAAGAGTTTTTCCCTAGATATGGTGTTTGCAAAATTTTGTGGAGTGACCGCGAACCTCATTTTGTTGGGCAAGTTGTTGAGCATGTTCTGAAAGGATTAGGGATCAAACTGAAATTCCATGCAGTTTTCCACCCACAATCAGCAGGACTAGTGGAGGTATAACGCTACTTTGAAATTAGCGAAAATATTTGCTTCCACGTCTCTGAAATGGCCAGATGCACTACCTTTGACATTGTTGTCCATAACATCGGTGCCACATTCACGATCTGAGCTTACGCCATATGAGTTGGTATTTGGGAGATCAATGAACATTTGGGGAGTTCTTAAACCCCGCCCCATACACGATGTACCTTGTGTTCTGATTAACGATTTGGCACAGTTAACCAACAGTTTGATCTCTATTCATCAACAGGTTCGAGAAGCTCTTCCTGACAGATCTACAGGTGAGGCCCACGAACTCCGTTCTGGAGACCACGTAATGGTCAAGGTGTTAGTCACTCGAACCGCTGTCCTCGTTGCTAGGAGCACTTGCTCCGGTCCTCGCCCCCTCGGCTCCAAGCTGTTTGACCTCTCGAAGACCTTGACCACTAGAATATACTTTAAGTTGTTGCAACGTTCGAGTTGGATATAATCAATTTGCAAAACTTCCAAAAGGTGCAGTTGGTGTAACAAACCCTCCTGTAGGAGTCAGTGTCCCTTTTCCAGGATTGCACTGCCAACAGATCAAACAAGACTGTACTACTCTTAGCTGTGCAGGCGATTTCTGGATGCTCCCAATCTTGCGTAAGCAATTTCGTTAATCGCTAGAGCTCCAACATGTGCCAGCCCATGTGCCATTCAAACCATAGGCTGTAAATAAGCAGCAGGCAATTTCCACTTATCCATCTCTTAGTTGCGCCAACAGCCCTCATCGTCTAACATTCCTTCTTTAGACCATTGCTCAAGTTCTTCCACAGAGGCAGATCTCTGTATATCTAATACCTCTTCTCTAGCATCATGCCAATGCTCAGCTTGTGATTTCACTACGTACATGGATGTAGTACTTCATTACATTACAGTCTCACGAGCTATGCGATCTGCAAAGGCATTGCCTTGTCCTATCTTATCAGTCACTTACTTGTGTGCACTGCACTTCACAATGGCTAATTTCTTTGGATATGTCAGCACAGTCAAAAGATTATGCACTAATTCTCTATGCATTATCTGCATCCCGTGGGACGTAAGAAAGCCTCTTTCCTTCAAAAGTAGGCCAAAATCACTCCAAAAGCATAGCGGCTATCCGTATAGACGTTCAAACACAAATCAGTGCTAAGTTCAAACGCTTGTGTCAAAGCTATTAGCTCAGGTGCTTGAGCCGACTTCTGTGGTAAACGAGCGGTCTCCACTACTTTCTCAAGTGTCGTAATTGCATATGCAGCTGAAGTCGTGCCATCTGGTAACTTCAAACAAGACCCATCAACCCACAGTTCCCCATCTACATCTGAAAGGGGCGTATCAAATCGACGCAACCCTTTGTCTGTTCCTCAGTAAGGAAGAAACAATCGTGAGAGTCCGAGTCGCTGGATATGGCAACAACGTAGCTGGGTTCAGTGTCACACATCTCTTCAGTGTAATGTGAGGGGCTAACAGTGTCAACTCGTATCCGGTCAAGAGCACTAGTCAAATGTTGCGTCCTAGTCTGATTCAAAAGGGCATCGATCGCATGGGGTACTTGCACCAACAGTTTATGTGATAAAACTATCCCTTAGCTCGGACGTATGGACACAGCTGTTGCTGCAACTGAACGGAAGGACCCAGGCAATGCACAAGCAACAGGGTCAAGAACTGCGGAAAAATATGCACAGGGACGCTGCTCGTCACCATGTGTCTGTACTAAAACGGACAATGCACACCCATCTTTCTCATGTACATAGAGTGTAAAAGCCTTCGTATAATCTGGAGTGCCTAACACTGGTGCAAAACAAAGCTTGTCATAGCTGACGAAAAGCATCCTGGCATTCATCTGTCCATGGAAGGGGCATTGGAGTGTTTTTAGTCAAAAGCACTAACAAGGGTTTAACAATGTGTGAAAAACTTAATATCCATTGCCTGCAAAACAAAGTCAGACTAATGAATGTACGGACATCTTTCTGAGAAGGTACTGGTGTGTCTAAAATTGCTTGAATGCGATCTAGTGCAAGTGCACAACCCTCCTTAGACAGAAGGGGACCTAAGTCGGTAACCTTCGGTCTACAATTTTTCAATTTCTTCCGTGACACTTTATGATGGTGTGTAGCAAGAAAATAAAATAAAGACAAAGTACATTTTTCTCACTGCTCAGGCGTATTGGCTGCCAACAAGATGTCAACATTGTATGAGAAATATATACTCCCTCCACATTGGTTTTCAATCCGAGTCCCTCAGTCAGAAGGGACCTTTCCTGAGGCGCCCAAAAACGTGCAAAAGTTTACTTTAGGATTACCCATAGAAAACAACTAAAACTGAAGGTGTGCCACACCATCTATATATATTTGTTAACTTTTCTGGTAACCCAGTGTGAGCACCCCGTTAAGATGTCCTTTGAAGAAATCTCAAATATTACGGTGAACTGAGACAATACTTTTGGCTTCGATTCCGAAGAAACAAAACGGATCTACTCACTTGTCAAAGAAGTGGAACCAACCTCGACAAGCACATTTTCTAACCCAAGCATGTTGAGACAACTTTTATACACATCCAAACGCATCATTTTCCAACGTTTACACGCTGGGACTTTGATCCGGTATCAAAGATCAACGAATCCCTAGAGGATTACGCATCGCCCTAAAGCCTACTCTATGTAGGAACAACCAGAAGTTCACTGAACGCTGGTACGCTATCTTGAACCGTTGTTCCTTAGACCTAATCCTTTTAATTGTCTAAGAACTGTCCAAAGTCATTAATGATTTAGAGAAAGAAATTGGCCAGATTTCACAGAATTTGGAGAAAAACATTAGACAAAGCCCTCGTGGACATTAAAATCCAGTTGGACAAGTATCCCAAAGAAATAAATGATAGAAAGATAAGGAAATATAAAAGAGACAATGGATTACAAATTGGGGGAAGTGTACAGTTGGGCAGAGGTCTATGCCCAACAAAGACAGCAAAGACCTTTCACCAACCATTCATCTGATGAAGGCAGCTCTTCGGATGGATCAACAGTCTTTAAACGTGGTCAACCACAGGGGAGACCCCAAAGAACGACCGCCCAGGAGAGAGGTGGAGAAAATACAACCTAGTCCGTTCCCACTACTTCCCAGGTTCATTTTTTAGAGAAAGGTCCAACTGTCACCGTAGAACCAGGAGGGGTAGAAACTGCAGTCACCGCTACAGCAACGTCTATAGCACAGGCAACCAGGAGCAAAAGAGTTTAGTTATCACTATTTCAAAAACTCCATTGTCTACCAACCAAATGAACGTGTTACAGAAAGGAATATAGTTTGTTCCTACCTATCACCCCAACACACTAATTGGAAATTTGTTTTTTTAAATTTATGCGTAATCTAAGATTACGCCATTTTTTCACCAATGTGAATCCCATATCTGGTCCTCCTATCGAACATACCTGCAAGCATTTGAGAAGCTAGAGCTCGTTCATGGCTCCTGTAAGCCACAAGATTTTTGATTCTTATGAGACTATAACTTTGAACGCGCTGAAAGACCACTTTAAAACTCTACAAACGAAACAGAGCAATTTCAACACCAGAGACTACAGCGAACAAAAATATCATTTGTTGCAAGGCAGATAAAGGGGGAGCCCTAGTTGTTCTAGATCAAGATTTCTACCAGACCAACGTAGCCGCTCATGTGAATGACAAGAATCTGTACATGAAAGTGATGTCAGATCCCACTGAAGCTTTCTTGAAGATGGAGAACCATCTTGGAAAAAGCTATGGAAATGGGGACCATCACTCAAAGAGACCTGAAATATTTGATTCATCCTCATCCTAAATGTCCCAGCATTCATATGCTGCCAAAAACTCATGAAGACAAAGACTTAAACCACCCACCACTGAGACCTATTGTGTCCACAAAGAATTCAATCCATGAACCTACCGGGAAATTTGTAGACATGTACCTTCAGCCAATAGTGAGGGGCATGTCCACGTACATACGTGATTCCACAGACTTCCTCAACCAACTGAATAAAGTGACTCTGAACCCAAGCATTCAATATACTTTGGTAACGTTCGATGTGTGTGCTCTATACACATCTATACCACACAATAGAGGCATTGAAGCTTTGGAATCTTTTTTACTGAACTACACCTTGAAAGAGGATCTGAAAGTGTTACTACTTGAATTGATGCAATTTACGTTGTACCACAGTTATTTCACCTGGAACAATGAGTTTCATGCAACTAGTTGGTACTTCCATGGGCAATTGCGCAGCGCCCAGCTACGCAAATCTGATCATGCACCGGCTTGAAACTGATCACATTTTGAACAATGCCCAGTGGTCCAAAAAAATCAAGACTTATTGGAGATATATTGATGAATTTTTTTTAATTTGGGCAGGACCACCAGAAGAGATACCAGAATTCATTTCTAACATCAACAATGTGGATGACCATATCCAATTTGCCTACAACGCAGACACCAAGTGTTTACCTTTTTTGGACATTTTAATCACTCTTGACAATGCCAATCTAAAAACCTGTTTGTTAAAACTACAGATCATAATAACGCTCTTTTATACACCAGCTGTCACCCGCCAGCATTGAAGAAACACTTACCGTTTTCACAACTGCTGAGGGCCAAAAGAATCTGTTCTGAACCAGAGGAATATCGACATACCGAGAAGAATATACTGCAAAAATACAGAGAGAGAAAGTATCCTGAAGTGATTCTGCAGGCCGCCGGCGTCCGCATGATGCTCAAAAATAGAGCGGATCTTTTAAACTCTCACACTGCCATTTGTAAAACTCAAAGACCAGTATTCGTCTCCAGATATTCTTCCAGAAGCTCAGCCATTAAAGATATCATTTTAAAGAACTGGAAGATGATACAATTTGAACCAGATTTCCAAGGCCTGTTCAATTGCGTTCTATTATTTGCTTATCAAAGAGCCAATTACCTAAAAAATATGTTGGAACTCAAACCCAAACCACTGGACACTCTTTTCTCTGGCACCAAACCTTGCCATAATTGCAGTCATTGCAATAACTTAATCAAAGGCAACTTCACCAACCATCCATCATCCGGGAAGCAAATCAAATTAAGAACCAATGCCACGTGATTCTATGAATCTGGTATATTTACTGAAATGCCCTTGCGGCTTACCCTATGTTGGGAAAACCGAAAGAAAACTCAAAGTCAGACTTACTGAGCATAAAAGCACTATAAGAAACCAAAATCTGAAATCTCCTTTAGCAGCTCACTTCATTGAATCTCAACACAACACCAGTCAGCTGAGGTTCCTTGTACTGGAGGTTGTACCTACAAGATCTGGCGTGGACAATCGAAAGAAACTATTACAATGCGAACTGTTCTGAATCAAATTGTTGGACTCGTGCCAACCGAAAGGATTGAATGACCGTATTGAATATAGTTGTCATCTCTAAACATGTGTCTTGATACTTTCTGATTTTGTTCTGCTCATTCTTTTACACTCTTACCCTACCTGACCATTCTTATCTTGTGCCAACTATCTTTTGTACTCTTTTATACTCTTTTGCTCTTCCCGTTGCTTTTCCTTTTTATCTATCCACTAAAAGATTTTTCTGTTTCTTTGATTTTTTATTCACACTTGACTATCCTTCACCCTTTATACTCTTTATAATTATACCTTTTGTTGTAGCTGTGATTCGCATTACTGTGCTTGAATGACCTTCCCTACCTAAGATGTCCGACACTTCACGATGATTCCCTGTTTTCACCTTGTAAAATATTTTGTCTATCTGACAATCATATTCCACTTCTAAATTCATTTTAACTTCACACATTTAGTTTTACCTTCTGAATATGGCCTGCACGTTTATCTAATTTTCACACACAAGGTCATTGCCTTTCCACGTAGTCTGCTTTCTATGCAGACAACGGAACCGCTCTTCACCTCACATGACCTCCCTCTCTTTAACACACTTCCACTCGCGCGTCACGTTTCCTACTACCAGCTCCTGAACGCGTTATTCTGAATGTTTCGGTAAGCATGTAACTTTTCCGTAGTCACTAGGATCTCACCTATTTATTTTTCGTCACGCACGATAACGTACACTATTTCGGGTGTTTTCTTTGTGGGTTTCCTAGGTTTTTCCAGTAAAATCGGCTTTCGCGCACGAGTTTGCACTAAACGGAATACTGTTTGTTGTCTCGTTTTTTTCTTCTACCTTTCTACAACTTTAGGGCACCCGTTTAATGATTCGAATAACGTATTAGTTTAATGATTCAACTAACCGACTGATTGTCTGACACTTATGTTTTCCTTGTAGTTGGCCTTTTTTCAGTTATTACTTACTTTAATAGAGGTTTCAGTCCCCTTCCTAAAACAGTGTTTATTTCCCTTCTAGATATAGTCTAGTCCCCTGATGAAGGGACTTTCGTCCCGAAATGCATAGGGATTTTCTACACTTCTGAATAAGTTTCATGATGGATGAGATATTTCTACAGTCTATATGAAAACAATATACGACTATTTGACTATATGAATACTTGAATAAAATTCTGATAAATCAATTGATCTTTTCGAACTTGAATACTTCATTGAAGATTCGGAGGCTTGTTATACCTCTTGAGGAGCACCATCAGGATTCAGTGTGGGAACCTCCCACACTCCCTCCACAACATTGTATGAGAGCCATTCCTTTAGGCAAAAAAAAAATAATCAAGTTGTCTTCTCAGTGCGTGACTGTAAATGCTCGGACTCTGTGTAGGAATTCTACAAAATCTGTACGATCGATTATTCAAAGTGAAACCTAATAAATTTCGGCTATCAGGATAAATAGGAATCGAGAAGAAAGCGTTCTTCAGGTCAATCACAGAAAAAGTAGTTGCTGTCGGAGGGACTCAGGTAAGCATTGTTATGTCAGAAACCACAGGGTATTGCGGTACTACAATCTTGCTAACTTCTCGCAAATCAATGATGAATCTAAATCCTAGTGTCAGTGTCTTTTTTCAAAATAGGAAGAATAGGACTGTTGCAAACATTATAAGGAACTTCTTCCACAACGCCCACGTTAATCAAATCATGAACAATGCTTTTAAGTGCTTCTTCGCCTTCTTGAGAAATGTTATATTGAGACAATCGTGGCAATGAAATTCCCTCCTCGGCACAAATATGCACTGGCAGAATAACCATTTGCCCTACATCGGTATCTGAAGTAGCCCACAAAGTACTAGGGAGTGAAGCTAATGCAATGTCCTCTTTAACAAGACAAGATCTCTCAATCACGGGGTAGTTGTCATTTAAAATAACACGTACTCCTTCCGGAGAACATTGTATCGTAGCCCTAAAATGTTTGAGCATATCAAGACCCACAATATTGTCGAATGTGTTTGGAGAAAGCAAAAATGGACATTGAGCAGTAAACTTATCGACATGAAATGCAAGTGGTTGCGACAGCGGGCTAAGGGAAGGTTCCATTGAAACATATTGATGTAATAGTTAAGCCAGACAGGCGAGCCCTTGGACCCAAGTATTTAGATAAGGCGCTACGAGTAGCTCCTGTACCAACCAGAAACTGATTAGAACAAGGCAATCCTATGCATAAACTGAATCTTGTAAATCGGACGGCACCTAATCGGACATTTGATATTTATTTCGTCTGTCAAAAGTGTTAAACCCTTCCTGTTTACTCATATTAGAATCAAACCTAGCACGATCATCTGTGCTTCCTCTAGGTGCTGAATATCCTGAACGATTTCTCATTTGTCCCCGACCACGTGGATACTGCTGAGCACGTAGTGCTGGACAATCAGAAGCCCAATGTCCAAATTTCCTGCAGTACGCACACTGATCAACAGACAAATTTGAACGAGTATAAGAAAAAGACGAACCATAAGATCCACGTCCACCTCTGTCATTACCTCTAGAATGCGGATCATAAGCCTGAGCCAACATAACCTTCCTTTTTAATTCTTTAGTCTTTTTATCCTCACTACCTTTTGCTTCCAATTCCTGTTGTTCGTAATACTGAGCCAAAGTTAAAAGAGAAACCGGAGAAGAGGTAGTCCATGAACTCTCACTGGCCTTTAGGCGACTAGCTATTCCTGCAACAAGTTTGCGACATTTATCGACGAACAGATGCCTGCCTGTCATCTGTCAATGACTGGCCACTAAAATGGGTGAATGCCTCTTCAAAGCGTGTGAAGAAGTCAGAAACCAATTCATATGCCTTTTGCTTGCAAGACGCTAATACAGTACAATCTATCTTTTTAGGGGGAATAATAGTCTTTAACTTTACTATTATATCTGCGGGAAGATCCAAAATTAACTGGCACGGTTTCTAATCAGGTTCTCTTTCTTCATCTAATTGTTCCAAATCTTTCCATAATGCCCCAAAAGTTGCTTGATCAACTTTACGAACAGTTCTCCACATATCAGGGGCAATGTCAAACCAAAAAAAAAAAAAAAAACAAGATCAATAACAGGCAAGGTCATACAAAAACTAATAGCACCCTCAACTTACTCTTTAAAAGCTGCTGAATTCTTTCGTGGATCAGGTAATGCTGTTTTAAGGGCAATGACATCTGCTCTATTCCAAGGAGTGTAAACCCAATTATGAACAAAATAGCCCTTTGCATCAGTAGAATCTTTATCATCATCTGTTCCTGCACCTCTAGCAGGAACATACAAAGGTGCGGCTTCCCGCATAGGTCTCACATGGATTATAACATTCTTATCTGTTTCAGAAGTAGAACTTCGTGCCATGTTAACACCTTGGCTGCTAGGGGTTTTCCCCTCCTGTGCTGAAAATCCTTGATTATAGTTTCATGACGAGCTCAGCTCATCATCAGCACAGCTCAACTGTGCCTCATGACGAGCTGAGCTTGTCATGAGCATCGAAAGGGTTAATCCGAGAGGTTTGTGCAGCTGCTTCCGCTGCCTTTTTCTCCTCTCGCAAACGGACTGCATCAGCATGCAGTTTAACCAAACGTCTGATTGTGTCAGCCACCTGTGAGAAGAGAAAAAGACCATCACGCATTTGCTTACAGTCATTTGCTACATCATTGGGCTCAAATTCCTCAGAATGTTTCCTAAACCACTCAATAACCTCGGCAGCAAATACTTGAGTAAAATATATTTGCTCCCTTTCAAGCCAATCTTTTATGCTATCTAAAAGTTCAGAAGCAGGGGCAACACTACGAACGGCTTTACGAGCAGAAGATCGAATGTCAGACGCACGCTCAGCGGACAACATAGAACGAGTTTCTCGTGCTTTCTCCTGCTCTGTAGAAGAGTCCTCATCAGACTCATGAGGAGCAGAAGGAAAGGTATACGGAGGTGGAGAATGATCTAACAAAAGCGAATCATATTGGGTTTATTAAGAATAGGATAGAGGTCTACGAACAGCCTATTGGCCATTTACCTGTAAATGACGCTCCCATACTTTGCTCATTTAGTTCTTCTTGCCTAGCCTTTCGCTTAAACATTCGTTGTTCCACATACTGCATCTTTTGCAAATCAAATGACCCATGCAAAGGCCAACGCAACTCAGGATCCTTACAAGTATATTTATTCCATAACGTGCTGTACATTATAGAAGAAATATCATTTAATATACATGTCCCTATTAGGCGTCCCTTCCGGGGGAGCCGGTTGTGTTTCATCGAGTCTCAAACTGGTACCGCTACAAAAGCAACACATCCTACGAAGTGTGCTAGAAACAGGCATGCCAAAAATAGAGCAGAATATGCGGTATTATATCCAAAATAGCACTTAAGGTACTTCTGTACAACGTGCCGTTTAAATCAATTCAAAACAGAGAAAATTCTCATTACCTGCCTATATAAATTGGAATTCATATATCAATCACTTACAAATCCAAATTGGCCAATACAATTCCACAGCAAGCGTTGCAAAAATGACCTTACCAATCCCAGGCATCAAACCAACAACAGGTGTTGCATCAAACAATGCTTACCAATCACTTGGTGTCTAGATTCCAAATGCCAAATTCTTAAAAATCGACCAAACGGTCACTGCACGGCGAATCAACAGAAGAGATCTCAGTCGAGGTCCGGCACCACCTGGATGGTCAGATCAGAAAGAGGAAAAACGCTGTGGTTTGCCAAGACGCGGGTCTCCTTGGGCAATTATCATCCGTAGCGAGATTCCAATCCTTCGTTTTCGACCACTCCTTCGGGCATCGGAGTCGCCGATGAGCCCCACGTGGGCGCCAATTTGTCGTGGTGGGCCTCAACAAGGCCTACCAGTGCTAGGGGTTCACCCTTCTCTGCACAAAGTCTGCAGAACAATAGGAAAGCAGTTGGCACGGAAACTGAATATAAAACAGAGTACTTTATTAACCTCATGAGGTGGAACTACATTTACACAACACCCTTCGGTAATGTATGAAGTAGCACCCTGAACTAAAGGAGCATGGTCCTTTTATACCCACTTAGGGGCTCAAAAGAAGGCGATACAAGTACAACGAAGGTTTTGAGTACATATAAGGTCAAACGGAAAATTTACAATCAACAAGTCGGAGGAGCTAACAGTTGCTAATTCTAGTAAACGCATCCTGACAGTCACAGACTAATAGCAGCTGCAAAGACAGCTGCAAGCTCAACTGAGCACGTGCAAAGCAGAAGAGGCTAAGTATATATTGTTACTAGGCAGAATACAAGAGCAGACAACAGAAAGGTAGGACAAAGCACATGGTGAGCACGAGGTAGCACATGGCATACAAAATGTCTGCTAAAACCAAGATGGCTTCAGCTAGATGCTAACCCAGATCGCTGCCAAATTACAACAGGGTAATCAATTTAAGAGTTTGTAATCTTCCCCACAACGAACTATATTTAGGAGCCCAGGAATAAAACACATCTTTAACTTTAGATATGATATGGGATTCGTTATAAGTAATGGTATCAGATATATCCTTACAGAACCCAATCCCTAAGTATTTATTACAAGTCGACTCATTTAAATCCGGAGTCACCGATGTAAGAAGAAAATCACAACGAGTTGAGGGGGATCATTACAGTTTTTTCTTTGTTAAGAATGTACCCGGAAACAAACGAGAAATCCTGAATGATGTTAGAACTAGCATGATTCGCTGTTGCAATATCCTCTGTAAAAATAAGGACATCATCAGCGTAAGCAGCTGTTTTAAGTGTGTATGAACCAAATTGAAAGCCTTGGATAATATGGTTCAAATTTAGTAGACAAAGGAGTGTGTCTATAGACAAGAGAAAAAGAAGGGGTGATAAAGGGCACCCTTGTCTAGTACCTGGACGAAGATTAAAAAAGGAAGACATAGCACCATTAATTCTAATATTCGCTTTTGGCTTGCTTAGAGCAACATAATATA
Source organism: Lissotriton vulgaris (assembly GCF_964263255.1). NCBI lineage: Eukaryota > Metazoa > Chordata > Amphibia > Caudata > Salamandridae > Lissotriton > Lissotriton vulgaris. The sequence continues at coordinate 400,080 of NW_028242610.1, forward strand.
TTGATAAAGGAGTCACAGAGGTTATGAGATTCTAGCTCTTTGTAAGAAAGGCCAAGAGACTTTGTCGAAAGCCGTTTTGGTGTCAAGTAAGCTCATCGCAATACAGAAAATTTTGCTTGCTCTAAAATGTCAAAAGGTCAGAATATTGTCTCTAGCAAGTCTTTCCTAACGAAGCCTGTTTGGGAGTCATGGATAAGATTAGGAATATGACCCTTTAAACATTTAGCCAAGATCTTAGCAAAGATTTTAGCTTCCATATTTAATAATGAAATTGGACAAAACTTTAGGACCAGAATGATCTTTGCCCTCCTTCGAAATTACTACAATAGCTTCAGCAGCTGAGCCAGAGACTTTGCCAGAAAAAACATAATTGTCAAAGACCTTCTTAAGATATTGGATTATTGAGGGGGAAAATGTTTTATAAAAAGGCAATAGGGAACCCATCTGGGCCCGGAGCCTTCCACAAGCGAGTAACCTTAATAGCTTGAATGATCTCGTCAGTATCAATCAGTTTCCCCAATTCAATCACATCTGGGTGTGAAATAGTATTAGTAGGAATCGAATAAAGAAACTGCTGGCAAGCCATCTTGGAACATTGATCCGTAGGTGTTTACAGAGTTTAATAAAAATCCCGAAAGACACCAAGAATTTTTTGAGTATGAAATCTTTCACTCACTTTTATCCATAATATGTGAGTAGCTGTAGTGTTTGTGTTCTGATATTTTAGGGTGGTGGGGACTTTTGAGCATGGACATCAATGTAAGCTCTTTTATGGACAATGGAGTTGAGTATTTCAAATGTTTTATATCTTGTAGGAGCGATTTATCGTTCGTGTCTAAATAATTCCTCTTTTTGTTTAACATCATCCCCCAATGACTGAAAAGATTTTTGAAAGACGCTATTTCGTTTAGATATTTTTTTTAATAAAGTGACCCCGTATAGTCCATTTAAGTGCGTCCCACAATATTATTGGGGAATTCACTGAAGGCTCATATCTTTGAAGAAATGATCCATCTCCTCATTATGTTCTTTAACGTCATCCTTATCTTCCAACATTTCTGTATTAAGGTGCCAGTTTAGGGGGCCTCTAATTTCTGAGAAATTAAGGATAGTTAAAGAGACCACTGCGTGATCAGAAATAAATATTGGCTGAATCGTAACATACATAGTATGTTTTAAAAGAGAAGAATGCTCCAAAAGATAATACGAGAGAAGCTAGAATGTGGAGAGAAAAAAAAACAAGAAATCATTGCCTGTAGGATTATTCAATCTCCATGCATAAACAAGGTGAGGAGACAAGCACATATTGAACATGTGTTTATGCTCCCTTAGGGGATCGATACTTAAAATCAAGGTGTCTATCCAAAATTGGATCAAGGGGAAGATTGAAATCTCTGCCTACAATTGTTTGTGAATTCTGTGGAATATCAGTACTTTCTTATGAAACGCCAAAAAAGGGGATCGCAAATACTTGGGGCATACAAGTTAATAATATATAGATTCTTCGAATCATTAGTCAAACGAGTAAGTAACCACCTGCCATTGGTATTATGTTCAGTTGTAACAATTGACAGACCAGAGCTTTTGGAAATCAGATTAACAACTCAATTTTTCTTCCCCGCAGCCTCGGAACAAGCATCAAGAACCCAATCTTTCCTCAGAAGAAGTGCCTCTTTAAAAACTATATTAGTTTCTGGGAGTAGAACCACATCTCCAGATAAACTTTTGCAGTAATCTAAAATGTTGGCTCTCTTAACAGGGTGATTTAACCCCCGAACATTAAGTGAAACTACATTTAAACCAGGTATAGAGCTGTATGAGACAACAAAAATGAATGAATCTGGTAAAGAGAACCAGGGGCAGCCAAGAAAAAGTGAAAACTAAAGGAAATAAAACATGCATCCCAAAATAAAATGAAGCAGATGTCCCAGAAATAGGGTAGAACGAAAGGAATTGAGGAAGGAAGAGAAAGAGCAAAAGTACTCAAAAGAAAAACAGAGTATTAACAAAATACAGCCCCACCAGGGGAAGTCTGTAGGAGACAAATGGCATGGGGGAAGCAAAGTGGAAAAGCAAAAGCAGAGGCTAACAACCTTGTTAAGGACAGCTCAGCAATAAACAGACCGCTGAGCAAGTAAAGTAGTTTCAGGAGAATTAGTATAATACTAAAACTTATTAATAAGCGTAAACAGTGTAAATACAATAAATATAATGTAAACAAACATATAAAAGATAGGTAATATTTCATTAATACATAAATTCAATATATGGAATAAATAGCTAGCTCTAAAATGGTAAAATAAGAAAAACAATACATTCTCATACAGTTAAAACACCTATTAGATCACAATTAAATAAGTAGAGTATCTAACGTAAGATGAAATTCATGAGCAAAGCAACATAGATATAATAAAGTCAGAGAAATACATTAAAAGATTGGATCAAAAAATAAATGAATAGTAAATACATGCATAAAAAAACAAAAATCCTAAAATAGGGGGAGGAGCTTCGCCCGCATCCGAGATGGCCGCGTGAGCACAGGGCTCCCGAGACCCTCGCCGCCTCCTGCATATATCCTGAACGGTATCCTAATTACGAAGACTGGTTATTGGAGATAAAGCTCAGCTGATAGATTAGCTGCTTTCAAAAATTGATTCGGACTTCGGGAACTGCTACTACGACAACCTGAACTTTTGAGGCCCACCCCATGGCGACGCCTGGGGTTCGAGTCGTTGAGACGCCCAGGCAGTAGTTGAACAACAACGGCCCGCGGTGCTCTGCTCATTGCCTTTGAGTTAACTTTCGGTTTCGCTTTTGGGTCTTTGGCCTTATCCTATCTCAAGATCGATCTGGTTGCCTGAGGTCTAGCCGAACTCTGTGAATCCACTGCGTGCCAATGGTCGAGAGTGTCTGTGTGCTGAGCTACAGCTGCTGGCGCCTGCTTTTTAAGACTCCGGTGGGTTGACCGCGAAGGGCCATTTTCACCAGGTCTCACATGCCCCTCGGGGGCACATTGCCCATCATGGCGGGCAGGCTCGACAACGAGAAGCAAAAAACCAAGACGCCTCTTCGGGGGGGAACCATTCAAACAAATGTTATGGATCGATATACCCATCCCAAGGGGTCCCCCGGTGGTACGAATAGGACCCTGGAAGAGGCAAAGGAAGACCCGGCTGCGTCGATCGAGTGGACTCTACAGGATGTCATGGGCGCCATTGCTGGTATTAAAACTTCCATTGGCCAGCAATATGAGGCTCTCGCCCTTTAGCTCGACACCGTAGCCATTGACGTCAATTTGATTAGAGCGGACTTATCAAAGACTGAGAAGGTCAAATCCTTAGATCTGCAGACTTCCAGCCTCACAACCGACGTGCCAGACTTACAGACTGAGGTCGGAAATCTGCAATCCTCCAATGATCTCATGGCTCGTCGACTGGAGGATTTTGAAAATAGGGCCAGATGCAATAATGTACGTATTATTGGGGTCCCTGAAAATCGGAAAATCCAGCTGCAGATCTCCTTGTGGAGGATCTCATCCTAAATTACCTCTCCCCCAAAGGCCTAAGTAAATTCTTTGCTGTGGAGCGTGCACACCGAGTGCCGAGTGAGAAGTCGAAGGCGGGCGCCCCTCAGAGGCAGATTATCGCCAGAATTTTCAACTTTAGAGACAGAGACTCTATTCTGCAGGCATCGCGGGTGGGCAGCCCCGTGAAGTTTGAAAACACAACGGTGAGCTTCTACCCGGACCGTACCCAGTTTGTTCAGAGGCAGAGGATGGGGTTTCAGGGGGTGAAGCGACGGTTGAGAGACATGGGCTTAAAATGTGCGATGCTATTTCCAACCAGGCTCCGTGTCGAATATGAGGACCGGACGAGATTGTCCCGAGAGAGTGAGTGACTGGCTGGATACATTACCAATGCAGAGCAATCGAACGTAACACTCGGGTGGAGCAGAGGGTGGCGTGCCGGAGCAAGAATGACAATGTGGTTCCTGATTTCCGAACATTTAACATACCATACAGCTCGGTTTGATGTCTTTCATACTTATGTGATTTATGGTGGCATACCCGAGGGTGGCGGGGGGAGTCAGACTCTTTCCTCCTCTGGGTTTCTTTTTGTAGACTAGTTTAATGTTAGGGCGACAGGCACACTGCAAGTTGGGGTGGCTTTTGAGTAACGCAGGGGTGCAGGGTGGGGGGTATTGTAACGGGTTCATGTTGGGGGTGTAGGGGGGGAGTTTGGGTAAGTTTAATTTTTCTCAAGGCAACGTATTGGTTTTATTCTTGGATCTGGGTACTGTGTTCTCTATGGGGTGGATTCTGCATTCATTTCCGGGATGGGGTAGAGGGTTGAAACTACTGTGTTGGAATGTCAATGGGTTGGGGAAAGGATAAAGCGGGGAGTAGTGTTACAACTGCTGAGACGCCTCTCCCCTGATGTTGTGTTGTTGCAGGAAACTCACTTGATTGGAAACACTTGTCAGGCCATGAATCGGCGAGGATATCGTCTTGCAGTACACTCAGGGTTCACTACTGGTTCTAGGGGCGTGGGCATCCTAGTCAAGAACTCTCTCCCCTTGTAAATAGACAACATGATCCTTGATGACAGGGGGCGCTAAGCTGCTCTCACAGGGAGGTGGGAGGGGAGGACTGTCTCGCTGATTTCTGTATATGTCCCGCCTGGTCTACAGACCTCGACTTTTGCTGATCAAGGGCGCGTGGTACTGGGGCTTCCGGATGGTATCCTGGTGATGGGCGGAGATTTCAACTCTTGTCTCCGGTAGTGTAGATCGCTACCCCCCAGAAACCTCACTAGGTCACAGACTTGGTTAAGTGGGTTTTTGGAGACACTGAGTTTGGTAGATTGTTGGAGGTTGATGCGTCCGGGACAGGTACAATACACCCTCCACTCTGCAGCCCACGGCAGTCTCTCTAGACTAGACTATGTTTTGATGCCGGCGGTGCAGGCCTCCTCCGTCAGGGAGATTAGGCATCTGGCCCGGGGTATATCAGATCGCTCCCCACTGTGGCTCTAGATCGGCACTAGTATGGGTGTCGAGGAGCGGGTTGCCCCGATCAATCCCTGGTATCTTCGCAACCCCAAAACTCGTGTGGAGTTGATTAAGTCCTTGGATCAGTACTTTGCTGAGAACGAGGGGTCCGTGTCCTCTTCTGTGTCACTGTGGGAGGCATTTAAAACGGTCATCAGAGGACAGGCATTTTTGTTAATCGCTGGTGCCAAGAAAAGTAAAAATGAGGAGGTGGTCTGTTTAGAGACTGAAATAACTGAGCTAGAAAGGGATTTGGAATTAGGTGTGACTCTTAACAAGCTTCATGCCATCAGCCTCAAACAGCTGGATTATAGGACTCTGGTGACGGATGCCGCTGAAGTCATGAGTAGAGCAGCAGGGCAGACTGTATGATGTGGGAGATAAGGCAGGGAAACTGATTGCTTGGCTGGATAAAAAGGAGAAGGAGAGTCGTGTGGTTCCTGTGATTGAGAAACTTGGAGTGTGTGACTGACCCGAAAGGTGTATTCCCCAGTCCCTGATAGACCGGAGGAAGACTCCCACCTGTTGCTGCCTGACATTGCATTGCCTCGCCTGTCGGATTCAGATGGGGACCTAATGGACGCTGCATTCTCACTCGCTATTCGCTCTGTGCGCTCAGGCAAAGCTATGGGCCCTAATGGTCTTCCCATCAAACTCTACAAGTTGCGTCCTGACAAAATGGCACCGTATCTCGGTGATAGGTTTCTAGAGTTGCGAGACATCGGCTCCCTTCCTCGTGATCAGCGTCTTGCTACCATCATGGTGATTCATAAGGAGGGGAAACCGCGGGATCGCGGTGCTTCCTACAGGCCCATTTCACTCTTAAACGTCGAACCAAAGATTCTCGCTAAGTTGCTGGCAAACCGCTTGATAAAAGTAATTAGTGACTTGATTCACCCGGATCAGTCCGGTTTTATCCCACACCGCAATACATCACTTAACCTGAGGCGCTTGCACGGTGTTCTCGCGAGGGCGGCGTCACTGCGTGAGCCGACCATTTTGGCTTCCTTGGACGCTACGATGGCCTTGGATATGATGGAGTGGCCGTACCTCTGGGCCGCTCTTGCGAAATTTGGTTTCGGTCCTGGTTTCATTGGCTGGGTGAAACTTTGTATGAGGAGCCATTGGCGCAGGTGGTAGTGAATGGTCGAGTGTCTAAGCCTTTTGTTCTTGGGAGGGGTACACGGCAGGGGTGTCTGTTGTCCCCACTTTTTGCCCTTGCCCTGGAGCCTCTGGCTGCCTGGCTGCGATGGGAGCCTTCGATGAAGGGTATTCAGTGGACCCCGGAATTCGAGGATCGCATATCGCTCTATGCAGACGACATTTTGTTGTACCTCACGTCCCCTCGTAAGTCGTTGAATGTGTTGTTTGATGTGCTCACCTCGTTTGGAAGGAACTCCGGCCTTGTGATCAATTGGAACAAATCCTGTGTGTATGTGCTTTCGGGTGATACACACCCCCCCCCCCCCTTTGCCGCGCGGATGTCCCATCCAGGTGTCGCAGACGGGATTTAAGTACTTGGGGATTTTTATAACTTTAGATCCCGTGGCTCGTTACGATCGTAATCGGCTTCCTCCTCTTTAGAGGTTAAAATCTGACGTGGCGGGCTGGCTCAGGCTACCGCTTTCACCACTTGGGCGCGCAGCTCTTTTTAAAATTTTGTCCTTACCGCGATTTCTATACGCGCTCAAGAAAACGTTTGATGTTATTCCGGCGAGTTATTTTCGGGAGGTGCAGAGACGATTGATCTGGGATGGACGCTCGCGTATTGCCCTTGCCAAGCTCACACTTCCCTGGTACGATGGAGGTATAGCACTTCCGGATATCAGGCGATATTATTGGGCCTCTCAGTTGGGAGCGATTAACCAGGGAATGTATGGACCAGCCTCTAAGCCTGCATTCGAGATGGATAAGTACTTGTTACCGGGTGGGGACTAGAACAGGGCCCTTTATTCCAAAGCAGGTGGAAGGGAACTCTCGCGACCCACCAAGGTAGCGGTAAGAGTGTGGCATGATGCGAATGCGGCAACGGGATGGAGGGAATCGACTGACCCGTGCGACTCCGCTTTATGCGTCTGAAAGACTGGGTTGCCTGTGGAAGACTAAATGATTTGAAAAGTGGGATATGATTGGTATTAGTAGGGTGAGTGATCTGTGGGTCAAGGGTAAAATCAAGACTTGAGGCACTGAAGGTAGAGTATGAGCTGAGTGATAGGGAATTCTTCAGTTATGCACAGATTACCCACGCATGGAATTCGGTTTTTCCTGGGGGTACTGACATCCCCGAATCCTCCCCACTAGAAGATCGGGTGCTTGACGGCTACGTGTCCGACAGCACTATTTCCTTGATATATAATAAATTGATTAATAATCGAACGGATCTGTTGGTGCGGCTCAGGGAGGTTTGGACCAGCGACAGTTTAGAGTTGGATGACGAGGACTGGCAGTCGGCGCTATCCTCTCCTAAGGAGGTCGCGATTCCGGCCAGTCTCCATCTCGTTCAACTTAAATTCCTACATCGGATATATGTCACTGGTCCGCGCTGGATTCATATGGGTTACTCAGTGGATGGGTTATGTAAGCGTGGTTGTGGACTGGTTGGAACCTTCCTCCATATAATTTGGGAGTGTCCGGAGGTGGTGGTGTTCTGGAATTGTGTACATGCTGTGATGGAAAGAGTCAGGGGGGTGGCATTATTGCCCGAAGCTAGGCGTTGCCTGTTGAATGTCTGGGAACCGAATGACTATGATGTGGCACAGATGCAGTGGGCGACCCTTGGGAATATGATTGCTAAGAGACATCGCGCAGTTGTGGGGCTCCCAGCGGCCGCCCACGGTTTTGGCATGGAAGGAGAACATGGACTGGTGTATGTTCAGAGAGAAGACGGTGTATGTGGCACGGGGTAGACCCAGGAAATGGAATAAAATTTGGAGCCAGTGGAACTCCTACCGTGGAAATGTATGCACGCCTCCATTCGTGGAGACCCCAGAAGTTCTCCTTTCCCCCGATCCGGCATTCCAAGTCTTGTGAAGCTTTTATGATTACTGATTTTGTTTCCTCACTGGCCCCCCCTTGCAGCAATGATGTTTGTATTACACTGTACTGCAGTTGCCCTCCTCCTTGAACACATGTCGGAATGTATTGTCTTATTGCCTTGTGTATAAGTTCTTTTTCTTTAATAAAATAAAATAAAAACAAAACAAAACAAATCCTAAAATAATTGGCAATCCGATGAACATCAATAAATAGTAGGTGCATGTCTAAATATCATCAACACGAGGCACCGAATGAAGAAATAGAGTAAAAGATAGAATAAACGAACCAAACAGAATAAACCAACCAAACAGGAGAACGAGAAATCGAAGAGTAAGATGAAGGAAAATAGGGTACAGGAAATAGAAAATAGAGTACTAACCTTTATCAAGAAATGAATGAAAGAGAAATCAAGTGATAAGTCACAGGATAAGGAGAAACAGACAAACATTTAGTTTATAAAGAAATAGTCTGCAAGAGGTAAAGTGCAAAACACAGGATTACATATTCTCAAAATGAGTGCATATTATATAGCATAAATGACCATGGTACATCAAAACTATGGCATAGGACTGGTGTAGACCCATCATTTCGTTGCTGATCAACGGTATCAGAGAACTATATCCTATATAACTAGATTACCCCTTGAAAAGATCATTGAAAAAGGAAAGACTGAATAAGAAGTAAAGGATAAAAATGGAAGAAACAAATTAATAAAGCATCAAATAATTACGGATATTGAAATCTTAGAAAAATAAAAAAAGATCAAAATGCATATACATTTAAAGATATATCAATAATAATTGATATAACAATATAACTGCTAGGAACTATATAAAGTAGCTCAGCCCACAAAGTACAAATCAATATGAAGGCTATTAACCAAAGCAGTACAAAAGGGCATACAAGTATGGTTGACCAAAACTGTATAGAATAAAACCAAAGATGTAACCTGGATTAAAAACTAAATACAATATACCACATTACCCTGTCCTAAATGAAAGAGTATCAATTGATGAAGAAGAAAGGCACCAGCATTAATACTAGATAATGAGAAAATATTAGGTACAGACCATGTCAATTATATAAAATCAGAGACGAGAATTACCAGGAAGAGAGTCCAAGTCCATTTGCGATTCAGATTGATTATCCAAAAATGTTGTGAGATCTGAAGGCTCATAAAAACTGTGGGCGGCCTTTGAAAGTGATGCGGAATCTTGAGGGACCAACAAAAGATAATGGGATATTTAAATCAGTAAGTCTCTTGCGTAGATTCAGAAAGCCTTTACGGCGGATCACAGGGTCTATAACAAAGTCTTGTGAGATGGATATTCTGTGGCTCTCCCACTATCAACCTAATTTTCCTAATTTGTGCCAGAATTATATCTGTATGTTGATGGCACAAAGGTTTAAAAATCAGAGGACTTGGAGAGGACATAAACCTTGGTTTGAAGGTTGGCACTCTGTGAGCACGCTCTATCACAAAGTCTTTATTAAAAAGAAATATTCATGGTATTTGGGATCCATGCAAGCAAGAAATCAATTATTGAAGGCACAGATTATTCACAATCCTCTGACAAACCAAATAATTCGAAGATGGTTTCTATTAGGATCTTCTTGTTCGGTGAGATCTGTCCTCAGTGCAATAATAGTGCGCTCCATATTTTGGATATGCTTCGCCTGTTTATTTGTAAAGTCTTCCACATTACTTATTCTAGATTTCGTATTGGAAATACGTATTGAGAGCGACTTAAGATCATTGCGAAATTGCAGCCAGCTTTACCGGAGGTAAATCAGTATTAGTTTTTGTGGTTTGTGCGATATATACTGGATTAAGCTTAAGTAGAATTGCTTCCAAAGTAGAAGAATCAAGGTTACTCTTGGTTGGTGATTCCAGAGTAGGAGTGGTTTGTTTAGAGCGCTTTAAATGAGCTTTGAAGTCTCGTTCTTTTGTGTTACCCCCATGCCTTCTTCAATTCAGATAGGGTCACAACAACTGCCACTAGAAAGATAAACAGCCCAGATATGGCAATGTATGACAGGCCGAATAGTACAGTATGAGGCCAACTTTACGTCAGCTGTCGTAGTTTAAGCGATTCAAGACGTGAAGAGAAACCTCCTTTCGTTATATATGGTAGCTATGAACAGAGAGTTGTGTTGAGCCAAAGAGATGCAGAAAAAATCTAAAACTAAAACAAGGCACTTTAAAGATGAGACCGCAACCTCCTATCAGGTTGAGGAAAACTTCACAGCCGGCCACCATTTTGGAAGAGAACGTCTTTTTTTTGTAAAACATTTTTTATTAGGAAAAAACAAACATCAGCAATAGCATGACAATACAGAAGGAGCAGTACGATAGGCATCAGTGGTACAGTAGGTAATATTACAAAATACAATCATGTATGGTGGAAGGTCTAGGGCGACGGAGGATCATCCCATGCAGAGGCCAGAGGGGGGCTGACATTTATCTATGATAGGAGTTCCACAAGCCCCACACACAGGACCATTTTTTGGGACATCCACGCCACAGTCTTTCCTCTAAACATTGCCCAGTCCATGTCTTTTTCCCAATCCTGTGCCGTGGGCGGAACCGATGCCCCCCCATCGCGGTGCAATATTCCTCTTGGCCGGCATTAGCCTCTCTGTTACCCACTGCGTCAAAGATAATTCAAGTCAGTGGGTTCCCAGATGTTTAGGAGACATCTACAGGCCTCCACCCGGAGCTGCACTGACAGAACAGTATTGATAATGTTGTGAATATCACGCCATTAGAGTTGGATCTGTGTACATTCCCAAACTATGTGAAAAAAGGTCCCCAGCTGGCCACAGCCCCGCCTACAGGCGCCCTCTTCTACCCTCACAATTTGTACCAGTTGGGGCCCCGTTACATAAATATGGTGGAGAAGTTTTAATTGGACAAGACTGAGACGAGCTGGTATTGCTACACTCTGGGAGAGGAGACTGCCTCCTGCCATTCCTTGTCCATTTCTATGCCATCTCTGGACCACATTTCCCAGAGAGCCTGGAGAGGTTCCGAGATGTTGACCAGTTTTTATATATCAGGGAAATGGTGCTGTCGGAGAGATGACCACCCAGCACCCTATCTTCCAGTGGGGATGATTCCAGCAGTGTGGACCCGGGCTGTAAATGCGTGCGAAGTGCATGTCGAACCTGTGTGTATTGGAAGCGCTCTGACTTGGCCATGTTATATTGCTGCTGCAGAACTGCAAAAGACAATATCAGATTTGTCCCACAAATCCCTTATGCATGCACTACCTATTAGATCCCATTTGTCGAATCCCTTACACTTCCACAGGTCACCCAATTGCTCAGAATCCCATAACTGGGTTGCAAGCTTCAGTATCTGTCTCCAGCCTAGGCGATTGGTGGCTTCATGCCAGACGTGTACTGCATGTTTGGTGGGGCCCGTAAGTGGGTAGCGCTGGAGTCTAGAATAAAGGACTCTGCTAAAGGTCCCCCCAGAAAAAAGCCACCTATCCATGTTATCCCCCGGGTCACAAGGCTGGGCATAGGTGCAATGGCTGATAGAGGACAGATGAAATGCCCAATACAATTGTATGTCTGGAAGGCTGATGCCTCTGTCATACCACGTTAGGGAAAGTTTGCTGAGAGCGATGCGAGGTTTACCGTTCCACTGTAGGTCCCGTTGGAGGCTCTTGACCTCTCAGAAATAGGACGTGGGTATCAGATCCATGGAATTCTGAAGAGCATACAAGAATCGGGGTAGGGACATCTTAAAAAGGCCAGCCTTGGCTAGCAGGGAGAGGGGGAGCGACTTCCGCCTGGCAATGTCTTTGCGCAGCTGAAGCAGCGGGGCTGGAGATTGTGGGAATAGTGAAGAGAGGAGTCTAGAGAAACGAAGATACCCAGATACGTAAACCCTTCAGTACAAGTTTGTAGAAGGCATCCATGAAGCAGAATCGGGGGCTCACGCGCCACCAAGAACAGGAGGGATTTGCTCCCATTTATGGAATAACCGGAGTACCGGCCAAAGATCGTGAAAATACCCAAGACCACTATCAAAGATCTCCTAGGGGAAGACAAGAACAGAAGGATGTCGTCCGCGTAAAGAGAAATCCGGTCTTCCCAGTCTGAAGACCAACGCATACCCCTGATCATCAGGTCCTGACGTTCCACGCTGCCAGCGGCTCCAACGCTAGGGCAAACAGCAATGGGGACAAGGGGCAGCCCAGACGGGTCACTCTACCCAGCTCGAAGGCAGCCAACTTCTTGTTGTTAACCACCACTTGGGCCATAGGTTAGGAATACAGCAACTGCACCCACTGTATGTATTTGGGGCCAAATCCCAGTTTCTCCAACACAGCACATAGTTATGGCTATTCGATGGTGTCAAAGGCCATGGCCGCGTCCAAGGAAACTATAACCCCCGGTTCCAATATAGTAGCCGCGCTGCCCAGAACTCCATGAACTCTGCGTAGGTTTAGCGCCATGTTACGGTGCAGTATGACACCTGATTGGTCCGGGTGGACCAAGGTCCCAATCGCCGTCAAGAGGATAGTAGCAAGGAGCTTAGTCAAGATCTTGGGCTCAGTGTCCAACAGGGATATCTGTCGGTAGGAACCACATTCGGTCTTGGGCTTCCCATCTTTGTGAATAGTGACTATTGTGGCAGTACGTTGGTCTATTGGCAATATTCCTGCTTGCCTAGAGTCCTCATACATGGCCCTCGAATACGGGCACAATTTGTTTGGTTGGAGCTTGTACAACTCAATAGGTAGCCCGTTAGGACCAGTGGCTTTACCCCGCTTGAGCGATCATATGGTTGCCGCTATTTTGTCGTTGGACATGTCACGGTCCATGAAGTCATGTTCGACCACCTACGGTTTGGGTAGAGCTATGTCGTTAAACAGCTGGCGGGAATCCTCTACAGGGTATGGGGCTGCCGAGGTATAAACAGTCTTGAAGTGGGCCGCGAAACAGTCTGCAATAGCTTGCGGTCTGAAAAGGAAGTACCTGGTCCTCGAAGTTCAGGCACTAGTCTGCTTGCCCACTCTCTTATCCAACCAGGCCAAGAGTTTTCGGGCCTGGTCTACCACCTCATACAACCGTCCCTGAACCGCTCTCTATGGCCTTTGCCTGGTCTGTCACTAGTGTTCTGTAGTCCTGCTAAGTTTGAGAAGGTGGAGCTTATCAGGCGTGATGTCTATTTCCAGATCCAGATCTGCTTCCAGTCTCCCCACCTCGGCCTCCAGCGCCACCAACACTTGGCGCGGTTCCTTCTTTTCCCCCGGAAGGAAAGGGCCTGGCCCCATATCACTGTCTTAAATGACACCCAAAGCACCTGCGGGGATTCCACTGAGCCTTCCTTCTCATTAAAGTAGTTGTCAATGGCCTTAAGGAGCTCTCGGCGGATATGAGGATTGGGAAGATACCACAGATTGATGGGGGCAACTCGCCCCACTTGTTGGTAACCGAGCGTCAACTGGAGCCACACCGGCGAGTGATCTGAGATGCCCCGAGCAAGATGTTTTATATCCCGGACATGGGCAATTTGGGATGCAGGTACTAGAAAGTAATGGATTCTGGATAGACTCCCGTGAGCCCTGGAGTGGAAGGTATATTGGGAAGCGTCCGGGTGAAAGACTCTCCATCCATCTACCAACCCCAGTGATTACAGGCAGTCCAGCAGCCAGCTTTGCGAGCTAGGGAGAGCACGCAGAGGGTGTCGGTCCAGGTCCCCAGAGACCACCGAATTCAAGTCCCCTCCCAGCACCAAGAGGGTCTCTGGTCTGGGATCTTCAACAGCAGAGTTCCCAAGTCCCTGAACGTGGTTGCCTGAAGGCCCGGTGGTACATAAATCGAGAGGAAGGTGACAGGGTGGCCCTCCCACGTGCCCGAGACTCCAACAGATCGTCCTCTAGCATCCGACCAAGTATCTTGTACTACAAGGGGAAAGGATTTTTTCATCAGTATGCAAACCCCCCCGGGAACCCGTGATGAAACCTGCATGAGCCAGTAAACCGCAACTCCCTCTATGCAATGCTTTGCAGGTATTTCCAACTAGATGCGTTTCTTGCAGCAGAACGATGTCAGGGACATGGCGCTTAAGACACTGAAGGACACTATGTTTGATTTTGTCCCCCAGCCCATTGACATTCCAACTCAACACTTTAACCCCACTGTCTCCCACAGATGCCATATCCAAATACACTGAAATTCACTACGTGCAATGCCACTCCCCCCCCAATCATTGTATCAATAGCAGTTGCTGATGCAATGAGAACGTCTTTAACACCACACCTCATGCTATGCCGTTAGTTTAGACTTGATGGCTCAAAGGGGGAAAACACTCCTTAACATACTGTGGCAGATTATCTGTGCGGAAGGGCAGTGACAAATCCCTTGTAACGTCTGGAGAATAATCGACAGAGCAGGCAGAGACACGGACCTCAATAGCATATAGCCACCTCACAGTGCAATTTGTCACATGTCCATATTTATTTATCCAACAAAGCGCCCAAAAAGAGAATAGTAGAGTACATTACCTTCAGAAGCCTCAAAAATGGCAAAGGAGTGTTTTAGTGATAAATGCAGTTATCATACAGCCGGAGGAGAATTCCATCGGTGGCCACCATCTTGGGAAAATGTTTCAACAGCCCCTTTCCTCATTTCATCCTCAAAAAGTGTTGCAAGATAATAAAAACACTTTCCAACGTTTCTTAATTATTCCGCCACTCACCGGAGCTGAGTGGTAATAAAATATCACCCGTATGGCATGAGAAAAGAGCGTCCGTACCGGGAGTGTGATGGAGCTCAAAAGAAGGCAGACATCTTGTTGCGAGTCTAGCCACGCCCACCATTTTAAGATATCATCATATGAAGGTCAGCCAAAATTGATTAATGCAAAACATTCTGTTCCAAATCACAAACAATGTAATCATGCAGAGTTAAATCAACAATTATTAACTGCCTAGATGGGCATTAGTAACCTAGCATGTGTTATCCAATACCGGATTCATTACCGGATCGCCTTCCCCGCCGCGTGGATTCCCACCGTCATTGGTAAGTCCGTAGATTTCCCTAGCGCCATACCTACCCCCCTCTGGCCTCGCGGCCAGTTCTTAATTCTTCCCCCCCTTCCTTTGTCATCCCTTCCCCCAGGCTTCTAATCGTCGGATTCTAACCAACCCCGGACTCCCCCTCAGGCTCCTGATCGTCAGATTCAAACCTACCCTGGACCTGGCGCTAGACCCGCGCTGCCAAAGGTATGTCCGGAATGCCTTCCAGCTTGTCCCTTACGCATCACCCTTCCTCCCTATCTCCCACCCTTCTGCATCTCTCCTTTCCCATGTACACTCCCCACCCTACGCACTGGCTTGCTTCTTTACCCAGTTCCCACGTGGTCCTTCACTTGCGTTCCCCTGAGGCCCGCATGGTTCAACATCACTCCAGGATTCACCGGACTGAATTATGGTTTTTTTCTGCTCTCCGCTTCTCTACACAGGCCCATTCCACTCCGTTAAATATTACCCACTTTCTCACTCTCTTCAACACCCCTGTTCTTAACCACATGTATCACGATCTACTCTCCTTGACGTCCCTGTATGACCCTGCTTGACCTACGCATCATTTGGACACCTACTCGACTGCACATACCAGCACAACTACAGACTAGTTCTGTCTTGCCTAAATATCCTGCTCGGTCTGGATATTTATCTGACCCCTTCACTAACCCCATGTCCATTCTCACCACGTTACTTCCCGCTCCACCCCGCCCCACACGATTTCCTTCCTGATTAGGCTACTCCATCTCTGCCAGCCTATTCTCTACCTGTGCGTTGCCCCTCCCGTGTCCCCTGGCTAACACCCTTTCCTTGCCCCTTCTTGCAGCACTGCCCCTTACCCAAGTCCTGATGATGATCCTGATTTGAAAAGGATCGAAACACCGTCGACCGTCCAGCGCGAACATAGGCGCCCCAGACCATATGGTTCCTAATACAATAACTGTATCACTGAAGTTTATTTCAAACAAACGAGGAACCATTTTTGCTGTTTTTTACTCACTGTACATAACTAGCACCAGAAACCTGCGCCGCTGATTGTCACTTGTGTTGCTTGCACTGAGCACCAAGTACAATTTGGGTTTTCTTGAATGTGTTACATTACCCTTTGCAGTGCTGAAATAACTGCAAACTATTTCTCTTTTTTACTGTGTTTCCCTTATCTGTAATAAATATGATGCTGTGTGCACTCACATGAAATACCAAAAGAGACTACTTATCTCCTTTTGATAATGTTTTATACACATCCTCTCTAATCGTCTCCAAGTTAGACCAGTTGGGATATTATATGTTAATTGCATACTCTCTACCCCAATCCCAACGTGGTTGAAGGGTTCACTCCTGTTGCTTTCACAAGGAGCTCAAAAGAAGGCAGACATCTCGTTGCGAGTCTCGCACCCCCACCATTTTAAAATATGATCATATGAAGGTCAGCCAAAATTTTGATTAATGCAGAACATTCAGTTCCAAATCACAAACAATGTAATCATGCAGTGTTCAAACAACAATTATTAACTGCCTAGATGGGCATTAGTAACCTAGCATGTGTTATCCAGGTGCATTGTGCCAGTAGTGGTAAGTCAGCAGGAACTTTGAGGACTATATAAAATAATGCTCACTCGCTTTTATACCACTGCCATTTTACGAAAATATGTAGCCAAGATTATTTGACGTATTCACAATAAAAGCAAAACTTCTTTTGCTGGGAAAGGAATTTTCAAATATAAGTCTATGTCTTTAGGGATGTTTTGGGCTATCCTCAAAAACGTAAACAGATGCAGAATCCCGGATTAAGTTTAATTCTAAGTACTTCTGATTTGCTGTAATAGTAAATAATACTGTTATATCGGACACCTAGCCAATATTACTACCTTTTCACACCTTCAACGAAGATCAATTTGTTTTAATAAAAACTCCTGAAACAGCAGAATTATTTAGCTGGATTTCCATATACGAGCTTTGAATAAACAAGGTTTGAAGCAGACTACCATCTACCTTGCCCTGTAGTAAAGAAACTCTACACTACCACCTGGAATCCGTGGGAAAGGAACTTCTCTATTACCTAGAGCCTATTGTACAAACCCCCTCCTCCACCTAGATCTGTATAGTAGAGAAACTCTGCTTTAATACCTAGATCCTATTTAAAAAAAACTGCCCTACCACCTAGACTCCCACTGTAAAGATACTCCAATTCTACCAACTAGATCTGATAGTGAAGAAACTCCAGCTCTATTTCTTTGACCCCCACAGTAATGATACTCTCGTTATGTTACCTAAACCCCAAAGTAAAGAAATTCTGCTGTGCTAACTTGACCCCCACAGTTAAGACTCTGGATCTGCTACCTAGACCACATTGTATAAAAACTGCTTCACCGCCTACCCCATAGTAGAGAAACTGTGCTCTACTAAATTATTTTCACATTAATAATCTCTAGTTGTCGAAACTATTACATACGGTTATATGAACATGCCTATCTTGAAAACGTCTTAATACCCAGAGGTCCCTAAAAGGAGAATAGTAAAATGCTAAAAATTATTTGCACTATTACCCACAATTACATAGTACAAAAAAACCACTATCATGTGAAATCTACATTAGTAATATTGATAGAAGTAATAATTAGCAAGGGAGTTAATCATTGTTTCAATCGTGAATCTTTTGCTAGGTTCAATACTAAAAGTGAAGACCCAATAAGGAACAAGGTCCTGTTCTTAAAGCAAACCTGAACGGTTCTGTACCTGGGTGACACAGACGAGACCAAGGAGGAACAACATTAAACAGACACCAATGGTAACAGGGATGCGCATCGTTTTCATCAGTGATGGGAAGGCGTCATGAATGGCTGTTAGAATGGTTTCTGCAGAGAAAAGAGTCTGATTTAGTCTACGTTGGACTGGGTCACAGGAATGTAGTAAAGTTTGTACAGAGACCAGACCAAGGGCGCAGTAAAACACTACTTACCTATGGAGGCAAACTGAGAGTCGAGACCCAAGGTCAGCAGCATGAAGAAGAACAGAATGGACCACAAGGGAGCCACCGGCAGCTGAGAGAGAGCTTCAGGATAAGCAATGAATGCCAGGGCAAAACCTAAACCACCAATATGAAAATAAGCGTCAAAGAGTGCCAGCCACTGAAGCGTTTGAAGAAAAAGGGTACAAAAGAGACATACATGAAATAAAGAGGTCAGCAGCATGGTATGCAATCTGCACGCTGGGACTGCTACAGCAATGCCTACAGCAGACTATGAAATTCAGGAGTATATTTTAGCAAACACCCATGGATTTTCAAAACTGCCTCTCCAGCTAATGCTTGACCGCTGTGAGAATGGCCATATAAAAAGCTACAGGCAAGAAGAGGTAACCGGGAGAAGGTGTCCTAATAGGTAAGTAAGAAGACGTTCCACAAAAAATTTAATAACTCCTCTGGAGCATGTGCATCCACCAGAGCTTTCAAGGTAAGACTGGTAGATCAAACTAGGGCAAATCTACAAGGTGCATTTCCAAAGCCCGCCAGAGTACCCCACAGTTCCACTAACCATCCCCAGAAGGGAGGGCCCAGGAGCCTGTGTCCCATCTAGAGTCAGGCTGGGGATACCATGAAGCACACCTAGAGCAGTGTCTACTGTGCAAGGATGCTAACTCATCCATGGAATTGTCTGCTGTGCACAGATGCAATTGCCGCCATCCGGAGGACTTTGGTAGGTGCAATTTTTGACTTCAACTCCCACACAGGACACCTCGAGCACACATGCCCAGGCTGAGGATCTCTTCTGCCTCTCATCGTCAGACTAGCTGTCAGCAGGGGCAATATTTAGAGTTTGGCAGAGCAAGACCTCCACTATAATTTAGCAGAGGTCCCATTCTGCCAAGCTCGCTGACCCCCACCTCATTTAGAGTCATGGAAACAGTTAGGCTTGAAAGGCATGGGGGTGAGGGGAGGGGGGGTGTGGGGGGGGCAAAGCTGGCTTCACCATCTGAGACCATTGAGCTGCGGCCCATGTGCTATGTGGTCACAGATCACTGTACCTCAGCTATATTTAGGGCGGGATTTCCAAAATACATTTTCCATTTTCTTGACTCCTGAAGAAAATTCTGCTAGTAGATAACAGAAGAAAAATCTTGGGTTTGTTTCTGAAAATCGAAGTAAATGCTCGATAATCCTCCCTGACATGCATGTGCAGGCTGAAGCACTTTGCTGAAAATAACAAACATGGGCCGGGTCTCTAAACTTGGCAGGCGATTATTTGCTGTGAGGAATAAAGTGCGGCCTTTGCCAACCCGATTCATCTGGCCCTGGAGGGGTCCACAAGTGTACCGCAACGTTATGTGGGATAGGCACAGCACAAAGGGTGTCTGCCCGTTCTTCCTATTTCTGGCCATCATACAATACTTTGCTATAATGTGAGTGCACCAACAACTTCTGAAGATCAGAGTGGAAGTCATTTACTACCACACTGAAAGGCTGCAGGATAGAACAAGCTGAATTCACTCAAGGAACGTGTAAATCCTAGTAATCTCAAGTGTTGGAAAAGAACTTAATTCAGTATGATCAACTCAAAAATTTGCGGATGTGGACACAAATGTTTCAGGCCGTTTTAACAGTTTACAAGTGGACTTAACGTCTTTTTTCTTTTGAACTGGCAATAAAAAACACTGTCCAAATTGTTTAAGAGAACAAAAGCACAACCAAATCTGGTCACATTCATTAACTATATAAAGCATGTGTCTAGCGGGATTCATAATCCCCTCCCACTTCTGATGGAAAATACTGTGCAAGGCACCCACAATTATCAAATAACTCCGCTTGGGATTCGCTAGTGTGGGCAGGAAATAGTTTCAATTGAAGGCAAGTAATGCTGGGTAGACAATTGGAAGAAGGCACTATTAAAGGCTTTGCAATGCAATAGGTCTCGCATTCACGCAAGTTTGAGCTATTGGCATTGTAAATGACAATGCCTTTTATTTATGTTTTGGGTTTTAAAACATAAAAGGCATTGTCATTTACAATACTAATAGCTTAAACTCTCGCCATTGTGGTGTATATTTGAGTAGTGTAATTATGTGGCATGGTGAATAGATAGGGGTGAGAACTGTGGAATAGACAAAGAAATATGTAGCCATTGTAAACAAAATAAAATTGTAAATATAAAAACATATTGCCTCTCAAAAAATAGGTTTTAATATAATATATTATTCCTTATGCCAGGCACTGTTAACTTGCAACAAAAACGAATTATTAAGTAATATAAACGACACAAATGTGCGGTTTTGTGTCACATAATTCACCTTTAATCAAAACCCAAGTTATTGAAACACTTTCACACTTTGTTTTCTTAAACAAATACATATGGCTTGCAATGTGAAACAAATAAGTCATCTTGGGAAAGAGACACCAGTCTCTGTAGGAAGAACCACAGCCGGGGATTTTCAGTTCAATTCATTGATTGGTGACACAATGTTAAAGAAAGCGCATATGCTAGTGCTAGCACTGCCGCGATCTTGCTACCCCTTACCGAAATGGAATACTACATTTAGTCGTCAAACTGTCTTTTTATAGCATTCGAAGACTATTTTATGCCAATTTTAGTATTCAATAGTGTTCTTTTTGGGAAGGCTTGTGCATGAAGACTGATATGTGAGTGGTACTTCTTGAATACTAACAGAATACTAAGCACACACTTATTTATTATCACAGTCTTCATTTACAATGCAGAACATTTAGTGAATACAATTTGAATACTACTGGACTTTACCCCGACTATTATCAACATTCTATTCAAGCTGCATGCTGAATGGTAGATCGGTGCCTCATTTATTATACTATTTTTATGCCTTATTTATTATACTATTGTGGTGTTTGTGCAGTGTAGGGTAGTGGTTTAGGGTAGTGCTGGGGGGTCATGCAGAGTAGTGTTTGAGTGTGGGGACAAAACTGGGGGTCAGGGGAGGGTCGTGCTGGGGGTAGTGTTTTAGGGTTTAGGGTAGTACTGGGGTTCGTGCAGGGTAGTGTTTGAGTGTGGGGACCGGACTGGGAGTTGGGGAGGGTCGTGCTGGCAACCCTACTTTATATTCTTTTTGATGAAATGTCTTGCACTATGGCAGTAAATCCAAAATACAAGTGTAAGGTATAGGCAGAGTGGAGGTTCCAGGAGCTACTGGAACATGAATAAAAAATGAAACTGCTGTAACCAGTTTACAATGGTATGCAAATGGTCTTTAAAGACCTGTGAAAAACTCAAGCGTGCGGAGATAAGACTCCAGACACTGCCCAGCCGAGCCCACAGCTGAATGAGACACACAGGGGAGTGGGGGAATATTTTGACCTTTATAAAGAGAACAGAGCAGTTGTGCTATACAAAACTGAATACAAAAATAGTGAATTTATACACGAGTCAAACCAAAGGTATTTGAGGGATTTACAAAAGCACCGGTAACTCATGAACACGTTCATTTTTGTATACACTGTGCGATTAGGTAATTTGCCCAAAATCACAGGATGTTGATCCGAGACTGGAAACCTAAAACCTGGCCGTTTCGCCACATCCCTCCTTATTGTATAAGTATTGTAAGCAGCCGCGCACCATTGAACTTTATAATACACCGTTGCACTCTTCTGAAGTCAGATCTTCTCATTTCCAGACTCAGCAGACATTCTTCTATTATTAATTTTAAATGATAAGTTCAGAGTTGCTACATTTGAATAAATTAGTTTTACCGTCTTCATGTTACTCTGTGTTCAATCAAGTTTGTTAAAATAAACAGGATAATGGCTGTACTGCAACCAATAGGGGACTAAGAGTGCCCTTGAACCCTTTCTCTCCCTTTGTTGACTGTACTGCAACCAACCCTGTAGCCCTGTCTCCGCCTCTCAGGCTGTTTCGGCCAATCAGTCACAGCAGTTGGTGTCAAAAGAAGCAGTACTGGCTAGCCGACAGCTCCCTGGCCAATGTGCTACATGGAGCTGAAAACGAGGGAAATTTGTAGCTGCAAGCATGGAGCTAAAACCGGAGGAATTACTCTATTTGCTTTGCGTCTCGAGTTAAAAACAAAGAAATGTGCAGGTTTTAAATCAAGTACGTCCGGCAGGTGTAGGAGAGATGGAAGAGATGCGATGGGCGAGGTGAGTGCCCCAGGTCAAACAGGATTACTTTAGAGGCCATTCCAGAGTCATTGGATGGTCATTCAACTACTGTAGAAGTAATTTTCATGTCATCAGACATCATCAAGCTCCTTAAAGTCATCACCAACCTTTAGAAACTAGGCCTGATGATTTGTGGATGACTTGAAAAGGACTACCTGATTACTTCAAAAGATGTGATTGTTCCTGAAGACTTGAGGATGATCTGAAAAGGACTTTGATTACTTCACAAAACAAGATTGTTACTGATGATTTGAGGATGAGTACCTGATTGCCTAAGTTTCCTAATGTAGGAATATTGGAATATCAGTTATTAGAATGCAATAGACTACATAGGGTGGGGGGGGGGGCATTCTTAGCATCAGTGTACCAAAAAAAGTGCAACTTTAGGTCTTACGTGTAAAAATATGTTGTCATGTAAAGCGCTCTGATGCCTTTATGGCACGTTTGCGCTTAAAACAATATACATAATAAAATGTATGCAGTGTATTTCCTGGTTTTACAATAGTTAGTTCCAATAAGAAAAATAAAGTCTTCTACAGATGGTGTGCACATCTGCATGCAGGTCGTTTGCAGTATACGAGCATTGGTTGTCATTGCCAATGCTTGATGGCCACAAAGGTAATGAAGCGATACCAAAGGGTATGATGGACGGAGCGTTTGAGCAACTCACTCACCCCCAGTCAACTGATCTGGGTTTAATCCATCACCATTCTTTAGCTCACTCCACCACCCCAGTTCAGACATGGCCATATGCAAATCAGTCTGACCTTGTGCCTCATAGGAGCAGTCCAGCCCGAACTGCTAAGCCAGGTCTTCCCTGGACCGGTAACAAGCATCCTGGGACCGGTTTCGGATTCATAATCCTCATCAGCCAGGTATCACAAAGTTAATGAATGCACTGTGAATTTGTCCTGGTCCTTCTTCTGTTTCTTCCATCGGCATGGATTGCTGTTGTATAGAACGGAAGCGGAAGTTCCGCCACAGTGTGCCCGATGGCGAAGGGAATGCAAAAGAGTTGCTTCTGAGAACCAGGGAACAGCGTGGACTTGGTGCAAAGTTTGTTAAAAACGGAGAACTTCAATCTATTTTTTTGAGGGGTGTGGACGGGGAAGAGGAGAAAAGTGAAGCGATTTTAGTTTCCTGCCTCTCGTCTCCATTTCGGGTTCTCTGTGCTGCACTTTATTTGAAAAGCGGCAGCCCGCCTTTTAAATGCAACCAAAGAAAGTACTAGTGCATTTGGCGCGAAAGCTGTATTTTTAGGAAAAGGTGGTTACCTGTATGTATTGTGGGATGGATGGTGAACGCACCTTGTGCTACTTGTTTGGTATTGTATGGAAAATCGCAAAAAACCCTGTAGGGTTTGGAGGAGGGAGGCAGGGGCGTAACACAGGCCCCCGCATTGGGGGGGCCCGTGCTCCAGGGGCCCCTGTCTCCCAGCGAGAGCAAGCACTGTTGAGCAGAGCTGCCAGTGGCTTGCTGTGTGCATGTGTTGGGGAGGGGTGGCCGCCGATGGCAATTCATTTAAGGGAGGTAGGCGAGGTATGCAGAACCAGCTCATGGTTTTGGGGTGATTGCTCTGCCGAGCGCACTGTGGGTTGTTGACGGACCTTGGAGCTGGGGGTGGGGGCATGCACAAGAGCGGGTGGTTACGGGCAAGCTACATGGCTTGTAGAGGGCACTAGGGGTGGGTAGGGAGATGCAGACTCCAGGCACTAGGACTTGCCCCTGAGGGGCACTCTGGGTACATTCGAGGTCAGGGGCGTGCTCGACGAATAACAGGCGGTTTGAGGGTTCCTAAAGGGCTCTCTGGGGAGGGCTAACAATGAGCACTAGAGTGCTGGTACAGCAAGCAAGTGTGTTTACGAGGTAGGGCTAGGTGCCCGGGGACTGGGCGAGACGGATTGTAAATATTGGGGCATTGACAGCAGGCACTGGGGGCTGTTCACCACAATGGCGGCTCACAGGAGCGGTGGAGAGAGGCTGTGGAGAGGCCTTTAGGGGCAGAGAATCACAGGCCGCAGTTTGGGTGGCATGGGGCCCACACTCACTGATGAGTCGGGGACAGTCTAGCAAAGGGGATGCAAGGGCCGATAAGAACTGCCCCTTTGCATGCACTGCACCAAGACAATAGGTTTTATTTGATTTCCGTCTTTATCCTGGGTCATTTTCCCCAGTGTCGCAGTTGGTAAATTCAGTTTTTGCTAATAAAGTTCCTGCATTTCCAATAGGAAATCAAAATTATATGTATCAAAATGTAAATGTAGGAGAAAGCCAGTCCTGGTTATCTTGTGGGATTATTTCTTTATTGTAAGAATACACCCAAAAAAAGAAGCACAAAATAAATGTTGCTCTCAATTCAGTACCACTAACTAGGGCCAGATGCATCCTGTACATTCTTGAAAATTGCTTAAAGGCGAATCAGTTACAGACATACAAACTCATGCTTAAAAGACCCAAACTTTCTAAATGAATATATGGAATATTATAAAACACTGGTTAGTAAAAGGAAAATGTAAATTGGCTTTTTTCACACAGTCCTTTAAAAGTAGTAAAGGTAGTAGGGCTGGTGCAACCAACGTTTCTTTTCATTAAGAGTAATTTATAAGTGCATATAATTTTACAGCCATTTCCATGCATTTGCGTCCGTTTAAAGGAAGGGAGCCAATCCAAATGCCTCAAGGATTCATGAAAGTGCTTAGACACCTGCAACATGGTTCGAAGCACTAGAGAGATAACGCTAATAAAGCTAAAAATAGGGCAATACCGGAATTATTTTGGGAGCATGATATGCCAAGACGTGCACTGTGACACCAACATTTCAGACACTCACCGTAGAGCTGGCACTGAAGTGCATTAATGCATACTGTGCCGCCGTTCCCTGCTGTAGCATAACAACCCTTGTAAAAGGCAGTAGCCCCAGCGGTCAGGCTAGGCTCTCCTTGGTGTGGTGGCCCCACCCACGGGCCACCCCTTGAAGGAAAGACACGTGGAGGGGGAAGAGTTAGTAAGAGACTCGTATAAGCTACTTATTTTTAGTACTATGTGCCGGGGTGCCTGCTTCTATCTGCTGACCGTGCGCTGGTCCGTGTTCCACACGTCTGGAGAGCGAGGGCTGGTGGTCGCTCCTTCGGTTATTTGGCCGCTAAACTCTGGAACTCGCTCCCCCTCACCATGAGAGCTATGCCGAGCCATCTGGCATTTTGAAAAGCCTTAAAGACCTGTTTTTTCCCCCGCAGGTTAACTGTTGCTGCTTCACTGTTCGGTCCTGGTCTCATGGGGTTTCTGGTTGCGCTGGGACGCCTTTTCGCTGAGGCAGCTACGTGCATTATAAATCCTAAATAAATAAATACGCACATTAGCTGCATTCATGTAACTTACTGTTAGAGACCCGCGGTCGGCATGTCCATTATAAGCTCTCCCCGGACTCAGTGCTTCCTTTTGCATTGGGACCCCAGTGTGTGAGTTGCTGGGGCAAGGGTGAATTGTGGTACCCCATATGTGAGCTCAGTGTAAAAATCCACATCTGTTTTAAAACGAAAGCGGTCTTGAAATGCAGAGCATCTCTTTAGTCAACAGCATGTCTTTGAAAAGCAGGTACGGCTGGAAGACAGTCACGGTCAAGCTTCGTCCTGACACAATTAGAATCATAATTTTGAATCACCCAGTCCTACCAGAGTTTTAAGAAGCTCACATCTAAAACGTGTGTGCAACAGAAGACCGACAAAACCTGGCACCCGCCATTGTTTAATTTAAAGTTCGGCACAGGAATAAACAAGCGGCGGCCCTTGTCCCAGCTGGGCAGGTCTTTGTGCCTGCAGTAGGAGAAACTCATTAGAGAAGTAGTACACGCCCCGTGTAACAACCAAATAAAAGGGCCAGTAGCCATGAGAGGTTACAAGTGACAACATAGCTGTATTAAGGAGGGACTATGTTGCATCCAATAAAGAGATGAGAAGGTATTATAAATAAAAATAAAGTTTATTTTCATACAAGTGCAGCACTCTGATCCAAACGGAGTGTTTCTTCTATCAGCTTCAGCTTATACTGGACAGTACACGCCCAACATTCTAAACTGCTAAGCACATCCAATTGAAAGATGCAATGACAACATAACATAGTTAAAGGCACATGAATGAAAATATAATAAAATGATAAATGAACATAAATAATAAATGAACATAAGATATAACACACCTCCTTACCTTACAATATCTAAAACAAATTCAAGTTGCATAATCCTCCAAATACTTAGGTGTAAACTTCAACCTAGAGCTAGTTCTAATAGAGAAACTACACAAATCTGGAATCATTCTCCAAATGTGTATCAGAAATTGACACAGAATCATTCTCAATACGTGCATCAGAAACTGATGCAGAATTATGTGAGACATTTTGACCAACGCCATGTGAAACATCTCCAAGAACAGACAAATCACTTGTCCTTGAAGAGGAACACACTGTGTGGCTAGATGGACAATAAAAGGAATCATCTGAATGGGTCTTACAGTCAGTTTCTATAGACTTTCTCACCCTGGCAACATTTCTGTTACCCCGCCATTTTCCACCTACAACCATAACCGAATGTTTACCTACTTTAACAATAGTTGCTTCCGAATAGAATCTAGACCCTTTAACCTTAAAAGATCTTTTAATTCTAGTTTTGTCACCCACCTTAAATTCTTCATTTTTTACATGTTTGTTCTCATCATATCTAGATTTTGACTTAATTTGAGAACTCTTCACTTTGACAAAATCCAAATTAGATACATTTCTACCAAAACGAGTTTCACTCAGATCCCATTCTGGAGAAAGTTCATTAAATGACTCTCTACCGCTCAACATAGCAAAAGGGGTGACTCCAGTTGTGGAGTGTTGTACGACCAAATTTTGTCACTTACTACTTCTTGTACTGACAGACCAGAAGAAATGGCTAACTGGACAGAATCTTTTACTACACGTTTCACTCGTTCTACTAAACCATTTCCATGTGGGCTGTAAAGTGCTGTGGTTAAATGTTTTATTCCAAGAGTACTCAAAAAAATCTCACAACGTGTGAAACAAATTGCACACCATTATCTGAAACCAGATAAGCAGGAACCCCTTCAGATCTGAACAGTTTTTTCAAAAATGTAATCACATGTTCAGTATTGGGATCCTTCATAAATTTGAAAGATACCCATTTTGAGTGGTAATCAACAATTGTCAAAATAAATCTGAAACCTTGGTTCAACCCACCCAGAGTGGAAGGCCACTCTGTACCCGTATTGCCCAGCTGCGCGAGTCGCGTCACCCGCTTTGAATACGTCCCCGGCCCGCTTCACGTATGAGTGGCCCATGACCCAAACCACTCTCCTCAGACGGTGATCCATGACCGCTGGTCTCCTGGTACTGGGTCGACTGCAAATTCCGCCCCGCATGAAATGCTCGCGAAACTGTAAATCAAACAGAAGACAAGAAGCGTGAGTGCATGTCACTGGACTTCACAAAATGTGAAATCGCACATACCTTTTGAAGCAATTAGAGGACCATCGTCCCAACTGTTTCACTTCCTCTGCACTCTGACCCCTGGCTGTAGCCTCAGTAGCAGCCCCTATCCTAAAGGAGTGGGTCCCAAAATCGCACGGGTCCATGCCCGCCGCAGCGATTGTCAGTGCAAGCACCCTCTGGAACTGAAACCTCGTCAGTGGGGTGCCATCGATGTGCCTCAGCAAACTCCCCCCCCCCCCCCATGTATCCGCCCTCAGTGCCAAGTATTCCTCTATACACATTTTCGGGCACGTGGGGGACCCTCGCACGCGCTGGACAACCACACTGCTTCCCATAGCTCCCTGGTCAGTCTTGAACCTAGCTATCGTGACTACCATCGAATCACCCCTAATTAGGATGTGATCCCTGCACAAGCCTCCCTCCACATCATTCTTATTCCTTGCGACCAGTTCGCTCACCCGCATAGCCCCATGGAACGCTAATGCGAAAGCTGCCCGGAACAGAACTGCTTCGAATTGGGAGGAGCATGTCGTGACTAGTTTCGCCATGAGTAGGGACAATTTTTCTAAGCCAATCGGGCGCCTCATGTCTTGCTTGCGACCCTCGAGGCGCCGCCAGCCGCGAAGGGCCTTTTTCGCCAAAAAGGAACCTGTTGGGTCTTTGATGCCATGCACCTGCGCCATGAATGAGATGGCCGCCCTGTGTCTATTGGCCGATGCCGCTGATCGGCCTTCCCTGTGCATTGCTACCAGGAACCCTAGGAAGGAATCCTCCTGACCCCAGTTCCGATTCCCTGTCGGACCTAAAAATGCACAATAGGAACGAAACGCTCCTTTGTATGCCTTCCTCGTCCTGGGGGCTAAGCTTGCTGCCACGAGGTCTTGTAATCCGGGGCACCGATTAGCCAGAGTGCTTCGGGGAATGGTGCCGCCGCTAGGTCCGCTGTAGGTAGATAACCCCTGAACGCCTGCATATGTGAACGAGAGAGTGCATCAGCCGCATGATTCAGTACACCTGGCACATGTTTCGCCCTGAACTGTACATTCAGTCTCATGCAAAGCAGCACAACTTCCTTCAACAATCTCAAGATCCATTTGCAGCGTGCTGCCTGATTGTTAATGCATTCGACAACAGTCATATTATCCGACCAAAATACCACAGAGTGGTCTCTGAACTCGTCCGGCCATGCCATCAGAGCAACAAAAATAGGGAATAGCTCAAGGAACCCTATGTTACCTGTGAGACCGCTGGTGTGCCACCATGTCGGCCATGTTTGCGCCGACCATAGATTACCAAAGATGGCGCCAAATCCCACGCTCCCCGCTGAGTCAGTCCACAAGCCCAGCTCGTCCGAAGACGCCGGCGGCTTGTTCCACACTACTCGACCGTTGAAGTCCGCCAGAAATGCCAACCAAATGCGCATATCCTGGCGAACCTCTGCCGACAGTCTCGTGCGGTGGTGTCCTTCCTTGAGACCAACCATAGCTTGTGCAATAGAGCGTGAAAAGGGGCGGGCCATTGGTATCACTCAAGGCAAAGTTAAGCTGACCCACTGTTTGCTGTAACTGGTGCAGGGTCACTTTCTCCTTACGAAGGCAAAGTTCCAGGGAAGCCCTAAATTAAGCTACCTTTCCGACTGGCAAACGTAAACATCCCTCCACAGAATCGAGCTCAATTCCCAGAAACTCGAGTGAAGTAGATGGTCCAACCGTCTTACCTTGCCAATGGCACTCCAAACTCCCTCATGAGGATGCAAAAGTCCTCTAGCGCCTGCGCACATTTCGAGTCGCCGGCTGCTCCCAAGAACAGAAAGTCATCTAGATAATGCATAACATGCCTATGCCCTGTAGCCTCGGTAAATGCCCACTCTAAAAAACAGCTGAAATTCTCGAAATAGGCACAAGAAATGGAGCAACCCATCGGCATGCATTTATCCATGTAGTAACTCCCTTGGAATGCAAATCCTAGCAAACGCTGATCCTGTGGGTGTACCGGGAGCAACCGGAACGCTGATTCGATATCTGATTTCGCCATCAGCGCCCCGGGGCCCAGGTGATTTAACATGGTGACGGCATCATCGAATGATGCGTACCGCACCGAACAAACTTCTGGGTCAATAGCATTGTTTACCGAGAAACCCCTTGGAGCAGACAAATTATGGATCAGCCTAAACTCCCCCGGGTCCTTCTGGGGGACAACCCCCAATAGGGAACAGATGAAACCTGCCACTGGCGGGCGCTGAAAAGGCCCAGCCACTCGGCCTAGGCTCACTTCCTTAGCAAGTTCTCTCCACCACACTAGCATTCTGTTGCGCTGATAGCTGGTTTTTACAAAAAGGTTCCCCATGAAAATTCCCCGCCGGAATGTGGAAGCCATATAAGAATCCCTTCCTCAACACCCCGGCAGAGACATAATCAGGGTATTTGTTCAACCAAGGAGTCATAGCCATGAGATCAACGGGATTAGGCAGTTGTACACAACGATCCACCTCAGTCCTGCTTGGACCCTCCTTTACCTCCCGACCCGCTATTTTTCGATCTGCATGAACTCTCCGGGTGTGAGGAATTCCCACAACCCGCACACACATGCTTGAACCTACATGTACCTTGCGGTCTGTTACAGTTGCCTCTATTGAAGCCCCAACAGACCCCCCCGCTTTCCACCATTCCCGCCGGTTTTCGGCTGGTGATCACCCCCGGTGCCTGCTCGAAAGGGCACCGCGGGTTTTTGGCGGGAAACCCCCGACCCATTCCCACATGGCGAGGATGTCCCTGCCGTCCCAGGCAGGAGCTGCTTATGCCAAGAAATTGAATCGAGGCAATCCCATGTCAGAGAGGAATCATACTCTTTCGCTTTACGAAATTTCATTTCATGACCTTTCCATTCGTCCCCCTCATACATTTCATAAAAATCCATTATACGTGCCTGATAACAAGACAGTTCGGTCAGTACCTCGGGCTTACGTTCACCAATAATCGCAGTAAACATTGCAAAGGCCTTCGCCCAATTCGTTATCGTCTCTTCCACCCTGAACTCCGCCATCTTGGCGCGCCAGACGCTCGGGTGCCACAAATCTTTGTGTTTTAGCATATTCCATTTCGCGATGGTCAGTCAACAACGAAAACATATTGACATACTTGTCTGCCCATATCAATTCTTTCGTGGCCATCGGGATATGTTGAACCACCCTCTCCCGCCTTGAGGGCAATGAGCCCTCCCCCGCCACTGGCAAAGCGAGCTTACCCGGTTCGGTCGTTGTTCCCGCCGTTTTCTCGCGACCAGCTGCCGGTCCTTCCGGTGTCACCTGTGGGGAAACAAGAGGGAGATACGCCTTCGCGGCATCTCGCGACTGCCGCAACTGCTGAATTAGTAATTTGGCCTCTTCGGCCGTGTCGCCGGGTGCCGTAGCACCCCCTGCATTCTTATTGAGCCATGCGGCCAATTACCTTGTTCGGGTTACCAGGCTTGTTCAATGCGGCCAGTTGCTTCTTGACGCCCGCCAAATCACGACCAAGCGCTGGGACTTGTCCGAAGTTTCCTTCCATTCTCGTCATTCTGTTCACCAACATGCGAAGCATCTTGTCTGTCTCTGAACCCTTTCCTGCCTTCTTGCCGGACATGGTTTCGATTATTCACTCCGAGTCGATCAATACAGTCCTGGATCCTTCGCTGTAAAGTCACTGAAAGAGAAACACCAGAATTACAAGTTCTCAAAATTGCTCCTTGTTCCGTCGAGGGCTCTCCAGCAACGAGTGGGTGCAGCCTTCCAAGCACAGGAACAAGAGGACGCTTCTTCGGATTCCCGCTCAATTTATTCTTCTTCGGGAGGGCGTGTACCCTCCTCCGGTACGCCTACTGGGCTTGGCCATCAGTGTAGGTGTCTAGGACAACCCCTCCTGGGCGGGAAAAGGCGCGCCCCGGCTACGCCGCTTCGGGCATACCAGCCGAGACCCGCCCCCCGCCCAAAATGGTTTCCCGGGAGGATCGGGGCACCCAACCATACGTTCGGGGGGACCGAGTGGTCGCCCCTTTCCATTTTGAGTGGTAATCAACAATTGTCAAAATAAATCTGAAACCTTGGTTCAACCCACCCACAAGACCTAAAAAGTCCATTCCT
This sequence comes from Lissotriton vulgaris, assembly GCF_964263255.1. Classification (NCBI taxonomy): domain Eukaryota; kingdom Metazoa; phylum Chordata; class Amphibia; order Caudata; family Salamandridae; genus Lissotriton; species Lissotriton vulgaris. The sequence goes on from NW_028242610.1 coordinate 431,950, forward strand.
AGCTTCTCCCAGGGATTCCTGGGAAAGTTGACAGGTGATAAAGGAGAATTATATATGTGTGAAGAGACTTTTCAGCATGGGAGCAAACACAGTTGTTTAACAAAGTCTCCAGACAAATATCCATTCCAGGCCACCAGTAGTGTAGCCTCAATCTTTTTTGTGCTTGTGATTCCCCCATGACCTTTGTGAGCTAGCGCAATCATTTTCTCTGATTGAAGTTGGAGGAATGAGTAGGAAACCTCAAAATAAAATTTTCCTCAAGACTCAACTCCTCCTTAATTTTAGAAAAAGGAAGTACATTTTTGTCAAGTTGATTTTCTCTTGGCCATCCCAAAGATATAAATCCTCTAAGAATTTCTTGAGAAGAATCTTCTGCCGAGGCTTTTACCCAATCAGATTGAGATAGAACATTCTCCATTAATCTCAAGCCTTCAAGCAGACTGATTACAACTTCTTTATCATCCAACACAGTCTCAAGCTCAGAATCCTGTAATGGACACCTGGATAAGAAATCTGCTTTGAAATTTCCCACCCGGTATGTGTCATGACAAAATTAAAATCATAAAGTTTAGAAAACAACCGAACCAGCCTAGGACTAGCATTTTGATGTAAAGGAAGTTAGGAGGCCAATAAAAGGTTGTAAGGCATTTATTATGCACTACAGAGAAAAGCTGGTGATCCCATCAAAAAGCAGAGAGCTAACTGACTGGGCAGAACACAGTGGAAAATGACATCAGGAAAATGGAATGTCAAACTTAAAGAGATAGAGCAAAACATAAGTGGAGAGAATACAACATATCCTCTTCCCTTCGTATGGAAGAAGCAGAAGAAAAAAAAAACAAAATACAAGCACATGCTCATCGTTACAGAGAGAAAACTTATTTGCAAACAAAATCATGCAAGTAACCTGGAGGTCTTCTAACCCTCTGAACTCTACCAACATTGTTCTCCTTAGAAGGAACATCGCGGCTACACTCTGCCTTTTTGTACAGAGCCACACGCCTCAAGTTCCAACTTTCGCCGTTGAATAGAGTTATGAACCTTCGATGAACAGACCTAACCTTGAATGGTCCCCTGAACTTGGTCAACCCGACCCCAACTCGACCAGGCTTGACTTTCACCCAATCATTCACCGCAATCTTACAGCTACCATCCGGTTCACACACAGCGCTGGGATTTTCAGGACCAACATTTATCAACTCTTTCATCCAGGCGGCAACCAACTTGGTGCCAGCTGAACGCCCCCTCATGGTGTTAAAAGGAATCGTTCCAGTCACACCATTCTCAGTGGTTCTGTAGGCCCAGACCAGGTCGTTTACCAATTCTCTCACATCTGTTCTGGACGAAATTGCCATCTGAATTGCACCTTTAACCATCCTGTTCGCCCTCTCGACTATACCATTCCCCTGGGGATTGTAAAGAGAGGTCCTTGAATGTGCAATTCCACATTTTTTTAAGAAATTGGCCATCTCCAAGGAAGTCAACTGGGTCCCATTGTCGGTGATAATCCTGGTAGGAAAACCTTCTTCTCTAAAAATGTCACTCAACACAGTGATAGTGTTGTTGGTAGTGATTTCCTTCATGAACTTAACCACCAACCACTTTGAGAAAACGTCAACAATCACCAACCCAAACCTCATATCTTGGCTCAACTGGTGGAACGGGCCAATGAAATCAAGACATATAGTATGCCATGGACACCCCGGGTCACTTATTGATCCGCAACTGGAATGACTGCCAACTTTGAGCCTCTTTTCACTCTCCAAGCAGTCCGTACATTTTTCCACCCACTGAGAGATTTCCAAGTCCATGCCGGGCCACCAAAAATTCTCCCTAACTCTCCTCTTGGTGAGAGACTGTCCCAGATGGCCTTCATGGGCTAGTTTGAATATAGCAAACCTGACGCCTTGTGGAGGAATAAACTTATCTTCCATTAAAATCAAGGAGCCATCTTTGTCCAAGACAGAAAGCTGATCAAGGACTTTCAAATATGGGCGAACTGCTGGGGATAGGCAACTCTCTCTCCTCGGACCTTTTACGATCAAGTCCTTCACCTCTCTCAACACCACATCCTTTGCCATGGAGGTATTCCACAAATCCTTGCCAATTGCCCCGCCACAGATATCTATTACTTCATCCACAGCAGCTACAGACCCTTCAGAATTGAATGATTCAACTCCCAGCTTGTCTACTAACTCCCAAGGTAGTGGAAGCCTAGAGAGACCATCGGCTTGGCAGTTCCTCCAACCTGGGATGTACTCAACTGTATACAGATATTCCTGAATCCTAGCAGCGAGTCTAGCTAACCTCGCAGAACCCTTTCCGGCCCCACCAGGTGACAGAATTTTAACCAAGGGTTTGTGGTCTGTCAAGAGCGTAAACTTAAACCCCCACAAATACATCCTGTAATACTCGCAACCCCACGCCGCAGCTAAAGCTTCACGCTCAATAATAGAGTAATTCCTCTCAGCTGTTGTGAGCGTCCTTGAAGCGAAAGCCACAGTCTTGAGTCCAGACTCATGTACTTGAGCCAAAACCGCACCAACACCCACAGCACTGGCATCCACAGTCAAGACAGACCTACGGTTGGTATCAAATGGTGTAAGGATGCCTGCATCACAAATCTCATCTTTGATTTTTCTGAAACATTCTTCTTGCTCCACATCCCACACAAACTTGCATCCTTTCCTCAACAACACCTTAATATTTTCAGTCTTCTCTGCAAAGTCCCTTACGAATTTGGCATAATATTCAATGAGGCCGAGAAACGACCTCAACTGATCTTTGTCGCTCGGAGCTGGTGCATTCCTGATGGAGTCTAATAAGTCACGTTTGGGTTTCACACCATCGATAGATAGGGTATAACCAAGGTATTCAACTTCCTCCACTGCAAATTTACATTTCTCTTTCTTAAGAGTTAATCCAGCTTGTTCCATTCTTTCTAGAACAGTTTTTAAGATCAGATTGTGTTCCTCTACAGTCTCACCAAATATTAGAACGTCGTCTTGGAAATACACCACGTTGTTCACTCCCTTCAGTACAGCCCCCATCATTCTCTGAAACACTCCGGCTGCAGAGGCAAGTCCGAAGGGCATACGTGTGAATTGGTAAATCCCCTCGGTCGTTATAAAAGCTGTCAAGGCTTTTGAGTCTTGGTGTAACTTTATCTGATAAGCGCTGCGGAGGTCCAGCTTGGAGAAGTACTTCCCCCCTTTTAATGACAAGACCAACTCGTTGATGTTTGGTAACGGGAAGTTATCTACTACAATGTTCTGGTTCAGGGTGCGAAGGTCCACACAGAAACGAAATTTTCCATCAGATTTGGTTGTAATAACTACGGGAGAAATCCAGGGTGATGTTTCGATTTGTTCTATCACTCCCTGATCCAACATTTCCTTCAACATCTTTTTCACTTCCTCCCGTGCAATGAATGGAACCTTCCTCACCTTGTGTTGCATAGGCATGGCATCATCACGCAATACAATCTTATGCACATAACCTCTCAACTCTCCAATGTGCTCATCAAACAAACACTGCATCCCTTCAACAATTGAATCCGTAGTTATGCTATCCACAACCATCACCTGTTGTGCTGCCCTAGGATTAATGATTATACCAAGGTCATACTGTTGCCCCCATCCCAAGATTGCTGGGCCTGATCTAGATATATACACCTTCCCTTTGACGGAACGATCCTTAAATGATATCACACATACCATGAACCCAATTACATCTATGCTCTCACCTTGGTAACCACAGGGACTAATATCACTAGGTAATAGTTGCACATCTTTCCAATTTTCTAAATACATATCCTTGGGAATAATCGTCCACAATGACCCTGGATCGACCATTAGCTGGGTCTCTATCTTATCAATAAGAAATTGAGCTTTGGGCCTGAACCTTCTACCGGGCTCACCTTCACTGACCCCTTCCTCACCCAAGCACAATATTTTGTTGGCACCCTCAACACCAACAACGTCCCTCACTATTTCCCTGTTTTCTACAACAGCTACTTTGTCTGCATTTCCTCCCCTGCACATCTTGGAGAAGTGTCCCTTCCTCCCACACTTCCTACAGACCTTGTCGATAGCAAAACATCTCCTAAAATCTGAGTTATGAAAAGTGCTTCCACACCTACTACACATCCTACCTTGATATCTGTTCCTGTCACTTCCTGAAAACCCATTGTTGTATTTCTTCGGACCTCTTTCGCTCAAATCTACACTTTTCCTGCTCACAGCAGCAACTTCATCTTGTTCAACACAAGAAACACCATTCCCTTGAATGTTTTCCTTCCCATTATCTCTCTTTTCCATCTCTCTCATACATGCATTCGATTCTTCAACTACCTTCGCTATATCAATGGCCATTTGTAGGGTCGGATTTTTTGCGGCCCACAGTTTTTCCTGCATCTTTTTATTGCGACATTGAACTATCAGTTGGTCACGTATCATTTCGTCTCTTATCTCTCCAAAACTACATTTAATGGACAGTTCTCGTAACCTAGCTACAAATTGGTCTACTGATTCTTCGTTCCTCTGGGGTTGGGTGTAAAATTTATGCCTGGCCATAACAATGTTTACTTCCTTTGCATACTGCTTCTTCATGCGAGCTTTTGCTTCAGTATACACATTGGTTATTGCCCTCCCATCTTGATTTAATCCTACTGGAAGATATTTAAAGGAACGCTGGCCTTCCTTGCCTAGAGCGCTTAACAACAGGGCTTTCTTTCTAGTTGCACTAAAATCCTTTCCATCAAGTGCTTCTATGTAGTTCTCGAAAATGTCTATCCATTCATCCCACTCGATGGGTGGATCCCCAGTTGTTTGTAGAAACATGGGAGGTACTATAACGTTTAAATTCTCCATCTTATTTTAATTAGCCTTGTATACACTGTATTCTTATATGTTATATATATTCAACTGGAATGCTCCTCACAATGTCTTAATCTTCCACTTTGCACTCTCTCTTTTTATTAATGTCCATTACGCTGCTCCTCTCAATGTTTAAATGCTACTCTCTCTTCTTAATAATGTCAATAACACTGCTCCTCTCAATGTCTTAATGCTACAGTTCAAATAACTAAAGTAATCTCTTTTCCTTTTTAATCATATCAATTGCACTAGCCATTGCTTGTTGTGTAAAACGCTTACCGTGTTGGTTTTACTTGAGATGAGTTACACAGGTTTGATCCACAGGTTTGATTTGTGTCGATAGGGCAACATGCAGCGTTGAAAATGTGTAACACTAAGTAAAAAAAAAAAGGCAGAAACACTTTGGGGAGCGTAGTTAGCGTTAACGTTAGCGATCGAGGTTGCCTGGTAACCAGAGTTGAATCAAAGATGGCGCCTGACGCTTACGTAGCGTTTCTGCGTCATCTCCGCTGTCACTTTTATGATTTACGCTGCCTGGCGCCTGACGCTTGCTCACTTTCCTGTGTGACGTGATCGACTCTGTTCAGCAAAGAAGGACGTTCCAAAGTAAGTTCTCTCTTCAGCTCGTGTTATGTAGCTCGTGCAGGTTTTCGAAAAATGCTCGGCGCTTGTTCAAAAGATGCAACAAGTTAGTCAATACTATGTGATGTAAAGGAAGTTAGGAGGCCAATAAAAGGTTGTAAGGCATTTATTATGCACTACAGAGAAAAGCTGGTGATCCCATCAAAAAGCAGAGAGCTAACTGACTGGGCAGAACACAGTGGAAAATGACATCAGGAAAATGGAATGTCAAACTTAAAGAGATAGAGCAAAACATAAGTGGAGAGAATACAACACATTTCTTGTCCCCTTATCATTCCACATAAAAATTAGAGGCTTATGGTCCGAAATCAGGGTAAATTCTCCGACCTAAACATAGGTGGAGAAGTGTTTAACACCCCACACACAAGCTAGGGCCTCTTTCTCTATGGTGCTATAGTTCTTTTCAGAAGAAGAGTTGACGTGACGCAAATGCAATGATATTCTCGTTTCCCTCAACCATCTGACTAATCACAGCACCCAATCTAATATTACTGACATCAACCGTGATGTATGAAGTGTCATTGTATGAAGTGTCATCTTGATTAAAAGATTTGAGAGCAGGAGCAGTGATTATCAAATTCTTCAGTTTCTCAAATGCCAAAGTTTGTTCATTGCCCCACATAAACTTGATCTTGTTCCTAGTTAAAAATCTAAGAGGTTCACTAATCAGGGCAAACTTTTGAACAAACCTCGAGTAGAATTCGCTCAACTCTAAGAATGACCCCAACTGATCTTTAATAGCAGGTCGAGCACATTCACGGATACCCTTCAACTGTTTGGGACCAATACCTTTGAGAGATGACATGACCTAGGTATTCTACCTGATCTAATAAAAATGTACACTTCTGTTTGACAGTCATTCCATATTTGTATAGTCTACCTAAACTTGGTCTAATTTTGAAAGATGTTCCTGCACTGAATTGGTAGAGATTAATAGGTCATCCTGATAAGCTAAAACGTCTTTAACACCTCCAAACAGTTGGTACATTAATTTTTGAAAAACCGAGGCTGCAGAAGCCAGACCAAACGGTAACCTAAAAAATCTGAAAGCACCACATGGCGTGTTAAATGCAGTTAGGTCTTTGGAGTCATCCTGCAATTCAATTTGGTGGTAAGCGGCTCTTAAATCTATGGTGGAGAAGACCTTCGTTCCTTTTAACTGAGCCAACAGGTCCTGGATGCGGGGTAAGGGAAAACAATCAATTTGAATATTTTTATTTAGTGATCTCAGATCAATACACAATCTGAGCTCATCGCAATTCTGTTTAAGAGCGACTACAATGGGAGAAATCCAGAGCGATGAATCAATTTGTTCAATAACTCCATCATTGCATAATTGATCAAGATGATTTTTTAGTTTATCTCTAATACGGAGAATGACATGTCTAACCTTGTGAATAGTCGGAAAGGCATCCGGTTTCAAAATTATTTTATGTTCAAAGCCTTTGAATGAACCGAAACTATCAGAGAAGACATCACAATGGTGTTGATCACAGCTTCTAATGATAAGTCATCAATGACCACTGAACTCACATTCTTGGAACGATCAAGGGAAATGGGTTTATCAGTACCAGGTCTTAATACCATACCAAATTTTCCTTGATCCTTCAAACCAAGGATATTATAACCCTTATTTGCTATATTGATCTTAGATTCAATGATCCTGTCTTTAAAGGTGAGACTATCATTAAAATAACCCATCATGTCAACCTCCTGTCCATTGAAAGCTACTGTACGAATGTCAGGAGGTATTAGATCAATTCCTTTCCATTCTTTAAAGACAAATATATCGACAGGATAGTAACAGGAGCCTCTCCAATTTTCATATCACATATGGGATCACCACCGTTAGAATCTTGGAGTGAATCAACCAAATAATTGGATAATAGGACCTTTTTAATGGACTCATTATGCTTAACAATGCCCACCTCATTTTAAATATCCATTTCGAGATACATCGTTTTAGACTTAAATTTGCATGCAGAAGCAAGATGTCCTATTTTCTTGCAATTGGCACATTGTTTCTTTAAGGCCGGACAAGGAGAGTTAGCAAGATGTGCTTTTGACCCACATCTGAAACACTGGAGATTCTTCCCCCTTTTTCAAGTCATTTTTGCTAATAGATTTATCTCTATGAGAAATCTGAGAAAAGTGTTGACACTTTATCTACCGATTCAGTAATAGTGGGCTTGACAAAATTACTACGAAGTTCTTTAGAAGCAGAGACATCTCTCAATGCCCCTTGCTAATTCTAAAGTTTCAGCAAGTGAAGGATTCCTACAACATAAGATCTTTCTTTGAATTTCATTGTTAAAACAATTTACCACCAATTGATCCCTTAAATACAGTTCGATAGGACCCTCAAACTCACAAGACACAGCGAGAATTCTTAATTCTGCTAAGAAGGTATCAATACTTTCATGTTCTGTTTTCTGGTGTAAAACTTGTCTTTCAACAATTATACTCGGCTGATCTTTAAAATGTTTTTTAATCTCGCCACTGCCTCAGTGCATTCATTTCATTTATCAGAAGGTGGGAGCAAAACTGTAGGTTGATTATCAAAAATTCTGTCCTTCCGAACCTAAAGCACTATATAGCATGGCGTTTTTCCTAGTGGGAGAAAATTTTACTCCATCAATAACTAATATGTAGCTGTTAAATGCTTTAAACCATTGGACCCATTTAATTTTAGGTGTGCCAGGCTCAGGGAGAAAAGGTGAAGGAAGTACTGCCGTTTGTAAAGCCATAATGTAACACAGGAAATATAGAACTAATGGAATCACCAGAAAATGGCAATACTAATTTTGTGAAAGAACAAAGTAGTTACACAGAAAACTATAGATCTTAAATATGAAATCTTTTTGAAACTTCCTACTTTGCTAGAAAATAAACATTCTCATGGCATTTATATTATTATACCAATGAAACTAGGTCGTGACCTTAAGATGAACCATTTGGCCTGAATGAAAATATGAAACAAACACTATGTATTCTAGCATATAAATTATTAAAGAAACAGTATAGAAATCAGAATACTATCTGAATGAAACAACAACTCCATGTTAAAGAAGCTGTGCATATCAGCGTGCGAATGCACACAAAAATTAAAACTTTAAAGTGTCTAGTTGAAAAATATAGCTTCTTGTAAAGCAGGGTATAAATACCAATTTTATCACCAAGTCGAAGCTGTATAAATACCAATTGTATCACCAAGTTGCAGCTGTCAAAGATTACTTCAAAAATTGTAACCGGGAAAAGTGTTTCCGCTAAAAACTCCTTGGCGAACTGAAAACAAAATGGTTGCCACGTTGAACATCAGAGCGTAGACACGTAGAAGCATATGATCAACGAGATGATGGATGAAGGGAAGACACTCGAGTGCTCACGCTCGTGACGTATGACCAGCGAGATGAATAATGGTAGAGAAAAGTCGCTGTCGAATGTTCGTGGTGAATTCCGGAAAGGAGCGGTGATGTCTGCTCAGAGAGAAGGACAACGAAAATGAAGACCACAGTGTTCTAAATCAGCCGGTGAAAATTTTAAAAGATGCTATAAAGTTCACAAGTATCCAAAGGTTGAAAATGAAAATATTTCATCAAAAATGTGATCAAAATGGTTTTAAATGAATAAAAGCAAGCCAAAATAACGCGCAAAGAGTCTAGCATTCAAATGAGTACTTCTACGAGTAGCGTATGCAGCGAAGCTCCCAGTAGATAAAATATGAATCCATAACAATAGAGCTTATAACGAGGAGTGTTGATCAAAAAGCTCAAATTGAGGTTAAGAATTCAAATGCTACGAGCCTGCATCGAAGAAATTAATAAAACTCCCAGTAGAGTCATACTCAAAAGCGCGATTAAGAATTTAAAGGCTTGTAAACATCTTCAGAGTTAAGCTGGATGTAATTGAAAAGTTATTAGAAAACTTCTCAATTGAGGAGGATAATCTTCTTAAAGATGAGCAGATCTTCCATCAATTAACAAGAAGCACTGTAGGTCTGATAGGATCTTTTGTCCAAAAGCGATGGCTTCAGGGAGTACTGACTTGACCATCTCGTCGCCAAAATTATGTTGCAACCAATAAAGAGATGAGAAGGTATTATAAGAATAAAGTTTATTCTTATACAAGAGCAGCCCTCCGATCCAAACAGTGTTTCTTCCATCAGCTTCAGCTTATACTGGACACTACAAGCCCAACATTCTAAACTTCTAAGCACATCCAATTGAAAGATGCAATGCCAACATAACATAGTTAAAGGTATATGAATGAAAATATAATAAAAAAATGATAAATGAACCTAAATAATAAATGAACATAAGACATAACAGACTAACAAGCTACTTACAACATCAGAAGCCAGCATTTAAGGACAAAGACACAAGCCAATCAAAAATATGGGCGGGAGTAGGCAGGGATTCTCTCACATACTGAACTACAACAGAAGTTGGATCTATGAAAGTTAATTTGTTTTAGTGTTAGTGGTTTATTAGTGCTTCTGTGATTGTCTTCAAGAACTCTGTATGTTCTCTTTAGATGTGTAGAAGTGCCACTTACACAAATCTGTTCATTGAAAGGGTTAATTCTGACAGCATTGCCATAAGTATTTCCAGTCTCATTCAATCAAATTCAGGCACTACTGTCAATCGATTTGAATTTTGTATTGAGCGATCACTAATGACGTGGGGCCCATATCACAACCATTTGCACATTTTCAGACCTACCTGAGTCAACCACCTTGGAAACAGGTTTTCCCGCCTTGAAAGCCATATGTCCCAGGATGGAAAAAATTGCAAATCCGGCAAAGACGCTTGTAAGGCAATTGGTAATACAAACAAATATGGCGTCCGAATAGCAGTTGTTGTTGAATTTATTGTAGGAAGACAGAGCTACCAGACCTCCCCAAGCCACTGACAGAGAAAAGAAGATTTGTGTCGCGGCATCTTTCCAAACCTAAAACAGAATCAGAATTTCATAAATACATGGATGAAATTTGAGGAAAACGTTGACATACAGTACAAAAACAAATGTTTACATGGGTGTGAAGACTTCATATATGAAATGTTCTATTTAAGTTTTGTGTCAATGAATGCAGCCTGCTGTGCCTCCTGAACAGCAAATTATGTTTAAGAACAAGAGAAGGAATAACTTTGCCTAGACTGCAGTGCAAGTTTACATAAACATTACGAAATTGCAGATGTATGACATTACAACGTAAACTTTTACAACACATGCTTTTAAAATACTTTTTTAAAAGCAATTTTAACACCGCGGGGTGCTTACTTCAGGGAAGGTGCTGGTCAGAGTTGTAATGGCATGTGTTGTATTAGCATTCATTGTAATAGAACTTGCATTGTATTGGCTGTGCTATAATGGAGTTTTCCCCGAAAATACATTAGCACTGACCGATTATCGCCTCAATGCATTTGCACCATCTAAAAATTACAATTAGCCCTGGTTGACCAGTGTAAATCGTGATGCAAATGGTAATTATCTTTGAATATTGGGCCTTGGTGCAAGTAGGTAACACCACGCTAATTCAAAATGGTGAAGTATATTTTGAACTAAGCTGTTTACATGCTGTAATTGTCTATGCAAAGGCAACTTTATCTACGTAACAGAACGCATGTGAAACATGAACACAAGGGGGCAAAGAGCACCATTCGGTTACTGACTGCTCACAATAAGTGGAGCTTACAGTAGCAGTCTGGTGTGGACCACCATGCGTGTTACCTACTCTCACTGAAATGGGACTGCTTCACATTCAAAGACTAATAGTATATTCTCCATGATATGTTCAGTTTTTAGGGGTTCTATATCCAGGCAAAGAAAAGCACACAAGGGGGAAATCAGAGGAAAGACCGACAAGCATTAGCAACCCCAATAGGTCTCACCTGTGCAAGAGCTCTTGCGTTTGAGCCATGTTCTACACCGGGGAGGAGGGGAGGGGGGTTGGGGGGGGGGGGGGGGGGAAGAGGGGAAGAGAGGGAGAGAGAGAAAAAGAGAAAGAGAAAAAAGAAATTGAGAAAGCGAGAGAAAGAGAAAGAAAGACATGGACTGGAGCGGCCTATAGTAGCATAGAGTGGAGTAGTGGCATAGAGTGGAGTCGGGTGGCGTGGAGTAGAGTGGCATAGAGTGGAGTAATGCATCTTCGTGAAGGGCCCTAGACTGGAGGGTCACAGAGTATCGTGTTGAAGAGTGGAGTAAAGTATTGTGATGTGGAGTGGTGTACATTGACATAGCGTAGACTTGAGTAAAGTGTCAGCGACTTGGCATAGTGTAGAGTGGGCTAAAGTGGCATGAAGTGTCGTTGAATGGTGTAAAGTGGCATAGTGTGTTGGAGAGGGGATTGGTGTATACTGTGAGACTGGAGGGGTGTGGAGTGAAGGGGCACAGTTGTAGGGCATACAGTGGCGTAAAGTGTTTTAGAGTAAGAGTTAAGTGCTGTAGAGTGGAGTGGCATAGAGTATCCTGGAGGAAGGAGTCAGCGTGGCGTGTTTTGTAGAGTGGAATAGAGTGTCGCTGAAAGGGGTGGTCAAGAGTGAAGTACAGTGGCCTACAGTGATGTGGTATAGAGTGGAGTGTGGCTGAGTAAGGTGGGTGAGAATTACCCCATTAATGAGTTAATCCATACATGCAAAGCTTTGATGGCTATGGGTAGTAACTGTAGCATTTGCAAGAATTCCAGTATGTTTGTGTGAAAAAAAAATGCTTGTTTCGAATTTGGTAGTGGGATTGGAGGCCATGCAACTATGTAAAGACAGACAAATAATTCAGTTTCTAGGTATTCTTATAGTCTGCCTTTGCACCAACCACATATGCATCTTGCTTTCTATTACTTGGCATTTCTAACCTTTGAAAGGACTGTAACTGGAATGGTAAGTGCCTCTGTTCGGAGGCATATTTGGTTCCTACCAGTTATGTATCACTTTCATGACTCAACATTCGGAAAATGTAAATTTAAATTGATACTTGTATAGCGCACTACTCACCCGCAAGGGTCTCAAGGCGCTTGTATGAATACCGCTGTGGAACCCATCCTGGTTTTCCCTGTGTGGCGCCCACTCCTGGACACCCCCAAGGTGGAGGCCAGGCATCCTTAGCGTTGTGGGGGCCGTTGTGGAGATTAATCAGGCTATTGCCCAGAGTGGGACTCAATGATTGGAATGGGCACCGAGGCGAGAATCATCAGGTCCGTGGAATTTTGAGTCCAAGACACGCCGCGGCGGGGAATTGAACCCTGGTCCCGGGCTAGACCTTTGCATCAGGGTCTGCTGCTCTAACCATTGAGGCACACTTGCATGTAACATTCTCTTCATATTTATATTGTACACTACAAGTAATGTTTATTTGAAATTGGGACAAGGATGTAGTCAATACAATTTTCCAAGCAGTTAATTTTCTGCATATGGTTCCCAAGCATCCTGGATTTAGCGGGAAATATCCAGTTTTCCACCTCTTGCCCCAGCAAACTACAGTAAGGAATATGCTACTTACCAGTATGAATCTGTTCTTGGCATGTAGGGCTACTGACATTCATATCTGTGCATAGATCGCCACCTAATGTTGGGTCCGGATGATTGCATATTGTTGTCCGCGAAGAGTCTTCGAAGTATCACAAGATAGGTGGCTCCTCCCCTGGACTAGTGCGCATGGGCATCCTCTCCATCCCCAGATTTTTTTTTCGCCATTGTGGCAGAGATGGAGTGTAATACTGAAAGTGAGGACCATGCCTGAAAATGATTCTGAGTGCTACAGCTGCGACAGGCACCGGGGAGGAGGGCGGGCGATCTGAATGTCAGCAGCCCTACATGCCAAGAACAGATGCATACTGGTAAGAAGCATATTCCGTTCGAGGCATGTGGGCTGCTGAATCATATCTGTGCATAGAATAAATAGCAGATACCTCCTTAGCGGCGGTTGCCCGTGCCAGCTGCAGCAGTCTGAAAGAGTTCTGAGAACAGCCTGTCCTACAGCAGCTTGCTGTTTGGAGTGTACATCTACGCAGTAGTGTTTGGTAAATGTATGTATGATGGTCCATGTGGCTGCTCTACATATATCCTCTAGAGAAATCTTCCCTAGGAAAGCCCTGGATGCCCCTAGCTTGCGTGTGGAATGCACTCTTGGGGGAACTGTTAAAGTGCGTTTAGCCTTTTGATAACAGATTTGTATGCATTTAACAATCCATCTGGCTATACCCGATTTGGAAATAGGGTTGCCTTTGTGTTGTGGAGAGAAGGCAACAAACAGTTGTTTAGTCTTTCTAAAGTCTTTTGTCCTGTCGATGTAATGCAGGAGAGCCCTTTTAACATCTAAGGTGTGCAGTGCTCTGTCTGCCACTGAATCTGGGTTTGGAAAGAAAACTGGCAGTTCTATGTTATGTGGAACTGCGAGATTACCTTTGGCATGAACTTGGGGTTGGTGCGCAGCACTACCCTATTAGCATGAATTTGTAGGTAGGGCTCTTGAATTGTCAGGGCTTGAAGCTCACTGACTCTTCGATGGGATGGCTATTAGAAAAGCTACTTTCCATGTAAGAAACTGTATCGCACAAGAATGAAGAGGCTCAAAGGGGGGCCCCATGAGCCTGGTGAGAACGATGTTTAGATTCCAGACAGGCGAAGGAGGGTGTCTGGGAGGGATTACTCTTTTAAGGCCTTCCAAGAAGGCTTTAAAGGCAGGCACTCTGAAGAGTGAAAGATGCTGCCTGTTTTGAAGATAAGCGGCCATGGCAGCCAAATGTATCCTAATGGACGCATCCAGCGGATTAATGTCATTGTTGGAATAGTATAGGACAAAACTTTTTCATTTGGCTGCATAGCACGCCCTAGTTGTAGGTCGCCTTGCCTCTTTGATGATGTTCATACACTCAGGGGGCAAGTTGAGGTAGCCAAACTATGACCTCAGGAGCCAAATCGCTAGGCTCAACTGTTGCGGATCTGGGTGCTGAATGTCTCCACGGCTCTGAGTGAGGAGGCTGGGAGTGAGGCACCACTGAAAGTTCCAGGAACGTGGTGTACCAAGCTTGCCGTGCCCACGTTGGAGCAACCAGGATGAGCGTCATGGAGTGCTGCCGCAGTTTGTGTGCCACCAGCGGTATGAGTGGGGCTGGGGGAAAAGCATACGCAAATCTGCCTGACAAGTTCATCCATATTGCTTGCCCTGAGACTGCGGGTGTGGGAACCTGGCGGCGAAGTTTTGGCATTTTGCGTTCTCTTTTGTGGCAAAGAGGTCCATCTCTGGATGACCCCACTGCTGAAAGTATGGTTGGAGCACTGAGGGGTGAATCTCCCACTCGTGCATCTGATGACAGTGCCTGCTGAGCAGGTCCGCCATCTGGCTGGTTATGCCTGGGAGATGTTCCGCCATGAGGAAGATGTTACTCTGAATGGCCCACTTCCACATTCTCTGGGCTAGGTGAGAGCTGCGGGGAGTGTGTGCCTCCCTGTTTCTGGATGTAATACATGGCAGTCATGTTGTCCGTCCGGATCAACACGACCTTGTTGCACAGGTGCAACTTGAACGCTTTCAGTGCCATGAAGATTGCCAAAAGCTCCTAAAGATTGATATGCATCTTCTTCTGTTGTGCCGTCCATAGTCCCTGCACAGTGTAATGGAGGACATGCGCTCCCCAACCCTGGAGAGATGCGTCAGTTGTTAGCACTATCTGTGGGACAGGCTCTTGGAACGGTCGTCCCCATCAAAGGTTTTGTGGATTCCACCAATGCAGAGAGTTGTATGCACGACCGGTCACCAACACTAGGTCTTTCAGATGCCCATGAGCCTGGTACCACTGTCGTTCTAAGCATTCTTGAAGGGGACGCATGTGCAGCCTCGCGTGCGTGACTATGAATATGCAGGAGGCCATCATACCGATCAGCTGCATGAACATCTGCGCTGGGAGCGATTGTTGAGGCCTGAACCTCCGAATGAGCAGCTGCATGCTGTTGACTCTGGCAGAATTCGGCTGCGCTGTTGCCGTCAGAGTGTTCAATGTTGCCCCTAGGTACTGTTGCACATGGGCAGGCTGCAGGTGATTTTGCGTAGTTGAGTGAGAACCCTAGACTGTGAAGGAGGTGAATTGTGCGTGACATGTGGCTGGCACACTGCTGGGCCGACTTTGCTTGGACAAGCCAGTCGTCCAGGTAGGGATAGACATGAATGTGTGGTCTTCGAAGGTGCGCAGCCACAGTTGCTAAGCACTTGGTGAACACTCTGGGGGCAGTGGTGACCCTGAAAGGCAGGACCTTGAATTGGTAATGCTGATTGTTGATGGAGAACCGGAGATATTTTTTGTGACTTGGGTGAATGGGAATGTGGAAATATGGATCCTTGAGGTCCAGGGTCGCTAAGAAGTCTCCCTGACTGAGCAACGGCAGGACCTGCTGTAAAGTTTACATATGAAAGTGTTCTGACAGTATTTACTGGTTGAGGGGTCTGAGGTCTAGAATGGGCCGCAGGGAACCGTCCTTTTTTGGGATTAAGAAGTACAGAGATTACACTCCTGTACCTAGTTCTTCTGCAGGCACAAGCTCTATTGCCCCTTTCTTCAGCATGGAGAGTACTTCTTGCTGCAATAAGTGCATGTGCTCTGCGGACATAGGACGGTGCCTTGGGGGTATGTTGGGGGGGGGGGGATTGCGGGGGGGGGGGGCGGTGGAGGTTAGTTCCAGACAATAGCTGTAATGGATAAGTTGTCTCACCCACCTGTCCGTGGTAATGCCTTACCAGACTGGCAGGAACTGCTTGAGTCTTCCCCCGACAGGTGTTAGATGGTCAGGGGGCAGTGACAAGGCATCACTGCATGTTGGGAGCGGAGGATCTGGCATTGTTATTGCCACGTCCTCTGCCCTTGGCGCTGTTCCCACGGTATCCACCCCTGGTATTCTTTGTATAGGTGGATTGCGTGCT
Organism: Lissotriton vulgaris; assembly: GCF_964263255.1. NCBI lineage: Eukaryota > Metazoa > Chordata > Amphibia > Caudata > Salamandridae > Lissotriton > Lissotriton vulgaris. The sequence goes on from NW_028242610.1 coordinate 448,377, forward strand.
CCCTTTGGTGTACTGGGCTTGCTGTAAAGCCTGTCCTCTAGAGGCTCCCCTATTACCGGAGCGACGAAAGGAACTTCCCCGAAACTGCTGTGACTACAGAGCCCCCCTGGATTTTGCTGTCAGTGTCCTTTTTTATTTTTGAGGGTTGTGTCTACCTCGGGACCAAAAAGGAAGTCTGGGTTAACCGGCTGGTTGAGCAGAGTTGTTTGAATCTCGGGTTTGAACCCAGAGATGCGGAGCCATGCGTGACGTCTTAACATTACACTAGTGTTAATGGCCCTAGCTGCCATGTCTGCCGCATCCAGTGCGCATTTGATGGATGCATTAGAAATTAACTTCCCCTCCTGTATGATCATTTTTATAAGCCCCCAAGGGATGTTCAGGTGCAAGCTTCCGTTTATGGATGGTAAGCCTGCCCGATTCGGAGTCGATGAAGAGTGTCGACTGGTTGTCGTACGAGGGTTCTTGGAACACAACCTCTTCAGGGGTGGGTTTCGAAGGTGCAGACAATGTTTTGGAACGGTAAGGTGCCTTTGTGGTGTTCGAGATGCTTGGCTCGAGCCGTTGGCGGCAGACCGAATTTAATCGGAGGGTGGCTGACCTTTTTTGAGCTTGCCGTAGCGGTCGATCTGAGCTGCTTCGGCGACTCAGTAGTAAGTTTGCTTGATTGATTGCGTCGACTCTAGCTCCCGGTGCGTAGCATGCACGGCCTTGGGCGTCGATGTCACCTGCTGTTTCGGGTCGACTGGCTTTCGACTCAAGGTTTTTGCTTAGTAGCGGTTTGAGCGCTGAAATCTTCGGCTCGACAGCCTTCTTGGTCTGGAGGCCTTTGGTCTTGTCGCCATGTTTGTGAGTCGACGTCTAAGTCGACATCAACTGCGTCGAGGCGCCGAAGGGTCGTCGATAGTCTTTGACTTGACTGGCGTCGATCCGACGACCACTTTAAGTAGTTTCGGTTTCGATTTTGGCTCGGATTTCGAAGAATCGACCGATGGCTCCTTTGAAGTATTCTTAGCCTGGCTTGGACGCGGATCTATAGAATGTAAAGGAAGATCTTGGCTAAGGCCTTTCGGCGATGCCTCGACCCGAGCCGTAGGGAGCGTATTGTCTGTAGTAGGCCCCGCTACTGTGGGTGGGCCTGGCTAATCACTGGAGTCGTCAACGACGGCTCCGATGGCCCCCTCGTCGTCCCCTACCTCGACGAAGTCTTCTTCGTGGACTTATTCCTCATCTTGCTCGTCCACCTCGAAGTTGGAGTTATGCTCCGACGCTGGTTCCGACTGCTCGTCAGGATATTTTTCTTCGGCGCCTTCGTCACCGGCCTCGAAGATGTTGAAAGGCTTGGGCGCCGACCTTTGCGCTGACGCGTCAAACTCGAAGCGTCTTCTTGGAGTGGAACTTCGAGCAGGCCATACAGCTGGCCTCGTCGTGCTCGGGGGATAAACATTTATTGCACACTGGGTGCACATCAATGTGGGGGTATTACGAATTGCAGACGGGGCATCGTTTGAACGGGCTCCGATCCATCGTAGTGGTAGTTTGGGCCTTTGGTGTCGAAAGCGAAAAACTGCTTCCGACGTCCGGTTCAAAGAACTGGAGAAGAAACAGGCACCAAACGAAACTATACTGACGCTTCGCAGGCCTTTTGGCCTTAGTAAAGAGTTAATACAAATTTTCCCAACTGGAGTCGAGAAAGTACATCCGAACCCAATGGCGGAAAAAAACAATCTGGGGATGGAGAGGATGCCCATGCGCACTGTAGTCCAGGGGAGGAGCCACCTATCTCATGATACTTCAAAGACTCTTCCAGGACAACAATGTGCAATAATCCGGACCCAACACTAGGCGGCGATCTATGCACAGATATGAATTCAGCAGCCCACATGCCTCGAACATTTAGTTACTGCCCTGGTGTTCTGGGGTCAAATGACCACCTCACTCCACGTAATTATGTGCTCCATGTAATTATGGGCACAGATTCTGGTCTTGAACTTGGTCTATAAATCTTTGATTTCAGGTGTGTTGGTCTAAAAGCTCAATGGAAGCACAACAAGCATACATGCCTATAGACCCAACTTAGGTGGGAGACTCAAACTTTTAAAGAAAAAACCTGCTTTATTTTAGCTGTCTCCCACCTGAAATTGCCTCTGCTTCAATAGAATATGATATGCAGGAAAAATTGGCAAGGAGAAATCAATATTTTTTTTACTTGATCGTAGGGGACACTGAATGACCCTATTAAAAGAAAGAATCCACGCCATGTGGCAATATTTTTTTGAAAAATGATCTAACAACTAGATTATTCATGCAATACCCTCACACTTTAAAGTGTTCTAAACTATATAACAAAAACAGGGTTTACCCAAATCAACCTCCTATACACGGGTAAGGAACTGATGGAGCAAGGATTCGCACGTTAAGCGACTTGCTTGTATCATGAACCTCAAAATATTAATAAAATAAACCAACATGTTAGTCTTCCTAATTTTGCACATTTTCCATTACACGGGGTGTCTAAGTAACACTTGCCTATGTGTTATTAATCCTAATAAGCTTGCATTCTAAAAATGGTCGCTGCTACGCGGAAATTTACACTGTGCATGCCTCGGTCATACCCATGTGACGTACTCGCAGTTCTGGTGGGAATTTGTTGCTCATGCGCAATACAGCTAAAATGGCTGCTCTGTGTTCTCACATGCTTCGAGCTCGCATTGCCGCTTTTGCAAAGCTGTTTGTTCTGCACTTACCCCAATGCTATAGTCATCATAAAGTAATGTGAATAGTATAGAGTTTTTATGGTATACAGTGAAATCACTTATTCTGTGTTCTAAAACTGTTATTTTCCATTACATGGTACCTTAAGAAACGTGGCCTGCTATCTTTTGCCGCTCTCCATCTTGTGAAAGTGAGTCTGCGCGAGATCTGCGAGTCTCCACAGAAATGACCTTTGAACAAGCCAGATGGCAGCCCAAGCCAAGATGTGCCTGGGAGAAAACCCTCTCACCTAGTCGAAGAAGCCGAACTGTACATCAATTGATCCAATTGTACAAAAATATTGTATTCACCATTGTTAGTTGAAAACCATATGTTATGGGAAGCTGGAATTTAGGGGTGGGTACAAAGATTGAATATTAAGCCTGAGAGAGTCTAAAATTTAGGTGGTGTGATGACCTAACCTCCTCCGTGGTCCAATCAAAATTAAGGATCCTTACACTTGCAACATTGGGGGGTGGTACACTGACCCAAAAAACAGTATAACTAGCATAGGTTTAGCTAGAGAAATTGTCCGACTTGTCTGAATAGCTAACCTGTCACTGACCCAACGCACTCTATAGGTGACTGAACTCAGAGCTGCGAAGCACTCTGTTGAGAGGTTCGAGAAACCCATTCAGGGTTTATGTAGACTTCGAAGTGCTGGCGAATCACTTTGCTGGGAGGAACCCAATCGGGGTTATTGGCAGATTCCTTGCAGAGAGGGAGTAGCGCAGGCGTTGCAACCGAAGCTGCGGGTGTTGGTCGTACCCTTTGGTGAACCAGGTCCTGATCCAAATTCTGGGGTTATCCTGTCCTGACTGTACATGAGCTGTACCTGCTCGCCTACTGGCACCTAAGTCCTTGAGGGTCCCTTCCAGTCTTTTCCAATCTGACCTGTGGCCAGGGTTTGTCTTAACTCTTATCCTAGGTAAATATAAAGTCTGTGTGGGTGATTGCTTATCTATATTTGCATTTCTAATTCTCGAATATTTGCCAAGCAAAATTGCATAAGTTTCCTTTTCTCCCCTGTCCCTTTATAAATGAGGTTTTCATACATTACTCATCTATTAGCGTGTTCCACTTTTTGACCTACCTTTAGTTAATGCTAAATCGGTTTCTATTTTTAGTATATGTTCCTTATCTTACCCTCCCTCAAGGAGATAAGCTGAATTGAATAGTATGTTCCAATCTTACCTACCCTTTAGTATTTGAGCTAAATTAAATCTCGAATTTCAATAATGTTTTTGACTGCTCAAAATACTTTTTGAATATAGCATGTCCCTTTCTTTACCCTCCTTTAATCCAGGTTGCGAGAGGTTGTTTTCTGAATATAGCATGTTCCTTGTTTTTCCCTATCCTTCAGTTCAAAGTTCTAAATGCTTAGCATACTCGGTCTTATTCATAGCTACATACTGTTTTTGATTTTAGTTATTGATAGCCTTATCACATTTAATTTTCTGCTCATGACATAGGATGATGATGATTAGATAAAGTTTTGAACCTACCCAGAGTCTGGTTATTTCATATTTCTCAAATGTTTATAGAGGTTGTCTACCTAATATTTCGACTCTCCCTGATCCTAGGTGATTAGGTTCCTAGTATCTATACTGCTAGGTTATAGATATAGGAATTAGTAGTAAGGAGAATTTCAAGACATACTGATAGTGGAGCGTAAGTTACCCAAAGTAAATATTAAGGTGTGATTAATGAAATTTATGGGCCCAGGTGAGTATTTAGTAAAATTATCCTAGCCGGGTGACCTGCGCGCTCTATCAGTATTCTTTTCTGGTAAGCAGAGGTATGGTTAGGGAACAGTTTAAGTTAGGTAGCTAGTTAGTTGGTTAAGATTCATATTTTTTATTGATCGATCAAATGTATTAACAAATGTGATATTATTGAAATGTTTATTTTGCTGCTGCTATATTGAATGTATTAACGACAATTGTGCGTACCGGTTATATGTTTTGTCTGGAATCCCCGGGGGCACAATAGCGAGTGGTAGAATAGAAGCCACATCGCAGTGAGGTCACTTGCGTCGAGGAAAATTAGTGCATGGTTGGGCAGAACTCGAAGCACTAATCAGGGTTTTCTGTGTGAATAAATGATAGCAACGAGTTCGCTAGCAAAACTTCTATTGTGATATAGCCTAGTAAGGGTCACACGGAAGGAGTAGCAGGTTCGTCAGCTTGATTGATAGCAAAAGGGTTCGCTGGTGAAACTTTAGACTTCGTATATATCCCAAAGTGGATGAGTCAAGGGAGTAGCAGGTTCTCTAATGCTTGTATGAAGGATAGGCAGAAGGGATCTATCCGCAGTATATGAAAAGTAGACAGAAGAAGTTTACTTGCAGTAAAACAAATCTTTTCTTTCTAGACACTCTAGTATAGTGGCGAATGTTTTATGTTGTAAATTAAATAAAGCACTTGCACTTTAAAATTCATCTTTCTTTAGTTACCTTGTGAAGGCGGGAGTCAGTTGCGGAGCTGCGCTGACGTCACTCTGTGCCGCGCTGGTATTGGTCGAAACAGCGGGCGTATACCTGAGTTAGTATTGTTAAGGAGCAGTGAGCGCAGGAGCGTGAGAACTTCTCACGGGAAAAGCCGCGCATACATTGATGGAACTTATTTGCAACCACAGTGTTGATTGGTTGCCGAAAATTGAAAGACGCGCTAGCATTGGAAGAATTTAGTAAACAGAAGTACGTATTTTCGCACGATTTAAGTTTTTGCGAAGTATATGTGGTATCCGAGATATACAGAAACTATATCTGATCAGAGATACTTAGGGTTTGCTAAGGAACAGATGTTAAAAGGCAGACTTTACAATATGTATGGAAGCAATAGAAAAATGACTTGTAGACAAAGTAAAAAATTATTTCAAGAAAGACAAGCCGATTAAGACTAGAGAAGGAGTTATTATTCCACCACCAAACACTGCCACTTCATTTATGTTTGACAGAGGGTATCATGCTTGTGTATGGTTGGAAAATTGGGTGGAATATACTAAAGATGACGGAATTTTAGCATTCCCCCTACACGGTACCTTCAATGGAAGAATTTTGTTCAATTTGAGAAACCAAATGAACGACTTACATCCCAGACCTAGGTTGACGCAATATGAGGCTTTAGAAGAATGGGAGATTGAGTCCTTTGAGCGAGACAGACCCAGGATTGACAAAGGAATAAGTAAATGGTACCCGAAAATGCACCGAGAAGCAAAAGAGAAAAGAATGAAACCGTGGAGACAGAATCTGATAGTGGAAGGATTTTACCCAGTACTAACAGTAGAGGAGCCTATGGGAGGTAAAGACTGAGAAAACTAGACATTTAATGACTACTGGTGATTCGGATGATGAATACTTGGAGGATTTATTAATGAAAAATCTACCACCATATAGTGAAGAAACAAGAATAGTAACCCGAAAAATCCATTCATTAAGCCTCCCTGTAATGAGGGATAGAGCACGTCTGATCAGACTGTTCCATATTATAGGCCTTCCTGTAATGAGGAATCAAGTATGGCAAATCCAAGTGCTCAGAGTTTTAATCCTCCCTTGAATCCACAGATAGTACAGGAGACTACCATGGAAAGGGTATTACAAGAAAGAGCTAGGCTTTACTTAAGCAAAGAAGTAAACAAACTCAGAAAATATCCCAGTTAAATAGAAGTCCTGAGGCTTTGACAATTCCAGTAACCATTGGCCCAGTTGTTCCATTGTATGGAGACAAACAAGGTAGTCCAAATGCTCCAGTTATAACGACATCAGTAGAGCCGCCAGGGAAAGAAACCCTGAGAGTAGATGATCAGGCAAGCAAATGTGAATCAGTGATTTCCTTAATGGATTTACCAATGCGAGAGCCTGAAAGAGGTTCCCTGAGAAAACCTACACCAGTACCCGCAAGGGAAGTACAGATAGAGACTTAATCAGGTACGAGAAGTGCCACTGTAGTGACTCTAGAAGAAATAGAAAGATGGTCCGAGAAATAGAGAGACCAAAATCGCAGACCAAGCCATCGGACATATTCAAATTAAGAATTGAAATAGAAGAATTGATGAATGGGAATGTCAGACTGGAAAGATTGAATGTCCTTTGTGAAGACGAATTACAGTTTGTCTTTAAAAGCATCACTAGAAATACAAGGGTGTTTCACGAAAGATTAATGGATATGGCAGCTAGCATGGGAATTGACATTGGCAGATCTAAAGTGTTGCAGAAACCCTACAGAGTAGACTTTTCTGACAAAGATTTAGAAAACATTAATGTGTCAGGGAAAAGGTCAAGATTAGAGAGTGGATAAATTTGATGCAAAAATGGGGTGATCTAGAAAAATGGAGAGCCAGGTGGGCAAAGGAAGAGGTGCGGTCAAGACAATTGGCTTCAGAATTTGTCCTAAAAGAAGCAGACATGGTAGAGAAATGTCTCATGCGAGAAGTACCAGGTGGAGGATATGTACATGTGCCATGGTCCAGACAAGATTGTGTCATTTACAAATGAATTCCCAAAATTACGAGAAAAACCTGTAGAGTGGTACAGACTGGTCGAGAGATTTGTGAAGGTTTCGAAATGCCTCCTGAAAGATCTAGATGGTTTCTTTGACATTGTAGTTCCTGTGGATCTGTGGACAAAATGTAAAATTGCTGTTGATTGGCCAAATGAGGAATACCCTAGAGACCCAAAGACCGGTGCTCCTTCTGAAGACGTAATGAGGAAGTAAAATCAGATAATGTTGTACCTGAAAGGAAAAGTGCCTGCCAAGTAGACAGACTGGACCCGAATAGATAGAACTACTCCGAATCGAGATGAAACTGTACATTCATATTATGAGCGTCTGTTACAAATGTTCAAAACTTAGTGGCCTGGACAACATTGAAATGGAAGACATGACCCACTTCATTTATAGATTTTGTTAGGGTGAAGACCTGAAATCTCACAGTGGATCAAAGATAATAAAATTTGTTGGCAAGCTAAGCCCATAGATGAGGTCCTGAAATATGCAAATTACTGTGAAGATGAGCTAGAAAATAAGAAAAAAGAATTAAAAGAAAAAGTCATGTGGGCACAGGTAAAATAGGAGAGCACCAAGAACAGCAGTTAAGTAAAATGGCAAATACTCCGAATCAGAGCCCTGGGGGAGGAGAAAAGCCAGGGGTAAAAATGAGTCAAGAAGAGGCCAGGAAGAAATTCCCCTGCCACGGGTGCGGAAAGATCGGGCACTGGAGGGACGAGTGTAAGGCTGTGCAGAATGATAATGTGCAAATTAATGATTTAAATCAACAGGCGCAGAATGAAGGACCATGGAAGACACAGCAACGGTAAAACAGAATCAGTTGCCTCGTGCACCTAGGCCAAACTAGAGTAGCAAAGCACAACAGGGTGAAGAAGCCGAAGTTTGGGAAGGAAGGGAGGATAGAAATGCAGCAACTTTGTAATTCCTGTTAAATGAAACATTCCTCTGTGACAAACCTTACTGACGGTGCCTGAGGGGGAGGGAGGGGGGGGGGGGGGGGGAATTAAAATAGGGAATTTCAAAGAAATGGCATAGATTCGATGTTTGCGATTCAAGTCCTGTGAACATACTAGGAAAAGATTTGCTGTGCAAAATGAACTGTACCATCTTTTGCTCCCGAAACGGCGTCGAAATTCAGACCCCAGATGAAGACGGAATTAACAAATTAATGTGGATAAGACCGGACTCAGAAATTTAAAAAGCTGGCAATACAAGACTTACCTGAAGAGCTCCAACAAACAGTGAAACCAGAAGTATGGGATTTTACTGGAAAAGATGTAGGATTAATGGCAAATGTTGACCTAATTAAAATATCTATAAAAGAAGATGCAGTTTACCCAAATACTAAACAGTATAAAATGAGTGCAGAAGTAAAAGCAGGAGTTGCTATTGAAATAAAAAGGTTGTTAGAAGCAGACATCATACAGGAGGTGTTGAGCAGTCCTTGTAACTCGCCCATAATTGGAATAAAGAAACCAAGTGGTAAGTACAGGGTAGTACAGGACCTGCGCAAGGTTAATAAAATTGTTGTTCCTTGCGGTCCTATTGTGCCAAACCCTGCAGTGATTTTGTACCAAATACCATGGAATGCTGGATGCTTTACTGTTATCGATGTGTGCCATGCATTCTTTTCGATACAATTGCATCCATACAGCAAATTTTTTCTCTCGTTTGAATTCGTCAGTCATGTTTATGTCCGCCGGGAAACCCTTTTTGGGTAGCTGTTGCGCCCTATAAATTGATAAAATAAATAAATAAATAATCGTGTCCCTCGGGGGTACACAGAGAGTCCTTCGATTTTCAATTAAATTCTGAAAAAATGCCTTGAATCTCCGATTTTACCTGGAGAATCAGTCCTGGTGCAATACATAGACGACCTCTTGGTGGAGTCTAAAAGTCGGAAAGACTGTTATTGACACCATTGTCCTCCTTCACCTAAATGGTTCAGTAAGGCAAAGTATCACCAGACAAATTACAGTTCTATACCTCCTAAATGAAATATCTGGGGCACCATATAGAGAGGTATCAGGAAGGTTACCACAGAAAGGATTAGAATTCGAAACATGGAGCTGCCCAATACCCAGAAAGAAATCAGAATGTTTCTTGGAGTTGTAGGATACTGTAGGCAGTGGATTGTGGGATTTGCAGTCCTAGCAAAGACATTGATAAAAATGAGCAAAGGACCCAGTGGAGTGGGATGACGAAAGCATGACAGCTTTAAAAAAAATTATGGGAATGTCTATGTACAGCTCCTGCATTAGAAATGCCTGATTACTCGAAAGAGTTTGCACGGTTTTGTCACACGAGACAATTGTGTACTTTCAGTCCGGACCCAAATTCATGGTTTAACCAGACGTCCTGTAGCATATTTTTCCTCTACGCTGGATCCAGTGGCTGCTGGATTACCTGGATGCCTGAAAGCAGTAGCTGCAACTTGCATGAGTCTTGAACAGAGTGAATCCATTATTGTGGGACACCCTGTAACTATGTTCCACATGCAGTTGTAATCTTGTTGACCAGAACCAAAACTCAGTACCTCACACCTAGTTGGCTGACTAAGTACGAGAGAATTCTTGTAGGTGCAGGAAATGTAACCATTGCCCGTTGTAATATCTTGAATCCAGCTACCCTACTACCAAATTCACTCACAGCAGAAGTAAAAGGAGAAGTTGAGCATTACTGCCTTGATCTGACTGAGTATAGTACAAAACCACACCCAGATAAAGGAAATGCTCCTAACTGATGAAGATTATGAGCTGTTTGTAGATGGCTCATGCCGGAGACATGAGGATGGAGGTCTAAGCGCTGCCCATGCAGTATGCACTTTAGGAGGTCCGGTGGTAGCATCCTATTTGTATGGAGTCAAGTGTGCACAAATAGCCGAATTGGTTGCCTTGGCAAAAGCCTGTAAATTTGGGAGGAACGTGAAAATAACCATATACACCGATAGCCAGTATGGTTATGGGGCTGTGCATGACTTTGGCCAATTGTGGCTGCAAAGAGTTCCTGACTTCTTCAGGTACTCCTATCAGAAACGGAAATTTTGTGCAAGATTTACTGTAAGCAATTCAGTTACCAAAAGAATTAGCAGTGGTCAAGTGTGCTGCTCACAAATCTGGCGATGATAAAGTGACAGCAGGTAATCGATAAGCTGACCAACTGGCCCAACATTGTGCCAAACATAAAATAGCGATTAATACAAAAATGGGGGTAGGTGGAAACAGCTGCCAACTCATGGTGTTTGAGGAAATAAAAACATGGGAAGAAGTGAGAAATTTGCAGAATGCATCAGAACCAAAGGAAAAGGAAAGATGGAGAAAATTTGGTTGTAAGACAAGGAATGAGGATGGTGTTATTGTCTACCTTGATGATATGCCTGTGTTACCAGACTGTCTACTTGCTCCTATGGTAGATTGATACATTGAGATGCACATTTAGGAAGAGACGCAATGACATGTGTCTTTAGACAGACATGGTTCAATTCGAAATTCAGAAACATAGCAGAGGCACTTTGCCAAAGGTGTTTGGTCTGTCAGCAATTCAATCCCGGAAAGAAAACAGTAGTTTTACCAGGTACAATTGGAAAGGCAGAAGGCCCTTCCATAAGATTACAACTCTACTTTATTCAGTTACCCCCTTGTCAAGGAATGAAGTAAGTCCTTGTCATTGTCTGTCTGTTTTCAAAGTGGGTGGAGGCTTACACTGCCCGCAGGAACGATAGCGTCACTGTAGCAAAGTTGTTGCTGAGGGAATTGATACCTAGGCACGATTTTCCAGTCACAATTGAATCAGACAGATGTGGGCATTTCCATAGAGAAATAATAAGACAAATCTGTGAAGCATTTAAAATTACGCAAAAACTACACTGTGCATATCGCCCAGAGGCTTCTGGAGTGGTAGAACAACTGAATGGCACTATACAAGTCAAGATTGGGAAAAATGTGTGAATCTACTCAAATGGAATGGCCAGACGCCTTGATGGGACTTAGGCCTGTCTTCCGATCTGGAATACTTCGGAGTCCCCATGAGATTCTGATGGGAAGAGCAATGCGGCAACCATGGATGCCAGGACACAAACTGACAAAATATCTGATCATTTGGTGCTAGAGTACTGCAAACAACTGGGTGACCAAGTGTGTTCTATCTCTCACTACATTGGGGGAGACTCAGTCTCCAGACCAGCAACTCCAGCACATGACTTGAACCCAGGAGATTTGGTTGAAATTAAGAAACTTACTCTGAAGAGTTGCCTTGCACCGAAGTGGGAAAAACGAAGACAGGTGATTCTGGTTACCAACACAGCTGTGAAATGTGCAGGTGTGCCACCGTGGATCCATGCCAGCCATACGAAGAAAGTGACAGAACCTGAAGAGGCTGAAGGTTATCCAGGTGAGGGGAGGGGGTCGCCTGAAATTGGTCCTGAAGAAGCTGAAGAACAAGTGATCACCAGTCAAGATTATTGGGTCCCAATAATCAACCCGACTCTAGATCCAATAAGAACAAGAAGAGAAACCTACTTGGATAGAGAGTGGGATAGTGAGGATGAGACAGGACTAGAAGGAGATAATCAGATCATCAAAATCCAAATCAAATCTGATGAAGAAGGTCAGGTAGGGACAGAACAAGTTAGACACCTCCAAGAACTCCTGAGCCTGAAAAGGGACAGATAGAAATTAGGGCGGAAGTTCAAGCAGAAGAAGATCAAAAGTTCGGAGTGCGAGGGGGCGTGGCTAGTGGCCAATTATGGTGGCAGCTTAACAAAGGAGCTCCAGGAGCGAGGCAACATCACCCGGCATTCCGGCACGTTAATCCGTCACAAGAAACTCAGTAGGGGCAAACCGGGTCGAGGACCGAGCGGTACCCAGCAGGGGAAATATAAGAGCCGGTCGACACCGGGAAACGCACAAAAGGCCGGTAGGTAGGCAGAAAGCAGCATTAAGGTCCAGACGGGTGGTGTGAGTGAAGCGCGGCCCACATGGAAAGTTAGTGCGGCCCCGGCGTGAGGCCCAAACTTGGCAGGAGAGAGCGGCAGCACAGAGAACCCCCACCCGCACAGTGATATGGAGAAGGAGCCAGGGCGGCGGGGAGCGGCATAATCTGAGGCACATGGTCGGGAAATAGACGGCGAAGGTCCGTTTCATGAATGGGCCCAATAGATTAGATGCACACCGCTCACATCGCATCTGGCCAGTGATCGGGTCTGTTCCTTCACTAGACCCCGGGTCAGAAGGTACTGGGCAGAGACGTCCCATTGGCGAGGCGCTGAAAAGGTGCGAACACACACGAACAGCGCTGAAGAGCAGGAGAGACAATGAATCCCATGGTACAGTTGCAATAACCGCGAAGGGACTAAGAACTCTTGGAAGTGGGCTCTGCCTGGAAAACAAAAGCAAAACACACCGCGTTGAGGCCCGGAAGAGTAACAGAGGTGGCCATAGTGATCGGTGGCTCGGGCAGGTAGGAACAGGCCAACGAGGGCGCTGCCGTGGGCCTCTTTCGCGAAGACACGGCAAATCCGGGGATTTCCCTCCCGCCCCTCATACAGGACTGTGGGAAGAACATTAGCGAAAGTGTTGCTACCAAATCCACGCACCTCGAGAGGAAAGGCACTCCTTGGAGACCCGGCACGTAGCCCATAGTGCTTACTCTCTCCACGTCTTACACTGGCAAGCAACGAACCACAAACGACCCGGAGACTGCGGTCGGAGAAGAGAGCAGCTCGCAGGAAAATCCTAGAGACACGGTTAACACACAGCGAAGGGGTGAGGCAGACCCGGGAAGAAAAAATATGGCGGGTAGGGGCCCTAAACACAACTCAACACAGGCTAAACTAGACAAATTCGCCTACAACAGGAATAACCCTCCCCAGGCAGAACCTTTCAACTCCACGGGGAAAGCAAAAGGGGAAGGAGCAAAAACGGCAACGCTAGAAGATGTAATGCGGGCCCTAACGCAGGTACAAACAGTGGGTTCCACGGCCACAGAGGTCACCCTGATTAGAGCAGACCTCCAAAAAATTAACGAGAGAGTGAAGCAGGTGGAGGTGGTGACGAAATCCCTGGTGGAAGACGTATCGGAGCTGCAAGTGGCGATGAAGATGGCGGCCGAAAACAAATCCCTCAGGGACAAGATGGATGACCAGGAAGGGCGCTCGAGGAGGAACAACGTCCGAATACTGGGGGTTCAAGAATCGGAAGGGAAAGGTGCAATGGATCTCTACGTGGAAGAACTGATTAAGACAAACTTGAACCCGAAGGGCCTCTCGCACTTCTCAGTGGAAAGGGCCCATAGGGTACCTGGTGGGAAACCGGGTGGGGACATCAATGCAGCAGTGGATTCCCTAGTGGATAGGCTCCCGGCAGTGCCTCAAGCGGGGGGCACCTCACGTATTCAGAGATTTCTGACCGCAATGGGACTAATATATATGGCGCTATACACACCCTGCTGCGAGGCAATACACTTACCACTCCACGGTCCACAATAGTCTGTCACGGATCGACTACTTCTTAGCGCTGGGAGATGGGGTACAACATGTAGACACTATTGATATACACCCAAGGGGAATATCAGATCACTCCCCGGTCACACTCGCATTATCCACACAGGGGAAATCACTTTAAAGGATTTACCCAATACACGCTTCATACCTCAAAGTTCCCAAGGTGCGCAAGACACTTAAAACGACGACATCACATTGTTTTGCGGAGAACACTGAGTCAGTACAGTCAGCCGCTATCCTTTGGGAGGCATACAAGACTGTGCTCAGGGGACAGGCTATAGCATCCGTAGCAGGACATTAAAGAGAGCGACAGCAAGAATTGTCTGAGTTGGAGCTGGCACTGCATGCCGCAACTATGGCGCACGAAGTGAGCCCTACACCGGACACGTCCCATGCACTTCTCCTAAAACAGCAGTTCAGGGAACATGTAAAGCAACAGTCAGTGTCCCAGATAACAGACGACCCACAGGATTTACGACATAGGGGACAAGCCAGGGAAAATGTTGGCATGGCTAGACAAGAGGGGAGGTAGTGCCAGAGGTATACAGCGCATTTGTGACAAACAAGGGAGGGTGCACACGAGCCCCGAAGAGATTGTGGGGGCACTAGCGGAGTATTTTGAGGGAGTATACACACCAGACACTGAAGTGTCAGCAGAAATGGCACGCGTGGCGCTGGAAAACATCCCTCATAAGACACTGATGCCGGAAGCGGTGACGGAACTGGAGGCAGACATCATGGAGGAAGAGATACAAAGGGCAATTCATGATATAAAGCCGGGAAACGTGTCGGGACCAAATGGTATCCCAATAGAATGGTACCAGGCCGTGTCAGACACTCAGTGGGCACTTGTTAGCTATGTATACAGACAGTCTGGAAAGGGCCGAACTTCCGTTTGATCAACGGACGGCGACCATAGTCTCAATCCCCAAACCAGGAAAAGACCCGGAAGAATGTACATCGTATCGCCCTATCTCCCTTCTCAATGCGGAGGTTAAAATCTTGGCTAAACTCCTTGCCACCCGGTTGATGGCTCATCTCCCGCAAATCATACACCCTGATCAGTCCGATTTCATGCCGCATAGGACTACAGCCCTCAACTTGCGTAGGGTGCATAGTGTGCTTGCCAGGGCGGACACATTATCGGAAAAGGCGGTCATACTGGCGCTCGACGCAAAGATGGCATTCGACATGGTGGAGTGGCAATACTTATTCGAAGTCTTGGTACATATGGGAATTGGCCCTACATTTGTGGCATGAGTCTGGCTATTATACACTACACCTGTAGCCCAGGTGGTGGCAAATGGCCATATTTCCCGAACATTCCAGCTAGGGAGGAGAACCCGTCAGGGCTGTCCTTCGTCGCCTTTGCTCTTTGCGATTGCACTGGAGCCATTGGCAAATCAGATACGCTCCACCCCACTGCTGAAGGGGATCGCTGGTCGGAGGGGTGGGAAGACAGCCTGTCTCTGTACGCAGATGATATCCTGGTGTACCTGACGGAGCCGGAACAAAGTGTACCGGCGCTGTTGACTGTGCGACGAGCAGGGGAAGATATCGGGGTACACTTTGAACTGGAGTAAGTAGGAAATATATGTTCTGCAAGGCCCAGCCCCCACACTGTGCGAAAACTGCCCTCTAAAAGTGGCAGGATCCTCCTTTAGATACCTAGGTGTACATATTACGAAGGATCCAGACGAATTCTTTCAGAAGAACTTAACACCCCCGTTGGATCGACTGAAACAGGACGTTAAATTCTGGGTGGCGCTGCCACTGACATGGTTAGGCAGAGCAGCACTATATAAGATTATTTCATTGCCCCGATTTCTGTATATCCTAGAAAATACACCATACCCAGTAGACACAGGATACTTCGGGAGGGTATCAGCGTTGATGGCAGGCCTAATGTGGAACAATCTCCCGGCACGAATAGCCCAGGCCAAATAGCACAGGGGGTGGTACGATGGCGGGATTGCGTTGCCGAACCTGCAACTCTATTACTGGGCCGCACAACAAAAACCCATTAACCAGTGGCTACATGCACCTCAGGAAGACCCAGCATACAGGGCAGACGGAGCAATTAGGTACCCATAACATACTGTCACCTCTCTATGACCAAAGAAAAGTGTGCACACTCATAGGGCCCACAAGGCTTACTGCATCACTGTGGCATACAGCACCGGCAAAACTGGGATGGAAGGGGAAACTTACAAAACTTACCCCCACTGTGGGACACGCGGGCCCTGGGAAACATGAGAGGCAGTAAGGGATTCACGCTATGGGATAACATCGGTCTGTCCACAGTGTGAGATCTGTGGGATAAAGACACAGTGATCCCCTTTGACCAATTGCGGCAGCAATACAAGCTGGGGCCCACAGAATTGTTTAGATATATACAGGTGCGACACTCTCTGCTAGCAGCCATCCCACGCGGCAAGAAAGTCCCAGAGGCAACTCCCTTTGAGGACCGCCTCCTCACGGACTATATGCAAGAGTGAGCGACGTCCCTCACATATCGCAAACTGTTAAATAACCTAGCGGATCAAACAATAAAACAAAGCTAAATGGGTGGAGGACATCGGGGAAATGGATGATTTCGAATGGAACGAAGCGCTAGCGTCTCCTAAAGAGGTGGGCATATCGGCAAAGTTTCGACAAATACCCACAAGGCTAGAGGGAAGGCAGCTCCACCGGGCATCGACCATGTTGCTCGGTCTCATACATATATGGAAATGTGTTGCATTGTTTCATAGGATGAGGCTTTCTTTTAGTCTGTAAATTAGCAACTCACCCCACGCTTAGTAGTTCGTGCAAGATTTGAACCTGTGCTTCCTTCTACTGCTGATCATGATTGGCACCTTGGGATCGCCCGTGTGTTTTAGGACAACAGAGCAAGGCACCTCGAGAACGTCGTTTTTGTGACTGAGTCTGCATAGCAGGGCAAATATCCAGGACACACCGTCGATCCATGGATCAGCCTCGGCCCGAGTCAGGAACAAAGATGAGTGAAGTAGAGGGAGCCCAACTCGGCAAGACAAGTGGGAGAGGTGCACCAGGCAGGAGGTTCGTCGGCAGGGTACGGCGGCCGCCAGTGAAACAAGAGCACGGCGAGGGCTCCCCATTGGACTGCACGAAGCATGTGGGGGATTTCCAGCCCGGGCAGACAGCGGGAGGAATTTTAATAAGCCTCTAACTTTTTACCCCCACAGTGAAATAAACCGGACTGCGTGGAGAATTGCCAGAAGGCATGGTTCACAGAGAAAGCGGCAGACTTGACAAGGGAAAAAACAAGCACATGCAAAGCAATGGAGGGGGTGGGAACGGAGACACGGACAGCGGGAGCGGGGGGCAGGGGAAGGCAGGACAGCGAGACAGCCACGCAAAGACGGAAAACAAAGACGACAGACAAGAAAACGCACAACAATACAAGGAGACAACAGAACACGGAGGCGAAGTTGGAAACGGAGCATATACACACACACACACACACACACACACACATATATAGACCTATCGGTCTGGTGCACCGGGTTGACCAGCATTCTTTCTTTGGACATTTGCATGAACTGCAAAAACACGGAGCCCCCCCTAGCAGCTTGGACAGCCACCATGGCAGGATACGCTGCATTGGGGAGAGAGGAGGCGACGCTGTTCGCCTGATTAAGGAGTTGGGGTGAGAGGCTTTTTGGTCGTCCTGCTGGGCACTCAAGCTGGAGTACAGCCCATATCCAGCAATTGGACACACAAACGGATGTGATGAGGGGATCCGTCACTGTACAGGCACCCCTATGGACTATATCTACTAGCATGCATTTCTTGGCAGGCTGAAAGCGTGAGTGGTCAAGATACTGCCCATTTGAGGAGGAGCATGAGGTCAGTATTAAGGAGCAAGTTACCACTCACCTGCACCTCGTTTCAACCAGCACAGAGAGCGCAGAGACCCAGATACAGGCACTGATGAGAGCCATTTGGAAGCCTTGAAACGCGTCTGCCTTAGCGTTTCAAGGGGACTGCTAGCACTACGCGCATATATTTTTAATAAAACCTTTGCCCTTGAACTCCGGAGTGTGCCGTGCCTTTTTCGATGAGGAGGTGGTACTGGTCTTGTGTGTTGTCAGCAAGCGGGTTGCTGACTAACGGCACACCCTCTTGGTCTGGTGCACTGTGTAGAGAACAGCATTCTTTCTTTGGACATGTGCACGAACTGCAAAAACACGGAGCCCCCCCTAGCAGCTTGGACAGCCACCAAGGCAGGATACGCTGCCATGGGGAGAGAGGAGGCAACGCTGTTCGCCTGATTAAGGAGTTGGGTTGAGAGGCTTTTTGGACGTCCTGCTGGGCACTCAAGCTGGAGTATAGCCCATATCCAGCAATTAGACACACAATCGGATGTGATGAGGGGGATCATGAGGTCCGCATTAAGGAGCAAGTTACCACTCACCTGCACCTCGTTTCAACCAGCACAGAGAGCGCAGAGACCCAGGAACAGGCACTGATGAGAGCCATTTGGAAGGCCTAAAACGCATCTGCCTCAACGTTTCAAGGGGACTGCTAGCACCACGCGCATATATTTTTAATAAAACCTTTGCCCTTGAACTCCAGAGTGTGCCGTGCCTTTTTCGATGAGGAGGAGGTACTGAGATATATCTATCTATCGAGAGTCCGCCTAATTTTGCCCCGCTACAAGAATGCTACTACAACTTTGCATCTAGGGACTTGTAGGCGCCATCATCCCAGGCGCTCAAACACTGCTGCGCAGTGGACGCCAGGGGAAACCTAAAAATAACAGCCAGCAGTGTAAGTAAACTGGAGTTGGTCCATGCTGCTTCCTCCAGAAATGTAAGAAAAAGGAAGTGATGTATCTGACAACAAGAAAACAATGACCAAGATAACACCAATGCCAGATTCCAACAAAGCAACAAAACAGACAAATGCAACGGGTGGAGTTTCAGTAGTAAAACTCATTAGGTCTCGCATACAGCAGCGCATGCGCTACCTCTACGAGGCATCCAGTAATGAGGGAGGATGAGGCAGTGGGAGTAGGCACGAAATAGTAGCTCAATCACATCGAGAGCAACGGACGGGCTCAGAAGCAACTTTAATTAATCTGCGATTGGCCCCTGATCCACAGAAGTGACCAGAAATTGTCTGCACAAGCCAATTAAGGAGGCTTTAAAGAAGACTGACGGGAGGCCAACTAATGGTAAGCCATGGACGGCCTCCAAACCCTTTTCTGTATACAATAGTGTCTTGCAAGCGAGGCGCATGCACGCACAGGTTCAACCATAAAAAACAGCAACACAGTGAGAAGGCAGGGATAGGGAAAAAAAACTACGAAAGTAGGATAAATAGGGAGGGAGTTTCCAGTAGTAGCTGAAAGAGGCATAAAATGGAATTAGGACTATGCTACCTTGGTATTCACCATCCTGACCTTTGAAGGAGCCAGATGTGTAATTGAGCAAATTATTGCGACTCATTCCTTTACAAATAAACCCCTGAAATGTTTAATTTCCTGTAAAATAACTGAAAACCATTAGAAAGCCTGGCATATCACAGGAAGGTAATCTCTTCTGCATAGTTAGATACAAGTAGAATTTACTTTTCTCACTCAAAATAAAAACAAAAGCACTCACATCTGCGTTAGTCAGCTTTGAGATGTCGGACTGTTGCCCAATGTAATACTGGATTCCCTCCAAAGAGCCTTCCAAGGTCAAGCCTCTTATTAAAAGGATCAGCAACACCACGTAGGGAAATAATGCAGTAAAATACACAACCTGCCAGGCAGAAGACACGTCAAAATTGACTGAGATGACAAACATACTGAACTGTTATTTCCAAATTTATATCTCAAAACACACAATTTTAGTTACGAGTACTTCATTTTTGATTGATTCTTACTGTATTCATCTTGTGATGTTTGTTCCTTGAAACATGCCAGCTAAGACAACAGTGGAACTCAAGTTCATTTTTAGGATGACTGCAAATGAGCTCAGGAGAATTCTGCTTCCTAAAGACTCCTTCACTAAAGTAGAAAGTAGCTAATTCTGTTCTCCACCAGAGGCAGTAGTTGATGAGGCAAATATTTTACAAGCCATATTCACCCATTTCGTCATCTGTTACACACATTTGTTTATTTATTAAAACAAAAGATGCTAGTGGGTGGATATTTCCCGCTTAGGTGGAAATAAAAGTTATTGGTTCCAATTCACAAACTGCATTTTGTGGTACATACAGCATCACCACAAACGTATGTCCACAGACCTCCGCCTCTCCAGTCTTTCCCATGTGGAAATTTCCACAACGAGGCAGATGAATGTTTTAGTAGTAATCAAAGCGAGACCAATATCTATAATAAATGAGGTGTAGAGAAGTTTAAAGTGGGTTTTAGAGAGATACATGCTAATACAAACACACACCCACATAAAAGTAAGGTTATTGCTATTCACATGCTTTCCTTCTAAAATTACTACATGCCTAATTAAACTCAGAACAGGTGTAAATGTACTCTGTCCCAGCCTTAGCATAAGTTAAGCACCACACATGTCTAAACACTGGCCACTGATACTGCAACACACTGACTCCCAAATAAATACGCAAGATTTTATTAAAATATGACAAAAACAAAATTTAAATTAACACATGACTAAACAGATTTTAACAGTATTTACTAAATAATGAATACAATTTAAATGTTGAATACATATTTGATCTATTGAGTTAATGTGTTGTAACATTAGGTTAGTACTTTGAGGTTAACAATAAATATTTTAAATTAATTTACATTTATATTTTATTATTCTTTAAAACCATTATTAAGAATATTTTAAGCGTTAATCATTTTCCTATACATTCCCAGAGGAAGGGCTCTGCCTCCAGGCGGAGTGCTTCATCAGCAGGTGCATTTACTAGCAGAAACTTTACACTTTAAGCTTCCTGTTAGACCTGACATCATTGGCGTGAATCTCCCTTCCATTTTTGATGGATTGCCTCCCATGTTTTGATATGTTTTTGCTGGATTTATGCTTTGGGCACTGTGCCACTGCTAATCAGTACCACAGTGCAAGTGCTCCCTATGTTAAATTAATTAACTAATTGGATCTTCCATGATTGGGTTATTTGATTTATCTGTCAGCCGTTAGTACAGTGCACCATGTGTGCCCAGGGCTTGTAAGTCAAATGCTGCTGGTGGGCTTGCAGCACTGGTTGTACCACCCACAGAAGCAGCGTGTAAAGTGTGTCTCAGGCCTGCCATTGCAAGGCCTATGTGCAGTCTAGCACTGCCATGTCGACTTGGCCAAGTGCACCCACTTGCCAGTCCCTAAACCTTCACTTTGCTTCATATTAGACACCACTATGGTAGGTCCAAGGTCAGGGTGCATTGTAAATACAAGGTAGGACATGCTCTGATGTGTGTAGCATGTTCGAATAGTGAATTGCTGCCATTTTCGTTTTTCACTATTGAAGGCTACCTGTTCTCATAGGCCAGAATGGGCAGTTAGATTATCACATTCTCATAATCCTAACTGACTCAGGGAACACAGTAGAAATTCAAATTTAGTATGCCTTAACTCAGAATACTACAATACATCTTTTAGTAAAGTTTACTTTAATATTCTGGGTTTGCAAATACCACTTTTAGAAAGAAGGTATTTGCTTGCCTAACCATTTAAGCCTGCCTCTGCAGGGTTGTGTATTCCTTCTCTGGGTGTGTGTGTGACAGGACTGGGGAATCCAGGAGACATGCTGGGGCAGCCCAGTGGTGAATAGAGAGATCTGCATCTAGATGGGACGGAGGAGTTTCACCTGGGACCTGAATAGGGCTAGACCTTCCCTCTACAATGCTGGCTCCAAACCCTGTGGCTTGTCTGATGGTTCTGCCCTACACTGTGAACGGAGAGAAGGAATCATGTCAGAGTGCTCCAGAGCTGTATCTACCCTCCCCTGTGCTGGCTCCCCCTCCTGTGGGGCGGCTGATGTCTCTGCCCTGCACAGTGAAAGGAAGAGGAAGAGGAGAGTCATGTAAACAAAAGTATCAGGAACTGGTTTGGACTAGGCAAAGGCCTTCAGAGAATAAAGGATTTGGGGGCATAAACATTGTGACTCTGATCCCAAGAAATTAGATCACTTCTGGACAAGAAACCTTTCTGCCGAGGAAAAGAACCCGGGACCCTTCAGGAGTTGTACTGCCCCTCTGCTAGTGTGCTGTTTGCTGGGTTGGCCTGCAGTGGTTGCGTCATTGCCAAGGGAAAGGAGAAGGAATATTTTAAGGACTTCCATCTACAGAATATTCTCCAAGGGCTTGAACTGTGCTTGCCTCCTGCTGAAGTCTCCGGGACAAAAGACTTCACGTCCAGCTCCCTCCTGAATTTCCTTGCTGGGAATTCGGACTCCAGACACTTGCATGACTCTGGGAGCTGGGAGTGCGACGAATCAAGAAGAAGTGTGTCGCCGCCGCAGCTGAAATCATCGCAACTCCGGAGAAGCGAGCCTTCATCGCATCTCCCTGGAAGCGTGCGTTCATCGAAGCTGTCTGCTGTCGCATCACCGGAGAAGCGTGACGCCATCGTGAGTCGCCATTGCATCACCGGAGAAGCGTGTCGCAGGGCCTGTCGTGGCTCCAAAGTACAGAGTCGTTACAAGTCTGCCAGGGCGTCATCGCATCGCCGCCTCAAGGGCGCCATCTTCTTGCATCGCAACTGGATTGTCGCATCAAGGCGCCATCTTGCGCATCGCAATGGGCTTGAAGGCCGAGAATCTAAGCATCACCTCCGCACCGGTAAGGCTCACGGCGAGTCCCCTACTCTGCGCAAGCATTGAGGAAGGACGTAATTGTTTCCACGGGTCACGGAACTGACGCATCTCCCCTTTTGTAAGCCTTTTGTTCACTTTACGTTATGCATCCAGGTACTTTGTTGAGACCTTTGTCGCTTTTACCATCAACTTAAACTAAGAGACGTTAATCATCTTTTAAGTGATCTTAAGTGTAGTGGATTTTTGTCGTTTGTGGTCTTGTGTTTAAGTCTATATAAAGAATACTTATTTAATATAAAACCTGTGTTGTGTCCATCTTTAGTCTTATCACTGTATTACTGTGTATATTCACTGTATTACTGTGTATATTCACAAATGCTTAACACACTGCCTCTGAGATAAGCCTTTCTGCTCGTGCCAAGCTACCAAGGGGGTGAGCAGGGGTTATTAAGGACTGTAATCCCCTTATCCTGACTTAGAAGTAGGGGTCCCTATTTGGACAAAGGTAATAACCATTGCCAACTATAGACCCCCAGATCTAACACTTCCGTTTGCAGGAGACACTACCCCCTGATGAGAGAACTGAGACATGTTTACAGCTAGGTGTAAATCTCTTCTATGGAATACATATTAAAACAGTGGAGGATTGCACCTAGCTATAAAAGTAAATATACACCTGGGGACGTGGCCAAGCAGGCCAAGATGGTGGTAGCATTCCTGTAATGCTCTGCGGCACGCGATTTTGGCAGCAATGATGCCAAAACGACACTGATGAAAGCGGGCAGCGGCCGCAGAGTCCCAGAGGATAGTGGGGTGCATCTGGTAAGCCGGACGGCACATATGCAGAGGGGCTTGCGACGACGCCGGGGGCTCCGCAGAGGTTGCGGCCGCGACAATAAAATGGCGCCAGAGCGGTGGAGAGAGCCTGCTGGGTGAGTCCACCAGGGCCTGGTGGTGTTCCTGTTGCGGGAGCTAGTGGGAGGGCGGCCGCGGAGGTCTTTGAGGCGGCGCTGGTGGATCAGAGGTCGCAGCACCAAAATGGTGGCGGCTGGCGGACCCTGAACAATCATGAGGCCACGGGGAGACTGCCGGGGGACCAGCCGAGGGGAGACTCAAGACCTGGGGTGAGGTGTCCAGCTGGAGACCCGGTGGCTCCTGTTCAAGAGGAGAGCAGAGGCAGTCCAGTGAGGGCACTGCGGGGGCAGTCTACAGGTTCCCAGGTGCCACAGGCTGCATGGGGTTGGGGGGACACACTGACCGTTGGGATCAGGGAACCGACACTGAGCCCCACAGCGTGAACTCACCCCCTCCCCACAACGCTAGGTCCTGAGGCGCGCGGGGGGGTGGCGGATGTGGTGGCCAGGCGAGCATAGTGGTCGGCTGCATGCAAGGGGTCCCGACCGACGGGATAGCCATAGCCGCAGATATCACCCTGGTCCAATCCATAGCTGTGGCCTCCCCACTCTGACTGGCGATACAAGACGGCGCTGGAGGTGGACTACACCACTGGCAATAGCACACATCCCCATCAAGCCTAAGGGGGGTGCGAGCCCGGTGTGAAGAGCACAAGGACGGGGACAGAGATCACTGGTTTGCATCAAACTGGGAAGAGGGGGGGGGACCCCGGTTCTGGAGGGGCTTTCGCAGGGAGCAGGGGCCACACGCCGTGGAAGCCACTATATAGCGCCAGGAAGAGCTGAGACTGTAGGAGTGACATCAGAATCCAGGGGCAAAGAGGCAGAGTGCCCGGCTTGCCAGTGGGCGCCCAGGGACAACAGCAGGCGCGGAACTGGAGGGGTGAGTGAACCTCCCATGTCTACACAGTGGCCATACCGAGACGCAGGCCGGAAGACAAGTGGACGTAGCCGGTGCGACCCTGGGCAGCCATAGGGATACCCGGTCGAACTAGGGGCGGAAGACCACCTGGGATACCACAGGGGCCTGGTAGAGACACAAGTATACAGATGGCAGGTATATAGGACATTTCTAGCTGTATGTATTAGGCCCAATCTCTTTTGAGAAGGTAACACTTTCTAAAAGCGCTTACGGAAAAGGCGGGGGGCTCGCAATCATCTATAAGGACATATATACGTGTCGTTGTTCCTTGGAGACCATTGCTGACTGCGAAAGCATGCCTTTTGTTATTGAATTCTCCCCTGATAGTTCACTGGCATTCTTATTTATCGCCCCCCTGGCCCAGTTAAACAATTCCACACAGCTTTACACTCTGCTGTGACCAAACTGGTTACTGCCCGGTCAAACTTCAGGCTACTTGGTGACCTGAATATACATTTTGACAATACTATGGACAACCTCGCCGTAGAGATGACGGCGAGCCTAGCCGCAGTCCAGCTGGAACAACTTGTCCCCTCTCCTACTCATGTCAAAGGCCACCTTCTAGATCCTGTATTCAGCAACTGCGTGCACCTCAAGGTGGGTACCATCACTCGTCTTCCCTAGACTGATCCACTTTCTGATTCCCCTCACTTGGACCACACACAATTTCCTTCTCACTACCCCTACCCCGCGAAGAATGAGAAACTGGCACAGACTACGCCTGGACCAGTGGACCGGCATTTTTACAACCTCTAGACCTTCACTCACCTGTGATCCCCTTTAGATAATAATTAATACGACAATTGGATCATGAAATCACTTGACTCTATACTTCCCTTTCGTACTACCAGCTTAAAAAGGCAGCAGAAAACAGCGCCCTGGTACTCGGAAGTACTTCGAGACAAAAAGCGCCTATGTAAGAGGCTGGAAAGGAAGTGTCGCTTGGGCTACGCTACAGACAAAGCTACTTATAGGGAGGCTATTAGAGCCTATAAATCTGAAATAAAACTAACACAATCGGCCTATTACAGTGAGAAAATTATGTCGGCCAGATCCAAGCCCAAAGAGATGTATCAAATAGTAAAAAGTCTGACCACGCTTCCACCACCCTTGACCGCTAACTACAACCCACTCTCCCGATGCAATGACTTGGCAGAATTCTTTTTTCATAAAGTAAATAAAATATACTCATCTTTTCCAGATATGGATTCAGATCCCCCCCATCCAAGGACCACATCTCGCTACAGATGCCGAGGACTTCCATCAAAGTATTTTAGATCATTTTCCCCAGTTCGATTTAGAAACACTTGAGCCTCTGATGCACCAAATAAAGTCTGGCTCCCCATGTGATCCCGCCCCCCCGAGCAAGCTGGTCCCAGTCGTGCCAGATTATTCTTACCCAGCTCATGGAGTTATTGAATTCTTCCATAGTGACTGGTATGGTACCATCCACCTGGAAACATGCCATGGTACGAGCACTCCTGAAGAAACCCACCCTTGACCCCGGCAACCTCAACAACTACCGCCCGATTTCCTTGCTCCCCTGGGTAAGCAAAATTCTCAAAAAACATTAATATCTACCCAACTAGGTTTCTCGAGAGTAACCATCTGCTTTACATTACCCAGACGGGCTATTGTCCCAAACATGGGACGGAGACTGCTTTGATGGCAGTCACAGAGGAAGCTAGGCGGATCTTGGATCAGGGGGTGTGAGTGGCAGTGATCCCCCTTGATCTGAGTGCAGCGTTTGATACGGTGAACCACAAAATCCTTTTGCGCCGTCTCTATAGTGTGGGAGTATCAGGAGAAGCTTTGGCCTGGTTCAAGTCCCTTCTAAGTGACAGGACTTTTCAAGTCTTTGAAGGAGCCTCTGTCTCCGCAAGCAAGCCTCTGGGCTGTGGGGTGCCACAGGGCTCATCCTTGAGCCCCACGCTATTTATTGCGTACATGAGACCGCTGGCTGAGATAGTTCGTCCATATGGTATTAAGATCATTACATATGCGGACGATACTCAGCTAGTGGTCTCTTGCGCAAAAGAATTGCCTCCAACCACAGACCAATCTGACACTTGCTTGGAACAGGTCAAAAATTGGACGACGAAGTCGTGCCTCAAGCTTAACGGTGATAAAACCGAGCTTATGCTTCTTGGTCCATCAGCTCCCTCCACCTTGGAGCGGTTATGGCCAGTTAGCTTGGGCGCGCCCCCCACACCCAGAGACAATATAAAAAGTCTTGGGGTGTGGTTGGACAAATCCCTGACCTTCAACACCCAAGCAACCAAGCTGTCTGCGACTTGCTTCGGTCTCATCAAAAAATCCTTCCGCTTCTACCTTTTGAAGCCAAGCAGGTAGTCCTGCAGGGTCTAATCCAGTCCCACCTTGATTTCAGTAACGCCCTGTATCTAGGGCGCCTGAATACTGTTTACAAAAACTTCAGCGGATTTAGAATTGTGCAGCACGCACATTGTTTGGTCTGTCACGCAGAACCTTGTGAAGCCTGGGCTGAGAGCCCTGCACTGGCTCCCTGTCAGGGAGAGTATTGAGTTCAAGTCCATGTGCATCTCCCATCAAGCATACTGGAAATCTGGCCCAGCAAACAGTCACTCTGATTACCCCTCATCGGCCCAACAAACAGCTTCGCTCCTCCCACGCCTCTTTGGCGGCAGTTTCCCAGATCCGGAGATCCAGAGCTGGAGGTCGGTCATTTTCCTACAACGCAGCCAAGTTATGGAACTCACTCCCTCTCCATTTAATCCTAACTTTATGACCTTCCGTAAACAGCTCAAAACGTTTCTTTTCAATAAATCAGGCTAACCCCTGGGCCGATCACACTGGAGGGTACTAACCTAGTTCTCGGTGCCTCGGTGTCCCCCCTCCTCCTAAGGACCAAATAAAGAGCCTAGGAATCTGGCTTGATAGAGCGCTGGATTTCTCAGTCCAAGCTACCAAAACGGCCTCCATTTGTGTGGGGCTAATGAAAATGCTCCGCAAAGTGCTCCCCCTACTTCCATTTCAGGCGAGAAGGGTCATGGTCCAGGCCCTGATACTCTCTCGCCTGGACTATGGAAACGTTCTATATCTAGGAGCCCCGGCAGCAGTGACTAAAAGACTCCAAGTCACCCAAAACTGTGCCGCCCGTCTATTGTTTAACATCCCCCGTTGGCAATCAGCTAGGAATGCCTTAAAAGAACTTCATTGGCTCCCAGTGGCTGCCAGAACACAGTTTAAGGCCATGTGCATTTTGCACAAATCTTTCCATCGAACTGGCCCGGCAGTTCTGTACCCCCTAGTGTTACCTTACTCACCATCCAGAGCTCTTCGTTCGGCCTCATTGCATCTGGCTACCATGTCAAAAATCAAGAAAGCCCGCTGGGGCGGCCGCTCTTTCACTCATACAGCGGCGAAACTCTGGAACTCCCTGCCTCTAACCCTTCGACAAAATAACAACCGAATGTCATTTAGGAGAGATTTAAAAACCTACCTGTTTTCAAAAGCGTACTAATTCACCCAGTAGCCCGATACAATAATCAGTCTAAAGCGCTGCGAGGCCTCCGGGTGGTTATGCGCTATATAAATGGAATTTTTCATTTCATTTCATTTCATTTCTCTAGCGCCTGGACGCCTCAGGGCAGCAGTTGCGCTAAACAAAACCCCTTTTCATTTCAAAGATACATTTTCAAACAATCCAAAAACCATCTTTACTAAAAGATGTGTTATTGAATTCAGAGTTAATAGAGCCTAAACTTTAAATCTGTAGCTGTTCCAAATTGAAAGTTACATATATAAAATGTTACAGTGCAGCTCCAATGATAGCCTATGAGAAAGCCAATCCTTTCAATAGTGAAAATGAAACGTACATTATTTCACTATCAGGACACGTAACACACATCAGTACATGTCCTACATTTGACATACACTACACAGTGTAAATGGGCATACCTTGGGCCTACTGTAAGGGTAACTTGAATTTAAGAAAAGGGAAGGTTAGGGCCTGGCAAGTGGGTGCACCTACCAGGTTGACATGGCAGTTAAACTGCACGCAGGCACTGCAGTTGCAGGTCTGAGACATTTTAAGGGCTACCTGTGTGGGTGGCACAATAACTGCTGCAAGCCCACTAGTAGCATTTTATTTTCAGGTCCTGAGCACACTCAGTACCCTTTACTAGGGACTTACCAGTAAATCAAATATGCCAATCATGTATCACAAATCATATTTATTATTTAACAGGGAGCACTTGCCCTTTGACACTGATCAGCAGTGAAAGTGCACTAAGCAGCTAAGCCTGTACAAAAGAAACCCAGCACACAGTCAAAAATGCAAGCGGTAGAGGCAAAAAGTCAGGAAACCACTCCAAGGATGCCAAGTCTAACACTTCTGTGTATAGGTTCAGTGGCATATTACACATGATCTTCTAAATATAGTTGGTAGCATTTTTTTTTTACAAAAGCCCATACCAATAATGTTCATCTATCGGATAGCAGAGATAAAACAATCATTGACAAAGCCTATTGGTTTGGCTTGCATTTTTAACAGGGGTGGTTCTTCTATGGGAGCATCAGGGGCATTGCCCCCCCCCCCTGTATTTGTTGCCCCATACCTGTATCAAATGTAAAAACGAATGTTTCTGCCGCGCACCAGCAGTGCTTTTTATTTGGTCTTGTGGGGGCCTTATCTTCCCGAGTTAGGACGGATGGGGAAGGGGCTTTCCAGGCTCAGTTTGGGTGAAGTCACTTACTTTAAGTGTAGTAAACTGCACGTCTGTTTGGACGGGTGCCTTTCACCATTTGGTCTCTAATGGGGCATTGTGCATGCCTGACCTAGCAAATACCGAGGATGCTCAGCACCCTCTGGATTGGCCCAGGGGGGCATGGGCAGTCTTCTAGTCCTGCACTGAACACAAGGCATCATGGGTGGGAGGCACAGGTTAGGTTCACAGAATATGGCCAATCACTATGTGGCCTTATTACAAAGTTCTGCAGTGATTGAGAGGCCACATCCGCGGCTAGGGGAGGGGGCCTTTAGTGGGATTCCGTGCCTGGCAGGAGAGTTTCGATTCTCCAGGCTACTGTCATGGGGAGGGTCTCTCAGTAATGTGAGATGCCAGGTGGGCGTCTGAGAGCCCTCCCCCTCCACCCCCCCCCCCTAGATATTAAAATTACAGTGCCCCAGGGAGTAGCCCTCTTTGTCTCTCGCCTTCAGCACAGGGAGGCTAGCCGGAGCAACAGTTGCCCACCCACCCATCCCTAAGTTCAATAGTGAGTGGCGGGGTCCCGGATAAGAGAAAAGGCCGGGGGACTCTTTTCAGCCGGAAAATGGATGACCCTGAAGCAGGGGAGGCAGTTATGGCGGCTCTGGGCTGACGGAGAGGGGGCCGTCCTGCTGGTGGTCTTGGACTCTCTGGCCCTACCCTAGTAACTGGTGCTTGGAAAGGGGGCGGTGTTGTGTCCTGCTGGTACAACACGCCTCTAGAGATGCTGAATTGTAAATACATGTTAACCTGTGGCGCATATGTATGGAGCGCATTATTTATGTGTGAATTTAATAAAAAAGGTCAATTTAATAAAAAAGGTCAATGTGGGAGGTTTTACCCACAAATGAAATGGTGTTTTGGTATAATAATAAAGCTACGCAGTGGGCACCAGTCACTTGTAAGTGTTTTACTGGGGTCGGGTGAGCAAAGGGTGATGAGCAAATGGCACGAGATATCCCCACTATGAGCATTATCTGTCCCTTGCTCTCTTCCTGCCCAGTGCCATTAACGGAATTGTGCACAAAGTAGTGGCAAGAGATATTCCCTCCTGACCTCAAACCCCATGTAGCCATGGTCTTCCAGCTCCTGCAGTGGATTATCTGCCTGACTGTTGTCTCTCCGACCTGTCAGCACTCGTGGTGGAAAATAAATAATCAGAGGTAAAATTAAATGAGGAATTCAGAGCTCTTGAGTAAATAAATATGTTCTTCAGTGGCAGATAATGATACCAATCTTTGCGTGGAGGTTATCTCTTGCTAAATCACATCATTGTGCCAGTTTTGTTTTATTACACCTTTAACACAAGCATTTGGTGACAATTTCAGGAGCGTTATGACTATGCACTCACTTTTTTGCAAATTCTAGAGTAGTGGCTGAATTCCCCTCACGCAGATAACATGAAAGCGTTAGTTGCCTGTGAATTGAAAGTCCGAGATATGCTGTGTTCTATATACAAGGGCGCTTTTTTTTTTTTAATTGTGCACATAATGTCTGTTTCAGTGTCTCCGGTTCTGCAGTTCAGGCACATGCTATCCCATTCGAAAATATGAACTTTACGACTTCAAAAACGGCTTACCTGAACGTTAAGGTTACAAACCAGAAAATAGCACGTCTGTTTCCAGCTCGTTTTCTTTAGAAACAGAATCTTTAACTGCAGCAGAGTCAATAATACAAGTAATCTGGACACTAAAAGTCAAGCCTCTGCAGTGCTCCAGGGAGGTGTTCAGTGACAGCGGCTCATAAAGAACTGTTTAAGCTGTAATTGTGAAAGGGCCAGGCCTTGTTTTCTTAACATTTTCACCACAAGTTCTACTTTATTTTTCATACTAAACCCTTTCCCCTTATCCATTATTACTTTCCTATTCGGATTTGTTTATTGTTCATGATTGCGGTTTCTCCCGATTTATTTTGTCTCCTGAAATTTATTTTCCGATTTGATAATGGCAGAGTGACATGACTGACAAATGCCAAAAAAACTGTTCAACTCACTGAATCATTTTTGTTTGCCTTAGAGGCACCTAACAACTTGCTGCAGGGATGTAAACCATTTGACACAAGGTGCTGATGAATGGCAGCGCCTGATCTCCTTTTTGAGGCTGTGCTTATACGTTTTGCAATTTGGCACTCAAGAAAACATGCTATTTCAATTTTACAGCTGCAGACTTGCTAACCAGATCTGCCTCTATTTGCCTGTGCCATGTGGTGACAAGTGCTTCAGAGAGGGACAGGAGTTGTAAATGAAAAGACGTTTCTCCTAATTCAGTCAGCTTCTTTGTAGTTGGTAGATTGTCTGAGGGTAGAATAAAGGGTGTGTTTGTCAAGGTGGTGCTTTTTTTTAGCTTGTCCCTTTGTAAATAACCTTTCACCTGGGTCAGAACTGTGCTGTAACACAGATCCAGAGTGTAATTCTAATTATGTAATTTAAATCAAATAACGTTTATTTTCATCCTACTTGACGGTGTAATTCCAATGGAGCTTAGATGGTGTTAGTGGCAGTAATGTCCAAAAGAAAGAAACAATGTTGTCCCCAAGCCACAACTTGAAATGTCTTGCAAATAGATCTGGTCCCATCTACCGGTCTACCACCGAGTCCCTTACCTTGTAAGATGACCTGAGACTAACTGAATCATTTGCCACTCGTTATCAGACAGACCTAAAACATTTAGTGAAAAGAACAAAAGAGGCTGCTTATAATGTATTTAAATCTTTCAAGACTACATATTTACAACTACTTTATAAACTTTTTTCTTAGTCAAATTTGCTTTAAAATTTACCGTTTGCCACTCTTTTCGAAAATTTATTGGGAGAGAACCCACTTAACCCCTCTTTTTGCCCATAGGGCACACTCGCGTTGCTTGCGACATAACACTCAACCCAAACTTTTACGCCACACCACTCAAAACACACCAGCCACTACTGATTTTGAGCCCTGCACCAAACCCTACTGCAGTGACAAACAAATGTTAGTTTCCTGTATACAATACATCTATGCGATAAAAAAATAATCTGATGGTTCAGTGTACTTTTCAGATGTAAAATTGTCCCTCATACATTGTAATACAAGCTTAAGCCCTTTCAGCCCTATAGAACTTGTGCGCCTGCCCAACCGTAGCCAAACACTACTGAAAGACTTTTTTAGGTTTTAATACGTTTTTGTCCTCCGTAGGTAGGGCAACTATGAATTTACATTTTCGACTTGTGGGCCACAAAGCAGGCTGGAGTCCCATCACATTAACTGCTCGTAGAGGGCATTTTCTACAACTGTGTGTTACCTGGTCTACTGAAAAAGGGCCCTACAAACCCATTGGTCAGACCCTTAGTCTACAAATTAAATTACTCCCCCAACCCAGTCTACAAATCTCAACACTGCTATCGGACTATACAGACTGGTTCAAATGCCTGCCCTGATCCCAGATTCTGAACCCCAGGGCCAATATGCCGACACATTTTGGCCCTCTTTTTTTAAACTTCTTGGACTAAAGTCGGCTAAATTAAATACTCAAGGGCACTGCATGTATACTTTTGCAAAATGTCCACTCAGAGTCAACCGTTAAATAGCCACAATACCCTATAGATGAAAAATGAAATTAACTATAAAAGTGTGTTACTATTTCTACACATCCACACTCGTCACATGCTATTTTTGAAATTAACTTTTTATGGCTTGATCATTCTATTTTACTTGTAGCATACTATACCTTTCCAGAAGACTTTATTCCTTTAAACATAGTTGCGCCAACTATGAGCCATGCTAACAGAAGACAAAGAGCCAAGTGCCAGACAACGGTTCCAGTTTCATCCATTCCGCTTGAGCGACGAAGTGCCTCCCGTCTGCAAACAAAGAAATATGGAATGAGTACAACTGCCACTATATGATGTCTGCTTCCAATGCTGCTCTTACTCGTCAGAGTGAAGAGATGCGTAATACTGCCAGGAATTTCAAATGCTTATGGGGGGAAAAGTTTGGTTCACATTCTACTGGTCTTGGGTGTGGCCACTTGCTCTATCCTCTAACAGCTACTGGGGGAAAACCATATTACTCCTTACATGTGGGAGTTATAAGGAATCACCGATCTCAACTCAGTTCATGCATTGCTGTCTTTTAGTATCCTTCTCTGATGGGTTTGATGTCCTATCCTTTCAAAGGTGATTACCTCCCGATTACCCATATCTAAGACCTTTTCCTTCCACCTTTCACTCCCTGTCCTACCACCATCCTTTTCCACTTTTGATTAAGTACCCGTCTAATGCTCGCCTTCCATCTCATAAGCTGCCCTTTTCTCTGCTTTCTCGCTGTCCATAGTCCTTGCCCCATACACTTTCCCCCTGTGTGTCCATTTTTGCCACTTCTGCCATCTTTCTTCAATTCTCTGTCTCATTCTGCCTTCCCCTACTTACTACTTTTGTCCCTTCTCTTTCCCAACCTTCTTTCAATGTCTCCAATTTCCTTAGCTCATGCTTTCGGTCTCTTTCGTGTTTCCTACGCTCTCTCTCTAGTCTTTCTATTTCCATGCGCCTTCTTCACCCAGCCACCTGCCCTGTCTCCGACTTGGGAGAGAGGGAACTCATGAAGTTTCACTGGGCAGAAATACTGCAGAGTACCCTGAAAACTCCATTAGATACCGTGTAGCTCCGCTAGGGCGTGGAATCGGCAAGTCATGCTGAATTTTAGCACTGGGAACTTGTTTTGCAAAGTCAGAGCAAATGGCGCGAGGTGGTGCGCCAGAGGGTGCTGCTGCCTGTTCTACTTGAAGCTGACTGATTACAGCGTTTCCGAGAGCAGCAGTGACTTGTATGGATATTTCCCTTCAAGTTTTCCGATTTAAGGATTTCATTTCAACCCGGTCCAGGTGACTGATCTGCACTTGAACCCCAGGACTGTCGTGCTTTATACATCTGTCTTGAGAAAGACCCGCTGCGACCTCACTCATCTTGGCACGCGAAGGGTCGAAACGTCAACATTTTTCAACTGGCCCTAATATCCCAGAATCCCAACAGAATTAACAAGCAACATATAGGATTCTGTAAATTTGTATTAATGGACGGCTCTTTCTGAAAGTCAAACATATATATTTGTACAAACTGTTTATATTGAAAATAATTACTGTATATATTGTATGTGTCACATGATCACTATTCACTATTGTCACTTGTTGCACTTTTTACTATGATATTGACAGTCATTTATGAATTGTTTTGAAAGCATTTTGAAAAATATAAAGACAAAAATAGTTCTATACAGGCTTTTCTTTTTCATTCGTTGTAAGAACCTGTTGTGAATTCCTGTCAGAGGATGGAGGTAATTTTGAATGCAGATAGAATTTGCAAATTAGTTGTTTCGCTACCCGACAGAACCAATTTTCTTTTAATCATGGTCTACTTAACCGGCAGCTTTCTCACCGCAATTGTTTGCGCCTGCCCTCAATCGCCCACGTTGAGAAAGTTTCACTGCGTGACAAGCGAGTGCCTGAAAATCACGCTTGATTGGTATGCCAATTCTTGCTTGCACCCGCCAACTTACCATTTGAGAGTGGACAAAACTGAACTCCGCCGTTGGAGCGAAATGTATTGCCCACCACTAGCTGACTCACTTCTCCTTCGGTTTCAAATAGACACACAACAGCATTGGTGAAGGGTTTGTCATTTGACAAAAATAGCCTTTATATGTGTAGGCAAATAGTAGGGGAGATTAATGTTCACTTCGTAAAAATTGACCACAGTTTGAGTATTAAACATTAATACTTGACATAACCAGATGTAAATGTAAATGTACATGTACAGGAATTTATATAGTGCAAATCACCAACCGGTCTCTAAGCGCTTGCTTAGGAAACCCGTCCTGGTATTTCCCTGTGAGATAACCCCGGCAAGGTATCCACAAGGTAAGAGCCAGGCATCCCGCCGCGAGGGGCAATTGTGGAGATTAAGCAGGCTATTGCCCAGAGTCGCAGAGTGTGAACCCGTGAATCGAGTAGGCACCGGAGCGAGAATGGTCGAGTCCATGGACATTTTAGGACTCAAGACCCGGCCGAGCCGGGAATTGAACCCTGGTCCCGGGCTGACCTCTGCTTCCAGGTCTGCCTCCTCTAACCAGTGAGCCACACTTCAGAGGCCACGAGGAATTACTTCACCAGCCCTTGACAAGAGAAGCAATTGTACGGATTCTGCAGTTTAATCCTCAACTGTTTATTTATTTATTTATATCTTAAGCTGTTGGTCCCAGATTGCTCTTCTTAGAGTGTCTTTGTGCTCTAAGGAAGCAGAAGGTTTTTGTTTATTTTAAGGTAATGCGGAGTGAAAACATGGTCTTAAAAATGCTTCCCTTCATTGAAGGACACAAGTCAACTTCTCACAGAATAATTCGGAACCGGCAAAAGGAATATGCTCTGATGTGCTGCTAGCACGTGGCTATGATCAGCGCTGCAGCCGCAATTAAGCTCGGGACACAGCTTTCAGTTTTACTTGCGTGGTCCCAACTGCCGGAGCCGGGCCACGCCTTTTCATTATATAGCCGGCGTGTGACGTCACATGCCAGCACTAAAAAGCGTCCTCCGAGCGCGGGTAGAATGTACTGCTACCTGGCCGGAGGACACTACATTCCTCCCAACCTTTATCAAATAATAAACAGTTAACAATAAAATGACAGAGTAGATCTGTTACCAGTTGTTAGAATGTTCCAGTCCTTGGTGCATCACACCAGGAACCCTGCTAGCCGCGAAGATGGGACCGGGTTGCGTCTTAGGTCTTACCCGGAGTTTTCGCCCCAGGAGGAGGGCAAGGATGGGGTCACTTCTTGTGGGTCTTCCCCCTCCAGAGATCTTGGCTGGGTTCGGTCTGGCATCCCCCACAGCTCAGGGGTACTCTGGCCGGACACATCTAGAGTCCTTTCGAGGGTCATCCCCTGGTCACCATCCGGTTCTACTTCCTCCGGTCGATGATTAGGTCTGGCGTCCAGGTCGCCCGCTAACGGTGGCTCTCGAGTTCCAGCATGTACCCTTTTGAAGATGTTGCGGGTGATTTCTTCAGCTCCTTTTCGGGTTCTTATTAAGGTACCAGTGCAGCAGGTGACTGTCCAAGGTTGTTGCTCGAATGGAAGCCGGAACTTGCTCCCAGGGTACCGGTCCTCAACGTAGACTCTGTCCCCCTTTGAATGTCTGAAACTCTGGCTCGTCGGCTGGCGCTGGCCGAGTCATTGGAATTGGTCCTGTTGGCTAATGCTTTTCCAGAGTCAATCCGAGACGGGGTCCAGCTCGGGTGATGTGGGATGGTATATCGTACTACTTGGCTCATGCTTGCCGGCCCCAGGGCTGCCTCAGTCGTGAGATAGGGTGTCAGCCGATACTCTCGCAAGAAACTGTATATGGCTCTTTCCAGGGGTGCTTCGTCCGCATGCGCAATGCGTATTACCTTGTTGAGGGTGCGCATGAACCTTTCCAATTCCCCATTCGCTTGGGGCCAGCGGGGGGTCACTTTACGGTGTTGTATGCCCCATGCCTCAAGGTAATCCGCAAAGTCTTGTCCGTGGCATGGTGGGCCGTTGTTCGTTTTTACCACTTCGAATATGCCATGGGTCGCTATGGTTTTCTCTAACTTAGTGATCACATCCGTGGCTGTCTGGCTCCTCACGATCTCGACTTCTGGATATTTGGTATAGTCGTCAATGATCACCGGGGAATAGCGCACATCTGGGAGATGTCCGAAGTCTATGCTGACACATTCCCATGGCCGTTGTCTTCCGTGATCACGGGGTGGGGCTGATCTGGCTGGCCTGACGCTTGGCACCATGAGCACGTCCTGACCATGAGTTCCACTAGGAAGTCCATGCCTGGAAACCACACTTTTGCCCTTAGCCTGCTTTTAGTCTTCACCATGCCTTGGTGTCCTCGATGCGCGAGATCCACCGCTTGTTGAGCAAGACTTGTGGGGATCACCAGTCACGGGCCCTTGAGTAGACAACCACTGGTGTCCACCGACAGCTCGTCTCTCACTTTCATGACTGCTTCCAGGACAGTTTTTGCTTGTGGCATCCTCCTAGTCATGGTGGATTGAATGTGGTGCCAGTTGTTTGACTGGACTGCTCCGATGGTTAGTTGCAGACATTAGTCTGTACGGGTGGCCTCTACGATGGTTTCCAGGCTTATGGGGAGCGGCCGCGACCTCTCGGACATACTCTTCCGTATCCTCTGCATCCTCTTCTTCTGCTCTAGTGGCGGCTCTTGTATGTCGTGATAAGTAGTCCGCTGGATTGGAGGACCCTGGCTTGTATTCCACTTGGTAGTCATAACCTTCCAGCTGGAGGATCCATTTTTCAATCTTCAGGGGAGGCTTGGATACTGACCCCTGGAACAGGGGAATGAGTGGTTTGTGGTCCGGATACGGTAAACGGGTGGCCATACACGTATACATGAAAGTGCCTGCAGGCCCAATGGATAGTGATTGCCTCTCGCTCGATTTGCGAGTATCTCTGTTCCGTGTCAGTCAGTGAGCGGCTCGCTTAGGCGATCGGGGCACATTCTCCATTGCTCTGCAGTTGAGTGATCACTGCTCCTTGCCCGTAGGGGCTGGCATCCACAGCGACATTGGTGGGTCAGGCTGGGTCAAAGTATGATAGTGTGGTGTCTGCTGATAGGGCTGCTTTGGTGTCCTTAAAGGCTTGCTCCTGTTCTGGGCCCCATGGCCACGTGGTGGTAGATTTTGTCAGTTCCCTGAGGGGCTTCGTGAGGTTGGACAAGTCTGGGTCGAAACGCCCGCAGAAGTTCACCATTCCCAGGAAGCTTCTGATTTCCGAGATGTTAGACGGTGCTGGGGCTTCTTGGACATCCTTACCCTTGTCGGGATCCGGGGCTACTCCCTTATCGGAGAAGGTGTAGCCCAAAAAACGGATCCTGTTCCTCAAAAACTGACATTTCTCGGTGCAGGGTCAATCCTGATTCCTTGATCCTTTGTAGGACCTTGCGAAGTCGGCGGTGGTGTTCTTCCACCGACGAAGCATATATCACTTATGTTCAGGACTCCCATGATTCCACTGAGAACTTCGCGGATGGTGTTTTGGAACACCTCAGTGGCACCTTCTAAAGTTCAAACGTCGGTATCTTCGGAGACCGACGTGCGTCGAAAAAGTGGTAATGTATCGAGAGTCTGGGTGTAATGGCAGTTGGTGGTAACCAGACCGTAGGTCCATCTTCGAAAACCATTTTGCCCGGTTTAGCTCCCCCAAGATGTCAATCGATGGGGGTGAGGTGACGTTCTCTTCTTCGCGGCGTTTGGGAGGTGCATATCCACGCAGATGTGGACCTGCCCTGGTTGTTTCAGCTTCCATTCCACTACGATTGGGGACACCCAGGGGGTGGGCCCACTGACCTTCGATAATCCCTTGTCTTTCTAATGCCTCCAGTTCTTCTTCGACCTTCTTCCGCAGATGGAAAGCAATCAGACGGTGTCTCACTGGTTGAACTGACGGGTCGATGTGGAGAGACTTCCTTCCCTTTTAGGCATCCAATGAGTCTTCGAACTCTTCCATAATGACCTCAAGTTCTTCCTCCTGTACCGCCATGGCGAATGAAATAAGCTTTAGCTCTTCTGCTGACTGCCCACTCAGCAGCATTCCGCTTCCTTCCTGGGTCACGTACACCAAGGTGGGGATCTTGAGGTCCCGGTGTTTTAGCTCAGTTTTGAAACATCCCCAGAGCGGGATGGGCTTCTTTTGTCGCAAATACTCTGATACTGGCTTCCTGCAATGATGGGCGTGGGCTTAATTGATTAATATACATTTGCAGCCATTAGTTCAATAGAGGCCCCAGTGTCTATGGTGGCCCTCACATCCGGATGGTGAATCTTGATCCCGCACCTTGGACGTCGTCGTCTCTTCTGTCGTGGCTGGTCTGTAGCGAATAAGTAGTGGACTGGGTAGTCTCCCGTGTCATCGTCCATGTCCTCACCATCGTGTGCTTCAACTATCACCTGTGCTGCTTCCTATCGCGGCTTTGTGGACCGACATACCGCTGCAAAGTGGTTCATCCATCCGCAGGAACTGCACTTTTTCCCTCTCGCTGGGCAATCTTGCATGCAGAGGGGCGTGCCCCGCAGTAGCCGCACTCCTTTCTCGTAGTCTCTTGCCTGAGGCCTGGCGCACCCTAGGCCTCATGACATTTACCGCTTCCACTGCGTTTGCCTGCTCGGTCTTGATGGGTTGGTGAAGAGCTGGCTCCATGTGGGACGCTCTAGCTTGTGATAGCTCCTTCGATCTGCCTAGGGTGAGGATATCAGTCAGGGGTTTCCGATCTTCCTGAAGGATGTTCACTCTGAGCTTGGATGAGTAGCATCCTTGGATTATCTGCCCCCGGATCTCCTCCTGTGTATCCCTAAATCCGCATGTACTTGCCAGTTCCTTCAACCGCCCGTGGAATGAGTCTAGCGTCTCCTCCGCTTCCTGTTTGGCCTGGCGAAAAAATCTTAGTCTCTGTTCACCATAGGTTCGAAATGTGCGTTTAGGACGTTCAGCAGCGTCATGTAGGTTTTGGGTGTGGCCTCCACTGATTTCTTGTGTATGCGGTGGATATCTTTGCCACCCAAATGGAGCAGCAGGGCCCTGTGCTGGTCTCGGGCTATGCCCGCCCCTTCGAAGTATATCTGGAGCCGGTCGGTCCAGTCTATCCACCGTGGGGCGAGGGAAGATGGGGCCCCATCAACTGTAAACGGCTCAATGGCCGAAATCGACGCCATCTTCGCGTGGACGCACACAATCTCTGCGGTACATGCTTGGCCTATCCTCTGGGCACAGTAGCTGTCGCTTCGCCGAAGGTGACCCAACATGCAGCCGGGGTCTCCCTCTGCACTCCGGGTAGCACACTTTACCTCACCCTCCTTTTCACCACAGGAGCGTGAGATGCACAAGGCAGGGCTCGGGCATGGCACCTGGGGACGCTTCCACTTCTCCAGGCCACCTCGGAGCTTGGTGACATCAACAGCCTGGGGCAGGCCTCACAGAACGCCACCGCAGGCCTACACCGATCGAGCAGAACCCCTGTGGCTATATGGCCCTCCGCAAAGGCTCCAAAACACTGCTGGGGATCAAGTGCACACAGCAATGCACATGGGCTCAGTTACCGCCTCATCGCCAGTGTGATGTGCTGCTAGCACGTGGCTACGTTAGTCGCCGCAATTAAGCTCGGGACACAGCTTTCAGTTTTACTCACGTGGTCCCAACTGCCGGAGCCGGGCCACGCCTCTTTATTATATAGCCGGCGTGTGCAGTCACACGCCAGCGCTAAACAGCGTCCTCCGAGCGCGGGTACACTGTACCGCTACCGGGCCGGAGGACACTATATATGCAACCAAGAATGGTACCACACATGCAGGGCCTACTTGCACGTTTACACTCTAGTATGCAAGGATTCAAGTCTAAGGATTTGTTAAATCCTGAAACTCCTATTCCCATGGTACCTTCACGGGTACCCGCCGAATTGTGCTATTTAGACACAGCATGAAAACAAGTTACTTACCTGGAACTTTGGTTCCCCAGTATTGGTAACTTTCATAGATTCCCATGCTTTTGTATCAGAGTAGCAAGCAGTTAGCAATAAAAACACATTTTGTATCATAACATACCTTGCAATAGCCAACATGACAAAGATACAAAATGTGCAAAATAACAGAAGGTGGGATAGAAAGGAAAGCTCACCAATTAGTGTAAGAGGTTCCTCAGGACTGCTTGGCCCACTGCCGTATCTTCTTCTTGTAAGGATTCCAAGCAGTAATGCTTAGTAAAGGTGTGGACGCTGCTCCAGGTAGCAGCTCTGCAAATGTCCTTATTCTGCACACCAGCGAAGAGAGCTGTTGAAGAAACCACTGATCTTGTGGAATGTGCTCGAACCCTGCCAGTCAGTGGTTTACCTGCTGCAGAATGGCAATGTAGAATGAATGAAATGAAAAACGATTTATAAAGCGCATGGCTGCCCGGGAGCGTCCCAGCGCTGGGGGTGCAGTGGAAGTCTGAGGGGAAACTCAGGGGGTCGACAGGTGAACTTATGGTTTTTGTGGGAAGAGGTGTCTTCAGGAGTTTACGAAACTTCATGTAGGTCGGTTCGGATCGAAGACTAGTCTGCAAGGAATTCCACAAGGTTGCTGTAGTGACCGAAAAAAGTCGCCCTCCAGTTCGGGCCTTCCTAACTGAACAGTGGCCAGGTTACCTTGGGAGGAGCGCAGGGACCTGGAAGTTTTGTAGGGTTAGAGCATTTTCCAAAGAATAGGGGGCCCTTTGCCCTGAAGGGATCTGTGGGTGATACACAGCCTTAAATTTGATCCTTTCCCAGATAGGCAACCAATGAAGGGCTC
This sequence comes from Lissotriton vulgaris, assembly GCF_964263255.1. Lineage (NCBI taxonomy): Eukaryota > Metazoa > Chordata > Amphibia > Caudata > Salamandridae > Lissotriton > Lissotriton vulgaris. Next base: position 489,809 of record NW_028242610.1, read on the forward strand.
TGAGTGCTGGTATAGCCGATGTTCTCCGGGAGGTGCCAGCCAGCAGCCTAGCTGCTGCGTTTTGGATGCGCTGAAGGATATTGATGGTAGATTCTGGCGCGGCCATAAAAAGGGCGTTGCTGTAGTCTAATCTAGATAAGATAAGACCCTGAATGAGCAACTTTCGGGATTGTGTCGGAAGTAGGGGGAGAATCTTCCGGGCTGAGCGGAGTAGGCCCACACAGGTGCCAGCAGTCTTTATGGCCTGTGTCTTAAGGGAGAGGTCTTGCTCCAGCCATACCCCTAGGCTTTTGAGTTCTTTCTTTGGTGGCGGGAGATCCCCTAGGCATATGGGCCAGATAGATGTGGGAAGGGATGTAATTCGCTGGCCCAGAAGCATGAGCTCTGTTTTTGTGCCATTTACTTTAAGTCGCGAGTCGCACATCCAATTATAGATTTCAGAGAGGCAGTTATGCAGCTTTTTGAAGTTGTCCTTTTCCAGGGAGAGTGAGACGACCAGTTGGGTGTCGTCAGCGTATGTAACAACCTTAATCCCAAAGGGAGTGACAACATCCTCCAGGGGGGCCATATAAATGTTAAATAAGGTAGGGCTCAATGAAGAGCCCTGTGGCACCCCACACTGGAGGGGGAAAGGCTTGGAGCGCGCATTCCCGTCCCAAACCTGGAAGGTTCTGTCCTTCAGAAAGGATGTAAGCCATTGCAGTGCGGTGCCTCTTACCCCTAAGTTGAGAAGGCGGTGGACTAAGATCTTATGGTCTACGGTATCGAATGCTGCGCTTACATCCAGGAGGATCAGCAAAGCCGATCCTCCCGAATCCAAGATGCACCTTGCTTCCTCGACCACTGTTAGGAGGGCGGTCTCAGTCCCCTGGCCTGGGCGGAACCCGGTTTGAGAGGAGCGGAGCAATCTGTTGGTTTCTAAGAAGGCCGAGAGTTGTTGGTTTGCAATTTTCTCTGCGATCTTACTGAGCCCTGGCAGAAGAGAAATTGGTCGGAGGTTTGCAAAGTCATGGGGATCAAGTTCTGGTTTCCTTAGTAGTGCCGTTAATACTGCCTGTTTCCAACCAGGGGGAACCACCCCTTGATCAAACGAAGCATTAATAAGGTCTGTGGCCAAAGGGGAGATGGTAGGTCCCACATGCTGAAGGATATACATGGGAGCCGGATCATTAGGGGATCCACTTTTCATGGCGGTCAGAGCAGTTTGAAAGCCTTCTTTGGATATCTGGGTGAAGGAGTCCAGAGTGGGGCCTGTGTTTGCGGCAGTAAGATCCGCAGGGGCAGAAGTAGGTGACTTTAGCGGTAGGGATTGTAGGATGTTTTTTATTTTGCTCTCAAAGAAGGCTGCTAATTGATTGCATCTGGTGTCCGAGGTGTCCTGCACCAACGGGGGGTTGGGTATTTTGAGCAGCTTTTTTACTATTTTGTATGTCTCTCGAGACGAGTTGGAGGCCGTTCTAATTTTCTCTTCGAAGAAGGAAGCTTGGGCTGTTTTCCGAGCTGATTTATAGGTCCTCATGGCTGCTTTATATTTCTCTTTATTGAGGGGGGCCCAGTCTTTTCTCCATCTACGCTCCAGGTTCTTGCAGATTTTTCTTAAGTCTCCAAGTTCTTGAGAGTACCATGGTGATTTAAAAACTTTGCTTTTTTTCTTCATATTTTTCTTGGGTGCTACCGAGTCAAGGGTATTAGTCAGCCAATTGGTGAAATTTGTGTCAGCTTTCAGTGGGTCGGGGTCAGCGGGAGGGGCAGTGTGTTCTAATAACAGGGTCCAGTCCCAAAAGAGTTTGGACCATGTTCTCTCCTGAGCGCAAGGTACCCGGGCCTGAGCGCAGTCCAAATTTGGTTTGCCATGCGAACGGGATGAGGAAGTGGTCCGACCAAGGTAGTGGGAAGGGGGGGGGGCGATATTTCTATTTTGAGGATGTTAGAGAAAATCGGGTCGAGAAGATGTCCTTTTGTGTGTGTAGCCTCAGAGTTTTTAAGGAGAAGGTCAAACGCATTCAGCTCAGATTTAAGATCACCTGCTATTTTATCGGAGAAATCATCGAAATGAAGGTTCAAGTCTCCTAGTAGAATAAAATTAGGTGTCGCGGCACAGGAGGTAATTGTAGTTTCTAGCAGTGAGCCTACGAATTGTCCTAGGCTTCCGGGGGGGGGGGGCGGTATATAAGAATACCGGATAAGGATTTGTTTGGCGTAATTTGTAGGTTAAAATAGACGCTTTCACAGTCCGAGATTCCTCCCTCTTGTATCCTGTAGGTAAATTTGTCCCTGTAAACTATGGCTAGCCCACCTTCCTTTCCCTGGGTTCTGTTATGAAACAGTATTAGGAATCCCTGGGGTAACATACTGACAATGTCTGCCTCAGAGTTAGAGGTCAGCCATGTTTCCGTGAGGAATAGTATGTCCACGTTGGTATCTTGAATTAGCAGATTGATTTCTATGCAGTGTTTGGGTATAGATCTGCAATTAAGCAGGGCCACGCTTACGTGCTTCGGTATCTGGCGGTTGTCTTTCGAAGGTGGGTCACCCTGGTGAGATGATAGTGGTTTAGAGGGGGTGGTTTTAGTTCTTCGATGCAGGAGTTCATCTCGCGAGTATTTGATACGAAGTTCGGGAGAAATGGGCATTGTGTCTGGCCCTGAGCCCGGCCGGGCTCAGACGGGCTTGCCTCTGACGCATCTCCTGCGCGCAATCGGCGCGCCCGTGCAATCCCCTGCTTTGACAGAGGGAGACCCTTGCTCGGACCACCAAAAGCAACAAACAAATGGGAGGATTCTGAAATCCTTTGGTGCGATCCAAATAGAATTTTAAACATTGTTATCCATCCAGAGAATGTAGCGACCTCTCAGCTGGTGTAGCCGGGTGAGGAAAGAAAGCCTTAAGAATAACCGGCTTGTTCAAGTGGAAGTACGAGAGTACTTTGTGTATAAACTTTGGGTTAGTTCTCAAGATAACTGTTCCTTTTGAATTGCAGAAAAGGCTCTTGGATTGCGAGAGACTGCAATTCCCCAATAAGTCTTACCGATGTGAGGGCAAGAAGGAGAGCCAATTTACATGAAAGGAACTTCATGTCTGATCGATGAATTGGTTCAAATGGGCTTTTCATGAGTTGAGTGAGGATCAGATTCAGGTGCCAAGCAGGAGGCGGAGGCCTCACTGGTGGATATACCCGGAACAAGTCTTTTAGAAATTGTTTAACAATCCTGGAAGACCACAACGAAGGTTCTGACTCCAACCGTCTGTACCTTGAAATTGCTGCCAAATGAACTTGTATAGATGAATGGGCCAGCCCCGAATTAGCCAAGAACAAGAGATAAGGCAGAAGCTGATGAGGTTTTGAAGAAAAGGGGTCAATCTTCTCTCTCGTGCACCAAATGCAAAATCTCTTGTATTTGAGGCGCTAAGTCTTGTTCGTGGAAGGAGCTCTCGCCTGGGAGAGGACTTCTTTAATCTCGTTCGAGATGGGGAAATTCAAAAATAATCGCTGCTCAGGAGCCATGCTGTCAGGAGTAATGACTGCGGATCTGGATGCCAAATCTGTCCTTCGGACATTGTGAGGAGGTCTGGAATAGTCCTCAAGGGGAGCGGAGGAGCCAGCGACAACAGATGGAGCTCCATGTACCAGAACTGTCTCGGCTAAGAAGGAGCCATCAAGATCATCCTGCATGGTTTCACTTTGATCTTCCTGATCAGTCTTGGGATCTGTGGGATGGGGGGTAAAGGCGTAGACAAATGTCCTTGACCAGGCTATCGAAAGCGCTTTCCCCAATGATCCTCTGTGGTGAAGCCCGCTTGCATAATACCGGCATTTCTTGTTGGTCGGTGTGGCAAAGAGATCTATTGTAAGTCTGCCCCACTGGTGGAAGACTTCTTCTAGAACTCGCTGGTTTAGCTCCCACTCGTGACTGACTGAGGATAACCTGCTCAGTGTCGGCATTCTCGTTTAGAATTCCTGGCAAGTGTTCTGCCTGCAGCGACATTCCATGAAGGATCGCCCATTCCCAGATTTGAGCTTCCTGCGACAACGGGAGAGACCTGGTTCCTCCTTCCTTGTTCACGTAATGCATGGCCGTGGTGTTGTCCGTCCTGAAGAGCACTTGTGAACCTCTTAGGAGAGGAAGAAAGGCTTGTAGAGCAAGTTTTATTGTTCTTAGCTCCAAGAGATTGATGTGGAGCCGACGAGAGGAGACCAATGGCCACTGACATGCAGGTCTTGCATCACCGCTCCCCAGCCATCCAGCGATGCATCCGTTGTCACTACTTGAGGTGGATCGCTTACGAAGGATAGACCTTGGGACAGGTTTCTCTGGTCTGTCCACCACAGGGCCGCTCTTTTCATTGTCGGAGTGACTGTCACCTTGTCGTCGAATGATCCGTGAATCTGTGTCCATTGGATGTCCAGTTGCTCCTGAAGAGGACGCATTTGCAGTGTGCAGTGAGGAATCAGAGGTATGCATGACAAAATTACCCCCAGCAGAGATTTGTAACGGCGTACTGAAAGACACCTTTTTTGTAAGTCCAGAGCCATGGACTGCAGTTTTTCCCGCCTTTCTAGGGTTGGAAAAGCTTTTGAGAGTTTTGAGTTCAGGATGGCTCCCAGTAAACGAGCCTCCTTGGATGGGACCAGAGATTATTTGTCTTTGTTTAAAGTGAGTCCTAGATTTCTAAACAGGTTTGAACAAGCCTGAACCGCGTCTCGCGCAGCTCTCCTGGACGGGGCCTTCAGCAGCCAGTCGTCCAGGTAAGGGGAAGACTTGAAAATGATTCCTTCGCAGGAAAGCCGCTACTGGCGCCAGCACCTTTGTGAAGATCCTTAGGGCTGAGCGAAGACAAAAGGGTAAAACCTTGAATTGAAAATGGCTCTTGGCTACTGTTAATCATAGGAATCTTCTGTGCGCTGGGTGAATTGGTACATAAACGCATCCTCGAGATCGAGCTTGGCCATGAAATCCCATGGATTGATCAGCCGCAGGATGTCTTGAAGAGAGACCATCCGGAAATACAGGGAGATGAGATAGGTGTTGAGCTACCTGAGATCTAAAACGGGGCACCATTTCTCTAGCGTCTTCCTTACCATGAAGAACCTGGAATAGAATCCCTGTCCTTTTTTGTCAGAGGGAATCTGCTCTATTGCCCCCTTCAGGAGCATTTGAGGAGCTTCGAGCCGCAGGTGTTTTGATGGAATGGCTGCAGGGTGCTTGGGTGGTGGGATTTGAGTGAATTCTAAGGTATGGCCCTTTCGAATGATGTTGAGCACCCAACGGTCCGATATCATCTTGGACCATTTCTGAAGGTATTGGGATACCCTGCCTCCAACTGATGACTTCTTGGAGGAGGGTCCAGTAGGAAGAGCCAGGAGGCCGCTATTGTCGTTTGGACGCATCACGTCCCTGGTGAGCTTGCTTCCCTCTGGTGTTTGGTGTGAGAAGTTGGCCTAATATATGATGCTCACTAGTTCTAGTGATCACCTTGTATCAGCCCAAACAACCCTTATGGTGTTTGGTTGTAAGTTAACCTTATAGACCAGCTATCCTAATGGTAGCATGGACATAGCAGTCTTAGGCTAAACTCTTTTGGCATGTGAAGCCAGCTGTTTAACCACATATAACCCCTTGAATACCAGATGAAAGAACACCACACAGGTTGTTATGAAAACAAACAATATATTTATTACCAACAAACACCTCTCAACTCTTTATGAGATCAGAGGGCTAAGCACATAACAATACTCTTCAGAAAAATACAATAAGTCGCACAAATTACAATGGTGCCCTAGGGGCACGGCAAACCATATACTAAGTAAATGGTATAAGTAGAACGATAGAAGAAATGAAGATGCCCAGAGGCTGTAGAATCGCTGGGGCTACACTACCCTAACCTTAGGTAAGGAGCAGAAGGTCCATGGGACGCGTGTGCAGTGTTAGAACACACATACGGGTTTCTATGCAAAGTCAACGGGCATGAACAATTTACAAAATAGGTGAGTAAGGACAGTTCCGACTGGTTGAGACTGAAACTACAGGATACCTGGACACTAGGAGAGTCAATCTACCTATGAGCACCGAAATGCGCTCATTACCTCACCCACGGGCTGCGGGTGCATAGGTGTGAAAGTGTGTCAGGTTTCCGCGTTGAAGTCAATGGAGCCTTGGAGGAAGATGCTGCTTGCGACCAGGAGGAAGATGACCGGAGTGATCCAAGGGCGGATCGAAGAAGATGGAGACCTGAAAGCAGAGGGGACAGCGTTCAAAGTCACTAGCCAGTGCCCGGAGAGGAACCAGATGATGTCGTCGCGATCAGGTGAAGAGGTGACGCTTGACTCTGCAGCCACGTGAACCAGGAGGCGTCTTCGACGACCAGGATGGAGGCACAAGCTGTCCCATGCAGGCTCTCGCTGTTGGCGTTGTCTGTTCCAGGATCGGAGTCAACAGGCCTTGGCAAATGCAACCCACGTGGCAAGTGAAGATGGCGTCTGGTGCGGACCAGGAGGGTCCGGGGTGCTTCTCTTTTGGAAGGAAGCAAGGGTCAGTCTGGAGCAACCAGACCAGCGGTGTAGATTTCAAGGTTCATAGTCTAGGAGGCCACTAACCAGCCGGCAAGTGAACAGACAACACGTCGAGTAGCAATCAAGCAGAAGGGCCCCACGCAGATCTCATGGATGCTGGCGGGCTGGTCTTCGGTGCAGGGGGCTTCTCGGGGCTAGGGCTTCTCAATCCCCAAACAACTCACTCGAGGGTGCCTCAGAGGTCATGCTGGAAGCGAAGTGCAGTTCTTCAAAGATGGCCGCACCCACGGGTCTCAGCTGTGCTGCAGATGTGGATAGAGGTCGGAGAGGTCTGGGAGTCTGGGTCCCGTCGAGCTCTGAGGCCTGGTTCCGGCAGGAAGGACGACAAAGTTAACCGCTAGGACGCTTGATGGTGCCTGCTTGTGCAGGGTGGTCCCTCCTTGGCCACAAGGGAGATTCCTTCAGTCTTTTTTTTTTTTTTTTTTTTGTACGTTCGAATCACCTGGAAGGAATCTCGGCGCTTGCCTTGGGAACCCGTCCTGGCTTTTCCCTGTGAGATAGCCCCTAACAGGCATCCCCAAGGTGAAAGCCAGGCATCCCGCCGCGGGGGGCCGTTGTGGAGATTAAGCAAGCTTAATGCCCAGAGTTGCAGAGTGTGAACCCATGATTAGGTCAGGCACCGAAGTGAGAATTATCGAGTCTGTGGACATTTTGAGCTCTAGACCCTGCCGCGTCGGGAATTGAACCCTGGTCCCAGGTCTGACCTCTGCTTCAGGGTCTGCCTGCTCTAACCAGTGAGCCACACTTCTCCACAACCAGTGAGCCACACTTCTCCACTGTGTTCTGTGGAGTAGAACGTCAAAGTACAGAGTTTCTTCTTGTAAAGTTTCAATTCAGGATAATCTAATTTGGAATGAGACCAGCTCCTACCTTTATTCTGCTAAAGGGGGCTGTACTAGTGACTAGGTCCCTCCCATGGGTGGGACCAGGAAGGGGGTGGTTACATCCCCCTATCCTTTGTCCGGTTTCGAGTCCGAGCTGGAGTGCCCCAGTAACTGGTTTGAACCAGGATATGCACAGGGACACCTTGTGTGCCCCAGGCATGTCTCATTCCTTTCAGCCCTGACTATCTGGATACACAAAGTCCTGTCTGGGGTGGTGCTGGTGGTGCTGGCATCTCCCCAGGCAGGAAACCCTTTGTCCAGGCCTCCCTCGCTGGAAGGACTCCCAGCAGCAGGAGGTCAGACTTGTGTCTGTGGCAGCAGCATCCATTTTGTGATGCTGAGGCTCGGGTTAACTTTAACCGGGGTTACAGTTACATACACGTCTTATCCCTCTAGAAGGGTGGAATGCTACCCCCGTCGCCAGAACTGGCGAGGGGGTAGTATTACAAAGCGTATGACACCTTACACTACATGTTTCGATAATGCTATGCCAAAGTTAGCAATAACCGCAAGGATTATAATGCACTTAAGAGTATATGGTATAGCGTTATCATGGAACAGCTATAAGGACATGGTTCCGAAAGCTGCAGACAGGCTCAGCTCATGCTAGAGCACCATCTCACAATTCCAAGCACTCTGTCTTCACGATTGATTATGCCTGCCATCGGAGTGACTTATACGAGTATATGTGTCCATTTTGGGGTTAGATATAGGTATACTATATCTACAGCAAAGGGTAATTACACCACCTTGCCCCAGCTGCGTTACCAGCCAGCTGTGTCTGTTTAGATGGCCAGCCAGGGTTGGCATATTACTTTTAATACTTTATTCGATACATATATCATAAAAGTGCAAACATAGAAAATACATAGAAAAATTTATCGAGTATTACAATTCCTCCTAAAAACATGGCATCATTACAAACAATTAGGAGCTGAGGAGAAAATATCATAATTAAAATTCATACGTTATGTTATGAAAATTTATAACGTGCACAGCTGCTCCAGCAAAGGAGCGTCCTGGTGCTTGACAAGGTAACAACATAACACAGCTAAAAGAGGCAACAGACTAAGAAGAGCAACAATTTAAGAAAATAAAAAAGGTCTTAATGGCCCTACGAAATGAGAGAACATCTAGGGCACGGATCTTCAAAGGAAGGGAGTTCCACAAGGCCGCAGCGCGTACTCGAAATGAGTGGCCACCAGCCCGACTACGCTTGAACCGGGGGACTACTGCAGGGGAGCCCTTAAGGATCTTATGAGAGAGACAGAGCACTTTAAATTGGATTCTCTGCTTAACCGGCAGCCAATGAAGGGAGCGCAGAGTATTGGCAGCGGAACAGAACTTGGGCAGACCCACCACTGCTCTAGCTGCCGCATTCTGCACACGTTGTAGACTAGTGATTTCAGCCTGGTTTATCCCTACCAAGAGGGAGCTGGCATAATCAAGCCGGGAAATCACCGTCGCCTGCACCACAAGCTGCCTGGTCGAAGCGTCAAAGAATTTTAACACTGGTCTTAGGCCACGCAGGATGCCGAAACAGCATGCAGCAGTTCCCTTAGTGTGGCAGACAAAGCTAAGGGCAGGATCTAACCACACCCCGAGGTTTTTTATCTCGGAAACCGGAGTCGGGGTGGGCCCAAGCTCTGGAGGCCACCACATATCGCCCCAGAGTTCCGCCTGCTTGCAGATGATCATGATCTCTGTTTTGTTTTGCGTTCAACTGGAGACAGTTGGAATTCATCCAGCTGGCAACCGCCCGAAGTCCATTCTGTAATCTTGGGGCATCCGAACGAGAGTCCCCACTGAGCGTGACCGCCAGCTGAGTCTCGTCAGCGTATGACACCATAGTCATGCCCCACTGCTTGACGACATCAGCCAGCGGCCTCACGTAAAGATTGAACAACGTGGGGCTCAGCGAGGATCCCTGAGGGACCCCAAGGTCCAGAGGATGAGATTTTGACTGGTGGGGCGGAATGGCCACGCAAAAGGATCGATCGGCAAGAAAATAGCGGAACCACTGAAGGGCAGGACCAACGACGCCAGCTTCCTCCAAGCGCTGAAGAAGAATCCTGTGCGAGACGGTGTCAAAGGCGGCGCTCAGATCTAATAAAACAAGCACCACCGTTTGACCCGAATCTAGCACAGTGCGCAGGTGTTCCACCATAAAAAGGAGGGCTGTCTCCGTGCTGTGACCAGCATGGAAACCGTTTTGCGTGGCGTCCAGGATATTGGCCCGTGAAAGATGGTCTGAGCGACGATCTGTGCAGGGATGGGACAACAACTTTGACCGAATAATCCAGGAGCTAGCCAAAAACTTAGCAACCCCGCAGACAATAAACATACAGGTAGTGTTAGTTAAAATAATGCGGAGAGCTGATGGTCCCTGACTCCTAGCGTTATACAGACTGGCTTCAACCATTTAACTCTAGCCTGCTTGTATGCTTTACATGCAAAAAGAAAGTGGCCTAGAGATTCTTCCGGACATGGGCAACCTGGGCATTTTAAATCCTCTTCCCTATCCTTCCACCCCTCCATACATTTTTTGAGAGGAAGGATGCCATATCTTAGTTTCAGAAACAAGGTTCTGTCTCGAGGAGTCTGTATAAAATCCAGAAATGGCTCTAACTTTAGAAGGAGCTGGTGTTCAAAAAATGTATTCGTTAAGGGATCCCAGTTTGGGTTATGCAAAACCTTGGCCTCTACCCACTCCCAATATAATTTTTACTGTTTGTTTGGGTGGGGGGGAGGGATTGGGAGGCCCAGGAGCGACTCAGGCCTATAGATACCACAAGCTTCTTTAAATTATTTAGCCACTTTATTTTATTTGAAACATTCAGACTAATTAGCTCGTCCAACACTAAAGCATATTTTGCTAATTCCGGGGTCCTTCTAAGGCGCACCCAGAATAGCAATGGACGGATTTGAACTATTTCAGAGATTGATCTTTTGCCCATGTCAAGAAATAATGGTTTCAGAGGGGTCGAGAGAGGGAGCGAGACTGTCTCTCAAACTTATTCTCTGCCACTACCAGTGCTTTGGTGTTCTCAGCGCCCCATAATTCGGATCCGTAAACTGCAGAAGCTAACGCTTTTCCCTCATAGACTGCTAGGGCAGGGGCTATTGGTCTACTGATTGAAAGTCGCTGATTCTTTAGTATTGCACCAGAGACCCTTTTAAGATTTAAAACCATTTTACACAAATGGGATTCCCAGCTCATGTTGTTACTGAGCCTAACCCCAAGATAATCAAATTCATCCACTACCTCTAGAGGGGACCCATTCAGAGAGAGACAAGTCTTCCTAAGATTTCTTTTAGCAGACATAACCATCAGCTTCGTTTTCGCAGTGTTCACCGTTAACCCACGGTCTTTGCAAAAGACATTAAAACGATCAAGCAGTTTTTGCAGGCCCTTGCGGGTTTTGGACATCAGGAGGGTGTCGTCAGCAAAGAGGAGTGTGGGTGTTTTCTCCCTGGCAAGGACAGGGGCATCCTCTGGGTCTTCCCTCAAATGGTCCACCACCCCATTTATAAAGAGGGAGAACAAGGTCGGGGCCAGCACACATCCCTGCCGCACCCCTCTACTGAGTGGGATCCTCCTGGTCAATTGACCCTGATTCCTCCATCGAATCCTTGCATAGTTTTCTTCATGGAGTTTAATAAACTGCAACAGAAAACTAGGGAACCCCATATCCATGAGGACTTCCCAAGGTTTAACACGTGGGATGACATCGAAAGCTGTTTCCAAGTCTATGAAAGCCAGGTATAAACTACCCCTGGTAATAGACACCGACTTCCAATAGACTGCACAGAACCGAAAAACCTGGTCCATGGCGCCTACATTACGCCTAAACCCCGCCTGGAAGTGGGTCAAGATGTCCTCTTCCATTAACCATATCTCTGTCCGGTTTATGATGACCCTGCCAACTAATTTTTGGATGGTATCAATTAGACTTATTGGTCTGTAGTTGGCACGGTCCTCTCTATCACCTTTCTTAAATATGGTAATGACCTCTGCACCTTTCCAGGATTCGGGTACAGGGTGACCGGACTGAATTAGGTTAATTAAACTGGCTATGAGGTCAGCCTATAATTTGGGGTCATGCAATAGTAGGTCCCTCGGCAGGCCATCTGGGCCAGCCGCCTTTCCCGGGATTATTTTAAGGATGGCGTCCTGAACTTCGAGGTGAAAAAGACTCTTCATTAGTGCCAAGCTCTATGCTAGACCCACTCAATGGCTGTGACTGGGGATTTTGGCTGGCCCTCAACACTGACCTCGCAATACAAATTTAAAAAGTGGGAGTACCATTGGTGCTCAGTTATGTGATTTAAAATCTGCTCTGCCCCTCTTCTATCAAGAGCGTTAATCAATTTCCAAAAAAGAATGGATTTTTTTCCACAGGATGCAGCCTTAAGCTCCTGCCAGTGCTCCTCCTCCCAATCCTTCTTTGCTGCTGTTATGCTTCTATGATAATCTTGTCTAGCTATTCTCACTGCTATGGGGTCCTTACTTTTTATGGCCAGCGTGATAGCTTTCCTCTTGTTCCTGCAGTTTGCCGTGTACCAGGGGTTACCCTTGTTAGATTTTTGATGAGTCGAGGACGTCCCCTGAGGTTTTTTGGTAAAGAACTTTCCTATTTCATCTGTTAGGTTCTTATACACAGCTGTTAAATGTGATCCCGAAGGATGAGGGGCTACTAGAGCAACAGATGCCAAGCCACGAGTTTCAGCCAAAACTAGCTCTTTAATACTGTTAAGTTTCCCCTCTTCGCACCTGACTGCATTCCACTTAAGCTTACGATTGCAGTTTGAGTGGAAGACCTCTTTAGTGATCATCTCTGGCTTTCCACTTTTGCTGATCCCGTTTACCCAATGGATTTCCATACATAGTGGGTTGTGGTCACTATCTGTTGATTGCCTAACCTTCATATCGACTAGATTGACCCATGACTGAATGTCCAAAAGGATATAGTCAATCTGGGATGGGCAGCCTAGCCTATTGAAGGTCATTGCTCCATCGCGATCGGAGACGGTTCGCCCGTTCAAGGCCCGTAGGTTATGTTCTAAATCCAGAGCATTTAACTGGATTGCTCTAGCAGTCCATTTCTTAATCGGGGGAAGGGCTAGGGGTGGTATAATCTGTCTCCAATCCTCGGGAATAAAACCCAATAGCTCTTAATCGTCCAGGGGTTCAAAGGTACAGTTAAAATCCCGCCCCCCTCACTAATATTTTTGATCTTGAAGGGAGGGCTGATAACTTCCTATCTAGCAACTCTAGTGTGGACGAAATTTGGCCACCCGGTAAACCTCTTGCGTATACACAAAAGAGTTCTAGTATAGTACTCCCGAATGGGCTTTTTACGGAGATATGCAGAATGTCATTGGAATTTATATTATGAAAAGTGGCAACACAGTTCAAATTTATCTTTACCCAAATGTGCAGGCCACCAGAGGGACGACCTTTCCCAGTCGTAACTGCAGGAATAAAGTAGGTGGAGTACCTATTTTTGTATTGTGGCAGGGGACACCAGGTTTCTTGGAACATGCATATATGCAAAGTGTTTATAAAGTCATTCCAATCTGGATTATCAAGGTTTTTTTTAAACCTGCTATGTTCCAAGACAGGATATTAATGGAGGTAGGGGCTGCAGATAGTTCCTTCGATGTGTTTGGTGTACTAGAGTCCTGTTCTACTCTGCCTAGGCTTGTGGTACCCGTACTGGTTAAGCCATCCCTACTAATATTAATTTGTACCCCCGGGGAAACAGGCACCACTCTTACCAGATTGTCCAGGGGACTGGATTGGGAGTCAGTCCACCCCTTCCAGTCCACTGTAGCGATTATAACAAGGGAATAAAGGATAGTTAGGCTGAGGGCCCAACCAATCCCCATTGAACTGTTGGCCACCCAAAATGGGTCTCCCTGCTCTTCTTCGTACTAGGTTCCAACCTTCCTCGTCATTCCCACCCCACTTGGTGGAGATCTGGTAGTTTGGATACTCCCGCCTATTCCTCCCTCTCCCAGTAATGGAGGACCTCAACCAGCTCCACCTGTTGTCATGGTGTTCCGTAGACATATAAAAGCGTGACAGGGGTTTAACCATAATTGTGGTGTTGTCATATGGGGGACCAGAACAAATGTACTCCACCAATCGCGGGCCCTCAAATGTGACAACACGACTTCCCTTTAGGCTTTTCTTTCTCACCTACCCAAGGGGCTCTCCACCATGAGCATTTTATTATTTATTCCGGGAGGTGGAGGATAGTTCCTGTCTAACCAATGACAAATTATGTTTTTGAGTGCCCAGAATGGTTCAGAGGTGGCAGGGGCAAGTTCAGGGACGCCTGTCAAGACTATCACATATGGACAGGCGTCTGATGTTCCGGCGTGGATTTGACTTCTCAGGGTGAGGTACGGAGGATTTGGGGGCTGGGGTAATAGGATCAGTTGCACTCAGAGTTAATGGGAGCAACAGTAGTTGGCTGATTAGTACAAACTTTATTACCCCTAGGGATAGGTATTTTGGGAGGGCGGGTCTTAGCGGTGGGATTGTCCCCTGCAGAATGCTTCTTGGAGTTGGTCGGAAGGCTACGGGCAGGAGGTGGTGCAGTAGAGGCCCCATGGACATGATTAGTTTCCTTGGGTTGTTGTACCAGAAGAAGGGCCTCAAGCTGGTGTTTGATGCCCTGCAATCTAGTTTCCAGGGGCAAAAGTAGAGACTTGATAAGGTCAGATAGGGAGTCCAAAATGAGGCATTCCTATCCTCTAAATCCACTGAGGATTCGTCACAACTACTGTCATCAGGGATGCTAACTAAACTACTATTGGAGATTGTCTCATCTGGAATACCCATTGGTAGGGGGTGGGATACACTTTCAGCCTTATCACTCCTTGTGTTGTCCTTGTTACCCAATTGGTCCCTCCCTTCTTCGATGGTGCCACTTGCACCGGCCTTACCATTGTTATGTCCCAACATCTCTTGAGAGACTAGGTTGACAGTATTAACCTTGTGAGTTGTTTGATTTGTTTTGGGAATTGCACCTTCCAAACTGACCTTTTGGGATCGATCAGTCTCATGATGATCTAAAACTGGCATCGATAATAGATTGTTAACCAAAAGGGGAGTCGAGATTGGTGCAGTCACGGGTGGGGGGTCAAGGGGGGATAATTGGGTGCTAGTTGGGGAGTGGGGCCTGGCATCTGACTGTATAGGATGGGGTTCAGGGCTGCTTAGAGATTTGGTCAGGGAGCGCGCCAGGGCTATATTGCCTAATGAGGACCTTTTGGCTTGGGCGAGGTCTAATAAAACCCTCCTTTCCATGAGGATCATTCCCTGATCAATTAACGAATTGGTGCGAAGAATGAAATTATCCAAAGTGCCTGTTAGTTTTTTGGTTTTTGCACTTGCCGCAGTCTGACTGCGCGTTTCACGGGCAGACATGATTTTTAACGGTATGGCAGACGGAGGTAAAAAATAGGATCGAATTAGTATCAGATACAGTTACAATTAACAGTACCTAGCATTAATGGATACCACTAGTTAGTCTAGACTTAATGCGCAAAGGCGCGACGGTAGAAGAAATAGTAACAGTAGAAATCGATAGCAAGAAACTAGCACAACCGCAGGATGAGGAGTCAGATAAAAAAAGGGCAGTGGTCCGGACCCAGTACAGGCTCTACAGGCCTCTGAGGGCCCGCCCTTTGCCCGGGCTTAGCCCCAGGCTTTGTCCCGCACGCGTCCCGAGTGCGCGTTAGGGTTGCCCAAAGTTAGAGAGAAGACCCAGGAGGGGGCGGGAAGAGGACCAGCTGCGGCCAATCAGCGCCGCTGACCAGGCTGGTCCTCGCAGTCCCGCCTCTGTCCTGAGTGTAGGGCGGGTGATTCCTGACTGCTCAACAGTCCTTGGGGTCCAGGCAGATTCCGGCAACAGCAGCAAAGTTCAATTGACCACCAGCGGCCCCCGCGAAGCGGGGCCGCGAAAGGTGGCGGAGTGGCCGGCACAGCAAAAGGAACAGCGGACTCCGCCGCAACAGCTCTCCAACGTGACCCGGTAAGACTCCTCCTCTTAGATGGCCAGCCAGGGGTGGCATAATAGATGATGCAGCCCCTGGTAGGCCTTGGGTGCACTTATGCCCTTGGTACCTATGGTACACTGTACAAGGACTTACAAGAGTGACTCAATACCAATTGGTAAATGCACCTAAAGTACATGGAGTCCATTTTAACAGAGAGAGCAGAGGGACTGGGATCCTGAATAGCAGGGTCCCAGGTCAACTTAGTCGAAAACCAGCTAAACACTAGGCAAAAAGTTGGGGTAACCATAGTCAGATGTCCACCTTCCTACATTCGGCCTGGAGTAATTGGAGGATTGGTCCGGCCTTTGCTGATAAGGCTGGCGGTATTGTTGCGAACCTGAGCCGTAGGATGAATATCTCTGTTGTTGGTAAGATCCTCTGTAGTTTGTACTTTTGCCTCTGGACCCACTAAAAGGAGTCTTGCGGTACTAAAACTTACCCAAAGATCTGGAGAGTGTCGTCAATCAATTTCCCGAATAGTGGTTTTCCAGCAAAAGGAAGATCCAGGATCTTATTTTGGATCTCGGGTCGAAACCAGGTCGCCTTCAGCCACCCCTGGCGACGAAGGACCGCAGCCCCCGCCAGAGAACGAAACGCCGTTGTGGCAATGTCTATGGCACAGTCAATGATCTCCATTGATGTAGCCTACCTTTTTTGCTTTGGTTCTGGAGGAAGCCGATCCAGGAACGGTGCGACATCACACCATAGTTGGCGGTCATATCTGCCCAATATCACTAGGGAATTAGCTGCACACACCAGAAGACTCGCCATTGAAGAGAATCTCTTCCCAGCATTATCCAATCTCCTTACTTCCTTCCTTGTCCGGAGGAGATGTTAAAGGAGCAGAGGGATTGCAGGATTTTCTCTGCGCCGCTTGAGAAATTACAGAGTCCGGTTTTTGGGTGGCCCGTCAAGGCAGCTGCACCATCGTCAGGCGCTTTGTATTTTTCATCTAGACGCGGTAGTACAGGGACCACCGTCGCTGGATTTATAATTGCCTTAAGGCCTTCATCCCAAAGATGCTGCACTATTGGTATGGACCTTGTCGACTTCCTATAAGGTTCCTTGAGATCATACAAGACACATTCAGAGGCCACCGCAGGCATTGCAACTTGAATCTGCCAGCCGCTCTTTCCATCAGCTGATTGAATCCTCCTATATCCGCTGGAGGGGAATCCACCAGATCCGGACACGGAGACGGAGGGTCCGGAATGATGTACTCATCCCATTCAGAAGCTTGATCAGCTCCATCGTCCTAATTATGATCCTCATCCGAGGAATAATCATGGATGTCTGCTGGTCTGGAAGGCTCTTGTGGAATTGGTGCCTGTGGTTGAGGGGACACTTGAGCTGGTATTTCAGGAACAGCCGTTGAGGTAGGCGCCGGGACAGGAAAGGCTTGCGCAACTGGAGCCGGAGCAGGCTTTGCAGCTTTAGATTGTAATCCTGCAGCATCCCGTGCAGGTCCTGCAGGAAAGAAGATGGGACCGAAACCATGTCTGGACCTGAATATTGGTGTGGTTGGGCAGAATAATGATGATTATTACCTTCTTGGTCATACCCTCCCTCTGAATCAGTCTCCTGGCACTTGACCAGAAGTTGAGAAGGACTGTCAGCGTAATCATACGAGTCCTGATCCTCCTCTTCTAACTCATCCTCATCAAACAGCAGTGCTAGTGGCAAGGGGGTTACCCTCCGCGGAGAGGTCATGTCCGGTGTAATTCTGGTCATTGAAATAGTGATTCTCTTCTCCGATGCCAAAATAGTAGACTGTCCTGTTGAAGATGGAACTGAAAATGCAGCCGTCGTTGGCTTAGTCGACGGAATATGCATCGCCGACACAGAAATACTCTACGACAAGATAGACGAGACCGTCTACATCCCCGCCGTCATCGTCAATGTTGCCGACGTCTAGGCTGTCGAAGAAACAGTCGTCGCCACCGCCGACGAACTCTTCGTCGTCACCATAGTCGCCGACCTAGTAGTCGACACCGCTGTCGGCATCTTCGTTGACTATGCAGTCGTCAACGACTCCCTCGTCGACTCTTGTAGCTGTCGTCTACGATTCCATCCTCGTCGACTATCCTGTCGTTGTAGATTGTCCCGTCGACGAGCCGGTCGATGGAACTAGTTTCAGCTTAGGCTTCTTTTTCTTCGTCGACGGAGCCTCTGTCGACAACGAAGCAGACTTGGAACTTCTGTCAGACTTTCCAGAAGATGGGGAAGAGGGTTTCTTGAAGGCTGGATCAGTCTTCAAACCCTTAGAAGGCATAGATGGTCCTACCCTCTCCTTTTAACCATGGTGAGGAGATTCGCCTGGACCCTGGCTTCAGACTCTCTGGGGTTCTTTTGAGGCATTAGAAGGATGCTCCACAGAAGAAGGGGAACCCCTACCCCTTTTGACTGACCTTGTTGAAGACGCAGACGCAGAGTCCTCACTGTCACTGGAGACAGTATCCTTCCTTGACTTCAACTTCTGGAGCCATGTCAGAAGCCTATCCTCACGGTCCCGGAGGGTCTTGGTTGAAAAGGTGCGGCAGATCTTACAGTCCGCAGTCTTGTGACCTGGATAGAGGCAATAGAAGCAGTCTTTATGCTTATCATCAATGAAGTCTTTTCTTGCCACAGCCATGGCTTGAAAAGGGCCTTCTTTTTCTCCTTGTCAAACATCCTGGAAGGATCAGCTAACAATCTGAAGAAAAACCTCTGAAGATGTTGAGCAGAGCTCAAAGGAGACTCCCTAGCACAACATGCGGTAGAAAATCTGAGGCTCTGAGGTTCCTTCAGGAGGGTTCTATGGGGTGAGGCTCTTCTGATTGGCTGACGCCTAAGTTTGGTCTCTTTTACAAAAAGAGGCGGATATGCTTCAAAAGGGAATGATGCCTAGGCCTGTTTCTTTCTCTTTTGTACCTTCTGCTATGTTATTTTGTTACAGAGACTCTCATTCCGACAACGGGGAATGACACAAAAGCATGGGAATCTATAAAAGTTCCAATACTGTGGCAAGCATATAAACCTTTCATTAGCATACATATACGAAGAGTATTCCTTGTTGATCAGCATCTTCACAAACAATGAAAAATATGAATATTTTTGGAAATTATATTTTTTCCAAAGAGGACAATTATGTCATTCTTAAAGTTCCCAACAAGTTTCTCTTGCTGTAAAATCATCAGACCAGTAGAGTGGTCTCAATGAGTTCACATTTGACTATCGATATCGCAAAACATTATTTTATTGATTTAATTAAAATCATAAAAGGGTGAGAACAAACCACTTGTTACGTTAAGTATCACGCAATTGTTCTGGGTTAAAAAATACAATAAACTCATTTGTATAAGTGATAAAAAAGTGTTAGGACTGTTTATGTGTAATTTCCGGCCATGCTAAAAAAGCAAGCTTCTAGAAGAGTTGGTTAAAGCTGTACACGAGCATGCATATTTCTCCAGTTTAAAAAAAAGTGATCGTGCTAAGGGTGTATGGACGGCAGAGTTTAAATTAGACAGCTGAGGCAATACTGCCTAGTCAAGTTCAGTTCATCCGTCGTTCTTTAGTCCTTTTGCCGCTAGGTTAAAAAATTTTGTTGCCTTGCAAACAATTGGACAGATGAACCTACTGGACCTCTTTTAATGGCCACTCTGCAAGACCTTATTTGTTCTCTCGCAGTGTTGGCCATAAGAGTTTTCCAAATGTTTAGTAGCACTGGACAGATACATGAGTAGTGACTCTTCCCCATAACCGCAAAGGCGGCATTCCTTTGTTGACCAGGACCATTTCCATTTTGGGGTAAGGTCGTTTGATGGGAAGCATCCCAGTCTCAATAGGGGCAGATTCTGCTTGTACTGTTCGGAGAAGTGTTCTAGCAGATATGATTGAGGTTTTGCAAGATGACATCACCATCCACGTGTGTGTTTTGAAGGCCAAGGAGGCTTTATCCATTAACAGCGATTGTAGCTTGGCGGCTTTGTTGGCAAATTGTTTGAACTGAGCAGGCCGATATTGTGAGTCAAGCTTCCTCTAGCTTTAGAGTTGAAAGAGATGGTTTTAAGACTGGATATACTGACTTTCTCAACCTAGATTGCTTTTCGACCTCTGTCAACAGTGGTAGGCTAAGGTGTTTTCCTCGGCTGCCCTCATTCTCCAGTAGTATTTGGCCAGAACTCCTTGTCTAGTGGGTATCTGTTTTTTTAATCCATATGTCACTCTTATCTGAGTTTGAGAAATGTAGCATGGAATTGACAATTTCTTAAAAAGACCCGATTGTGCCGTATTAAACACCAAGGACTCAATAGTTTTAAACATTTCTGACCCACACGAAACGGATGGAAGGAATTTTGCTGCTATTACTTTGGATAGGTGATTTGAACAATTGCTGAGCTTTTTCTGCAAGATTTTAAGTGCAAATAGCAGTTGTTTTGCTTTTGATCGCCCCAAGTCCAGGTGTTGCTTATACTTGTACCCCCAAATATTTGTATGTATCCACCTGGGACAAAAGCTTGTTTAACATCCAGGTGAATTTCGAGGGGTTTTTGTGGGTACTGGAAAAGAACACTACCTTTGATTTTTTAAAGTGGATTATTAATTGAGCTGAGTTCATACATTTTGCCAGTTGGAAGATCAGCCGCTGAAAGCCTTGAGGTGTTTGCAAGAGTAGGACAATGTCGTCCACATATTGGAGGCTTAATATTGAGAAATTCCCCAATTTTGGCTAGTCTTGTGTTGAACGAAGGTTATTCTCTAAATCTGCTGTGTAGATGTTGAATAGACACAAAGCCAAGACGCACCCCTGTTTTAAGCCTGTTATAACGCCAGACCTGTAGCATTCCAAGCATAAACATCGGGCGCTTATGACTATAACAGAGATACCCCTACTACAGAATTTATTTTTTCGAAAGCAGTAGTGTACTATATATAGGTCCTGAGGAATGCATTAAGAACATCTTACAATATGCTGAAACATGTCGACCACTAACAAGTGCGGTTATTATTTAAAACCTGCACCTACACCTGCCTTTTAACCTTAGGGTTTGGGGGTTATTATTAAAATTCTTTTTACCACCCATTCACCTAATTTTAGTACCCTTCACTTTTTCACTCCAAATCACTATACACTGCTTTTTTCATTAGCCACTACCACACTTCTCTGTTCTGCTCTCATACCTCATATTACATCTCGGTCACGGTAATGTTTACCGGCCGTCTTGCCTCCTGGGTAAGGAGATCCCATATGATGATAATAAGGGCGGTACAGTGTGGCTTCTGATGGGAACAATATTTCCCTCCTGGTACCCTTGAGTCTCGACTCGACCACTCCCTAATTATTATCTCTCACTGTTACTGTCTGGTATAGTGGTTCTTACTGTCAAACTTTCTTTTCTATCTCTGACCCCCAGATATTAATTGTTGTGATAGATCGCTGTGTATAGTCATAATCTAGTGAATAGAATGGCAAGCCCATCCCCACAAAGCGGCGGTGGAGAAAAAAATAAGTACAACACCACTACTGTGCGAACAGATTTCGCAGCGAAGCCTGCACAACCTGAGCATCTGCCCTGGAATCAGAGTCCAGACAGTAGTGCTTAGCAGAGATAGGGACCGACTTCCAAGTGGCCGTACTGCAGATTTCTGCAATGGGAACATTACGTAACAAAGCAGTCATGGCAGCTTTGCCCCTGGTGGAATGAGCCTTAGGTTTACCCCCTAAGGTCTTATTGGCCTTTTGATAACAACTGTATACAGGACACAATCCACCTCGAAATGGACTGTTTTGAGGTAGCAAGACCTGTCCTGACCGATCCATTATTGATAAACAATTGGTCTGACCTACGAATATCCTTGGTTTTATCCAGATAAAATTTCAACACCCTACTGACATGAGGGAATGTAGAGACCTTTCCGCTGGAGAGGAAGGATTCTGAAAAACGTTATGGTCTGGTTAACATGGAAATATCGGAAATAACCTTAGGAAGAAATTTAGGGTGAGTATGCATAACAACCTTAGCAGCGTGAAATACAGTATAAGGTTCTTGGCAACACAGCGCCTGAATTTCACTCACCCTGCGGGCCGATGTAATGGCCACGAGGAACACCGCCTTCCAGGACAGGTGCTGCAACAAAGCCTTATGAATAGGTTCAAAAGGTTCCTTCATCAATCTGGACAGCACCACATTCAATTCCCATGAAAGTTGGAAGCCGGACAGGAGGAAACACTTTCTTCAAGCCTTCCAAAAAATCCTTGATCACAGGGATCTGGAAGAAGAGGTCTGTGAAGGGCATTTCCTGTAGGCAGACAGCGCAGCGAGATGAACCTTAATTGAATGAAAATTAAGGCCAGACTGCGCCAAATGTAAAAGGTACGGAATGATGACGTCTTCCTTACATGTCGTTGGATCCTAGTACTTGCACCAGATGCAAAATCTCTTCCACTTGTACGCATAAGAAGTCTTAGTGGAAGGCCTCTTAGCTTCCTTCAGTATGTCCATACAATCTGCAGGGAGATTCAAGTGGCCATATTGCACTCTCAGGAGCCATGCCGCCAAGACGAGAGATTTGGGTGCACCATCTGCCCCCCGAACTTCGTGAGAAGGTCCTGTCGGCACAGCAGCCGAATGTTAGGAAGGAGAGACCGGTGAAGCAGGTCCGTGAACCACCACTGCCTGGGCCATTCCGGGGCAATCAGGATCATCCGCGCCCTGGACTGGGCCAGCTTGATGAGCACCGTCTGAATCAGGGGAATGGGTGGAAAAAGCGTACAGAAAGCTGTTCGACCAGTTGATCCATATCGCATTCCCCAGCTGGTAGTAACTGGATGTGAAGTTTCGGCATTTGCTGTTTTCGGCGGTGGCGAACAGATCCACGTCTGGAGTGCCCCACCTGTCGAAGAAGTCTCCGAGCACTTCTGGATCAGTCTGCTCAGTGAGTCTGCCTGAATATTCTGCACACCTGGTAGTTGAGTAGCAGTTATCGTCAGTCCTCTGGCAAGAAGCCAGTGCCAGATCGCCTCCGCCTCCTGCGACAGGGTGTGTGATCTCGAGCCCCCCTGCTTGTTGAGGTAATACATCGTGGTCGTATTGTCCGTCTGTACAAGCAGAGAGTTGGTCTGGAAGGACGGATGAAAGGCCTTCAGTGCCAAGTGAACAGCTCTGAGTTCCAGAAAATTTATGTGATACGTGGACTCCGTCCGAGACCACGTTTCCTGGATCTGTAACTCCCCGGAAAGCGCTCCCCAGCCGTGGAGAGAAGCATCCGTCACAATAGTCTGAGTGGGAATGTCCTTGTGGAAGGGAACCCCTTTGAGGAGATTCTCCGCTGAACACCACCATTTCAGAGACTGTAGAGCATGCAGAGACAGTCGTATCTTGTCCCAGTTGCCCCTCCTCTGGTCCCACTGATCCTCCAGACACTCCTGCAGCGGTCTCATGTGAAGCCGTGCGTGTGGCGTTAGGAAGATACAGGAGGCCATCGACCCCAGTAGAGAAGACACCCTCCTCACTGTCGTAGATGGAGCGGTCATAAGATCCTGACCCTTCCGAAGGAGTGATAAACGTCTTTCCTCCTAAGGAGACACGCTTGCAGACAGCGTATTGATGGTGGCTCCCAAGTACTGTAGGCATTGGACCGGAGTCGGGACAGACTTGGACATGTTGATGTGCAACCCCAGCTTGTTCAAGAGAACCGACGTCTTCTGAAAGTGCGCTTGGGCTTCCAAGAAGGAGGATGCCTTGATCAACCAATCGTCCAGGTACGGGTAGACAAACACCCTGTTCTTTCTTAGGTGTGCCGCCACCACTGCCATGCATTTTGAAAACTTCCGGGCACTGACTTCAGCCCGAACGGTAACACTGTGTATGGATTGTGAATGGCATCATCTTGGAATCGCAGGAACTTCCGGTGTTTGTGCAATGGGCACATGGAAGTACGCATCCTGTAGATCTATCGCGCACAGCCAGTCTCCCCTTTGCAGCTGAGGGTAAATCTGGTGCAAAGACAGCATGCAAACCTTCGCTGCAAATCCACTTGTTTCCTTGCCGCAAATCCAGAATAGGCCTGAACTCATTCTTGTCCTTTTTTCAGACTAGAAAG
This sequence comes from Lissotriton vulgaris, assembly GCF_964263255.1. Taxonomy (NCBI): domain Eukaryota; kingdom Metazoa; phylum Chordata; class Amphibia; order Caudata; family Salamandridae; genus Lissotriton; species Lissotriton vulgaris. The sequence goes on from NW_028242610.1 coordinate 513,419, forward strand.
AACCGTGAGTATAGACCTCTTCCCCTTTGAAACAGAGGGACGTCTTCTAAAACCCATTTCCTTAACAGGGTATCGGCCTCCGCCTGGAGTTTGCGCAGCTGAAACTGCGAGCAAACCGCTGGAGGTGGGCTGATGAACCGAAGACTGTAACCGAAGACTGTATCCATTGCAAACAATATTCAGCACCCACTTGTCCTGGGTAATTTTTCTCCACTCGGCCAGAAAATATTGAACGCTTCCCCCCCACCGGAGTGGGTAACGGATGACTGGGAAGTAATCGCTCAGGGCCTAGATCTAGCAGGGCCCTTGGTCGCGGTGGCCGACTGTTGACCACCCCTGCCCCTCTGACGTTTCTGGAAGGGCTTTCTCTGGAACTGATGCTGCTGCTGTCCAGACTGTTGACCTCGCCCTCTGCCCTGCGCCCCGTACCACCTCTGGAACGGGCGGTAGTTCTTTTTCTGGTCCTTGGGCTTCTCCAAGCCCACCGCCGTCAGAGTCTCAGCCTCCGCCTTCATGTGGGCCATCTCATTGTCGGCGTGTTTTCCGAATAGGGTCTCACCCGAGAACGGCAGGTTGGCCACCCTCTGCTGGGCTTCTGGCTTCAGTGATGTCAATCTGAGCCTAGCGTGGCGCCTCGGATTGACTCCATGGCAGTAACCGTGGGCTGCCAGGAGAGGAGAGACTAGTCTGCAGCAGCACTGATCAGCTGGTTCGACACCAGCAGTTCCTCATTCAGGATCTCCATAAAATCCTCCTTTTCACGTGGGAGGAGGTCGGCGAACTCTTGGAGGAACTCCCAAAGCACCCAGTCATAGTGCCCCAACAGCGCAGATGTACTGGCAGCCTTCATAGAGGTAGCGGCCGTCCCGCACACCTTCCTGCCCGCTGAGTCCAACCAGCGACTCTCCTTGTCCGGAGGCACATTGGAGGATGGGGTGGTGGAGTGTTGTTTCCTTGCCCCCGTCACAATTATGGAATCCGGAGTTGGATCTAATCGGAGGAAATCCGGGTCCGCATCAGGAGCCTTATACTTCTTTTGCAGCCTGGAGAGAGCTTCTTTCGTCACCGCCGGAGTGAGGAAGAGCTCCATGGTGGGCTTCACTAATCCAGGCACCAAAGGCAACAGAGGCCTCGACAGGTGCTTCGTGGAGAGTCTCGAATATTACGGAGGTCGTAGGCGTGGGCAGTCAATTGGATGCCCAGCTTGCTCGCACCCCTCAACAAGACTTCCTGAAAGGAGACTGTCGTACACAGGGGATACCCTCATCCGAGGGGATCCTGATAGAGTTGGGAAATAATCCCTTGCGCTGGACTTCCACCCTGCTGTACCTAGATCGACCACTCCAACGGTGTCGTCTTGATCTTGTCGATGAGCGATGGAGACTCCTAGATCTTCCTCTCCGTCTGGAGCAAGATCTAGGAATCCTAGGCCTTTGACGGTCCACGGGTGCTTACGGAGGCGCCTGCAGTTTTGCAGGTGCCTGCGGCGGAGCCCTCGGTGGCGGCCCGACCAGGCACCTCGGCCGAGGTGCCCCCTTAGGCGGAGTAGGGAAGTGCAGCAGTAAAACCGATCTCGGAGGCCCTGGCGGTGCATGTGGGGGAACAGGAGGAGGTGGTGGCGAAGGAGTGCGCGGAGGCCGCTACTTAGGCAGTGGAGGAGGAGCAGTAGGTGACTTCGGCTTGGGAGTACAGTACACCACAGAGAATACCGAGCCCGGTGATTCCCTAGTCTTCTTCCTTGGCGTAGGCAACCGAGAGGCAAGGCGACCGACATCGCAGTCGTGCCCCTGAGGATCGAGAAGGACTCCTGGCTCCAGAAAGCCTCCTGGAGGATGATCTCTTCCTCTTAGGAGTCGAGCGCCTCTTCGGCGTCGAAGAACTCCTCCTCGGCGTGGACCTATGCCTAGACGACGGTCTCCTCCTCCCCGACGTTGAAGGTCTGTGCCTTGACGTCGAACGGGTCCCTCGACGCCAATCACAGAGTCTATGTCGAGGGCGAACGGCGGCGTCGGCTCGACAGCGAGCGCCGACTAGAATCCTTACGGTGTCGAAGTGTCAACGACGACGAAGAGGATGACGCAGACTATGATGATGAAGTCTTCGGTGGCGACCTAGACAGCAGTCGACAGCCCCCTCTACGCCCAACGTCGTCTCGACCCAGAGCCCTGGGGAGATGGGGAGCAGACCGCCGTCATGCCTCTCGATGCCATCGTCGATGGTATCGACGTCGACGGAGAACGGCTACGCTTTCTGGCCTGGACGCTGGGGAGCCCCCCCAGAGGCCTCAGCATGGGCAGAGGAAGCAGATCCAGCCTGCCCAGACCCACCTTGACTCTGCAGCCTTCTTTCTTCCAGTCCTTGGAGCCTGATCTTCATTCTGTCTCAGGGTCCTGGAGGAGAAGGTTTGGCAAATCTCACACTTCTCTGGAAGAGGAGTAGAAGGGAGGCACAGGATACACACAGGGTGTGGGTCCGACTTGGCCTTCTTCCTGGAGCACTCCGGGCATTTATCAAATAAAGCTGGCATGTTTTGATAAAAAGGACTGCAGAGTATTAGAAAAGGAGGAAGGTACCAAAACTCGTAGAGTGTAAAAACACACTTTAAAAGTGCAAAAATTCTTATTACAAACCCAAAAAAGGAAGAGCTCAATGCTCCAGGGTCCTGCTAGCAGGAGCCAGAAAAAAGAACTGAAAGTAAATGGGACTTGGGCATTCTGGGATACTGAGAAAGTTCTAGAAAGTTTTCTTAAAGGCACAATATCCCTTTTTCAGCCACATAATGGCAGCCTATGGGGCTTGTCTGTCCTCCCCTTCATCATTCCAGAGGCTTTGTTGGTTAAAGGGGAAGTTTTTCTCTGAGGAAAACTTGGCCGGCTGTGCTGTGTGTGGAATGTCTAGTTTAAGTACTGGACATTGTAGCCTGTGGATATAGGCTGCATTATAGGTCTTTAAATTCTCTAAGTGTCTGTGCAGGACTGCATTTTTAGACAGCTTAAGAGATTTTCGATTGCTCCGGGGTCCACGCTCATAAGCGGGACTAATCACTAGATTATGACTATACACAGAGATCCCCTACTACAGAAACATGTATCCATGATGGTATCTATATCATTTTTGTTCCATGGGAGGTGTTTTAAATCGTAGGATTGGGTAGATCATGTAAGAGCCTAGGCCTGCTCAGACCTTTTTAGAATGATGGTTAAAGTAAAACTTTGCGGATGGTGATAGCTTTCTGCTCTCATTTATTTGGAAGCTTAAAATAGATTGGGGTCCACCAGGGTGAAATCTATGGTTGTGCTGCTTTCGTCACTTTAGTGAATGCTGCGGGACTGTCCTGAGGGCCTCGTCAGTTTAGCGTGTACCGTGAAAGTTCATCTAATGAAGGCGCACATCTCTTGCACAAGGTGTCAATTCTGTTTGTGTTGCCCTTTCGTGCCTATATAAAGCCTACTAGGTTTTTTCTCTGACCTTGCAATAAGTTCATATTAAAATCCCCGGACAGTATTATGTTGGCCTGTGGATGAGTGAGTTTTAGAGTTGAGTGTGGCGATCAGTTGCTGGATTCTATATCTCTTGCTTGTAGGCTGGATGGAGGTAGATATTCAAAATTAACAAGCTAGTGGAGGGCGAAGCTACCAGTTTTATACATTGCATCCAGGGGGAGTCTAGGTCAAGGACTACTTCTTTCCAAGGAATGTCAGTCGAGATGACAGCCGATAGGCCGCCTGTTGCCATGCTGTGTGTCCTTTATGGCTGGATGGAGGTATTCTTTGTAGCCTACAATTGGTGAGTTAATGATCTGCCAAGTATGTCATACTGCAAGATGATCACAAAATAAGCATCTTCGGATATCAACAACAATCATCAGTTGAACTGTTGCTAAAAGATCATTTTTGACTAAAGAGAGCCAATCAAAACATAGGAACATCTGAATATGCTCTGAGAAATCATTTACAGGTTATATTGGCAGTCTTTAGAAATACACCTGTAGTTACCAATAAATGAAGGGATGTTTACTACTTGCTGAAGAATACTTACTCCCAGTACAGTTTGCTTGGAAGTTCAACTTCTAATTCGATTGTGCTGTTGACTAGGCAGGTCTGGTTACTTTCTCTCACGGAGGATAAATTTGCTGTCAGTATGTCACCTTCTAAACTTATGTTGCAGAAACCTGTGTGAATACAAATTAAATCATGCAAAGCTATTATGTAAGAAAGTAGTTTACCATCCTTTAAGTCTCTGTAAGAACTGAATATTTTATAATTAACTACAAAGATGGCTGCAAGCAGCATGTCAGAATAGTCCTCACTTATAGGCCCCAATCGAAATGGGATCACACAAATTGCAAATTTAGAATTTCCACCACAATTGACATACTACTGATAAAAAGCATTTTTCAGTTGAAAGGGATTTTCTTTTATGATAAATTCCTCATGAATAATCAATAAGACATTTTGCAATGATTAAGTTGCGTCAGTTATACCTGAAAGCCTTGAATAACGTGCCAGGTTTTACATTGAAACTGAGGAAACAAAGTAATGCAAAGTACAGATAGTCAAGTCACAAAGCCATTTACCACCATCAAATCTACATTTATGTATGAAATTAACTCGTTTTACACATTCAATAGGTTTTACTAATGCATATTTGGCGTCACAACATCCTAAAATCACGGCTGGACTGGAAGCTAAAGCAATCCTGGAAGTTCAAACTTGACCCACACTGAAGGAGGTTGTAACTAGAATGGGGCCAAGGGATCATGGTAGAGTCATAGCAATCACACTTGCTCTGAAAGCAGCCACCTTGCTTGCAGCCCAGCTGTTAAATGCCAAAAAAAGCAAAATGACCAGGCCAACACCACCTACAATCAAGTAGTAGTAAACCACCTGCTTGGGGTGGGAGTGGCTGGATCAAGACAAAGTATGTTTTTACAGTTTTTGAAAATCAGACTCCTACGTTTGCAGATATTTGCTTAGTCCGCAAAGGAGCAAAGAGCTGTGTAAACATTGGAGTGTAATCCTCAGTGTTCCTTCAGATTCCAGGGAAAGGTGTTTCTCCCAGGTGAGAAATGTTATCAATGCATGGAAAAAAAACATAAAAGAAGGAAAACATGCATTTGTCCACTTAGTTGCCCTGTCCCAAAGCAGAGATTTACAATTCATATCACTCTGCGTCAGGGAAATTTAAAATTTCATATGATTTTCTCAGTAAAAAGTCTGAAAAGCGGGAGCTTTCTATGTCTACTACAGTAAATATTTGTGAATTCCAAAATTTTACATTTACACCTGTGCATAGAATTAGTAGTACAGGTGCAAATGTACAGTTTTTTATGCATCAGGGCCTGACTGGGATTTCAGTGAGCAAAAGACAAAGATTCAAAATGTTATCAGCACCATACTTTGAATAATAGAACCTTCCTTACTGGTCAAACTTGATTTATTATGCTGTTGCCCGCTTCCAGATTTATTTTTATGAGCCTAGATTGTAGTTATTCACCTTCATTATCTTCAGACACACTTGCATTGCCCCAAAGTCACCATAAGTGCTGTGTGATCTTCAGCATCCATTGTTCCCATTAATTTCAGCAAACACCCGATCTCACTATGAACCATTTTTAATTTTTTTTTTTTTAAAAACCTTTATTTATGAAATGCACGTTACACAGCGTCTGCCTACAACCCTTCAGGGCCGGCCGCTATGACACATATTGAAAGAATAAAGCAGGACAGTACACTTTGAGACGATCACTGAGCACACATTATGGTGTGGAGCATAAAACAATACTTAAAGGATATCAAAGGTTTGATTTTATGATTTTGTCGAAGAAAACAACAAACACAAACACATGGCATCATACTGGCAAGGATCATAAGAGGGGGGGGGGGGAGGGGAAGGAGTACATATAGGAAGGAACAAATCTGACGAGGGGGGGCGATCATGAAGGAAGAGAGGATACAGGTGATATGGGAAACAAAAACGGAACGCCAATCATGGGGAGGAGGGGACAGGAACATCATAATCGAGTGGAGGGGAACAAATATCACCACGGTACGAATTCCACTGTGCCCAAACCCTGGACCACTTTCTGGGGCGACCCCGTGCCTCGTACACTGTCTTTTCTCGAAACATGCACCAGTCCATGTTATCTTTCCAGGCACTGAGCCGTGGTGGTCTGGTGGAGCCCCAGAGCTGAGCTATGTCCCTCTTGGCAACCATGTTGCCCAGAGTGACCCAGAACGTCTGAGCTGCAGTACAGTCCGTAGGCTCCCACACATTGAGCAAGCAGCGCCGTGCCTCAGGAAGGAGGAGGGCTCCAGTGACACGTCCCATCACATCATGCACCCTGGACAAGAAGGCCGAGACAACCGGACATTCCCATAGAACATGAAGAAAAGTACCATCCATACCACACCCACGCCTACACCGTCCATCCGTCGCAAGCCCCATTCGCACCAGTCGCATACCAGTTACATACACACGGTGGAGGATCTTTAGCTGGACAAAACGAAGTCGGGCCGGAATAGCCACTTCCTTGGGGGAAGAAACAGCCGACTGCCAATCCTCATCGTCTAATTCAAGCCCGTCCGCCGTCCAGGAAGCACGAAGTTTCCCCAGCTGGTCAGCCCTGTTGTTAATGAGCTTCTTATATATTAAGGAAATCGTACTATCGGGGACGTGGCCGTCCAGGATATGATCCTCCAGTGGGGAGGATTGTGGAATATCAGTCCCGGGGGGAAAGGCCGAAGACAAGGCATGTCGAACCTGCATATACCGAAAATGCTCCCTATCATCAAGCTGGTATTCCAGTTTTAGGGCTTCAAAGGACTTCACAGTGCCCCTGGCCCAAAGATCCTCCACCTTACTGATCCCAATCATGTCCCACCTGTCAAACCCTTTCGTCTGCCAAAGGTTGCCCAATCGATCAGAGTCGTACAGTGGGGTCATGCTCGCCAGCTTGCCACTTCAACCCGTAGCCACAGTTGCATCCCTCCAGGCCGCACCGCACACTTCGTAGGACCCGTGAGGAGACGGATTGGTGACTTCGAGTACAAAGCCCTATTGAAGTTGCCACCGGGCAGTAAAAATTTGTCCAGGGCAAAGGCGGGAGCGGGTTCCGATGAATACGTTACGTGATTAATGGCGCTCAGGTGCGAGGCCCAGTAGTATCATTTGATATCTGGCAAAGCAATACCGCCGTCGTACCAGGGAAGGGTGAGCTTAGACAGCGCAATACGGGCACGACCGTCCCAGATCAATTGCCGCTGTAGACTTTCGATCTCGCGGAAGTAGCGAGCAGGGACCGGGTCGAAGAAATTCTGCAACGCATAGAGAAATCGAGGGAGCGACATCATTTTAAAGAGCGCCGCTCGGCCCAGCGGAGACAAGGGCAATTCACGCCAGCGCCTCACATCCTGTTTAAGACGACGGAGCGGAGAATAAAGATTCCGTTCATAACGCACCGCAGAAACCGTAGAGACATAGATCCCCAAATACTTAAAACCGTCATCCGCTACCAGAATTGGAAACCTACGAGGCAACGGCGGCAGAACCCCGGTGATTGATGACCAATCCGGAATTCTTACCGAAGGATGTAAGAACGTCGAAGAGCACGTTCAAGGACTTTTGAGGGGAAGTGAAATAGAGGAGGATGTAAACGGCATACAGTGAGACGCGATCTTCCAGATCTGGCGCCCACCGGATCCCTTTAATCGAGGGTTCCCACCGGAGCCATGCCGCAAGGGGCTCAAGCGCCAGCGCAAACAGAAGCGGGGAAAGCGGACATCCCTGACGGGTGCCGCGTCCCAATGGGAAGGGGTCAGAACTTCTGCCATTTACCACGATCTGGGCCAGCGGTTGTTCATAAAGAAGCCTGACCCACGCAATAAAATTAGGGCCAAAGCCGAACTTGGAGAGGGCCGCCCAAAGATAAGGCCATTCAATGGTATCGAAAGCCATCGTAGCGTCCAGGGAGGCCACCACCTCAGGCTCCGTGAGAGTTGCAGCTCTCGCGAGAACACCATGAAGCCTGCGCAGATTAAGGGCTGTGTTCCTGTGTGGTATGAAGCCGGATTGATCCGGATGGATCAGGTCACAGATCACCGTCAACAACCGATTAGCCAGAATCTTGGCAAGGATTTTAGGTTCTGCGTTTAGCAGGGAAATGGGGCGGTAGGAGGTACAGCGATCACGAGGCTTGCTATCCTTATAAATGACCACTATTCTGGGTAGGCGCTGTTCAAGCGGAAGGACTCCCGCCTCGAACGCGTCTAGAAACATGTTACGCAGATGGGCAGCCATCTTGTCTGGACGAAGTTTGTAAAGCTCGATAGGCAAACCATTGGGCCCCATCGCCTTGCCCGAGCGCAGGGATCTGATAGCAAGGGCGATCTCATCCACCGTAAAGGGAGCCTCCAGAGCCAGACCCTCCTCCTCCGAGACACAAGGAAGAGCTATGTCACGCAACAGTAAACGGGAATCAGCCTCATCACGATCACTCACCGGGGTATCAACCTTCCGGAAATGATCAACAAAACAGTCCACAATCTCACCGGGGTCAGACACACATTCACCAGACTCACGAACAATGACGGGTACAACACGATTCGCTCTTTCAGCCTTATCCAGCCACGCTAGGAGTTTGCTAGCCTTGTCACCCACATCATACAGCCGGCCCAACTGATTCGTTCGCATCAACTTAGCAGCATCGGTCACACAAGCCTTGTAATCCGCCTGTTTCAACTCCAGAGTATGTAAAAGCGCAGGCGTGTCATCCCCACCCAGCTCACTTTCAAGTGCTGCAATTTCAGTCTCAAGGGCCAGCACGGCCTCCCTCTTAGCCCTCCGTTCAGCAGCAATAAGAGACAGTGCGGATCCCCGAATGACCGTTTTAAAGGCCTCCCAGAGAACCGTAGGGGAGGTCACCGAACCCACATTTTCATCGAAATAACAGTCAATAGCTTTCACCAAGTCTGAGCGGAGCCGGGGGTTCCGAAAGTGCCACGGGGGAACAGGGGGAACCCTGTTACCAAAAAGACCACCCACAGAGATCTTAATCAGCAAGGGGGAATGGTCCGAGATACCCCGAGGGAGATGACGAACTTCCCGTACCAAGGATAGGGTAGAAGCCAGCATAAAGAAGTAGTCTATCCGAGAGAGGCTACCATGCGCACCAGAGTGGAAGGTATGCTACGTCTGGGTGGGGTGCAGCGAACGCCAAACATCCACCAGACCAAAAGTTTCAGTCATATCATTGAGCCACATCTGGGACTGCGGCAGAACTCTGGGGGGCAGTCGATCACATTCGCCAGACATCACGGAGTTAAAGTCTCCACCCATGATCAGCAAACCATCGGGGAGACCAAGAAGAGTCTTGCCAAGATCGGCGTACGTGGTGGCCTGCAGCCCCGGGGGGATATAAATAACCACTAACACAATTGGCTTCCCTTCCCATCTCCCCGAGACAGCAGCATATCGTCCCCGATCATCTAGGACAACATCATCAATCTCAAGGGCCAGGGAGGATTTAACCATTATACCCACTCCCCAGGAGCCGGAGGTGAAACCAGCGTGGGCGGCCAATCGGTAGCCCAGACGGTCAAGAGCTTTACAAGCATTACCAATCAAGTGGGTTTCTTGGAGGAACACAACATCAGGGGCATGACGCCTTATAAATTGCAACATAATGCCGCGTTTAATCCTGTCACCCAAACCATTGACGTTCCAAGAAAGAACCTGCATCTCACCTCCCCCCATCCCAGGAAGAACGACCCAACCCAACCCCCTCCCATAACCACAGATCCAGAATGCTTGCAATCAGTAATATACCATCAAAAGAGAGAGATAACAGAAAACATACAACACAACCAAGACCCCACCAACCACCCCCCAACCAAGAACCTGTTACAACACCCCCCACCCTGCACCCCTGCTGACTAGAAAGCCACCCCAAACTGCAGTGTGCCTGTCGCCCCATCTGATCTACACAAAGAAGCCCCTGAGGAGGAAGGGAGAAACCACCCGTACCCGCACCACCACGGGCACCATCATAAAGCATATAATATAGGTTACTCTGTAAAGTTCACAGTCTCAAGTCGGACCTCTGGGCCCCCAAGTTAAACCTGGGCCGTCGCACCACCTTCCGCGCCGCCGGGGCCTCCGCTCTCGGTGTCATCTTTTGGCAACGAGTCCAACCAGTCACTAGCACGATCAGGCTGATCGAAGAAATAGGCACGTTCTCTGTATTCAATCCGCAAGCGAGCAGGAAACAGCATTGCGTATTTCAGTCCCAAATCCCTCAGGCGACGCTTCACTCCAAGGAAACCAGAACGTTGCCGTTGCACTTGGGGGGTGAAATCAGGATTAATCGAGACAGAGTTATTATCGTACTTCAACAGGCCGTGTTTACGAGCGGCCTGAATGATAGCGTCTCTGTCCCGAAAGTGAAACAGTCTAGCGATGATAGGCCTCGGAGGGCCCCCTGGCTTCACCTGACCACCTGGGAAGCGATAGGCACGCTCGACCGCAAAAAACTTGCTGAGACCTGCGGGAGCGAGTTTAGTGACAATGAGTTCCTCGACCAGTAGATCGATCGAGGCGGCACCATTTTCTTCCGGCACTCCGACCAAGCGTATGTTGTTCCGCCGGGCCCTATTATCGTAGTCTTCCATGCGTTTGAGCAAAAGGTCGTGCGAGGAACGCAGATTCCCTATCTCAGACTGTGCCTCCGCCATGTCCGTCACCAAACTCGATGCCTTTAAGTCCAATGCCTTGACCCTCTCGTTCGTCTTGGCCAAATCGGTACGAATAAGAGTAACATCCACCGCCACCGTGTCTATCTTGGACACTTGGACACGGGTCCTCCAAGCCACGACTGGCAGCGCCAGGGGAACCTCTCGGTTGGGTATAGCGCTCGATCATGTTGGACTGGATCGACCCCCCGCGAGTATTGGTCTTCCTGCGCTTCTCCGCATCGGGTTTCGTCACCATGTTGTATTCAGCACTGGCCAGGGAAACCCGGGTGTCGCTGAGTGGTGACGAGTCTCGAACCCTAAAAGTCTAATTTCACGAGAAAATGTCACGGGCCACCTGGCCGGCACCGAGAGAGAAAGCGTTCACAATGAGAGCAGCAGACCAGGATGAAGTAGCAGGTCCCAAGGAGTCAGAGACGAGAGGGCTGGAAATCGAAAGCGAAAGTGGCACACCACCAATGGAGCAGATGCCAGGCAGCCGTTGTTGCATTACAGCTCGTCCATACTAGGCAGCAGAGACTCCGGTCTCGTCGGGGGTTAGGCCAGAAAGTTGGAGACGATGCAAAAATGGTCCCCGAGGTCCGATCTCGGCCAAAAAAGGATCAATGGTATCAGTGAGAGTAGCACTTCAAAAGCCTGTCGAAGTGACCAGGATAACTGCAGGCTAAATCAAGAAGGGCGGCGCGGGTCTCAGGAGCTCTCTGCTCACGCGACCATCTTGGATGCCCGCGTAGCTCCTCCCTCACTATGAACCATTTAACTCTGGTTATTTTATTAAGTTCTTCAGCATGTTTTGCTCACAATTATTATGAGTGACCCAAAATTGATGTGTGCAACAGAGGGACAGTGAGCATACTAAGCAATAGCCCATTTTCATTTTGTAAAGGAAAGTGAGGGTATTTTTATAGAACCTCTTTGCAGTGTAGATTGGATCTATCAAGGCTTTGAGGTGTACTGAACCTCATTCTATATAGTCTCACAAAACATGATGGTGCGATTGTTGGCTCAATCTAAGAAGAAAAGTGGAGAACTGCATCTTCATGAACTCATGCGGTCTATGGGCTCTTCCATCCCTGCTGAAGCACTCAAAAGGATTTGGCTGATCCTTTTAGTCAACATCTTCAATGTCACCTCCAGTAACAGTCTACAATAGGCAAAAAGACAAAATGCTAAACCAACTGCACCACACGTAAATTAAGCTGCTGCCTCAACTTTAACTTCGCATGATCAAACCACATCAGCCTGGATATAAGAGCTGCAATTGATTCCTAATGAAATAAACCATTGATTTGAAGACTATGTTTGAAACTCGAAATGATCAATGGCAAGTTGTCCTACAACATTAGAGTGCTGACACATTAACTCCTTACAAGTGGCCTAAGGCTAGTCTCCTAAATCGAGCAGAATTTTCCATGCCGATTACATAAATCTGATCTGCAACGTTTGTTTTTTTTGGAGATCCTTTCCGGCAATACCTCATCCTAAAATCCATCTATATGAAATTCAAAAGACTGCTGAATACTAACTTGCTTTGTACTCCTTACAGAACTTCAATGCACTGACAGTTTCGCAAATAACAAAAACAAAATTAAACATGTAAAACATTTTTGTATGTGTATGTATGAGACCTAAAAAGTATGAACCTAGCTGGAGAGCAAAATTAGGCTCCAGTTGAAAAAAATAGAACATTACAGGAAGGAAGCACCATATGGGTGAAGTATTTTTTCTACTGCTTACAAAGTTATAAAGGGAGCTATAGGGAAAGCACGCTCATCCCTCTCAGTGCTTGGGATTGTGAAGCCGCTACACAGGGGGTGGTCTTTCAAAAAGCCAAAAACAAATGTAAAGTGCTATCATTTTTAAGATTAAGACTATAAAAATGTTACTTAAGCTTGTGCCATATACAAAAAACAAGAAATTAACAAACATTCAGTTACTCAAAGCTACACAAACCCCCAACACAATGCATTGACACATTCTAATTGACTTCAGCATACACTACGAAACAAATAATTGCTTCAATGCACAAACAGTGGAAACATTTTAGGTGCTGCAGGCAAACGTTTTGCCAGCTGGAGTGGTCCCAATACTTAAACAAGCATTTACAATGCAATGGTCTCTGCATTATTAAAGGTAGAGCTATTGGCATTGCTCAAGACATTTAAAAAAAATGTTTAAATCATAAATAAATGGCAGTCATTTACATTGCCAATAGCTTAATCGTTAAATAAATGGCATTGTCATATACGTCAATAGCTTAATCGCTCGCAAATGCATGACCTATTGCATTTACACCCACACAGAGCCACAAACAGAGCCCCACACACATGCACACAGAGCCCCGGGGGCAGGGGAGCAAGCACAGCCAGGGGAGCAAGCACAGCCAGGGGGCAGGGGAGAAAGCACAGCCAGGGGGCAGGGGAGAAAGCACAGCCAGGGGGCAGGGGAGTGGACAGAGAGACCCACACACACACACACACACACACACACACACACACGCACACACACACACACACAGAGCCCCCCCCCCACACACACACAGAGCCAGCCCCCCACACACAGAGCCCCCCCACACACAGAGCCCCCCCCCCACACACAGAGCCCCCCCCACACAGCCACCAACCCACCCACCCACACACAGAGCCACCCACCCACACACAGAGCCTGTTTTCACTGGAGGGGGTGCGTTCCCTCTTTGATGGTAAAGGCCACTTGCAGCCTCTTCCATTTACTGGTGTGAGAGGCAAGGAGCTTCCATTATGATAATGGACACTTACAAAAAATGACATAAGTCAAAATACATGTGTTCATACAGGTGAAAAATAAAGACTGTGCAGAAGTCGGTAGTAGGCATGTGAGATAAAATGCAGATCAAATATGCTACTTACCAGTATGCATCTGTTCTTGGCATGTAGGGCTGTTGACATTCATATCTGTGCATAGATCGCCGTCAGGTGTTGGGTCCGGATGATTGCACATTGTTGTCCTGGAAGAGTCTTCAAAGTATCACGAGATAGGTGGCTCCTCCCCTGGACTACAGTGCGCATGGGCATCCACTCCATTCTCAGATTGTTTTTCGCCATTGTGGCAAAGATGGAGTGTAACACCGTAAGTGATGACCATGCTAAGAGTAATTGAGTGCTGCAGCCGCTACAGGCGCCGGGGAAGAGGGCGGGCGATATGAATGTCAGCAGCCCTACATGCCAAGAACAGAAAAATACTGGTAAGTAGCATATTCAGTTCGAGGCATGTGGGCTGCTGAATTCATATCTGTGCATAGAATACATAGCAGTCCCTCCATTAGCGGCGGCTGCCTGTGCCAGCTGCAGCAGTTTGAAAAAGAGTTTTTAGAACAGCCTGCCCTACAGCTGCCTGCTGTTTGGAGTGCACATCTACGCAGTAGTGTTCAGTAAATGTGTGTGTGGTAGACCATGTGGCTGCTCTACATATGTCTTCTAAAGGAATATTTCCAAGGAAAGCCATGGAGGCCCCCAACGTTCGCGTGGAGTGGGCCCTTGGGGGAACAGTTAATGTGCGCTTGGTCTTTTGATAGCAAATCTGAATGCACCTAACGATCCACCTGGCTATACCTGCTTTGGAAATGGGGTTGCCTTTGTGTTGTAGCGAAAAGGCAACAAACAGTTGTTTTGTTTTCCGAAAATCTTTGGTCCCATCTATGTAGTACATTAGAGCTCTTTTGACGTCTAGTGTGTGGAGCATTCTCTCTGCCACCGACTCAGGATTTTGGAAGAACACTGGCAGTTCTATAGTTTGATTGATATGGAACTGTGAAACCACTTTAGGCAGAAACTTAGGGTTAGTGCGGAGTACTACCCTGTTGGAGTGAATCTGTATGAATGGCTCCTGGATAGTTAGTGCCTGATGTTCACTAACTCGTCGTAGCGATGTGATTGCTATTAGGAAAGCCACTTTCCATGTCAAGAATTGAATCTCGCATGAGTGTAGAGGCTCAAAAGGTGGACCCATCAGTCTCGTGAGGACCACATTCAGGTTCCATTCAGGAGCTGGTGGGTGTCGGGGAGGAATAACTCGTTTGAGTTCCTCCAGAAAGGCTTTAATGGCAGGCACTCTGAAAAGTGAGAGATGCTGCCTGTTTTGGAGATAAGCTGCTATTGCGTACAAATGTATACGAATGGAAGCATAGGCCAGATTGCATTTGTATAGATGTAACAGATAATAAATGAAGTTGTGAGTAGATGCATCTAGCGTGTTGATGTTGTGGTCGGCACAATAAATGACAAACCGCTTCCATTTTGCCGCAGAACATGCTCTGGTGGTGGGCTTCCTTGCCTCCCTTATGATATCCATACAGTCAGGAGGCAAGTTGAGGTAGCCAAATTCTAAGACCTCAGGAGCCAGATTACCAGGTTGAGCTGTTGCGTATCTTGGTGCTGAATGTCGCCATGGCTCTGCGTCAAAAGCCTGGGTGTGAGGTGCAGCCTTTGAAGCGGTACCACGGAGAGTTCTAGAAACGTGGTGTACTATGGTTGGCGTGCCCACGTTGGAGCAACCAGGATGAGTGTCATCGAGTGCTGCTTCAGCTTGCGTGCCACCAGCGGTATTAGAGGTGCTGGGGGAAAAGTGTACGCAAATATGCCTGACCAGTTCATCCATATCGCATTGCCCTGCGACTGTGGGAACCTGGCGGCAAAGCTTTGGCATTTTCCTTTGTGGAAAACAGGTCTATCTCTGGATGACCCCACTGCTGGAAGTAAGGCTGGAGTACTGATGGATGCATCTCGCACTCGTGCATTTGGTGGCCGTACCTGCTGAGCAGGTCCGCCATCTGATTGTCCTTAACTGGGAGGTGTTCCACCATGAGGAAGATGTTCCTCTGAATGGCCCACTTCCACATGCTCTGAGCCAGATGAGACAACTGTGGAGAGTGTGTACCTCCCTGCTTCTGTATGTAGTACATGGCCATCATGTTGTCCGTCCGGATAAACACAACCTTGTTGCACAGATGTACCTTGAATGCTTTCATCGCCATGAAGATAGCCATCAGTTCTAGAAGGTTGATGTGCATCTTCTGCTGTGCTGTCCATAGTCCCTGCACTGTGTAGTGGAGTACATGAGCTCCCCATCCCTGGAGAGATGCGTCCGTCAGAATAATCTGTGGCACAGGCTCCTGGAACGGTCGGCCCCTGCAAAGGTTTTGTGGATTCCACCAATGCAGAGAGTTGTATACACGACCGGTCACCAACACTAGGTCTTTCAACTGTCCGTGAGCCTGATTCCACTGAACTGCTAAGCACTCCTGAAGCGGACTCACGTGTAGTCTCGCGTGCGGGACTATGAAGATGCAGGAAGCCATTATGCCTATCAACTGCATGAACACCCGTGCCGGAAGCGAGTGTTGTGGTCTGAATTGTTGTATCAGCAATTGCATGCTGTTGATCCTCACTGAATTTTGCTGTGCCTTGGCTGCCAGAGTATCTATTGTCGCGCCCAGATACTGCCGTACGTGGGCGGGCTGAAGGTGGGACTTTGGATAATTCAGTGAAAACCCCAGATCGTGAAGAAGGTGAATGGTGTGGGACATGTGGGCGGTACACTGCTGGGCCGACTTTGCCTGGATAAGCCAGTCGTCCAGATAAGGGTAGACGTGAACGTTTTGTCTCCGTAGGTGTGCAGCCACTGTCGCCAGGCACTTGGTAAATACCCTGGGTGCCGTCGTCACTCTGAAAGGAAGGACCTTAAACTGATAATGCTGATTCTGAAGGGTGAACCTGAGGTATTATCTGTGTGACTGGTGTAGCGGAATATGGAAATATGCATCCTTCAGATCTAATGTTGCGAGGAAAACTCCCCGACTGAGTAACGGTAGAACCTGCTGTAATGTGAGCATGTGTAAGTGTTCTGATAGTATGTACTGGTTTAGGGGCCTGTGGTCCAGTATGGGTCTGAGGGACCCGTCCTTTTTTGGGATCAAGAAGTACTGCAAGTACACCCCTGTACCTCTTTCTTCCACAGGCACAAGCTCTATGGCTCCTTTTTGCAGCATGACGACTACCTCCTGCTGCAATAAGTGCAAATGCTCCGTGGACATAGGACGGTGTCTTGGGGGTATGTTGGACGGAGTGGATGTTAACTCCAGTCAATAACCGTACTGGATAAATTGCCTCACCCACCTGTCTGTAGTGATGGATTTCCAGACCGGCAGGAACTGTTGCAGTCTCCCCCTGACCGGTGTGGTATGTTCAGGGGGCAGTGACAAGGCGTCACCGTTTGTTAGTGGCAGAGGATCGGGAGCGGTTGTTTCCACGACCTCTGCCCTTGGTGCTGTTTCCACGATAGCCACTCTTACTCTGTTTGGTGTAGGCGGTCTGCGTGCCTCCTTTACTGTATTGTGTCTGCTGGGACAGCTGGCCCCTGGAAGCTCCTCTATTGTTGGAGCAACGAAAGGAACCACCCCTGAACTGCTGCGACTGTAGAGCCCCCATAGACTTTGCAGTCTGTGTCCTTTTTGATTTTTTCCAAGGTGGTGTCCACCTCTGGGCCAAATAAGTGATCAGGGTTAACAGGCTGATTTAGTATGGTGGTTTGAATCTCGGGCTTGAAACCGGAGATTCTCAGCCAGGCATGTCGCTGTAATATCACACTTGTGTTAATTGCCCTGGCTGCGGTGTCTGCTGCGTCCAGCGCACACTTTATAGATGCGTTTGATATAAGCTTCCCTTCTTGTATTAGCATCTCTGCTGCCTCCTTATATTCATCTGGCAAGTGTTGTAACAGGGTTTCAAGTGTATCATAGTGAGCCCTGTCATATCTGGCTAAGAGTGCCTGTGTTGGAGATGCGCCAGATATTGGCCGCTTGAGCTGCCACCCTTTTCCCTGATGCTTCTAGCACTTTAGATTCTTTGTCAGGGGGAGGAGCATCACCCGTTGTTTGAGAGTTCGCCCTCTTCCGGGCATTGGAAACAACCAGAGAGTCCAACGGCAACTGTCCCTTGATATACATAGGGTCCCCAGGTGTCGGTTTGTATTTTTTCTCAATTCTCGGGTTTATCACCCTTGCGGTCTTCTTAAAAATGTCTCCAGCATATTTTAGGACACCTTTTAGCATTGGTAGAGTCTTGACAGTTCTTTCTGAGGTTGAGAAAGTGTCAAACAAAAAATCCTCCTCAATAGGGTCAGCATGGAGCTGAACATCATGATTTTTGGCTGCCCTTTCAATAAGTGCATTAAACGCAGCAGTGTCTTCAGTAGGCGAGGTTCTCACAGCATAGACATGACTGTCCGGGGCAGGTTGTGGATCTCCTGGGTCAGCAGCGTCTGCCCAGGGTTCAGTGTGATCTTCAGGATCAGTGTCTACAGGAGAACTGTACTCCTCATTGTCACCATCCCCTGCCTCCACATCGGAGTATGTGGGCGAGATAGGAGCAGTGTCTTGCCCATGTGGTGATATAGGTTCAACGAGAAGAGGTGACGTAGCAGAATCCCTCTTTCTTTAATGGAATTTTATATGACTCCATAGGCTGTTATGGGGCGATCTTTTGCTTGTAAATACAAAGTCTACCCATCTCAGCGTCGATGAATTGCCTCAACTGATCTTCAGGCGGAGGCTGTCGATGCTTGGTGAACACCTCCACAGTTGTAGGCTTCGGCCCCGTGGACACTTTCTTGGCCGCTTCGACGGCCGTCCTAGGGGCGAAGGCCTTAGGTATCACTTTCGGCGGCAGTGTGAACTGGATGGGTGTCGACGATTTTGGAGGTTTGCTGACCGGCTTCGGGGGGTGGAGTAGCCTATATTCCGACAGTAGTAGCCTTCTCTTTAATGCGTTTCAGCGAGTCAGACACCTGCTTCGAAAAAGAGGCGGATGGCCGTGTTGACTCGACGGGTTCCTTCGAGCCACCGCCAGGTGTAGACTCTAGGTCTGTACCGCTTTTAGCCTTGTCGTGTCGTGTCGACGCTTAGTATCGAGAACTTTCTGAGCTCCGAGTCCCTTGTCTGTGTCGAGGCTTTCGGCGCCGACTTCTTCGGGTCGACGTCCTTGACCAGTTTATTCGGTGCCCCGGTCTTCGGCTCGACACCCTTTAGCGACCTCACCGGGTCGATAACACTCTTCTGCTTTGTCTGTGCCGACGGTTCAGAGGTCTTCGAACCGACCAAAGCAATATGCACTTTTGGTTTCGATTTAGCGTCCAGCGCTTTCGGTTGTGTAGACACCAATGCTTTCGGTTTAGATTGGTCAACCGATGGCTCGTTAGAAATGTCCGTAGCCGGGCCTGGAGGAGAGGCTGTAGAACCAAGCGTACGACCTGAGCCTTATTGAGTATATTGGTTGCGGCCTCCGTACCCACGGTTGGACCTAGCTCCTCGCTCGAGCTATCTTCCACGGCCCCAAAGACCTCATCGTCGTCGTCCTACCTAGTCGATGACGTCCTCATTATCGACCATTTCCACATCTGCGTCGTAACTGGAGTCGATCTCCGATGCAGGATCAGACCGGGTGTCTTGAAATTCCTGCTAGACTCCCTCATCTTCCTCGGCATCGAAGATGTTCACCGGGTCCAGTGCCGTCTGCCGGGCCTCCTTCCGCGCAGCACGCCGAAGGCAAATAGTCTTCTTGGAGCGGAACCGAGAACAAGCCATACAGCTGGCTTCATCGTGATCCGGAGACAGGAACTTGTTGCACACCAGGTGGACATCGATGTGAGGATACTTGGAGTTGCAAACGGGACATCTCCTGAACGGGCTCCATTCCTTGATGGATCGTCGATAAGGCCTCTATCGTCGATAAGGCCTCTGGCGTCGACTGGGCCTTCAGTGCCGAAAAGCCACGCGGCTCCTGGGGATGTCCGGCTCGGGAACAGAGCTGGAACAAGTACTGGGCACTGATCGCAAAGACAATACTGGCGATAACTAAAGGCCTTTTGGCCAAAAAGAAATTTTTTCATTGATTCCGAACTGGAGTTAACAAATATGCATCCGAACCCAATGGCGGAAAAAAACAATCTGAGGATGGAGTGGATGCCCATGCGCACTGTAGTCCAGGGGAGACCTATCTCGTGATACTTCGAAGACTCTTCCAGGACAACAATGTCTTCCAGGACAACAATGTGCAATCAATCGGACCAAACACTAGGCGGCGATCTATGCACAGATATGAATTCAGCAGCCCACATGCCTCGAACATTCCTTTACCTTTGGTGAGAAGCTGAGGTAGGACTTTCTACAGATTCTTTGTTAGCTGGGGATGAGGAGGAGGAAAAGCAAATGATGTGAAGACTACAGTAGCCTGACAGATGTGTCAGGAACTGTAAAATGCCCCTGGAGCCTTTCAGGCTCGAAATGCGGAATGCCTGCTGCCCAGAGGTTGGAAATAACGTGGGAGCTTCGTTGGAGCGGCCTACTGCCAGTCGGGGCCGCTCTGTGATAGGTGCGAGGAGCCCCGCACCTCCCTGAAACCAACAACCCGGGTCTTGCACTCACCGGGTCTCTGCAGGAGAGGGCTCCTCTCTCTTTCTCGCTTCCTTTGCCGTGCTCTCTCACACGGCGGGATACTGACGGCAGAGTCCCCGCAGCCCTACTCCAGCCATGCAGTCCTGTGAAGAGTCTCCTCCACGGGGAGACTCCGGCCGCAGCGCGGCTTCGGTTTACTGGTGCCAGCCTCTTCTTCTCTTGCTCCGGAGCGCTGGGTGGGCTCCCGTCTGCTTCCGGCTTTGGGAAGAGTTCTTCCGGGTCATCGCGGGCAGCGCGGCGGCCGGGAGGGAGGAGAGAAGGAGAATCAAGAGCTATAATGTTCATCGTATTGAGAGAAGCCTGCAGATCCTTGGATGCAGCTTTCACATTAGTTGATCTCTAGGTTCACGATACTCAGATATGTAGATGCCGGCGACTCCCACACTTGAACTTTCACCGATTAAAAAAACAAAAAGTTGTTTTACTATGGAATGACGGATTTATCGTTTGGAAATGGTTTTAAGCTCAGTCCCAGATCGATGAGCAATTCTTTCTCTGTTACTGTCACGTATCTTTCGAATGGGCATGTGTTTACATGAAACTCGAATTCTCCAGATGAAGCTGAAAACATTTCTGATTTGATATGCAGATGGGGGTGATAGTAATTTCCGACAAACTAGTAACCATGTGCACTTAATTAGCAGAATCAGATCCAAAGAACAGACAAGGGTGCAATAAACGCGAACTTTTTCTACAATCCTATTGAAGTGGACCGATTTTTTACCTGAAGGAACTTTTGCGGCTAACAAAGACCGCGAGCAGCAAAATGGCGCCCGCACAGCTCTGAAAATTTCTGATTCGGGCCGTGTTTTTGCCGTTCAGAGTGAATGATAGCGTCACAGTCGAAAGAACGCAAAAAAACACGCCCCGAATCCGAAAGAGACGGGGCTTCAAAGGAGTGACGACCCTCTCCTTCAATGGCTGGCCTCCGTTTAGGAAGCCAGCCAATGGAGGAGAGAGGCAGGTTCAAGCCCCCATACTCCAAAACATTAAATCTCCTCCTGGAGACTGCGCAAGCGGAGCCTTCGGTCCTCTACCTAAAAATAAGCACATTTTTCAGTGCTTTTACCTAATGTTTTTAAAGCTGGTGCTTTGGGGAGAGCTGGATCTGCTTCAAGGGTAAGGGGTTACCAGTGCCAGGAGTAGGATTCAATTTAGACACTAAGGGGCCTACACAGAAAGGTACATTAGCTGCATCCTAAAGGTTACAACCACATTTAACTTTTCTACAACTGCTAGGAATTCACATAAGAATTTCCGGTAGTCATAAGCCCTTTTGCAGGGGCAGAGATATTCACCTTGAGTGGAGATTTCCACAGCCTTAAATCCCACCAGTGGCAAGTCGGTATTTCAAGACATAGCTTGCCTTGAAAGTTTGATAAAGCTCACTTACATCGATGTTTGCTGCCATTCTTAAATGATCATCCATTTTTTCCATCCTGAAAAGGTCAGAGGAAAGGACTGGCGTAAATCCCTTCCAAAGATGGGAAGCAGATCAGATTCCCCCATATATGATGGATCGTCAACGAAAGGGGGGTTCTCCATAGGAAAAAGAAAAAAAAATGCATTTGCAGAGGGAAATCCATTCCTTCTGTGCAGAGTTGTTCACCACAAAGAACCCCATGGAGAGGGAATGGATACTCACATTAGAAATCCCATAATTTCCCATGCAATCTGCATGGAAACCAGAGTCAGGTGCATCTTTCCTTACAAATACTTCAAGGAGTTGGTGAATTCCAAAACGTAGTAAGCAGACCCTCCAGGATATCGCGATTTCGCGATTTCGCGATTTGCCGCGAAATCGGCACTTTTTAAAAAATGCCGCGATTTTTACAAAAATGCCCGCGAAATTGGCATTTTTGTAGAAATCGCGGCATTTTTCGCTATATCCTGGGGGGTCTGCTTTATTCAAAGACATGCACCGGTTGCCCCACACCTGTAGATGATCTACAGACACTGGGGTCAGAGGGTTAAAGCAGCTCGGCTGCAGCTGGCAGTGTGAAGGTCTAGGCTCTTTGTCATTCAGAGCTGCCCGGGACTGAGCTCGTTCGCACCTCTTCCTGGCCCACACGAATGACAATGGGAGCCCTCACCTTGCACATCAACAGGAGGGGAGGGGGGGATGGGTTGTTGTCACAGAGGATCGGCCTATTTTTGCAAGGATTGTAAAGACACTTTTTTTAAACATTGTGGAACGAACAAAAAACTTTTGTTTTTACTTTTGGATGAAACCGGGTATTTTATTTTCAAAGTTTCCTCCGTTGGATTTGGCGTTTCTTTTGCGCTGTACTTGAAAGTGGAGGTTGTACAGCAGAAGGGGGGGCTTGTTTTGAACCATGGCAGAGGGGGCGGCCAGAGGGAAGTACCGCATCTACAGGAGCGTGTCCTTCAAGCGCCTGGAGATCAGGAGCGCCCCGGCGGAGGGGGCTGGGGAGCCGGAGGGTGTCGCCCGAGCCTCGGGTGAAAAAACTCCCCGGGCTCCTCTCCGCTCTTTGAGTGTGTCCAGAAAGCTGTCCAAAATCTCCACTGCCGGTGCCAGCAGCACTCCCAGCCCGGAGCCCAGGCGGCCCGCCCGCTCCCATTTGCCCTCCGTCAGGCAGCTGTCGGAGCGCTTCAGTGCCGCCCCCAGGGGGGCAGAAGGGCAGCTCCGGGACGGAGGGGTTGTTCATGCTGGGACCCCCGAGCGCAGAGGACCTCTGGGGGTGTCCCCCGAGCCCCCGCTTCCTGCTCCCCAGGACCAAGCGAGAAGGCCCGAAGCCCCGAGGGTCCCTTGGATGATTTGGCCCTGGAGGGCCTGCGCAAGGCGGACCCCAGGGAGCAGACCCCCGAGGCCTCGGCTCTCTGGCCCAGCGTCACCGAGATGCGCAAGCTGTTCGGGGAGAGCTTCAGCAGGTACCCCAGGGGCCCCGAGGAGGGGAGGGCCCCTGGGCAGACCTGGAGGGACCCCCTGCTAGCTGGCTACCCCGAGCACTTCAAGCACCCCTGGGCCGAGGGCCCCCCCGGCCACCACAGCTCCTCGGACAGCTTGCCTGGGGCGCCCTCCGCCAGGCGCACGAGCCTCGGGAGTGAGGGCAGGCCGCCTTCCAGCAGCAGCACCCCCGAGGGCAGCCTCTGCACCTATGAGGATGAGGGGAAGGATGGATGATGAGGGGAAGGATGGATGGATGATGAGGGAATGGATGGATGATGAGGGGGTGGGTGAAAGGATGGATGGATGATGAGGGGAAGGATGGATGGATGAAGAGTGGGTGGGTAGATGGATGGATGGATGGATGATGAGGGCAAAGGATGGATGGATGATGAGGGAAAAGGATGGATGGGTGATGAGGGGAAGGATGGATGATGAGGGGAAGGACAGATGGATGGATGGATGGATGGATGATGGGTGGGTGAAAGGATGGATGGAAGGAAGGATGGCTAAGTGAAAGGGTCGATGGAGAGAGAAAGGGAGGATGGATGACTAAAATAGTGGATGGGTGGAAGGATTAGTAAGTGAAAGGATGGCTGGATTGGTGAAAGGGTAAATGGCTGAATGGATGAGTGAATGGATGGATGGGATGAAGAGTGGATGGATAAGTGTACAGATGGATAGGGTGAAAGGGTGGATGGATAATGGAGATGAGTGAAAGGATGGATGAGGGGACCAACATGCAGTTCGCTACTGTGTAACAAGTGACCACTTGGCGGTTTTGACTGCTCTTTCTCTAGTGGTTAGGTCTGTCGAACGGGCATCCGGTGGGATATCAGGTTGTGTTCAAAATACACTGTACTATTTAACGTGCTTACTAATAAAAGGGGCGATAGGTATAGCCATCATTAGTGCAGCAGGTACTGTGGCACCCAGCTCTAAGGCTATTGCAAGACACAAACTGACCTGCAATGGTACGCCTCTTCTGGCGCAGGGCTTTGCAACGTGACGCATCTGGGAGATGCGTCACGTAGTAAATACCCCGCACCATGGTGCATCTTTTGCGCCGCCGCTGCGTCACAAAAGTGACGCAACGGCGGCGTAAAAGCAGCGCAAGGGGCTTGTAAATCTGCCCCAAAGTGTCTACATTGTAAAGAAACCAAATATACATAGCTTCATGTTGTTAAATAACTAAAAAAACTAAGATATCTGTGTTTGTTGTAGGAAAAATGGCCACATAAAATGCCGCTAAATTGCCGCTAAATTTCCATATTTGTGCCGCTAAATTTGCTATTCCATGCCGCTATATCCTGGGGGGTCTGAGTAAGTCTGCAGCCGCACATCAATATAAATCTGTGGGTGTAGATTTACAGGTTTCTTCATGATTCCAAAAAGGTCTCTTACATAGAATTCTTATCAGCTTTCTTCTTAAGTTATGCCAAATGTAATTTGAAAAAAACTACACAATATTACTGTGATATATATCAATCATTTAGTTTAATAAAGCTACAACACAGAAAAGATAAGTCCTAGAAAAACAAGACAAATGTCAAAGTAACACTGAACCTACCTCGGGGTGTTTTACTGCATATGGTATCATTCAACCCTTCCCACTTGGAGCAGTCAGACCACGGAAGCACACTTGTGAACGAGGCAAAGAGATAATAAAGACTGTAGGCGATTATGACATTATAATAAATAGTCACTAGAGTTGTAATAAGAACCATCGTCACTCCCACACCTGCAAAGGAGTACACAAGGAAGTAGGAACAAAGTCAGATTAAGGTGAAAGTCAAAATAAGGTAACTGTCAAGGTTTCAGGCAGGTTGACTTAATCGTACAGTAAAATACTTTGCTGTATGGTAAAATCACAGACAAAACACATAATATTGGAAGTTTAGGTTCATAGCCACATATTCAAAATAATTACTTATAAACCAAAGCTCAGACTTTCTCTTGTTATATCTGTGGTTCCGTGTGGCTATTTAAGGGGTTTTTGAAATACTTTCAACTGTTTTAGCTGATGTGGTGGTACGTTTAAAATTTCCAGTACAGGACCAACTATGTGGGCAACTACCTTTATGACTACAATTGCAAATATTATTTACTCTGGTTGTTAACGACTAAAGATGTTTCTGGTTTGGAAATGCTATAAGTACATGGATATGCATCTTACCACAGGCTGTATGTGATTTCATAGAAAACATTCAATGGAATACCATTACAAAGAAACCATGTCATCTAGACTGTTTAATTGACGTTTTCAGGATGAATGGCATTTACCATTTAATAGAAGCCAATTCACAGAATTTTTTTTTCCCTCAAAATTTACTTCTGCATTCCTATTTTGAAAGTGCAGAAGAAATGATTGAGGTCTTACTATCAGAAACGTATTAGCCAAAGGAATTTCAGACTTATGTCAGGGGGCATTATTTTGGATTAATATCTTTAACGTTGTCAAGCAATGACTTTGGATATTTTTAATTCACTGGACACTCACCGCCCCTAATAGCATTCATCTCGGCTCCCTAAAAAGGCCTCCCCACGCATAAACTACACCCATCCCTGATCCCTAAACTCCAACCATTCCTGAACCTTAATTCCTTTCTACTCCTAAACTCTACCATCTCTTAACATAGAACCGCCCTCAATACCTCTAATCACCCATTTCTGAACCCTAGAAATCAATCTATGCTAAACCCCATTTATCCATGATCCCCAAAAATCCCACATCACCCCTAAACACCACTCATCCCTGAACCCTAAGAAACCCTCACCACCGCCTGAAAAATCCCATTACCGACCCTTAAATTACCACATTCCTGAAACCTAACACTTACTACATATAAATTCCACCTATCCCTGAACCCTTAAAATCCCACATCACCCTAAATTCCACTCATTCCCAAACACTATAAACCATTCACCACCCCAAAACTCTACACATCACTGAATCTTAAAATATTCACCAGCCCTAAACTCCACTTATAGCGGATTTCTGAAAAACCCTCATGAGCCTTAAACCCCAGCCACCCCTAACCCCACTCCCCCTCCACATAAAACTCTAATCGCCCCTTAACAGCACCCATTCCTGAAGAAAAAAAACCCCTCACTACCCCCAATGTTCCCCAATGAGTGATTTGGGGCGTTTCCTTAAAATTATCTTTCCTTTAAAATGTTTACTTTCGTTTTTAGGACTCTACTATTATATTCCGCAAGGAATAAATATACGAGAGTATTGTGGGCAAACCAAGCTCTGAAACCAGCGGATTTCGGACAGTTCGTGTGGCTTACTGAAGCTGAAAGCGCGTCCACATGAAAGCCATTAGCCTCCCTCCCACAGGCATCCCCCAGCGTGCGCGCTGCCTTAGGCTGTTTCACTTTCACGGCCGTGCTTCAAAGGGATCCGCTCACCCGCCCCCTGCTTCACGCCAGTCCGTGTCTCGCATTTCTCCTCCCCCCCTCCCCACAGCGATGCCTAGAGCTTGTTATTTTGGCTTGTGTGGGCTCTCCTTCCTCTTGTGTTCCCCGGAGCATGGCCTCATTAATGGTCATTCCACTGCTTAATATTCTGGGACTACATTTTTCTTTTAGTAAATCACGCATTAGTCATTCATGTTTCTTGCTATTTCCCTTGTGTATTTCTCTTCTTACCTGTGTAGTATTGATCTCCGTCTTCTTTGCTTCTCCCCGCCCCTCTCCATGTTTTGCCCTCCCGCATTTGCTCTTCTCCCGTGTTGCTTCCTCACCCGTGTGCTTTGTATCCCAGCTCCATGTTGCTCCTTGGTCAATGTTATTCTTCCTCCCACCCCTCCAACCACAGACACTGCAAGCTCCCCTCATCTATGTTGTGAACTCCGTTCCACCACTCTCATCCACACTTTGATCAACATCAAACTCTGAGCTGTAAATAGCAGAAAAAAGCATCTGAGCACGCCACCCGCATCCTCTTTCACCGCTACAAACCGCCACAAATCCTCAGCATGCCGCCTGCAGCCTCTTTCAATTCCCTCCACCGAAACAAATCCCAGCACGCCACCCGTAGCCTATTCCACCTTTGCCCAGTGCCACAAATCTCACCCGCCACTCGCTGCCTATTCCACCTCTCCCCACCACCAACAAGCCCTCTACTACCACATATCCCCCTGCAAGCAGGCAGGCCACAAACAGAGCAGGATTAGCTGGAGGTTGCAGGGTAGAGCCGGGCCGTTCTGTTGGCTTCTTTTGCAACTACAATGCTTGTTTCACTTAACAGCTATCTGCTGTCGGTCTCATCCCCTCGAGCATTTTCCGGGCGGCACTGAGCTGCACAGACACACGCCGTTACTGCTATGGATACGTGTTCCAGCAAACAAAACATCCACCCGTCCTGACCCTACGGACAGTATGGACTTCTTGACTTTTGCTCTGTTCTGACCGACACTTTGCTGCTGTTCTCGGACAGTGTCTCTGGGCTCTGGCCCCCTACCATGCCCCTGGCCTTAGCCCTTCTCACTGTGGATGACCCTCAAATGTTTCCTCCCTGTTGTGCTTCCCCTTCTCTCCATGCCCTTGCATCCCTCCCACCCTCCCTTTGTGCTGTGGCTGCATCCACACTTATGGAACTCTGCTTTGTCTTGTGTAGTGACTCTAGTTAATGGTATCTGCTTTAGACCTAGCACCATATACCATGCCTATGTGACTCTTGGAGTTTACCCAGTCATATCCCCTCCCTATGTGTGTAGAGATGACTCTAATCATTAGTGTATGCAGTAGACCTTTGACCGATTACAATAATGTTAAGCTTTGGTATTCGCTGAAGTCCTTACACCATATACCACCCCTATGCGTCTTCTAGAGTCTGGCCAGTCATATCCTATGTGTACGTAATTGACCCTTACCACTAGTGTTTGCAGTGGACCTATGTATTCTCTACCACCCCTATGTGACCCTTAGAGTGTTTCCAGTCCAAGTGCAGAGAGAAACTTGGAGACAGAGAGCTCACTTGGTTGCTGCTGGGATTGTGATTTCCGTCATGACTTCAAACAAACTAGTTGTAAAGGGGCAGCTGAAATTCCAGGAGCCTAGTCCCGACAGCTCGACGACTTCGGAGGGCTGGAAGAGGTCCCCCGCTACACGGCGGAGGAGGGCACTGGACATCGAAGGCTGTCCTATGTAAAGCGCTTTGATAACCTAATCGGTTCAAGATCCTGAAATGTGCAACGTAACTGATTCTATGTAAACTGCTGTGATAACATGTAACGGAACTGGTGCTATGTAAAGCGCTCTGATAACCTAATCGGTTCAAGTTCGCGCTATAGAAAACTCTAAAAATAAATAAAAAATAAATATGTCCCGCTGATGTGTTACCATACACTGCCATATGTCTACTAACGTTATCACCTTGCACGCTTGCTTTATTAAATCCCTTGTATCACCTAGTCTACTAACACAAACGCCTTGCACACGCGCTTTATTCAATCCCTTGAATCACCCCCTCCCGCTGCCATGTGTTAATGCACGCAAACACCTTATGCTCGCGCTTTATTCATTCCCTTCAGCACTTAAAATTGTCGGCCAGGCCTTGCAGTCTCTGGAGGTTGTTTAGTTTTGTAATAAGGGTGAATGCCTTACTTATTCGCCCTTTTGATGTTATTTCCTGTGCATTCTTAATTGTCCGCCGGCCCCTGCAGTGCCGTCTTTATGCAAGCAAAAGTGTTCAATTAATTGAACTGTTTGGGCCTCTGTAATTGGCAGCTCGCCTTTGCATATCTTCTCCTTAAAACCCGAACGCTAGACGCGTTCACATTCCTCACTGGTTGTTTTTTACTTCCTTAATATTAGTTGCTGAACGCCTGTTATCCTTGTCATTATTGCATGTGTATTATCGGAAAAGGTTTGGAAAGAAAAAGGATAATGGAACGCAAAGATATTTAAAATTAAAACAAGGACGTCGATGCTATACTTTGCTGTCTTGACCATTTTATAGATCGTGTGTTCTAGTAAAAAATATGCGGCCGCTAGCACTTTGATTGTGTACACTACTTTTATCTCGTGTGTGGGCTCTGAGGCCATCTAGGTATCACTCCCTAGCAAATGTATTACAGTAACTAAGTTCACACACTATCCTTTGTGTGTACATGGTTCCAAAAAATAGACCAAAGTAGAAACGGTAATCAAAAGATAATAGCAGGACTTAAAAGCCAACTTTTTTTGAAAGCATGCGGTGTCTCTCCCTATGGTTGGTACAAATAATATTTTGAGGACTATAAAAATAATGTATTTACTATCCACATGCGCTTCCGAACTCCATTTAGGTATTGTATGTAAGCCTCGTTGACACAGTGTTCTTTCTTAACCCCCAACGCCCCCCCCCCATCCCGAAAACACTTGCAAGTGAGCTGAGCTATTGCCGTTCGCTTGGACTGCATTGCAGCCATGCAAGCCAGGCAAATCCTTAACGAGTCTAGTCCACAGATACCTGTACACCCATCATAACGCATGTACCATTAACCATATCCCCAACGAGTCTAGTCCACAGATACCTGTACACCCATCATAACGCATGTACCATTAACCATATCCCTGATAAACGGATTCATTTTACCAGGCACAAGTGACCCCAGAATGCCTGCCATTGGTGGTTTAGGGATCATGAGGGAAGACTCGTTCAGAAGGGGTAAAGGTTCCACTCTGTTTATCAATAGTTTTGATTGCAATTACCGGACTACCAGGCATTGCCAGCTCTTTCAAGCTATGCATCCTTCTTACTAACCTGTGGCTGCTTGCAGATTTGGTGCAAATGCAAATTCCGCTCTATAGTTCACTCAATCTATTATTTCTTTTCACCCTCAATTCTACCTTCCGTCTCTTTCCTTGCATCTCTGCCTCCCTTCTCTGTACTTTTCTCTGTTCTCTTTATCTCCCACTCCACATTTCCTTGCTTAATTTCTCTGTCAGTTTGCTCTCTCACCTTCCCTATCATTAACACATAGTCAGTCCTCGGGATCTTCCAGTCTCTTCAAGTACGCACCCTCGTTAGCATATGCTGTCATCTTCTCTCCTCCAAGCCCCCACCACCCACATCGCATTTCTCCGGGCTGTTTATACATCCTGAAAACTTGTTTCCATTTCGTCCATCAATGACCTGAACCTATTTACACACCACTCGGTACAGTCATAGGACTTATTTTTCCATACTTTGTTACTAGGTATCGATGGGTAGACCAACCTTTCATCCTTCCAATGCTGGTAAAAAGAGTCCTAACCCTTATGGGCAAAGGTACAAAAAGTGTTTGTGGTATAGGGCTAGTTATCGGCACGTTTCAGAAATATGTAGTTGCAGAAATAATAATATTAACCTATCTACTGATGGGGCTGTTTTAGCTTGAGAAAATAAAAATAAAAATATGTTTCTACATTTTGCCTGAGAAAAGGGGGTTTCTGTGTCCACCACAGCTGGAGTTAACATATGTGAGGAACGTAACCAAACACAGACACGCAGATTAACACATACTTAGTAACACACAGAAAGCACAGACACTCGCACATATAAAACCACTCATAGAAACAAGTATAGATGACACACAAACACCACACATACCCAAGCACCAAAGATACACAGGCACACAATGGTACGCAATATATTTTTTTATACACAATAAACACAAGTATGCAAGAAAACTTATAAGCACCTATACGGACTCACAAGCACGCATACAAGACTCAGGCACACACACATACACAGAACGGCACCAAAACGCAGGTCAACACACACACACGCTACCACATTCACAGTATGGGCATATAAATATTCCCCGCATTTCTCTTTAGCACCAGGACGCACAACACCCAAGCCAGTGCAGTGTGCATCTCTGCCCAGCTCTCTGGGTGCAGCAGGACGCACTGCATCCAAGCTAGTCCAAGCCACAACAAGCATTGGCATAGCCAATACGTCTCACCTTTGGGACCTTATAAGTGTTTAGCTATGCAACAGTTGATGTTGCACCAAGGATATTGTGCTGCATAACTAAATGCATATAAGGTCCCAAAAGCAAGACCTATTGGCTATGCCAATGCATAACCGGTTTCTAAACTCAAACAATCCTTGACAACAATTGACCGAGCAACCGGCAGCTCTGTTGTGTAAACACAACTATTGTTGCGTGAAGGGGCCAGTCCCCTCTAAACATTGGGCACCACCACCGCCACAATCACAATCACTACGTCCTCCACCACACCCACCACGTCCTCCACCACACCCACCACGTCCTCCACCACACCCACCACGTCCTCCACCACCACCACCACCACGTCCACCACCACCATCATGTCCACCACCACCACATCACGTCCACCACCACCACCACCACATCACATCCACCACCACCATCACGTCCACCACCACCACCATCACGTCCACCACCACCACCATCACGTCCACCACCACCACCATCACGTCCACCACCACCACCATCACGTCCACCACCACCACCATCACGTCCACCACCACCACCATCACGTCCACCACCACCATCACGTCCACCACCACCACAACGTCCACCACCACCACCATCACGTCCACCACCACCACCATCACGTCCACCACCACCACCACCATCACGTCCACCACCACCACCACCACCATCACGTCCACCACCACCACCATCACGTCCACCACCACCATCACATCCACCACCACCATCACATCCACCACCACCACCATCACGTCCACCACCACCACCATCACGTCCACCACCACCACCATCACGTCCACCACCACCATCACGTCCACCACCCCCATCACGTCCACCACCACCACCATCACGTCCACCACCACCACCATCACGTCCACCACCACCACCATCACGTCCACCACCACCACCATCACGTCCACCACCACCACCATCACGTCCACCACCACCACCATCACATCCACCACCACCACCACGTCCACCACCACCATCACGTCCACCATCACGTCCACCACCACCATCATGTCCACCACCACCATCACGTCCACCACCACCATCACGTCCACCACCACCATCACGTCCACCACCACCACCATCACGTCCACCACCACCACCATCACGTCCACCACCACCACCATCACGTCCACCACCACCACCATCACATCCACCACCACCACGTCCACCACCACCACGTCCACCACCACCACCACCACGTCCACCACCACCACGTCCACCACCACCACGTCCACCACCACCATCACGTCCACCACCACCATCACGTCCACCACCACCATCACGTCCACCACCACCATTACGTCCACCACCACCATCACGTCCACCACCACCATCACGTCCACCACCACCACCACCATCACGTCCACCACCACCACCACCATCACGTCCACCACCACCACCACCATC
Organism: Lissotriton vulgaris; assembly: GCF_964263255.1. Classification (NCBI taxonomy): domain Eukaryota; kingdom Metazoa; phylum Chordata; class Amphibia; order Caudata; family Salamandridae; genus Lissotriton; species Lissotriton vulgaris. The sequence continues at coordinate 545,936 of NW_028242610.1, forward strand.
ACGTCCACCACCACCATCACCATCACGTCCACCACCACCATCACCATCACGTCCACCACCACCACCTCCACCACCATCAAGTCCACCACCATCACGTCCACCACCATCACGTCCACCACCATCACGTCCACCACCACCACCATCACGTCCACCACCATCACGTCCACCACCATCACGTCCACCACCACCACCATCAAGTCCACCACCACCACCATCAAGTCTGGAGTTCTGGACTTTTATTACGGTCCAGAGGTGTCAGGGATAACACCCGAAGACCCCTGAGTTCTACCTGTCTCGGTGCACAAATAAACAGAAACACGGGCTTCTCGATGGTGGCGTCAGAGACCAAAGGTTTATTACTGCAGGGATACAGAAGTCACAGAAACTACACACGGGCAGATTCTAGGAGCCTGTTCGATTTGCACTAAGTGGGTTGCTCCTTAAATACACGTTTTTTAGCTGTGGGCAACATTCTTCACATGCTGGTACATTTCTTAAACTTCGTATCCTAAACAATAAATATTTGGCGTCAAACAGGAATTGTCAACGAATATCTGATGCTAAACATTACGAATGAGGGGTTCCCACTTGTTCAATCACAATCCCGTGTCATCTTTTCATTCAGGAGCCGGACCGCCTCATCGTAAATTTCGTTACCTCCCCTCAATAAAGGCCCAGAAGGAAAGGAGCAGAGCCAGGTGTAGAAGATAGGAAAACGGGATAAGAGATGTTTGTAGGTCGTAAATGGGCAAGGCTACCGACTTCGGCCGCCTAATCATGATCAGGCCAGCGAGCACGAGAACCAGTATAGCAGGACTGGCCTTAGGCAGAGGAGGCAGCTTCTGCCGAGTCATGCGGCCACAGCGTTTCTGACCCTTAAGGTGTACGTGTCATTAGCAAGGTGAATCGCCGGCTAAAGCCTACGTGTACTTTGGCAAAATGAATTGATCAGAGGTCACTGTTTGTTCATTGACTATGTGAGGGCAAGAATACAAGATGGATGCCGTATTCTAAAATGGATGCCATCTGTGTACCGGAAATGTGCTCATAACAAGAGAGCTCTTGCTCGTAGCATAGCGAAAACACCAGGATATACTATATGGATCATATACGGTTCACTGGTACCGAAATTATGGGTTTACGACAATGTCGAAAACACAGGTTCGAATCGTCACGGAACCTCAGACCCTCCTTTTGCCCTTACATAGGCAATTACTCACTCTATGTCAGAGTCTATCTCGATGTTCATCAGGTCAGTGATATGTTGCTGTAACATTATTCTTTCTCGCACCTTGTCTCCCAACACAGGCGGTTTCCTTAGACAGGTTGCAGCACAGAGGCTACACAAGGCGGGACCACACTGGATAATAAGACAGCACGAGAATAGGAACACTAAGACAATACCAATAACCATCAGAACCTTCCATCCCCACGCTGATAACAGAGTCCCAAGCCATTCCATTAACGACCAATTTCCCTTATCTACATGAATAGAGTCGGAAATCTTGTGTAGCTTAGAGATCGCTTCGTACACTGTCGGAGCATTATTGGGGATATAAACACAGCAGCTCGATTGGATCATTCTGCATACCCCACCTCGATCTGCAAGTATTACATCAAGAACCATACGGTTCTGTAATGTCATGAGACGATCCGCCTGGAGCTCAGCTGTTAAGTTACTAAGGGCACCAGCAGTTTCTGTAATAGTAGATTCAACTACCCGTGTTAGCTGACGTAGATTTCTACTATTGGCCATAGGCCCCCAGAACGGAAGGAAACCTTTGAAGAAGTCTCCGGCTTCCTGACCAGCGGTGTCTTCCTTGCTGAAAACACCTCTTACTACTCTGGTTTTGTGATAATTTGAGGCAGCTGTATATGTCGGAGGCAACAGTCGAGCAATATAGCATGAACCTGAAAAGTCAGCAGGCAGCCATGTATATGCCCTGTCTCGACAGATGAAGTAGGTACCCTTAGCAGTTAGGAAGGCAGGGGAAGAGTTTGATGGATACACGTAAGTTTCAACACAATCACTCTTCCCTAGCCGAGCTCTTGGATTTCTCCCATTACCTTGCAAGCAGAATTGACCTCGGTGAGGTACGACCCAAACTGGAGTGGAGCTCTTACGCTTGTTTTCACCCAAACTAATGCTATACTCCTTAGCATTCCAACTCAAATAAACTCGTAGCTCATCCTTAGGTATAAACGGGGAGTTATTGACGTCTTTAATCATGTCAGTTATTCCCTTTAGCAAGGCTTTATTAGCGGAGTTATACTTGGTGGAACGTGGAGGACGCGGGGGATAGGTCTCGAGGGCATAGACAAATACAGTCTGGAAGGCCCGACATGATCCATTATAGCTAAAAGGCAAGACCAGGTAGGGGATGCCTTTATCCATAGTGTGAGGTATCAAACCGCACACCCAGCAGTCTGTTGTGTTAACTACCAGTTGGTGTTGGTGCAAGAGCTGTACGAAAGTATTATTTATGAACTCTGAGCGTCGAGCTTGCTCATGTTCAGGAAACGAATGAAAGGAATGAGGAGAAACAATAGTATGAGAAACAAGAACAGGGGGAGGTATCGTAGTAGTGATCGGTGAAAAGATTAAATGAATACCAAAGGTAATTCCACCCACCAACGTTATTAAAATAGTCAAAAACGTAATTGCACATTGCATCAGAAAACATTTGTTATGTAGAATTTTGTATAATCTATATCTGTGACATAAATTACATTTTCTCGGTGCAGCCCAGGAAGCTCCATCTTCTACAACCGCTCGCGACCACTGATGATATGTACGTAGTTGAAAATGCCTCTGTTAGAACTGGGGGTCTCTAGTTGGCAGAGGTAGGTACCACTGTCCAAATAGGGACCCTTGCTTCTAGTCAGGACAAGGAGATAACCCTCTTAGATAACCCCTGCTCGCCCTCAAGGTAGCTTGGCCTGAGCAGTCTAGGCTAACCAGAGGCAATGCGTTAAGTATTTGTACCAACACTCACAGTAACACAGTGAAAACACCACAAACTGATTCCACAACAGTTTAGGAAAATAAGGATATTTATTCTAAACTACACAAGACCAAAACGGCAAAAATCCAACATACAGTTCAAGGATATGGTTTCAAAAAGAGTTCTTCAGGTTGTAATCAAAGTTCTTTAAGTTGCGATCAAATAATCCACAGATGCGTGAAAAGTTCACAGTTGCGTCACGTTTACTCACAGTACCTTTTAGATGCAACAAAGTTCCACAAGCAGGAAGCTGGTGCGGTGGAAACAAGCGATGCGTTGCTCCTGAGACCCTGGGGAGGCGATGCGACAGCCCCGCTGCAGCAGCGGGCGTGTGGCGATGAATCCGGTCTGTATGGGGAGGAAGGCAGCTTGCGTAGATTCCGGTGCGTAGGTTCCGTGGGACGTCTGTTCTCGCAAAGGCACGATGCGATGATCTCGTAGGGGCTGCGACGATCTCCGGGGCGACGATGCGCGGTCCAGCGGTGACCCTCTCTCTCGCAGCTCCTCGATGTGATGTTTCTGCGACGATGTTCGCAGCGACGTGATGCGGTCCGCAAGCAAGCGGTGCGGCGATCTCACCCAGGCGACAGGCTCTGCGACGACACTCGCAGCGATGTTCGATTCTCCTGCACCGGTCTGGTGCGTCCCGCAAACGAAGGGTGCGACGGCTCCGGCAGCGATGTCAGGCGCTGCGCCGATCTCGACCTTCGTAGCGGCGGGAAACTTCTCGCACTGTCGGGGATGCGCTCCGCAAGCGAGCGGTGCAACACTTTTCAGCTTCACAAGTTTCTCAGCTTAGTCTCAAGTTTCCCAGCTCAGGTTCAACTTCTAGAGGCCCCACAACTGGATCAAGCACTGTACGAAGGACAGAACTCTCTCAGCAGAGTTCAGGGAGACTGGGGGTGAAGTCCTTTTGTTCCTGGGACTTCGGAAACAGGGAGCCAGCTCTTCTCAGGCCCTTGGAGATTCCTTACAAGACAGGGGACACAGCTCACAGCAAAGTCCTTCCCCTCTCCTTGGCAGCAAAGCAACAGCAGGTCAGTCCAGCAGAGCAACAGCAGGACAGTCTTCCTTCTTCAGAGTCAGCTTTCTCCTGGGCAGAGGTTCCTTCTTGATTTCCAGGATGATCTAATGTTCTGTTGTCAGGGGTCCTGTACTTATACCCCAAAAGTCTTTGTTCTCTCTGTGCATGTGGGCCCTGAGCCCGGTCTGAACCAGTTCTGGGTGGATCCTGAGCACTTTGTTTTGCTGGCTGCATCTTTCCTTTCAGAGTGAGGGGCAGAGTCCTCAGCCGCCCAGCAGGAGGTGGAGCCAGCATTGTGGCAGGCAGGCACAGCCCTATTCAGCCCAGGTGCTAACTCCGCCCACCACTCAGGTAACAATTGCTTCATTCAGCCTAGTGCTGACTCATCCAGCCTCTGGGGGAATTCCCCAGCCCCTGTCACTCACAAACCAGACAGTCAATACACACACAGTCCCAGGCACACAGAAGGGTCAGACAAGAGAACAGCAACTTTCTAAAAGTGCTGTTCTCAAACACAGGATCTAAAATTCACCTTTCCTAAAAGATGCGTTATTAAATTCTAAGTTCAGGGATACTAGATACTTATGTCCTATCTTGTTCCTCTGGGAAGAAATGCTGTTAACCACTGTAGCCAGCATCCCCCACGTTAACCTATGGAGCAAGATAGCCTTACAATAGTGAAAAACGAAAATGGCTGTAATTCACTACCAGAGCATGTTACCTGCACTAGTACATGCTCTACCTTTCACATACACGGCACCCTGCCCAGGGGGGTACCTTGGGACATCCATAGGGGTGACTGATGTGCACGAAAAGGGAAGGGTTAGGCCTGGTCAGCGGGGACGCGGACCAGGAGGACATGGCAGTTCTAAACTGCCCAGAGGCGCTGCAGTGGCAGGCCCGAGACACCATTTTAGAGCTACTCCTGTGGGTGGCACAATCAGTGCTGCAGGCCCACTAGTAGCTATTGCCATCACCAGCCCTGGCACACCCAGTGCACTTTACTAGGGACTTCATGGTGATACAAATATGCCAAACATGTATATCCAATCAGAATAACAATATACATAGAGAGCATATGCACTTTAGCACTGATCAGCAGTGGTAAAGTGCGCAGAGTCCTATTGCCAACAGCCACGGGTCAGGAAAAATAAGGGAGGAAGAAGCAAAAAGTTTGGGGATGACCCTGCAAGAAGGGCCAGTTCCAACACAACCCTCTTCCAGCCTAAAGCCAGGGTAGACCAAACGATACCTCGATGGGATTCCCTGCTTAAGGCGATAGAACACGGAACCTGGCCCAAACGGCAGGGCACTATTCCTGTTCTACGCCTTCCTGAACCTAGTTGTATCACTCTATCCATACTCTCAGGGTCCACCATGCCAATCCATATGGAACCCTTCACCTCACCTGTGGACACCACCTGTGCAGCACCTAACCTTAATTTCCTCACAGGTGTGTCCCAACAGACCAACAGCAAGCCACAGTGACCACCAACAGTGATCAGGGAAGAGACCCAGGCCTCATGCCTCTCATGGCTCTCAAACCCCTGTGGCATCAGAGGGTGGGGGGCAGTAGCCCCAGGTGCTTGGCACCCTTGGTCCACTCTCTTTCTTGTCAGGTCAGGTCTGACACTCTGGCACTGACTCACCAGTCCCGGACCTTTATCCGGCGGCTGGACAGGAGGCTGAGGTGGGCTTCCCCACACCTGTCCTCCTCTTCCTTGGGGCTCTGTACCCTCCCACCTGGAGCGGTACCCCCTTCTAGAATAGTCAGGGCACCTGTGGCAGGTACCCTGCACCATCCACTCACCAGTTCAGGGGTTCTATCCTGCAACTGGTATTCCAGGTCAGGGGGGACACCCCGGACCTGGCCCTCAAACCTAGGCTCCAACGCCCCCAGGTCCGACAACACCTGAACCTGGCTTCCCCACCCAGGGACCAGCCCCTGTGGTGGAACACTCGCCTGGCACGCCAGGACTTCTGGGGACTCACATAGTACCCCCTTGAGGGTGACACACAACTCATGTGTCCTGGGACAGTCTGCCTGGCGCAGATCTCCCGGCCCCTGTCCACCTGACAGTGCGGGAAGATCCCCCAGGACAGAAGTGGTGTCACCATGGTCGCTCCTGGGAGACTCAGCCCTTCCGACTGGTCCCTGACCCACTGGTTCACCCACTGGGGACTCCTTCCCCCTCTCACCCCTCAGTCTGGACTTCTGTACCCTCCCAAATGGAGCGGCACTGCCAAACACCAGAACTGATGGAGGCCTGGTTACAGGCACTCCCCGTTCAACAGACACTGGGAGATCCTCCTCAAATGGCCTACAAGTACAGTCTAGGTCCCCATCCTGGTGCTCCCTTAAGGAACCCTCCAGGCCCTGAGACTGGGTTTCGGGCACCATGAGACACACCGTCCCACACTCATTCCTTCTCCACTGAGACCAAACATGAGCCCCTACACCCCTCCCACTACACTGGGACCTAACCGGGCTACACTGAACCTCTTCCACCTCACAGGTCTGGAAGATATCTAAGCCACTCCTTTTGGGATCACACCCCAATGCCTCCTCAGAGTCTCTGGAATTCACCAAGAGGTCTGCCTCCAACGCAAGCTCTCTGGGGTCAGAGAACTCACACTCCACCGGGTGTTGGCATAGCTCTGGAAAACAGGGACTTAAAATATGCTCTCCATCAAATGAATCACACAGCCCCCCACAGTTGTTAACCAAGCTACCCTTTGCCTCACCCTCCAGTGCCTCACACAAGTACCCCACACCACTCTCCTGAGACTGGCAAGACAGTATCTGACTGTCTCTGTCACACAACCCACACTCTTCTGGCTGGTCTTCACTCACACACACCAAGGTTTCTACCACGGGGGAACCCCTCTCCCTGTACCTCTCATCTAGAGTCAGTAGAGTGTCCCTCCCACCACTGGGAATATGGTCCCCTGGGCCGGTCCCCCAATCTACTTCAGGGACACTGCACTCCACTGGAACTACATCATAAACCTGAACCCCCTGGTGTATATCGACCCCCTCCCTCAAGTCAGGCGCCACATCTCTGGGTGTTTGTACCTTTCTCTCAGCACTGGAAACTATAATCTTGCTGCCACCATCTGAGCTGGACTCCACCTCCAACTCAGCAAAGCTCACTTCTTGAGCTACCCATGTTTCTTCTTCAGCTGAGACCCTCATAGCCTCACGCATCTTGAGCTCCAACTCAAGCTTCCTCATTCTTAATTCATGGGCCAAGGACAATTTCAATTCCTCCAGGGCACGGGCATGTTGCTCTCCTCCGCCGCCCTTTCCATTTGCTTCATCTTTATTTCAAGCTTCAACATTTCTAATTTATGATCTCTAGCCCTTTGGTTTTCCTCCAACTCCTCTGGGAAAAAACTTTCAGCTGAATGGTTGCTGCCAGCCCTTGAGGCTGCTCCGGACGCAGGCAGATCCTGTGGCCTGAAACCATCCCTTTGTGCATCCTCATCCACTTCTGCATCATCTGTCTCCCCAGCCCATTTGGTCTCCCACCAGGCCCTTAAGGCCTCCTGTAGCTCCTCCTTCTTGGAGCGGCGCTTCATGGGGCATCCAAAGTTCCTGCAGAACTGCCTGAGTTGACCTACTTTGTAATCACTTAACATTTCAATATCAAACTCCAGTTCTGCAACATCACTTGCTGGTTTACCATTCTGAGACATGATGCTTGGATTCTTTCAGGGTTACGATCAAAAATAGAACCAAAAATAAAAAATGTAGCATGCGGTGGCGTAATGGTCTGCACTCACTAGTGATGTACACCAATTACTGTGGGTCAAGTACAAATACAAGTTCAAATCCCACCGCTGCCACCAATGTTAGAACTGGGGGTCTCTAGTTGGCAGAGGTAGGTACCACTGTCCAAATAGGGACCCTTGCTTCTAGTCAGGACAAGGAGATAACCCTCTTAGATAACCCCTGCTCGCCCTCAAGGTAGCTTGGCCTGAGCAGTCTAGGCTAACCAGAGGCAATGCGTTAAGTATTTGTACCAACACTCACAGTAACACAGTGAAAACACCACAAACTGATTCCACAACAGTTTAGGAAAATAAGGATATTTATTCTAAACTACACAAGACCAAAACGGCAAAAATCCAACATACAGTTCAAGGATATGGTTTCAAAAAGAGTTCTTCAGGTTGTAATCAAAGTTCTTTAAGTTGCGATCAAATAATCCACAGATGCGTGAAAAGTTCACAGTTGCGTCACGTTTACTCACAGTACCTTTTAGATGCAACAAAGTTCCACAAGCAGGAAGCTGGTGCGGTGGAAACAAGCGATGTGTTGCTCCTGAGACCCTGGGGAGGCGATGCGACAGCCCCGCTGCAGCAGCGGGCGTGTGGCGACGAATCCGGTCTGTATGGGGAGGAAGGCAGCTTGCGTAGATTCCGGTGCGTAGGTTCCGTGGGAAGTCTGTTCTCGCAAAGGCACGATGCGATGATCTCGTAGGGGCTGCGACGATCCCCGGGGCGACGATGCGCGGTCCAGCGGTGACCCTCTCTCTCGCAGCTCCTCGATGTGATGTTTCTGCGACGATGTTCGCAGCGACGTGATGCGGTCCGCAAGCAAGCGGTGCGGCGATCTCACCCAGGCGACAGGCTCTGCGACGACACTCGCAGCGATGTTCGATTCTCCCGCACCGGTCTGGTGCGACGGCTCCGGCAGCGATGTCAGGCGCTGCGCCGATCTCGACCTTCGTAGCGGCGGGAAACTTCTCGCACTGTCGGGGATGCGCTCCGCAAGCGAGCGGTGCGACACTTTTCAGCTTCACAAGTTTCTCAGCATAGTCTCAAGTTTCCCAGCTCAGGTTCAACTTCTAGAGGCCCCACAACTGGATCAAGCACTCTACGAAGGACAGAACTCTCTCAGCAGAGTTCAGGGAGACTGGGGGTGAAGTCCTTTTGTTCCTGGGACTTCAGAAACAGGGAGCCAGCTCTTCTCAGGCCCTTGGAGATTCCTTACAAGACAGGGGACACAGCTCACAGCAAAGTCCTTCCCCTCTCCTTGGCAGCAAAGCAACAGCAGGTCAGTCCAGCAGAGCAACAGCAGGACAGTCTTCCTTCTTCAGAGTCAGCTTTCTCCTGGGCAGAGGTTCCTTCTTGATTTCCAGGATGATCTAATGTTCTGTTGTCAGGGGTCCTGTACTTATACCCCTAAAGTCTTTGTTCTCTCTGTGCATGTGGGCCCTGAGCCCGGTCTGAACCAGTTCTGGGTGGATCCTGAGCACTTTGTTTTGCTGGCTGCATCTTTCCCTTCAGAGTGAGGGGCAGAGTCCTCAGCCGCCCAGCAGGAGGTGGAGCCAGCATTGTTGCAGGCAGGCACAGCCCTATTCAGCCCAGGTGCTAACTCCGCCCACCACTCAGGTAGCAATTGCTTCATTCAGCCTAGTGCTGACTCATCCAGCCTCTGGGGGAATTCCCCAGCCCCTGTCACTCACAAACCAGACAGTCAATACACAAACAGTCCCAGGCACACAGAAGGGTCAGACAAGAGAACAGCAACTTTCTAAAAGTGCTGTTCTCAAACACAGGATCTAAAAACCACCTTTCCTAAAAGATGCGTTATTAAATTCTGAGTTCAGGGATACTAGATACTTATGTCCTATCTTGTTCCTCTGGGAAGAAATGCTGTTAACCACTGTAGCCAGCATCCCCCACGTTAATCTATGGAGCAAGATAGCCTTACAATAGTGAAAAACGAAAATGGCTGTAATTCACTACCAGAGCATGTTACCTGCACTAGTACATGCTCTACCTTTCACATACACGGCACCCTGCCCAGGGGGGTACCTTGGGCCTTCCATAGGGGTGACTGATGTGCACGAAAAGGGAAGGGTTAGGCCTGGTCAGCGGGGACGCGGACCAGGAGGACATGGCAGTTCTAAACTGCCCAGAGGCGCTGCAGTGGCAGGCCCGAGACACCATTTTAGAGCTACTCCTGTGAGTGGCACAATCAGTGCTGCAGGCCCACTAGTAGCATTTGCCATCACCAGCCCTGGCACACCCAGTGTACTTTACTAGGGGCTTCATGGTGATACAAATATGCCAAACATGTATATCCAATCAGAATAACAATTTACATAGAGAGCATATGCACTTTAGCACTGATCAGCAGTGGTAAAGTGTGCAGAGTCCTATTGCCAACAGCCACGGGTCAGGAAAAATAAGGGAGGAAGAAGCAAAAAGTTTGGGGATGACCCTGCAAGAAGGGCCAGTTCCAACAGCCTCTATCAGTCTTGGGAGTTCCCAAAACTAACAGAAAGACCGACCTTGTGTCTGGCCCCCGCAGATTCAACTAGGCACAAAGCCACGACCCTACGGCGACCCAGACGGCAAGGTAATAAATACAACTGAAATAAACAGGGAAATACAAAATATTCAGCAAACTTCCTGGCTGGAGGCAATGTAATAGATCAAGTATGAAAAATAGGCAGTTTCCTGCTTTATTTGTCCTTAGAATGAGATCGGAGGTTGTATCTCAGCTTTCCTGGTGTTGTTTGATCCGGGAATAGTCTGTTTCCAGCAACAATGTTCGAATTTTCAGATGTCAAATGTTCGTTCGATGCAGTGTTCTGGTCAGTGATCAAAGAAACAGCTTCAGGGGGGGAGTCAGAGTTCGGTGAATCAGCTGTCAGTTCTGCATCACTGAAAGGAACATATCTAGGGACAGGTTCTGTATCAGAGGCACCAATTCCTTGTCTAACCCAGTTATCATAAGGGAGTGGAAGGGGTACACGCTTAGTGTGGGTAGCATGAACCCAATTCTTCCGGCCAGCCACACGTACAGCAGTCCTCGTTGCCAAAAGGTCCCACAAACTTCGGTTGGAGATTCCTGGTCCGTCCGAAGTTTCTGATGACAATGTAGTCACCGGGTTTCAGCTGGTGACCTGGACTTTCCGGAGGCTTTGGCAATGCATCGAAAACCTGTTGGTGAATGAGACTCAATTTAGCAGTCAAGTCAAAAAGGTAATCAATTAACATTGGGTACTCTAGCTGTTTGAACTCTCGTGGTCTCGGTACCCCCCAAACATTTGCAGGGCGACCGAACACAATCTCATATGGGCTAAGCCCTACTCGAGAATGCACAGTCGCTCTGGTGGATAGCAAGGCCAGCGGTAGTGCATCTGGCCAAGACAAACCCGTGGAGGCTTGGATCTTAGCGAGTTTTAGTTTAAGTGTACCATTGTACCCTTCAAATAAACCTGCTGACTGGGGGTGGTTCGCACTGTGAAATTTTTGCTTTATCCCTAAACCTGCACATACGCTCTGCATAACTTTCCCTACGAATTCACTCCCATTGTCTGACCATACAATCCGTGGCATGCCATATCTGGGAAAGTATTCCTTGAGGAGAATTTTTGCAGTGGACAAGGCAGTGTTATCCTTTAGCGGATATGCTTCAATCCACCTTGAAAAAGCACAGACTACCACTAGGACATATTTAAGGTTGTTACATCGATCCATGTGGATGAAATCCAACTGAATCACTTCGAAGGGGCAAGAAGGAGGAGCGAAGTGTCCAGCAGGTGTGGGGGTTCCCTTGCCAGGATTATGCATCAGGCATATCATGCAATTTCTAACCACTCTTTCCGCACATTTACTGATTCCGTCATTCTTCCATACTGGGGCCAACATCTTACAAATCCCTTTAGAACTGATGTGCGCTGCCCCGTGCGCCATCGTTACCACCGCAAGCACATACGCATCAGGCAACATCCAACGCTGATGCTCCGACAAGTCAATCCAACATCCACTTGAGTCCAATCTACCCGTTTTCTCTTTCCATGCAATCTTTTCCTCTTCAGTCGCCTCTTCCTGAATTGCTTTCACACTTTCCACTGTGTCCTCACACATTCCCGAGTCAGCAACCCATCTAGCAGACTTAGCAACATACATTCCACTCATCGTATTCCTAGCTGTCTGTTTAGCTATCTCATCAGCAAAAGCATTTCCACGACCAACATCATCCGTAACTGCTCGATGAGCACTGCACTTCACAATCGCAACTTCAGTCGGTAAGGTTAGCGATTCCAACAGGTCATTGACTAGCTGACCATGCTGTATCTTAGTCCCATGGGACGTAATAAAACCTCTTTCCTTCCACAGTCGACCAAAACTATGCGCTACGCTGAACTGACTATCTGTGAACACATTCACTCTCTTTCCCTTTGCTAAGACACACGCTCTAGTCAATGCAATTAATTCTGCAGCTTGGGCAGAATTCTGACTCACTCTTGCAGTCTCCACAATCGTACTCAAAGTCGTTACTGCGTAGGCAGCTGTTACATCACCATTCTCCAATTTAAAACAAGACCCGTCAACATATAACGTGCCATCTGGATCTGGTAACGGAGTGTCCTTAAGATCAATCCGTCCTTTTGTCTCTTCCTCGGTTCTAAAACAACAGTCATGGGGTTCAGAATCACTCGACTCCTGACTAGTCGGCAACAGTGTTGCTGGATTCAGTACATTGCATCTTTTAATCTGAATGTGACTCGCTAGTAGTGTCAGCTCATAGCCTGATAGTCTAGCACTGGTGAGGTGCTGAGTCTTCGTTCGGTTCATGAGTGTATCCACGGCATGTGGAACCATGACCACCAGCATATTGTTCATAACCAAACCAGCAGATTGTCGAATGGACACTGCAGCTGCTGCTGTAGCTCTTAAGCAACTTGGCAACGCTCTGGCTACCGGGTCTAATGTTGATGAAAAATACGCACAAGGACGTTGTTTATCGCCAAATCGTTGCGTCAAAACACTCAACGCACAACCTTCTCTCTCGTGAACATAGAGTGTAAATGGCTTACTGTAGTCAGGTGTACCCAACACCGGAGCTGAACATAGTGCATTTCGTAACTTAGAGAAACTCTGCTGACATTCGTCAGACCATGGCACTGGATTCGGAACACCTTTTCCAGTCAAGGCCACCAATGGTTTTGCCAAAAGAGAACAATTTGGGATCCATTGCCTGCAGTATGAAGTAATACCTAAAAACGCGCGTACTTCTCTCTGTGTGCTAGGAACATTCATCTGTGTAATTGCTTTTATTCTCTCTGGGGTCAACCTTCTTCCCTCCTTTGACAAGAGATGACCTAAGTAGGTCACCTCTTGGCAACAGTATTGCAGTTTGGAAGGTGACACCTTGTGATGTAAATCAGACAGATGATGCAGTAGGGAAATTGTAGCTGTTTTGCAAGTTTCCTTGTCATCAGCAGCCACTAGAAGGTCATCCACATATTGCACTAAAGCAGAACCAGTAGGAAGCACGAAAGAATCTAACTGACTTTTTAATGCCTGACTGTAGATGGATGGGCTTTCACAATAGCCTTGTGGAGCACGTTTAAACCTGAAACTTCGGCCTCCTAGGGAGAAGCCGAAAATATCTCTGCTTTCCTCGGCTATCGGAATGCTGAAAAAGGCATTTTTCAGGTCAATCACTGAAAACCATGTGGCTGTAGCAGGAATCAACGTCAACAATGCAGTAATGTCTGGAACCACAGGAAACTGCGGAACCACAATTTTGTTAACCTCTCTAAGGTCAATTACAAATCTGTAGACTGGAAGTTTTGAAGGATCAGTATGTTTTAGAATCGGCAGGACAGGACTGTTACAGACATTCCCTCTAGTTTCCTCTATTACGTCTTTCTGAATCAAATCTTGCACTATCAATAGAAGCGCGCGTTCACCTTCACTAGAAATCCTATATTGTGGGATTTGTGGGAATTTAACATTTGCTTTCAGACTTACTACATAAGGAGGAATTTTCAAAAGACCTACATCGTTAGGACCAGTCGCCCAAAGAGTATCAGGGAGAGAACGCAGCTCCAGTGGGAGCGCATCCATTGACAAGTACATCGGGGAGATGACTCTCTTACCTAACGTAAGCTGTACTCCTGACGGAGAACAGTACAATGTCGCATACAGGCGTTTTAACAAGTCTAAACCAAGCAGATTTTCATTGCAACCGGTTGTCAAAATCAGGGGTGCTTTCAATTGACGAGGCCCCACAGAAATAGACAAAGGACCAGAAACAGGGTTGTGAACAGGGGCGCCTGAAAAACCTACTGAAACATTTGTTAAGCCAGACAAAGGTGCGCCAGGGAGTTTCGCATGCATGATAGAACTTTTCGCTGCACCAGTATCCAACAGAAACGGTTCGACTACACCTGATGTAGCTACTGCGACATAAGGCCCACTCTGAACTACTGGAACTGATATTACTCCCTCTCTTTGTACATGGCTGTCCTAGTACTCATTTTGTTGAAATTCCTCGCTAACCTCACAGTAGTCTTCAACATGGTACTGTTGAGATCTACCAGGTTGTGTAGATTGTCCGTTTCGGTGATCAAAATAATTAGAAGGACGATCATTAGTCTGCGGAGGCATAGTACCTCGTCCTCGACCTCTAGAGGTTTGCGTAAAACCACCACGACCTCTCTGAGCTTGAGCACTATTATTTTGTGCTAACACTGGACACTCATTCTTATAATGACCCTCCTTTTTGCAGTAAGAACACTGATTCCATTGGTATTGCGGTCTCTGGGAACCGTTATCTGTTCTCTGATATGGCCCTTGCTGTGAATTTGTCTGATTCGTGCGAGGCGGATAGGCTTGCTGTAAAAGGACTTTAGTTTTTAAATCTTTTGTTTTCTTTTCTGATTTTTCTTTCTCTTCTTTATCCCTATTTTCATAGTACTGAGCAGTCGCAAGTATTTGCGCAGTCGTAGAGACAGCCCATGCACTTTCAGAATCTTTCAATTTATTACTAAGCTCTGGTAACAAATTGTGCACAAATTTATCAACAAATAATCTCTGGCCTCCCTCCGTGCTCATATCCTGACCACTGTGATCTACAAAAGTTTCTTCAAATCTAGTGAAAAAATCGGAGATGCTTTCGTCTTTCTTCTGCTTGCATGCGGACAGTTTGTCCCAATTAACGCGCAATGCTGGCATCAAAGTTTTCATTAAATCAATTATCCTACCAGGTAAAATAGCAATTAGCGGTTCGGGCTTAGAACCACCAATTTGTTGACCATCTGCCGCTACTATAGCTGGCCAATCACCACCAAGGGCAACTGGATGATTTTCGGTACGAATTTTAGCCCAAATAGGTTGCGGCACTACATTGCCAAATAGCATGTCAATGTCTGCTAAATTCATTACGCAAGCTTGAACTGTCTGAGTTAACTCTTTATAATATCCGGCGGGATTTTTACGCGGGTCTGGCAAGGCCTGTTTTACTGCTAACACTTCAGCTCGTTTCCACGGAATGTGTATCCACACTCTCTGGAACTGTGCTGGAGCGGCCACAATACCATTCACTGAATCAGCTTGAACGGCTTCGCGCCATATTGGCGGAACCTCCTTCATAGGATATTTACGGCCTTGTTTTGTGGTACGTTTCTCTAAGTCCCTTGGTGAACGGAGAGAAGGATCAACCCTATAGCTTAAGATCAGTTCCATTGCTTCTTTTACATCCTGGCCTACTATCATACCTGCAGCAAATTTTTGCTGAACATGAATTAATTCATCCGGGACTGTTTCAGAGTCATCCTCCTCCCATTCCTCACGCAAAAGGGAACACATTACATCGAACGCATAGCGCTGTGTTGGTTCATTCCATTGCATAAATGTATCTAATACATCTCGTACATCATATCTTCCAACTTTCGAAATCCACCTAAGGGCTGTAGAATCTAATATTCCTCGTTCTTTGACACTAGGAAGCTGGCACGTCTCTGAGTAGATTCAGAGGCAGGACTTTTTTGCTCTCTCTTCAACTTTTTAATTTCTCTTTGTTTAGATTCTTTTTGCCAACAACGGAAAGAATCAAACATTGCCGGCCGGGCTTTCTTTTTAAACAGTTTCACTTCCAAATTATTAAGGATTTCAGGTTCAAAACTACCATGTAGTGGCCAACTAAGGACACCATCCTCTTTCGTGTAACGGACCCACACCTCATTATAAGATATAGGACCCACACCATGCTTGCAGTACAGTTCGTAAATGGGAGTTCCAATCGGAGGAACCGGACATGAATCCCTGTTGCAACTAAAACATGAAAACATACAATTTTTCCGACTTACCATTTTACAAACCGGAACACAGAACAAACAAAAACAAAGATGTGCACTCGAACTTAGAACTTAGGCCTACCAAATGAACAAATGTATCGATACCCAAACCAAACCAAAGATTATCGTGAGGAGAACAACCAATGATAATCTACAAAACCAAGTCAAATCAAAGAACTAGAAGGATAAATCCTTACGAAGTAACCAAGAACAACTAGCAACCACTTAATACTTAACTGAGGCACTGAAGACGTCACCAAGGAGAAACCCGTCTACGTCTCGCCGTACTAAGGTCTGCACCTCGGGTCCAAGACAGGGCGACAGTCAAGGCAGCGGACCACTGCAGCCGTCTGAACGGGAACCCTCGTGGAAGAGAACGTCGGGCCACTTTTGCGATATACCGGGATCGATGAAGTGGGGCGCCTCCCTCTGGAATCTTCATACGAAGCTTCTCGAACTCTTCAGGCTTTTGGACCGGTACCGAATGACGTCGCCCAACGTGGGCGCCAATTGGAGTTCTGGACTTTTATTACGGTCCAGAGGTGTCAGGGATAACACCCGAAGACCCCTGAGTTCTACCTGTCTCGGTGCACAAATAAACAGAAACACGGGCTTCTCGATGGTGGCGTCAGAGACCAAAGGTTTATTACTGCAGGGATACAGAAGTCACAGAAACTACACACGGGCAGATTCTAGGAGCCTGTTCGATTTGCACTAAGTGGGTTGCTCCTTAAATACACGTTTTTTAGCTGTGGGCAACATTCTTCACATGCTGGTACATTTCTTAAACTTCGTATCCTAAACAATAAATATTTGGCGTCAAATAGGAATTGTCAACGAATATCTGATGCTAAACATTACGAATGAGGGGTTCCAACTTGTTCAATCACAATCCCGTGCCATCTTTTCATTCAGGAGCCAACCGCCTCATCGTAAATTTCGCTACCTCCCCCCAATAAAGGCCCAGAAGGAAAGGAGCAGAGCCAGGTGTAGAAGATAGGAAAACGGGATAAGAGATGTTTGTAGGTCGTAAATGGGCAAGGCTACCGACTTCGGCCGCCTAATCATGATCAGGCCAGCGAGCACGAGAACCAGTATAGCAGGACTGGCCTTAGGCAGAGGAGGCAGCTTCTGCCGAGTCATGCGGCCACAGCGTTTCTGACCCTTAAGGTGTACGTGTCATTAGCAAGGTGAATCGCCGGCTAAAGCCTACGTGTACTTTGGCAAAATGAATTGATCAGAGGTCACTGTTTGTTCATTGACTATGTGAGGGCAAGAATACAAGATGGATGCCGTATTCTAAAATGGATGCCATCTGTGTACCGGAAATGTGCTCATAACAAGAGTGCTCTTGCTCGTAGCATAGCGAAAACACCAGGATATACTATATGGATCATATACGGTTCACTGGTACCGAAATTATGGGTTTACGACAATGTCGAAAACACGGGTTCGAATCGTCACGGAACCTCAAGTCCACCACCACCACCATCACGTCCACCACCACCACCATCACGTCCACCACCATCACGTCCACCACCATCACGTCCACCACCATCACGTCCACCACCACCACCATCACGTCCACCACCACCATCACGTCCACCACCACCACCATCACGTCCACCACCACCACCATCACGTCCACCACCACCACCATCACGTCCACCACCATCACGTCCACCACCATCACCATCACGTCCACCAACACCACCATCACGTCCACCACCACCATCACGTCCACCACCATCACGTCCACCACCATCACGTCCACCACCATCACGTCCACCACCATCACGTCCACCACCATCACGTCCACCACCACCACCACCACCATCACGTCCACCACCACCACCACCATCACGTCCACCACCACCACCACCATCACGTCCACCACCACCATCACGTCCACCACCACCACCATCACGTCCACCACCACCACCATCACGTCCACGTCCACCACCATCACGTCCACCACCACCACCATCACGTCCACCACCATCACCATCACGTCCACCACCACCACCATCACGTCCACCACCATCACCATCACGTCCACCACCATCACGTCCACCACCACCACCATCACGTATACCACCACCACCATCACGTCCACCACCACCACCATCACGTCCACCACCACCACCATCATGTCCACCACCACCACCATCACGTCCACCACCACCATCACGTCCACCACCATCGCGTCCACCACCATCACGACCATCACGTCCACCACCACCACCATCACGTCCACCACCATCACGTCCACCACCACCACCATCACGTCCACCACCACCATCACGTCCACCACCACCACCATCACGTCCACCACCATCACGTCCACCACCACCACCACCATCACGTCCACCACCACCACCATCACGTCCACCACCACCACCATCACATCCACCACCACCACCATCACATCCACCACCACCATCACGTCCACCACCACCACCACCATCACGTCCACCACCACCATCACGTCCACCACCACCATCATGTCCACCACCACCACCACCACCATCACGTCCACCACCACCACCACCATCACGTCCACCACCACCACCACCACCAACACATCCACCACCACCATCACATCCACCACCACCATCACATCCACCACCACCACCACCATCACGTCCACCACCACCACCATCACGTCCACCACCACCATCATGTCTACCACCACCACCATTATCACGTCCACCACCACCATCACGTCCACCACCATCACATCCACCACCACCACCATCACGTCCACCACCACCACCATCACGTCCACCACCACCATCACGTCCACCACCACCATCACGTCCACCATCACGTCCACCACCACCACCATCACGTCCACCACCATCACGTCCACCACCACCATCACGTCCACCACCACCATCACGTCCACCACCACCACCATCACGTCCACCACCACCACCATCACGTCCACCACCACCACCATCACGTCCACCACCACCACCATCACATCCACCACCACCATGTCCACCACCACCACCATCACGTCCACCACCACAATCACGTCCACCACCACCATCACGTCCACCACCACCACCACCATCACGTCCACCACCACCACCATCACGTCCACCACCACCACCATCACGTCCACCACCACCACCATCACGTCCACCACCACCACCATCACGTCCACCACCATCACGTCCACCACCATCATGTCCACCACCACCATCACGTCCACCACCATCATGTCCACCACCATCACGTCCACCACCATCACGTCCACCACCATCACGTCCACCACCACCACCACCACGTCCACCACCACCACCATCACGTCCACCACCACCACCATCACGTCCACCACCACCACCACCACCATCACGTCCACCACCACCACCACCATCACGTCCACCACCACCACCATCACGTCCACCACCACCACCATCACATCCACCACCACCACCATCACGTCCACCACCACCATCACGTCCACCACCACCACCACCATCACGTCCACCACCACCACCACCATCACGTCCACCACCACCACCACCATCACGTCCACCACCACCACCACCATCACATCCACCACCACCATCACATCCACCACCACCACCACCATCACGTCCACCACCACCACTATCACGTCCACCACCACCACCACCATCATGTCTACCACCACCACCATTATCACGTCCACCACCACCATCACGTCCACCACCATCATGTCCACCACCACAACCATCACGTCCACCACCACGATCACGTCCACCACCACCATCACGTCCACCATCACGTCCACCACCACCACCATCACGTCCACCACCATCACGTCCACCACCACCATCACGTCCACCACCACCATCACGTCCACCACCACCACCATCACGTCCACCACCACCACCATCACGTCCACCACCACCACCATCACATCCACCACCACCATCATGTCCACCACCACCACCATCACGTCCACCACCACAATCACGTCCACCACCACCATCACGTCCACCACCACCATCCCGTCCACCACGACCATCACGTCCACCACGACCATCACGTCCACCACCACCATCACGTCCACCACCACCATCACGTCCACCACCATCATGTCCACCACCATCACGTCCACCACCATCACGTCCACCACCATCACGTCCACCACCACCACCATCACGTCCACCACCACCACCATCACGTCCACCACCACCACCATCACGTCCACCACCACCACCACCACCATCACGTCCACCACCACCACCACCATCACGTCCACCACCACCACCATCACGTCCACCACCACCACCATCACATCCACCACCACCACCATCACGTCCACCACCACCATCACGTCCACCACCACCACCACCATCACGTCCACCACCACCACCACCATCACGTCCACCACCACCACCACCATCACGTCCACCACCACCACCACCATCACATCCACCACCACCATCACATCCACCACCACCACCACCATCACGTCCACCACCACCACCATCACATCCACCACCACCACCACCATCATGTCTACCACCACCACCATTATCACGTCCACCACCACCATCACGTCCACCACCATCATGTCCACCACCACAACCATCACGTCCACCACCACGATCACGTCCACCACCACCATCACGTCCACCATCACGTCCACCACCACCACCATCACATCCACCACCATCACGTCCACCACCACCATCACGTCCACCACCACCATCACGTCCACCACCACCACCATCACGTCCACCACCACCACCATCACGTCCACCACCACCACCATCACATCCACCACCACCATCATGTCCACCACCACCACCATCACGTCCACCACCACAATCACGTCCACCACCACCATCACGTCCACCACCACCATCACGTCCACCACGACCATCACGTCCACCACCACCACCACCATCATCACGTCCACCACCACCACCATCACGTCCACCACCACCACCATCACGTCCACCACCACCACGTCCACCAACACCACCATCACGTCCACCACCATCACGTCCACCACCATCATGTCCACCACCACCATCACGTCCACCACCACCATCACATCCACCACCACCATCACGTCGTCCACCACCACCATCATGTCCACCACCACCATCATGTCCACCACCACCATCACGTCTACCACCACCATCACGTCCACCACCACCATCACGTCCACCACCACCACCACCATCACGTCCACCACCACCACCATCACGTCCACCACCACCACCATCACGTCCACCACCATCACGTCCACCACCACCATCACGTCCACCACCACCATCACGTACACCACCACCATCACGTCCACCACCACCACCACCATCACGTCCACCACCACCACCACGTCCATCACCACCACCATCACCACCACCATCACGTCCACCACCACCATCACGTCCACTACCACCATCACGTCCACCACCACCACCATCACATCCACCACCACCACCATCACGTCCACCACCACCACCATCACGTCCACCACCACCACCATCACGTCCACCACCACCACCACCATCACGTCCACCACCACTATCACGTCCAGCACCACCATCACGTCCACCACCACCATCACGTCCACCACCACCATCACGTCTAGCACCACCATCACGTCCACCACCACCACCATCACGTCCACCACCACCACCATCACGTCCACCACCACCACCATCACGTCCACCACCATAACGTCCACCACCATCACGTCCACCACCACCATCACGTCCACCACCAACACCATCACGTCCACCACCACCACCATCACATCCACCACCACCTCCATCACGTCCACCACCATCACGTCCACCACCATCACGTCCACCACCATCACGTCCACCACCATCACGTCCACCACCACCATCACATCCACCACCACCATCACGTCGTCCACCACCACCATCACGTCCACCACCACCATCACGTCCACCACCATCACGTCCACCACCACCATCACGTCCACCACCACCATCAGGTCCACCACCACCACCACCATCACGTCCACCACCACCACCATCACGTCCACCACCACCACCATCAAGTCCACCACCATCACGTCCACCACCACCATCACGTCCACCACCACCATCACGTCCACCACCACCATCACGTCCACCACCACCATCACGTCCACATCCACTACCACTATCACGTCCACTACCACCATCACGTCCACCACCACCATCACGTCCACCACCACCACCACCACCACCACCATCACGTCCACCACCACCACCACGTCCACCACCATCACCACCACCACCACCATCATGTCCACCACCACCATCACGTCCACCACCACCATCACGTCCATCACCACCACCATCACGTCCACCACCACCACCATCACATCCACCACCACCACCATCACGTCCACCACCACCACCATCACGTTCACCACCACCACCATCACGTCCACCACCACCATCACGTCCACCACCATCATCACGTCCACCACCATCATCACGTCCACCACCAGCATCACGTCCACCACCACCACCATCACGTCCACCACCACCACCATCACGTCCACCACCACCACCATCATGTCCACCACCACCACCATCACGTCCACCACCACCATCACGTCCACCACCACCACCATCACGTCCACCACCACCACCACCATCACGTCCACCACCAACACCATCACGTCCACCACCACCACCACCATCACGTCCACCACCATCACGTCCACCACCACCACGCCCACCACCACCACCATCACGTCCACCACCATCACGTCCACCACCACCACCATCACGTCCACCACCATCACGTCCACCACCACCACCACCATCACGTCCACCACCACCACCACCATCACGTCCACCACCACCACCATCACGTCCACCACCACCACCACCATCACGTCCACCACCATCACGTCCACCACCATCACGTCCACCACCACCACGCCCACCACCACCACCATCACGTCCACCACCATCACGTCCACCACCACCATCACGTCCACCACCATCACGTCCACCACCACCACCATCATGTCCACCACCATCACGTCCACCACCACCATCACGTCCACCACCATCATGTCCACCACCATCACGTCCACCACCATCACGTCCACCACCATCACTTCGACCACCACCATCACGTCCACCACCATCACGTCCACCACCATCACCATCACGTCCACCACCACCATCACGTCCACCACCATCACATCCACCACCACCATCACGTCCACCACCACCATCACGTCCACCACCACCACCATCACGTCCACCACCACCACCATCACGTCAACCACCACCACCCTCATGTCCACCACCACCACCCTCATGTCCACCACTACCACCATCACGTCCACCACCATCACGTCCACTACCACCATCACGTCTACTACCACCATCACGTCCACCATCACGTCCACCAACACCATCACGTCCACCACCACCATCACGTCCACCACCACCATCACGTCCACCACCATCACGTCCACCACCATCACGTCCACCACCATCACACGTCCACCACCACCACCACCATCACATCCACCACCACCATCACATCCACCACCACCACCACCATCACATCCACCACCACCACCATCACGTCCACCACTATCACGTCCACCACCACCACCATCATCACGTCCACCACCATCACGTCCACCACCATCACGTCCACCACCATCACGTCCACCACCATCACGTCCAGCACCATCACGTCCACTACCACCATCACGTCCACTACCACCATCACGTCCACTACCACCATCACGTCCACTACCACCATCTCGTCCACCACCACCATCACGTCCACCACCACCATCACATCCACCACCACCACCATCACGTCCACCACCACCACTATCACGTCCACCACCATCACGTCCACCACCACCACCATCACGTCCACCACCACCATCACGTCCACCACCACCACCACGTCCACCACCACCACCTTCACATCGTCCACCACCACCACCATCACGTCCACCACCACTGTTAGAAATGGGATCCTGGCTGGCCAAGACTCGCGTCAAGGTCAGTCAGGGATCACTAAGGTCAGGGCAATGGAGTCACACACCAAGGCAACCCCCACTCGCCCTCTAGGTAACGTGGCGCGAGCAGCAAGGCTAAACTTGGAGGCGATATGAGTTAAGTATTTGCGCACGCACCCCAGCAACAACACCCAAGGCCCACCACAAAGGAAACTCCACACAAGGTTATGTAAAAATAGCCTTTGTATTACACCAAAACACATTAGATAAAAACACACACTTTACAATGTGCCAGGGGCACGGGCAGAATTTACAGGGGATATTTAGAAGACAGGGCCACCTGGACCACTGTCAGGAATCAGCACTTTTAGAAGTAACACTTTTTAGAAATAGCACTTAGAATGTAAAATTACATTAGCACAAAATAACATATAACCAGTCGCTACTGGTACCAGGTGAGCACCACCTATGCACCCCTCACTACCATAGGAGATTACACTAGGGACCTGGGCCTCGCTAGTACCACCTGTACTAGCAAGAAGGAAACCACCTAAGTATCGCTATAACTGTAGGGGTCTAAGGAAGGAAACACATGATGCATCGCAATACATTCAGCGGTGTAAAAGGACAAAGCACAAGACGCATAAAAACACATTCAGCACAAGAGAAAACATGATGAATAATCTACCCATTCAGAGGTGTCAGGAAAGGAGACACAATAGCGCAAAATCCACATTAGTCACCACCTGTGACAGTCCCTGTGTCCCAATGTCAGGGGCCTAAATGTGGCAGTTGCCCACAAAGTGCTGGGCAACTGGTGTAGATAATGAGGGTCAACGCTGGAGCCTCGCAGGCTCTGACCAAATCTACTGTCCCCCAAAGAGCCTCGCTGGGCTCTGAATAAACAATCTGGCACTTCGAACCTCTCAGGGCTCTAAACACAAAAATGCCCTCAAGAGCCTCTCGTGGCTCGAGATCAGGTAATGCCCCTGAGCCTCGCAGGCTCTGAACACCCGAGGGGGGGGGGCGCGGGCACCGACAATGTGCCCCGACAAGGTAGAGCCTCACTGGCTCTAAACAAATGCCCCCTGAGCCTCTCAGGGCTCTGAATCAATGCAGCACCCAAGAGCCTCTCGTGGCTCCAACACTAAGATGCCCCCTGAGCCCTCAGGCTCAAAACACAAGGGCGCGAGGTCGCGCTGCTGAGGGGGGGCGGACACAGACAACGTGTCCCGGCGCCCCTCCCTTCTCTTCTTGTGGGAACACTCACCGGGAATCACTGCCGGTCTTCTCCTGCTCGGCGGCTCTTCACGGGAGCTCCCGCTCCTCGGGGGCTCCCTTTCCCACACTCCTCTCTCTCTCTCTCCGGGGCTCTACCTCGCTCTTGGGAGCCCCGGGTGGCGGGGGGGGGGGAGGGGGGAGACCAGGCGCCGGCTCTCCTCGCACCGGAGCGCGGGGTGGGACTTCCGGGTTGGCCACGTCCTGCTGCAGCTTGCCTGGCTTCCTGCCTCGGGTGTCCGCCAATGGCAGCGCGGCCCCGAGCAGGGAGGCGGGCACTTCCGGGTCGCACTTGGCAGCGGCCCGGCAACGTTCCAAAACACTCCTGGGCTGCGGCGGTGATTCTCCCAGGCACTAAGTCGAGGTGGGCACTCGATCCTGGGCAGAGAAACAGCGGCAATGTCCCGGGCAGGGTGGGCACCTGCCAGGGGACAATTAAATTCCAAATAAGCGAGGTAGGCACTCGCGAATGCAGTAGCGATCGGGGCAAATGCCGTGTGGGCACCGGCTCTGAACAATAAAGCGCCCCGAGGCACTTGCAGGAAATAGAGCGCGCTCTCAGCGCTAGGGGGCAAATCTAGCGCCGCAAATCAAGGGAAGCGCTCCCAGGCGCTCGGAGGGCAATCCACAGCGCTAGCAATAATCCCAGCGCTTCCAGGTGCCCTCAGCAGGGCAGGGGGGGGGCAAGGCTGGGCCCAGAGCCAGCACACTGGGTCTCCAAGCAGGGAGACACCCCAAGTGGCGGTCCTCTGGCCCAGCAGCAGCAGCAGCCCCCTCAGGATACAGGAAGAGAACAATTTCTGTGGGGACACAGCCCCATTTTTATACACCACATTCCTTTGTCTCAGGGTGCAGGGTGGGGGAGAAACCAGTTACAGCTGGTTCTTGAGTACCCTTGATGGCCCAACCACCCCTTTCTTTCACTGGCAGGGCTAGGGTCATCAGTCACACCACAGGGGGGCGGAGCCAGCATTGTGTGGGGAAAACCCAGCCCATCCAGGACACAGGTACACTCCTCCCACACATCACTCATGCTAATCTCCCACTCACCACCGGGCAGACCCATCCAGCCTTCCTGGAGCCAGGCTCACCAGCCTGCTCCAGCCAATCACACGCCAGACACATGTTATATTAATATGCCAACTCCTAGAAGTGGCACTTCTACATATGACACACTCATGCAACACACACCATTGCGAAGCATTCACTCTCACAAGTTCGCACATATCAGATTCGAACCTGTACACCCCACGCATCAGGAACTACCAGGGACACATACATTCCCCATGCATTCCTATGGGAGGGCAGGCCTATCTCATCACATGCACTCGGAGTGCGCACGCACTTTCCACTGGGACACAGTGAAAGTGCGCAGAACCCAAAAATCACCATCACCAGGTCACCATTACAAGCAAAAAAGTCTAGGGGTGAACCTGCCATAAGGGCCAAGTCCAACAACCACCACCACCATCACCACCACCATCACGTCCACCACCACCACCACCATCACCATCACCATCACGTCCACCACCACCACCACCATCAGGTCCACCATCACCATCACGTCCACCACCACCACCACCATCACGTCCACCACCACCATCACGTCCACCACCACCACCACCACCATCACGTCCACCACCACCACCACCATCACCATCACGTCCACCACCACCACCACCATGTTCACCACCACCACCATCACGTCCACCACCACCACCATCACGTCCACCACCACCACCACCATCACGTCCACCACCACCACCACCATCACGTCCACCACCACCACTATCACGTCCACCACCATCACGTCCACCACCACCACCATCACCATCACGTCCACCACCACCACCACCATCACGTCCACCACCACCACCACCATGTCCACCACCACCACCATCACGTCCACCACCACCACCACCATCACGTCCACCACCACCACCACCATCACGTCCACCACCACCACCACGTCCACCACCACCACCACCACTATCACGTCCACCACCATCACGTCCACCACCACCACCACCACCACCACGTCCACCACCACCACCATTACCATCACGTCCACCACCAGTACCACCACCATCACGTCCACCACCACCACCACGTCCACCACCACCACCACGTCCACCACCATCACGTCCACCACCATCACGTCCACCACCATCACGTCCACCACCATCACGTCCACCACCACCACCATCACGTCCACCACCACACCATCACGTCCACCACCACACCATCACGTCCACCACCACCACCATCACGTCCACCACCACCACCATCACGTCCACCACCACCACCCTCACGTCCACCATCACCATCACGTCCACCATCACGTCCACCACCACCATCACGTCCACCACCACCACCACCACCACGTCCACCACCACCATCACGTCCACCACCACCATCACGTCCACCACCACCATCACGTCCACCACCACCATCACGTTCACCACCACCACCATCACGTCCACCACCATCACGTCCACCACCATCACGTCCACCACCATCACGACCACCACCATCACGTCCACCACCACCACCACCACGTCCACCACCACCATGTCCACCACCACCATCACGTCCACCACCACCATCACATCCACCACCACCATCACGTACACCACCACCACCACCATCACGTCCACCACCATCACGTCCACCACCATCACGTCCACCACCACCGCCATCACGTCCACCACCACCACCATCACGTCCACCACCACCACCATCACCATCACGTCCACCACCACTACCACCATCACGTCCACCATCATCACGTCCACCACCACCACCATCACGTCCACCACCACCACCATCACGTCCACCACCACCACCATCATGTCCACCACCCCCATCACGTCCACCACCACCATCACTTCCACCACCACCACCATCACGTCCACCACCACCATCACGTCAACCACCACCACCACCATCACTTCCACCACCACCACCATCACGTCCACCACCACCATCACTTCCACCACCACCACCATCACGTCCACCATCACGTCCACCACCACCACCATCACGTCCACCACCATCACGTCCACCACCATCACGTCCACCACCATCACGTCCACCACAATCACGTCCACCACAATCACGTCCACCACCATCACGTCCATCACCATCACGTCCATCACCATCACGTCCATCACCATCACGTCCATCACGTCCACCACCATCACGTCCATCACGTCCACCACCATCACGTCCACCACCACCACCACCACGTCCACCACCACCACCACCACGTCCACCACCACCACGTCCACCACCACCACCACCACCACCACGTCCACCACCACCACGTCCACCACCACCACGTCCACCACCACCACGTCCACCACCACCACGTCCACCACCACCATCACGTCCACCACCACCATCACGTCCACCACCACCATCACGTCCACGACCACCACCACCATCACGTCCACCACCACCACCACCATCACGTCCACCACCACCACCACCACCATCACGTCCACCACCATCACGTCCACCACCATCGCGTCCACTACCATCATGTCCACCACCATCACGTCCACCACCACCATCATCACGTCCACCACCACCACCATCACGTCCACCACCACCACCATCACGTCCACCACCACCACCAAGTTCACCACCACCACCATCACGTCCACCACCACCACCATCACGTCCACCACCACCATCACGTCCACCACCACCACCATCACGTCCACCACCATCACGTCCACCACCACCATCACGTCCACCACCACCATCACGTCCACCACCACCATCACGTCCACCACCACCATCACGTCCACCACCACCACCATCACGTCCACCACCACCACGTCCACCACCACCACCACCACCACGTCCACCACCACCACCATCACGTCCACCACCACCACCATCACGTCCACCACCACCACCACCACCACGTCCACCACCACCACATCCACCACCACCACCACCACCACCATCACGTCCACCACCACCACCATCACGTCCACCACCACCACGTCCACCACCATCATGTCCACCACCACCACCATCACGTCCACCACCACCACCACGTCCACCACCACCGCCGCCACCACCACGTTCACCACCACGTCCACCATCACGTCCACCACCACCACCATCATGTCCACCACCACCATCACGTCCACCACCACCATCACGTCCACCACCACCACCATCACGTCCACCACCACCACCACCACCACCACGTCCACCACCACCACCACCGCGTCCACCACCACGTCCACCACCACCACCACCACCATCACGTCCACCACCACCATCATGTCCACCACCACCACGTCCACCACCACCACCACGTCCACCACCACCACCACCATCACGTCCACCACCATCACGTCCACCACCACCACCACCATCACGTCCACCACCATCACGTCCACCACCACCACCACCATCACGTCCACCACCACCACCATCACGTCCACCACCACGTCCACCACCACCACCACCACGTCCACCACCACCACCACCATCATCACGTCCACCACCACCACTATCAAGTCCACCACCACCACCACCACCATCACATCCACCACCACCATCACGTCCACCACCACGTCCACCACAACCACCATCCCCACCATCATGTCCACCACCACCACCACCATCACGTCCACCACCACCACCACCACCACCACCACCATCACGTCCACCACCACCACCACCACCATCACGTCCACCACCACCACCATCACGTCCACCACCACCACGTCCACCACCACCATCACGTCCACCACCACCACCATCACATCCACCACCACCACCACCACGTCCACCACCACCACCACCACGTCCACCACCACCACCACGTCCACCACCACCACCACCATCACGTCCACCACCACCACCATCACGTCCACCACCACCACGTCCACCATCACGTCCACCACCACCACCACCACCATCACGTCCACCACCACCACCACCACCACCATCACGTCCACCACCACCACCACGTCCACCACCTCCGCCACCACCACGTTCACCACCACCACAACGTCCACCACCACCATCACGTCCACCACCACCACCATCATGTCCACCACCACCATCACGTCCACCACCACCACCATCACGTCCACCACCACCACCACGTCCACCACCACCACCACATCCACCATCACCACCACGTCCACCACCACCACCACCACGTCCACCATCACGTCCACCACCACCATCACGTCCACCACCACCATCACGACCACCACCACGTCCACCACCACCATCACGTCCACCACCACCACCATCACGTCCACACCCACCACCATCACGTTCACCACCACCACCATCACGTCCACCACCACCATCACGTCCACCACCACCATGTCCACCACCACCACCACCACCATCACGTCCACCACCACCACCATCACGTCCACCACCACCACCATCACGTCCACCACCATCACGTCCACCACCACCACGTCCACCACCACCACCACCACGTCCACCACCACCATCACGTCCACCATCACGTCCACCACCACCATCACGTCCACCATCACGTCCACCACCACCATCACGTCCACCACCACCATCACGTCCACCATCACCATCACGTCCACCACCATCACGTCCACCACCATCACGTCCACCACCATCATGTCCACCACCACCATCATCACCATCACGTCCACCACCACCATCAAGTCCACCACCACCACCACGTCCACCACCACCACCACGTCCACCACCACCATCACATCCACCACCACCATCACGTCCACCACCACCATGTCCACAACCACCACCACCATCACCTCCACCACCACCACCACCACCATCACGTCCACCACCATCATGTCCACCACCACCACCATCACGTCCACCACCACCACGTCCACCACCACCACCACGTCCACCACCATCACGTTCACCACCATCATGTCCACCACCACCACCATCACGTCCACCACCACCATCACGTCCACCATCACCATCACGTCCACCACCATCACCATCACGTCCACCACCATCACGTCTTCCACCATCACGTCCATCACCATCACGTCCACCACCATCACGTCCACCACCACCACCATCACGTCCACCACCACCATCACGTCCACCACCACCACCATCACATCCACCACCACCACCATCACGTCCACCACCACCACATCCACCACCACCATGTCCACCACCATCACGTCCACCACCACCATCACGTCCACCACCACCACCATCACGTCCACCACCATCATGTCCACCACCACCACCATCACGTCCACCACCACCACATCCACCACCACCACCACGTCCACCACCATCACGTCCACCACCACCACCATCACGTCCACCACCATCACGTCCACCACCACCACCATCACGTCCACCACCACCACCATCACGTCCAGCATAACCATCACCATCACCATCACGTCCACCACCATCACCATCACGTCCACCACCATCACGTCCACCACCATCACGTCTACCACCATCACTTCCATCACCATCACGTCCACCACCATCACGTCCACCACCACCACCATCACGTCCACCACCACCATCACGTCCACCACCACCACCATCACGTCCACCACCACCACCATCACGTCCACCACCACCACCATCACGTCCACCACCACCACATCCACCACCACCACCATCACGTCCACCACCACCACCATCACGTCCACCACCACCACCATCACGTCCACCACCACCACTATCACGTCCACCACCACCACCATCACGCCCACCACCACCACGTCCACCACCACCACCACCACGTCCAACACCACCATCACGTCCACCACCACCATCACGTCCACCATCACGTCCACCACCACCATCACGTCCACCACCACCATCACGTCCACCACCACCATAACGTCCACCATCACCATCACGTCCACCACCATCATGTCCACCACCATCACGTCCACCACCATCATGTCCACCACCACCATCATCACCATCACGTCCACCACCACCATCACGTCCACCACCACCACCACGTCCACCACCACCACCACGTCCACCACCACCATCACGTCCACCACCATCACGTCCACCACCACCATCACGTCCACCACCACCATCACGTCCACCACCACCACCACCACAACCATCACGTCCACCACCACCACCACCATCACGTCCACCACCATCATGTCCACCACCACCACCATCACGTCCACCACCACCACGTCCAGCACCACCACCACGTCCACCACCATCACGTCCACCACCACCACCACCACCATCACGTCCACCACCACCGCCATCACGTCCACCACCACCATCACCATCACGTCCACCACCATCACCATCACGTCCACCACCATCACGTCTACCACCATCACGTCCATCACCATCACGTCCACCACCATCACGTCCACCACCATCACGTCCACCATCACGTCCACCACCACCACCATCATGTCCACCACCACCACATCCACCACCACCATGTCCACCACCATCACGTACACCACCACCATCACGTCCACCACCACCACGTCCACCACCACCACCACGTCCACCACCATCACGTCCACCACCACCACCATCACGTCCACCACCATCACGTCCACCACCATCACGTCCACCACCACCACCATCACGTCCACCACCACCATCACTATCACGTCCACCACCATCACCATCACGTCCACCACCATCACGTCTACCACCATCATGTCCATCACCATCACGTCCACCACCATCACGTCCACCACCACCACCATCACGTCCACCACCACCATCACGTCCACCACCACCACCATCACGTCCACCACCACCACCATCACGTCCACCACCACCACATCCACCACCACCACCATCACGTCCACCACCACCACCATCACGTCCACCACCATCACGTCCACCACCACCATCACGTCCACCACCACCACCATCACGTCCACCACCACCACATCCACCACCACCATGTCCACCACCATCACGTCCACCACCACCATCACGTCCACCACCACCACCATCACCATCACGTCCACCACCACCATCACGTCCACCACCACCACCATCACCATCACGTCCACCACCATCACCATCACGTCCACCACCACCACCATCATGTCCACCACCATCACGTCCACCACCATCACGTCCACCACCATCACGTCCACCACCACCACCACCATCACGTCCACCACCACCACCATCACGTCCACCATCACGTCCACCATCACGTCCACCATCACGTCCACCACCACCATCACGTCCACCATCACGTCCACCACCACCATCACGTCCACCACCACCATCACGTCCACCACCACCATAACGTCCACAATCACCATCACGTCCACCACCATCACGTCCACCATCATCACGTCCACCACCATCATGTCCACCACCACCATCATCACCATCACGTCCACCACCACCATCACGTCCACCACCACCACCACGTCCACCACCACCACCACGTCCACCACCACCATCACGTCCACCACCACCATCACGTCCACCACCACCATCACGTCCACCACCACCACCATCACGTCCACCACCATCACGTCCACCACCACCACCACCATCACGTCCACCACCACCACCATCACGTCCACCACCACGTCCACCACCATCACGTCCACCACCACCATCACGTCCACCACCACCATCACGTCCACCACCACCATCATGTCCACCACCACCACCATCACGTCCACCACCATCACGTCCACCACCACCACCACCATCACATCCACCACCACCACCATCACGTCCACCACCACGTCCACCACCATCACGTCCACCACCACCACCATCACGTCCACCACCACCACCATGTCCACCACCACCACGTCCACCACCACCACCATCACGTCTACCACCACCATCACGTCCACCACCACCATCACGTCCACCACCACCAACACGTCCACCACCACCATCACGTCCACCACCACCATCACGTCCACCACCACCATCACATCCACCACCACCACCACCATCACGTCCACCACCACCACCACCATCACGTCCACCACCACCACCACCATCATCCCCATCACATCCACCACCACCATCACGTCCACCACCACCAGCACGTCCACCACCACCAGCACGTCCACCACCACCACCACGTCCACCACCACCACCACATCCACCATCACCACCACATCCACCACCACCACCACCATGTCCGCCATCACGTCCACCACCACCATCACGTCCACCACCGCCATCACGTCCACCACCACCATCACGTCCACCACCACCATCACGACCACCACCACGTCCACCACCACCATCACGTCCACCACCACCACCATCACGTCCACACCCACCACCATCACGTCCACCACCACCACCATCACGTCCACCACCACCATCACGTCCACCACCACCATGTCCACCACCACCACCACCACCATCACGTCCACCACCACCACCATCACGTCCACCACCACCACCATCACGTCCACCACCATCACGTCCACCACCACCACGTCCACCACCACCACCACCACGTCCACCACCACCATCACGTCCACCATCACGTCCACCACCACCATCACGTCCACCATCACGTCCACCACCACCATCACGTCCACCACCACCATCACGTCCACCACCACCATCACGTCCACCACCACCATCACGTCCACCACCACCATCACGTCCACCACCACCATCACGTCCACCACCATCACGTCCACCACCATCACGTCCACCACCATCATGTCCACCACCACCATCATCACCATCACGTCCACCACCACCATCAAGTCCACCACCACCACCACGTCCACCACCACCACCACGTCCACCACCACCACCACGTCCACCACCACCATCACGTCCACCACCACCATCATGTCCACAACCACCACCACCATCACCTCCACCACCACCACCACCACCACCACCATCACGTCCACCACCATCATGTCCACCACCACCACCATCACGTCCACCACCACCACGTCCACCACCACCACCACGTCCACCACCATCACGTCCACCACCACCACCATCACGTTCACCACCATCATGTCCACCACCACCACGTCCACCACCACCATCACGTCCACCATCACCATCACGTCCACCACCATCAC
Organism: Lissotriton vulgaris; assembly: GCF_964263255.1. Taxonomy (NCBI): domain Eukaryota; kingdom Metazoa; phylum Chordata; class Amphibia; order Caudata; family Salamandridae; genus Lissotriton; species Lissotriton vulgaris. The sequence continues at coordinate 581,401 of NW_028242610.1, forward strand.
CATCACGTCCACCACCATCACGTCTACCACCATCACGTCCATCACCATCACGTCCACCACCATCACGTCCACCACCACCACCATCACGTCCACCACCACCATCACGTCCACCACCACCACCATCACATCCACCACCACCACCATCACGTCCACCACCACCACATCCACCACCACCATGTCCACCACCATCACGTCCACCACCACCATCACGTCCACCACCATCATGTCCACCACCACCACCATCACGTCCACCACCACCACATCCACCACCACCACCACGTCCACCACCATCACGTCCACCACCATCACCATCACGTCCACCACCATCACGTCTACCACCATCACGTCCATCACCATCACGTCCACCACCATCACGTCCACCACCACCACCATCACGTCCACCACCACCATCACGTCCACCACCACCACCATCACGTCCACCACCACCACCATCACGTCCACCACCACCACCATCACGTCCACCACCACCACATCCACCACCACCACCATCACGTCCACCACCACCACCATCACGTCCACCACCACCACCATCACGTCCACCACCACCACTATCACGTCCACCACCACCACCATCACGTCCACCACCACCACGTCCACCACCACCACCACCACGTCCACCACCACCATCACGTCCACCACCACCATCACGTCCACCATCACGTCCACCACCACCATCACGTCCACCATCACGTCCACCACCACCATCATCACCATCACGTCCACCACCACCATCACGTCCACCACCACCACCACGTCCACCACCACCACCACGTCCACCACCACCATCACGTCCACCACCATCACGTCCACCACCACCATCACGTCCACCACCACCATCACGTCCACCACCACCACCACCACAACCATCACGTCCACCACCACCACCACCACCACCATCACGTCCACCACCATCATGTCCACCACCACCACCATCACGTCCACCACCACCACGTCCACCACCACCACCACGTCCACCACCATCACGTCCACCACCACCACCACCACCATCACGTCCACCACCACCGCCATCACGTCCACCACCACCATCACCATCATGTCCACCACCATCACCATCACGTCCACCACCATCACGTCTACCACCATCACGTCCATCACCATCACGTCCACCACCATCACGTCCACCACCATCACGTCCACCACCATCACGTCCACCATCACCACCATCATGTCCACCACCACCACATCCACCACCACCATGTCCACCACCATCACGTACACCACCACCATCACGTCCACCACCACCACGTCCACCACCACCACCACGTCCACCACCATCACGTCCACCACCACCACCATCACGTCCACCACCATCACGTCCACCACCATCACGTCCACCACCACCACCATCACGTCCACCACCACCATCACTATCACGTCCACCACCATCACCATCACGTCCACCACCATCACGTCTACCACCATCACGTCCATCACCATCACGTCCACCACCATCACGTCCACCACCACCACCATCACGTCCACCACCACCATCACGTCCACCACCACCACCATCACGTCCACCACCACCACCATCACATCTACCACCACCACATCCACCACCACCACCATCACGTCCACCACCACCACCATCACGTCTACCACCACCACCATCACGTCCACCACCACCATCATGTCCACCACCACCACCATCACGTCCACCACCACCACATCCACCACCACCATGTCCACCACCATCACGTCCACCACCACCATCACGTCCACCACCACCACCATCACCATCACGTCCACCACCATCACCATCACGTCCACCACCACCACCATCATGTCCACCACCATCACGTCCACCACTATCACGTCCACCACCATCACGTCCACCACCACCACCATCACGTCCACCACCACCATCACGTCCACCACCACCACCACCACGTCCACCACCACCACCTTCACATCGTCCACCACCACCACCATCACGTCCACCACCACTGTTAGAAATGGGATCCTGGCTGGCCAAGACTCGCGTCAAGGTCAGTCAGGGATCACTAAGGTCAGGGCAATGGAGTCACACACCAAGGCAACCCCCACTCGCCCTCTAGGTAACGTGGCGCGAGCAGCAAGGCTAAACTTGGAGGCGATATGAGTTAAGTATTTGCGCACGCACCCCAGCAACAACACCCAAGGCCCACCACAAAGGAAACTCCACACAAGGTTATGTAAAAATAGCCTTTGTATTACACCAAAACACATTAGATAAAAACACACACTTTACAATGTGCCAGGGGCACGAGCAGAATTTACAGGGGATATTTAGAAGACAGGGCCACCTGGACCACTGTCAGGAATCAGCACTTTTAGAAGTAACACTTTTTAGAAATAGCACTTAGAATGTAAAATTACATTAGCACAAAATAACATATAACCAGTCGCTACTGGTACCAGGTGAGCACCACCTATGCACCCCTCACTACCATAGGAGATTACACTAGGGACCTGGGCCTCGCTAGTACCACCTGTACTAGCAAGAAGGAAACCACCTAAGTACCGCTATAACTGTAGGGGTCTAAGGAAGGAAACACATGATGCATCGCAATACATTCAGCGGTGTAAAAGGACAAAGCACAAGACGCATAAAAACACATTCAGCACAAGAGAAAACATGATGAATAATCTACCCATTCAGAGGTGTCAGGAAAGGAGACACAATAGCGCAAAATCCACATTAGTCACCACCTGTGACAGTCCCTGTGTCCCAATGTCAGGGGCCTAAATGTGGCAGTTGCCCACAAAGTGCTGGGCAACTGGTGTAGATAATGAGGGTCAACGCTGGAGCCTCGCAGGCTCTGACCAAATCTACTGTCCCCCAAAGAGCCTCGCTGGGCTCTGAATAAACAATCTGGCACTTCGAACCTCTCAGGGCTCTAAACACAAAAATGCCCTCAAGAGCCTCTCGTGGCTCGAGATCAGGTAATGCCCCTGAGCCTCGCAGGCTCTGAACACCCGAGGGGGGGGGGGCGCGGGCACCGACAATGTGCCCCGACAAGGTAGAGCCTCACTGGCTCTAAACAAATGCCCCCTGAGCCTCTCAGGGCTCTGAATCAATGCAGCACCCAAGAGCCTCTCGTGGCTCCAACACTAAGATGCCCCCTGAGCCCTCAGGCTCAAAACACAAGGGCGCGAGGTCGCGCTGCTGAGGGGGGGGGCGGACACCGACAACGTGTCCCGGCGCCCCTCCCTTCTCTTCTTGTGGGAACACTCACCGGGAATCACTACCGGTCTTCTCCTGCTCGGCGGCTCTTCACGGGAGCTCCCGCTCCTCGGGGGCTCCCTTTCCCACACTCCTCTCTCTCTCTCTCCGGGGCTCTACCTCGCTCTTGGGAGCCCCGGGTGGCGGGGGGGGGGGGGGGGGGGAGGGGGGGAGACCAGGCGCCGGCTCTCCTCGCACCGGAGCGCGGGGTGGGACTTCCGGGTTGGCCACGTCCTGCTGCAGCTTGCCTGGCTTCCTGCCTCGGGTGTCCGCCAACGGCAGCGCGGCCCCGAGCAGGGAGGCGGGCACTTCCGGGTCGCACTTGGCAGCGGCCCGGCAACGTTCCAAAACACTCCTGGGCTGCGGCGGTGATTCTCCCAGGCACTAAGTCGAGGTGGGCACTCGATCCTGGGCAGAGAAACAGCGGCAATGTCCCGGGCAGGGTGGGCACCTGCCAGGGGACAATTAAATTCCAAATAAGCGAGGTAGGCACTCGCGAATGCAGTAGCGATCGGGGCAAATGCCGTGTGGGCACCGGCTCTGAACAATAAAGCGCCCCGAGGCACTTGCAGGAAATAGAGCGCGCTCTCAGCGCTAGGGGGCAAATCTAGCGCCGCAAATCAAGGGAAGCGCTCCCAGGCGCTCGGAGGGCAATCCACAGCGCTAGCAATAATCCCAGCGCTTCCAGGTGCCCTCAGCAGGGCAGGGGGGGGCAAGGCTGGGCCCAGAGCCAGCACACTGGGTCTCCAAGCAGGGAGACACCCCAAGTGGCGGTCCTCTGGCCCAGCAGCAGCAGCAGCCCCCTCAGGATACAGGAAGAGAACAATTTCTGTGGGGACACAGCCCCATTTTTATACACCACATTCCTTTGTCTCAGGGTGCAGGGTGGGGGAGAAACCAGTTACAGCTGGTTCTTGAGTACCCTTGATGGCCCAACCACCCCTTTCTTTCACTGGCAGGGCTAGGGTCATCAGTCACACCACAGGGGGGCGGAGCCAGCATTGTGTGGGGAAAACCCAGCCCATCCAGGACACAGGTACACTCCTCCCACACATCACTCATGCTAATCTCCCACTCACCACCGGGCAGACCCATCCAGCCTTCCTGGAGCCAGGCTCACCAGCCTGCTCCAGCCAATCACACGCCAGACACATTTTATATTAATATGCCAACTCCTAGAAGTGGCACTTCTACATATGACACACTCATGCAACACACACCATTGCGAAGCATTCACTCTCACGAGTTCGCACATATCAGATTCGAACCTGTACACCCCACGCATCAGGAACTACCAGGGACACATACATTCCCCATGCATTCCTATGGGAGGGCAGGCCTATCTCATCACATGCACTCGGAGTGCGCACGCACTTTCCACTGGGACACAGTGAAAGTGCGCAGAACCCAAAAATCACCATCACCAGGTCACCATTACAAGCAAAAAAGTCTAGGGGTGAACCTGCCATAAGGGCCAAGTCCAACAACCACCACCACCATCACGTCCACCACCACCACCATCACGTCCACCACCACCATCACGTCCACCACCACCACCATCACGTCCACCACCATCACGTCCACCACCACCATCACGTCCACCACCACCATCACGTCCACCACCACCATCACGTCCACCACCACCATCACGTCCACCACCACCACCATCACGTCCACCACCACCACGTCCACCACCACCACCACCACCACGTCCACCACCACCACCATCACGTCCACCACCACCACCATCACGTCCACCACCACCACCACCACGTCCACCACCACCACATCCACCACCACCACCACCACCACGTCCACCACCACCACCATCACGTCCACCACCACCACGTCCACCACCATCATGTCCACCACCACCACCATCACGTCCACCACCACCATCACGTCCACCACCACCACCATCACGTCCACCACCACCACGTCCACCACCACCACCACCACCACGTCCACCACCACGTCCACCACCACCATCACGTCCACCACCACCATCACGTCCACCACCACCACCATCACGTCCACCACCACCACCATCACGTCCACCACCACGTCCACCACCATCACGTCCACCACCACCATCACGTCCACCACCACCATCACGTCCACCACCACCATCATGTCCACCACCACCACCATCACGTCCACCACCATCACGTCCACCACCACCACCACCATCACATCCACCACCACCACCATCACGTCCACCACCACGTCCACCACCATCACGTCCACCACCACCACCATCACGTCCACCACCACCACCATCACGTCCACCACCACCACGTCCACCACCACCACCATCACGTCTACCACCACCATCACGTCCACCACCACCAACACGTCCACCACCACCATCACGTCCACCACCACCATCACGTCCACCACCACCATCACATCCACCACCACCACCACCATCACGTCCACCACCACCACCACCATCACGTCCACCACCACCACCACCATCGTCCCCATCACATCCACCACCACCATCACGTCCACCACCACCAGCACGTCCACCACCACCAGCACGTCCACCACCACCACCACGTCCACCACCACCACCACATCCACCATCACCACCACATCCACCACCACCACCACCACGTCCGCCATCACGTCCACCACCACCATCACGTCCACCACAGCCATCACGTCCACCACCACCATCACGTCCACCACCACCATCACGACCACCACCACGTCCACCACCACCATCACGTCCACCACCACCACCATCACGTCCACACCCACCACCATCACGTCCACCACCACCACCATCACGTCCACCACCACCATCACGTCCACCACCACCATGTCCACCACCACCACCACCACCATCACGTCCACCACCACCATCACGTCCACCACCACCACCATCACGTCCACCACCATCACGTCCACCACCACCACGTCCACCACCACCACCACCACGTCCACCACCACCATCACGTCCACCATCACGTCCACCACCACCATCACGTCCACCATCACGTCCACCACCACCATCACGTCCACCACCACCATCACGTCCACCACCACCATCACGTCCACCACCACCATCACGTCCACCACCATCACGTCCACCACCATCACGTCCACCACCATCATGTCCACCACCACCATCATCACCATCACGTCCACCACCACCATCAAGTCCACCACCACCACCACGTCCACCACCACCACCACGTCCACCACCACCACCACGTCCACCACCACCACCACGTCCACCACCACCATCACGTCCACCACCACCATCATGTCCACAACCACCACCACCATCACCTCCACCACCACCACCACCACCACCACCATCACGTCCACCACCATCATGTCCACCACCACCACCATCACGTCCACCACCACCACGTCCACCACCACCACCACGTCCACCACCATCACGTCCACCACCACCACCATCACGTTCACCACCATCATGTCCACCACCACCACCATCACGTCCACCACCACCATCACGTCCACCATCACCATCACGTCCACCACCATCACCATCACATCCACCACCATCACGTCTACCACCATCACGTCCACCACCATCACGTCCACCACCACCACCATCACGTCCACCACCACCATCACGTCCACCACCACCACCATCACGTCCACCACCACCACCACCACGTCCGCCATCACGTCCACCACCACCATCACGTCCACCACCACCATCACGTCCACACCCACCACCATCACGTCCACCACCACCACCATCACGTCCACCACCACCATCACGTCCACCACCACCATGTCCACCACCACCACCATCACGTCCACCACCACCACCATCACGCCCACCACCACCACCATCACGTCCACCACCATCACGTCCACCACCACCACGTCCACCACCACCACCACCACGTCCACCACCACCATCACGTCCACCATCACGTCCACCACCACCATCACGTCCACCATCACGTCCACCACCACCATCACGTCCACCACCACCATCACGTCCACCACCACCATCACGTCCACCACCATCACGTCCACCACCATCACGTCCACCACCATCACGTCCACCACCATCATGTCCACCACCACCATCATCACCATCACGTCCACCACCACCATCAAGTCCACCACCACCACCACGTCCACCACCACCACCACGTCCACCACCACCACCACGTCCACCACCACCATCACGTCCACCACCACCATCATGTCCACAACCACCACCACCATCACCTCCACCACCACCACCACCACCATCACGTCCACCACCATCATGTCCACCACCACCACCATCACGTCCACCACCACCACGTCCACCACCACCACCACGTCCACCACCATCACGTCCACCACCACCACCATCACGTTCACCACCATCATGTCCACCACCACCACCATCACGTCCACCACCACCATCACGTCCACCATCACCATCACGTCCACCACCATCACCATCACGTCCACCACCATCACGTCTACCACCATCACGTCCATCACCATCACGTCCACCACCATCACGTCCACCACCACCACCATCACGTCCACCACCACCATCACGTCCACCACCACCACCATCACATCCACCACCACCACCATCACGTCCACCACCACCACATCCACCACCACCATGTCCACCACCATCACGTCCACCACCACCATCACGTCCACCACCACCATCACGTCCACCACCATCATGTCCACCACCACCACCATCACGTCCACCACCACCACATCCACCACCACCACCACGTCCACCACCATCACGTCCACCACCACCACCATCACGTCCACCACCATCACGTCCACCACCACCACCATCACGTCCAGCATAACCATCACCATCACCATCACGTCCACCACCATCACCATCACGTCCACCACCATCACGTCTACCACCATCACGTCCATCACCATCACGTCCACCACCATCACGTCCACCACCACCACCATCACGTCCACCACCACCATCACGTCCACCACCACCACCATCACGTCCACCACCACCACCACCATCACGTCCACCACCACCACCATCACGTCCACCACCACCACATCCACCACCACCACCATCACGTCCACCACCACCACCATCACGTCCACCACCACCACCATCACGTCCACCACCACCACCATCACGTCCACCACCACCATCACGTCCACCACCACCACTATCACGTCCACCACCACCACCATCACGTCCACCACCACCACGTCCACCACCACCACCACCACGTCCACCACCACCATCACGTCCACCATCACGTCCACCACCACCATCACGTCCACCATCACGTCCACCACCACCATCACGTCCACCACCACCATCACGTCCACCACCACCATAACGTCCACCATCACCATCACGTCCACCACCATCACGTCCACCACCATCACGTCCACCACCATCATGTCCACCACCACCATCATCACCATCACGTCCACCACCACCATCACGTCCACCACCACCACCACGTCCACCACCACCACCACGTCCACCACCACCATCACGTCCACCACCATGACGTCCACCACCACCATCACGTCCACCACCACCATCACGTCCACCACCACCACCACCACAACCATCACGTCCACCACCACCACCACCATCACGTCCACCACCACCACCACGTCCACCACCATCACGTCCACCACCACCACCACCACCATCACGTCCACCACCACCGCCATCACGTCCACCACCACCATCACCATCACGTCCACCACCATCACCATCACGTCCACCACCATCACGTCTACCACCATCACGTCCATCACCATCACGTCCACCACCATCACGTCCACCACCATCACGTCCACCACCATCACGTCCACCATCACCACCATCATGTCCACCACCACCACATCCACCACCACCATGTCCACCACCATCACGTACACCACCACCATCACGTCCACCACCACCACGTCCACCACCACCACCACGTCCACCACCATCACGTCCACCACCACCACCATCACGTCCACCACCATCACGTCCACCACCATCACGTCCACCACCACCACCATCACGTCCACCACCACCATCACTATCACGTCCACCACCATCACGTCCACCACCATCACGTCTACCACCATCACGTCCATCACCATCACGTCCACCACCATCACGTCCACCACCACCACCATCACGTCCACCACCACCATCACGTCCACCACCACCACCATCACGTCCACCACCACCACCATCACGTCCACCACCACCACATCCACCACCACCACCATCACGTCCACCACCACCACCATCACGTCTACCACCACCACCATCACGTCCACCACCACCATCATGTCCACCACCACCACCATCACGTCCACCACCACCACATCCACCACCACCATGTCCACCACCATCACGTCCACCACCACCATCACGTCCACCACCACCACCATCACCATCACGTCCACCACCACCATCACGTCCACCACCACCACCATCACCATCACGTCCACCACCATCACCATCACGTCCACCACCACCACCATCATGTCCACCACCATCACGTCCACCACCATCACGTCCACCACCATCACGTCCACCACCACCACCACCATCACGTCCACCACCACCACCATCACGTCCACCATCACGTCCACCATCACGTCCACCACCACCATCACGTCCACCATCACGTCCACCACCACCATCACGTCCACCACCACCATAACGTCCACAATCACCATCACGTCCACCACCATCACGTCCACCACCATCACGTCCACCACCATCATGTCCACCACCACCATCATCACCATCACGTCCACCACCACCATCACGTCCACCACCACCACCACCACCACCACCACGTCCACCACCACCATCACGTCCACCACCACCATCACGTCCACCACCACCATCACGTCCACCACCACCACCACCACCACAACCATCACGTCCACCACCACCACCACCACCATCACGTCCACCACCATCATGTCCACCACCACCACCATCACGTCCACCACCACCACCTCCACCACCACCACCACGTCCACCACCATCACGTCCACCACCACCACCATCACGTCCACCACCACCGCCATCACGTCCACCACCACCATCACCATCACGTCCACCACCATCACCATCACGTCCACCACCATCACGTCCACCACCATCACGTCCACCACCACCACCATCACGTCCACCACCACCACCATCATGTCCACCACCACCACATCCACCACCACCATGTCCACCACGATCACGTACACCACCACCATCACGTCCACCACCACCACGTCCACCACCACCACCACGTCCACCACCACCACCATCACGTCCACCACCATCACGTCCACCACCATCACGTCCACCACCACCACCATCACGTCCACCACCACCATCATCATCACGTCCACCACCATCACCATCACGTCCACCACCATCACGTCTACCACCATCACGTCCATCACCATCACGTCCACCACCATCACGTCCACCACCACCACCATCACGTCCACCACCACCACCATCATGTCCACCACCACCACATCCACCACCACCATGTCCACCACGATCACGTACACCACCACCATCACGTCCACCACCACCACGTCCACCACCACCACCACGTCCACCACCACCACCATCACGTCCACCACCATCACGTCCACCACCATCACGTCCACCACCACCACCATCACGTCCACCACCACCATCACCATCACGTCCACCACCATCACCATCACGTCCACCACCATCACGTCCATCACCATCACGTCCATCACCATCACGTCCACCACCATCACGTCCACCACCACCACCATCACGTCCACCACCACCACCATCATGTCCACCACCACCACATCCACCACCACCATGTCCACCACGATCACGTACACCACCACCATCACGTCCACCACCACCACGTCCACCACCACCACCACGTCCACCACCACCACCACGTCCACCACCACCACCATCACGTCCACCACCATCACGTCCACCACCATCACGTCCACCACCACCACCATCACGTCCACCACCACCATCACCATCACGTCCACCACCATCACCATCACGTCCACCACCATCACGTCTACCACCATCACGTCCATCACCATCACGTCCACCACCATCACGTCCACCACCACCACCATCACGTCCACCACCACCATCACGTCCACCACCACCACCATCACGTCCACCACCACCACCATCACGTCCACCACCACCACATCCACCACCACCACCACCACATCCACTACCACCACCATCACGTCCACCACCACCACCATCACGTCCACCACCACCACCATCACGTCCACCACCACCACCATCACGTCTACCACCACCACCATCATGTCCACCACCACCATCATGTCCACCACCACCACCATCACGTCCACCACCACCACATCCACCACCACCATGTCCACCACCATCACGTCCACCACCACCATCACGTCCACCACCATCACGTCCACCACCACCACCATCACCATCACGTCCATCACCACCACCATCACGTCCACCACCATCACCATCACGTCCACCACCACCACCATCATGTCCACCACCATCATGTCCACCACCATCACGTCCACCACCATCACGTCCACCACCACCACCACCATCACGTCCACCACCACCACCATCACGTCCACCACCACCACCATCACGTCCACCACCACCACCATCACGCCCACCACCACATCCACCACCACCATCACGTCCACCACCACCACCATCACGTCCACCACCACCACCATCACGTCCACCACCACCATAACGTCCACCACCACCATCACGTCCACCACCACCACCATCACATCCACCACCATCACGTCCACCACCATCACGTCCACCACCATCACGTCCACCACCACTACGTCCACCACCACCACCACCACGTCCACCACCAATACGTCCACCACCACCACCACTACCATCACCACCACGTCCACCACCACCATCACGTCCACCACCACCATCACCATCACGTCCACCACCACCACCACCACCACCATCACGTCCACCACCACCACCATCACGTCCACCACCACCATCACGTCCACCACCACCACCACCATCACGTCCACCACCACCACCACGTCCACCACCACCACCACCACTATCACGTCCACCACCATCACGTCCACCACCACCACCACCACCACCACGTCCACCACCACCACCATTACCATCACGTCCACCACCAGTACCACCACCATCACGTCCACCACCACCACCACGTCCACCACCATCACGTCCACCACCATCACGTCCACCACCATCACGTCCACCACTATCACGTCCACCACCACCACCATCACGTCCACCACCACACCATCACGTCCACCACCACACCATCACGTCCACCACCACCACCATCACGTCCACCACCACCACCATCACGTCCACCACCACCACCCTCACGTCCACCATCACCATCATGTCCACCATCACGTCCACCACCACCATCACGTCCACCACCACCACGTCCACCACCACCATCACGTCCACCACCACCATCATCACCATCACGTCCACCGCCACCATCACGTCCACCACCACCACCACGTCCACCACCACCACCACGTCCACCACCACCATCACGTCCACCACCATCACGTCCACCACCACCATCACGTCCACCACCACCATCACGTCCACCACCACCACCACCACAACCATCACGTCCACCACAACCATCACGTCCACCACCACCACCACCACCATCACGTCCACCACCATCATGTCCACCACCACCACCATCACGTCCACCACCACCACGTCCACCACCACCACCACGTCCACCACCATCACGTCCACCACCACCACCACCACCATCACGTCCACCACCACCGCCATCACGTCCACCACCACCATCACCATCACGTCCACCACCATCACCATCACGTCCACCACCATCACGTCTACCACCATCACGTCCATCACCATCACGTCCATCACCATCACGTCCACCACCATCACGTCCACCATCACGTCCACCACCACCATCACCATCACGTCCACCACCACCATCACGTCCACCACCACCACCACGTCCACCACCACCACCACGTCTACCACCACCATCACGTCCACCACCATCACGTCCACCACCACCATCACGTCCACCACCACCATCACGTCCACCACCACCACCACCACAACCATCACGTCCACCACCACCACCACCACCACCATCACGTCCACCACCATCATGTCCACCACCACCACCATCACGTCCACCACCACCACGTCCACCACCACCACCACGTCCACCACCATCACGTCCACCACCACCACCACCACCATCACGTCCACCACCACCGCCATCACGTCCACCACCACCATCACCATCACGTCCACCACCATCACCATCACGTCCACCACCATCACGTCTACCACCATCACGTCCATCACCATCACGTCCACCACCACCACCACGTCCACCACCACCACCACGTCCACCACCACCACCACGTCCACCACCACCATCACGTCCACCACCACCATCAAGTCCACCACCACCACCACGTCCACCACCACCACCACGTCCACCACCACCACCACGTCCACCACCACCATCACGTCCACCACCACCATCATGTCCACAACCACCACCACCATCACCTCCACCACCACCACCACCACCACCACCATCACGTCCACCACCATCATGTCCACCACCACCACCATCACGTCCACCACCACCACGTCCACCACCACCACCACGTCCACCACCATCACGTCCACCACCACCACCATCACGTTCACCACCATCATGTCCACCACCACCACGTCCACCACCACCATCACGTCCACCATCACCATCACGTCCACCACCATCACCATCACATCCACCACCATCACGTCTACCACCATCACGTCCATCACCATCACGTCCACCACCATCACGTCCACCACCACCACCATCACGTCCACCACCACCATCACGTCCACCACCACCACCATCACATCCACCACCACCACCATCACGTCCACCACCACCACATCCACCACCACCATGTCCACCACCATCACGTCCACCACCACCATCACGTCCACCACCATCATGTCCACCACCACCACCATCACGTCCACCACCACCACATCCACCACCACCACCACGTCCACCACCATCACGTCCACCACCATCACCATCACGTCCACCACCATCACGTCTACCACCATCACGTCCATCACCATCACGTCCACCACCATCACGTCCACCACCACCACCATCACGTCCACCACCACCATCACGTCCACCACCACCACCATCACGTCCACCACCACCACCATCACGTCCACCACCACCACCATCACGTCCACCACCACCACATCCACCACCACCACCATCACGTCCACCACCACCACCATCACGTCCACCACCACCACCATCACGTCCACCACCACCATCACGTCCACCACCACCACTATCACGTCCACCACCACCACCATCACGTCCACCACCACCACGTCCACCACCACCACCACCACGTCCACCACCACCATCACGTCCACCATCACGTCCACCACCACCATCACGTCCACCATCACGTCCACCACCACCATCATCACCATCACGTCCACCACCACCATCACGTCCACCACCACCACCACGTCCACCACCACCACCACGTCCACCACCACCATCACGTCCACCACCATCACGTCCACCACCACCATCACGTCCACCACCACCATCACGTCCACCACCACCACCACCACAACCATCACGTCCACCACCACCACCACCACCACCATCACGTCCACCACCATCATGTCCACCACCACCACTATCACGTCCACCACCACCACGTCCACCACCACCACCACGTCCACCACCATCACGTCCACCACCACCACCACCACCATCACGTCCACCACCACCGCCATCACGTCCACCACCACCATCACCATCATGTCCACCACCATCACCATCACGTCCACCACCATCACGTCTACCACCATCACGTCCATCACCATCACGTCCACCACCATCACGTCCACCACCATCACGTCCACCACCATCACGTCCACCATCACCACCATCATGTCCACCACCACCACATCCACCACCACCATGTCCACCACCATCACGTACACCACCACCATCACGTCCACCACCACCACGTCCACCACCACCACCACGTCCACCACCATCACGTCCACCACCACCACCATCACGTCCACCACCATCACGTCCACCACCATCACGTCCACCACCACCACCATCACGTCCACCACCACCATCACTATCACGTCCACCACCATCACCATCACGTCCACCACCATCACGTCTACCACCATCACGTCCATCACCATCACGTCCACCACCATCACGTCCACCACCACCACCATCACGTCCACCACCACCATCACGTCCACCACCACCACCATCACGTCCACCACCACCACCATCACATCCACCACCACCACATCCACCACCACCACCATCACGTCCACCACCACCACCATCACGTCTACCACCACCACCATCTCGTCACCACCACCATCATGTCCACCACCACCACCATCACGTCCACCACCACCACATCCACCACCACCATGTCCACCACCATCACGTCCACCACCACCATCACGTCCACCACCACCACCATCACCATCACGTCCACCACCATCACCATCACGTCCACCACCACCACCATCATGTCCACCACCATCACGTCCACCACTATCACGTCCACCACCATCACGTCCACCACCACCACCATCACGTCCACCACCACCATCACGTCCACCACCACCACCACCACGTCCACCACCACCACCTTCACATCGTCCACCACCACCACCATCACGTCCACCACCACTGTTAGAAATGGGATCCTGGCTGGCCAAGACTCGCGTCAAGGTCAGTCAGGGATCACTAAGGTCAGGGCAATGGAGTCACACACCAAGGCAACCCCCACTCGCCCTCTAGGTAACGTGGCGCGAGCAGCAAGGCTAAACTTGGAGGCGATATGAGTTAAGTATTTGCGCACGCACCCCAGCAACAACACCCAAGGCCCACCACAAAGGAAACTCCACACAAGGTTATGTAAAAATAGCCTTTGTATTACACCAAAACACATTAGATAAAAACACACACTTTACAATGTGCCAGGGGCACGAGCAGAATTTACAGGGGATATTTAGAAGACAGGGCCACCTGGACCACTGTCAGGAATCAGCACTTTTAGAAGTAACACTTTTTAGAAATAGCACTTAGAATGTAAAATTACATTAGCACAAAATAACATATAACCAGTCGCTACTGGTACCAGGTGAGCACCACCTATGCACCCCTCACTACCATAGGAGATTACACTAGGGACCTGGGCCTCGCTAGTACCACCTGTACTAGCAAGAAGGAAACCACCTAAGTACCGCTATAACTGTAGGGGTCTAAGGAAGGAAACACATGATGCATCGCAATACATTCAGCGGTGTAAAAGGACAAAGCACAAGACGCATAAAAACACATTCAGCACAAGAGAAAACATGATGAATAATCTACCCATTCAGAGGTGTCAGGAAAGGAGACACAATAGCGCAAAATCCACATTAGTCACCACCTGTGACAGTCCCTGTGTCCCAATGTCAGGGGCCTAAATGTGGCAGTTGCCCACAAAGTGCTGGGCAACTGGTGTAGATAATGAGGGTCAACGCTGGAGCCTCGCAGGCTCTGACCAAATCTACTGTCCCCCAAAGAGCCTCGCTGGGCTCTGAATAAACAATCTGGCACTTCGAACCTCTCAGGGCTCTAAACACAAAAATGCCCTCAAGAGCCTCTCGTGGCTCGAGATCAGGTAATGCCCCTGAGCCTCGCAGGCTCTGAACACCCGAGGGGGGGGGGGCGCGGGCACCGACAATGTGCCCCGACAAGGTAGAGCCTCACTGGCTCTAAACAAATGCCCCCTGAGCCTCTCAGGGCTCTGAATCAATGCAGCACCCAAGAGCCTCTCGTGGCTCCAACACTAAGATGCCCCCTGAGCCCTCAGGCTCAAAACACAAGGGCGCGAGGTCGCGCTGCTGAGGGGGGGGCGGACACCGACAACGTGTCCCGGCGCCCCTCCCTTCTCTTCTTGTGGGAACACTCACCGGGAATCACTACCGGTCTTCTCCTGCTCGGCGGCTCTTCACGGGAGCTCCCGCTCCTCGGGGGCTCCCTTTCCCACACTCCTCTCTCTCTCTCTCCGGGGCTCTACCTCGCTCTTGGGAGCCCCGGGTGGCGGGGGGGGGGGGGGGGAGGGGGGGAGACCAGGCGCCGGCTCTCCTCGCACCGGAGCGCGGGGTGGGACTTCCGGGTTGGCCACGTCCTGCTGCAGCTTGCCTGGCTTCCTGCCTCGGGTGTCCGCCAACGGCAGCGCGGCCCCGAGCAGGGAGGCGGGCACTTCCGGGTCGCACTTGGCAGCGGCCCGGCAACGTTCCAAAACACTCCTGGGCTGCGGCGGTGATTCTCCCAGGCACTAAGTCGAGGTGGGCACTCGATCCTGGGCAGAGAAACAGCGGCAATGTCCCGGGCAGGGTGGGCACCTGCCAGGGGACAATTAAATTCCAAATAAGCGAGGTAGGCACTCGCGAATGCAGTAGCGATCGGGGCAAATGCCGTGTGGGCACCGGCTCTGAACAATAAAGCGCCCCGAGGCACTTGCAGGAAATAGAGCGCGCTCTCAGCGCTAGGGGGCAAATCTAGCGCCGCAAATCAAGGGAAGCGCTCCCAGGCGCTCGGAGGGCAATCCACAGCGCTAGCAATAATCCCAGCGCTTCCAGGTGCCCTCAGCAGGGCAGGGGGGGGCAAGGCTGGGCCCAGAGCCAGCACACTGGGTCTCCAAGCAGGGAGACACCCCAAGTGGCGGTCCTCTGGCCCAGCAGCAGCAGCAGCCCCCTCAGGATACAGGAAGAGAACAATTTCTGTGGGGACACAGCCCCATTTTTATACACCACATTCCTTTGTCTCAGGGTGCAGGGTGGGGGAGAAACCAGTTACAGCTGGTTCTTGAGTACCCTTGATGGCCCAACCACCCCTTTCTTTCACTGGCAGGGCTAGGGTCATCAGTCACACCACAGGGGGGCGGAGCCAGCATTGTGTGGGGAAAACCCAGCCCATCCAGGACACAGGTACACTCCTCCCACACATCACTCATGCTAATCTCCCACTCACCACCGGGCAGACCCATCCAGCCTTCCTGGAGCCAGGCTCACCAGCCTGCTCCAGCCAATCACACGCCAGACACATTTTATATTAATATGCCAACTCCTAGAAGTGGCACTTCTACATATGACACACTCATGCAACACACACCATTGCGAAGCATTCACTCTCACGAGTTCGCACATATCAGATTCGAACCTGTACACCCCACGCATCAGGAACTACCAGGGACACATACATTCCCCATGCATTCCTATGGGAGGGCAGGCCTATCTCATCACATGCACTCGGAGTGCGCACGCACTTTCCACTGGGACACAGTGAAAGTGCGCAGAACCCAAAAATCACCATCACCAGGTCACCATTACAAGCAAAAAAGTCTAGGGGTGAACCTGCCATAAGGGCCAAGTCCAACAACCACCACCACCATCACGTCCACCACCACCACCATCACGTCCACCACCACCATCACGTCCACCACCACCACCATCACGTCCACCACCATCACGTCCACCACCACCATCACGTCCACCACCACCATCACGTCCACCACCACCATCACGTCCACCACCACCATCACGTCCACCACCACCACCATCACGTCCACCACCACCACGTCCACCACCACCACCACCACCACGTCCACCACCACCACCATCACGTCCACCACCACCACCATCACGTCCACCACCACCACCACCACCACGTCCACCACCACCACATCCACCACCACCACCACCACCACGTCCACCACCACCACCATCACGTCCACCACCACCACGTCCACCACCATCATGTCCACCACCACCACCATCACGTCCACCACCACCATCACGTCCACCACCACCACCATCACATCCACCACCACCACGTCCACCACCACCACCACCACCACGTCCACCACCACGTCCACCACCACCATCACGTCCACCACCACCATCACGTCCACCACCACCACCATCACGTCCACCACCACCATCACGTCCACCACCACCACCATCACGTCCACCACCACGTCCACCACCATCACGTCCACCACCACCATCACGTCCACCACCACCATCACGTCCACCACCACCATCATGTCCACCACCACCACCATCACGTCCACCACCATCACGTCCACCACCACCACCACCATCACATCCACCACCACCACCATCACGTCCACCACCACGTCCACCACCATCACGTCCACCACCACCACCATCACGTCCACCACCACCACCATGTCCACCACCACCACGTCCACCACCACCACCATCACGTCTACCACCACCATCACGTCCACCACCACCACCACGTCCACCACCACCATCACGTCCACCACCACCAACACGTCCACCACCACCATCACGTCCACCACCACCATCACGTCCACCACCACCATCACATCCACCACCACCACCACCATCACGTCCACCACCACCACCACCATCACGTCCACCACCACCACCACCATCGTCCCCATCACATCCACCACCACCATCACGTCCACCACCACCAGCACGTCCACCACCACCAGCACGTCCACCACCACCACCACGTCCACCACCACCACCACATCCACCATCACCACCACATCCACCACCACCACCACCACGTCCGCCATCACGTCCACCACCACCATCACGTCCACCACAGCCATCACGTCCACCACCACCATCACGTCCACCACCACCATCACGACCACCACCACGTCCACCACCACCATCACGTCCACCACCACCACCATCACGTCCACACCCACCACCATCACGTCCACCACCACCACCATCACGTCCACCACCACCATCACGTCCACCACCACCATGTCCACCACCACCACCACCACCATCACGTCCACCACCACCATCACGTCCACCACCACCACCATCACGTCCACCACCATCACGTCCACCACCACCACGTCCACCACCACCACCACCACGTCCACCACCACCATCACGTCCACCATCACGTCCACCACCACCATCACGTCCACCATCACGTCCACCACCACCATCACGTCCACCACCACCATCACGTCCACCACCACCATCACGTCCACCACCACCATCACGTCCACCACCATCACGTCCACCACCATCACGTCCACCACCATCATGTCCACCACCACCATCATCACCATCACGTCCACCACCACCATCAAGTCCACCACCACCACCACGTCCACCACCACCACCACGTCCACCACCACCACCACGTCCACCACCACCACCACGTCCACCACCACCATCACGTCCACCACCACCATCATGTCCACAACCACCACCACCATCACCTCCACCACCACCACCACCACCACCACCATCACGTCCACCACCATCATGTCCACCACCACCACCATCACGTCCACCACCACCACGTCCACCACCACCACCACGTCCACCACCATCACGTCCACCACCACCACCATCACGTTCACCACCATCATGTCCACCACCACCACCATCACGTCCACCACCACCATCACGTCCACCATCACCATCACGTCCACCACCATCACCATCACATCCACCACCATCACGTCTACCACCATCACGTCCACCACCATCACGTCCACCACCACCACCATCACGTCCACCACCACCATCACGTCCACCACCACCACCATCACGTCCACCACCACCACCACCACGTCCGCCATCACGTCCACCACCACCATCACGTCCACCACCACCATCACGTCCACACCCACCACCATCACGTCCACCACCACCACCATCACGTCCACCACCACCATCACGTCCACCACCACCATGTCCACCACCACCACCACCACCATCACGTCCACCACCACCACCATCACGTCCACCACCACCACCATCACGTCCACCACCATCACGTCCACCACCACCACGTCCACCACCACCACCACCACGTCCACCACCACCATCACGTCCACCATCACGTCCACCACCACCATCACGTCCACCATCACGTCCACCACCACCATCACGTCCACCACCACCATCACGTCCACCACCATCACGTCCACCACCATCACGTCCACCACCATCACGTCCACCACCATCATGTCCACCACCACCATCATCACCATCACGTCCACCACCACCATCAAGTCCACCACCACCACCACGTCCACCACCACCACCACGTCCACCACCACCACCACGTCCACCACCACCATCACGTCCACCACCACCATCATGTCCACAACCACCACCACCATCACCTCCACCACCACCACCACCACCATCACGTCCACCACCATCATGTCCACCACCACCACCATCACGTCCACCACCACCACGTCCACCACCACCACCACGTCCACCACCATCACGTCCACCACCACCACCATCACGTTCACCACCATCATGTCCACCACCACCACCATCACGTCCACCACCACCATCACGTCCACCATCACCATCACGTCCACCACCATCACCATCACGTCCACCACCATCACGTCTACCACCATCACGTCCATCACCATCACGTCCACCACCATCACGTCCACCACCACCACCATCACGTCCACCACCACCATCACGTCCACCACCACCACCATCACATCCACCACCACCACCATCACGTCCACCACCACCACATCCACCACCACCATGTCCACCACCATCACGTCCACCACCACCATCACGTCCACCACCACCATCACGTCCACCACCATCATGTCCACCACCACCACCATCACGTCCACCACCACCACATCCACCACCACCACCACGTCCACCACCATCACGTCCACCACCACCACCATCACGTCCACCACCATCACGTCCACCACCACCACCATCACGTCCAGCATAACCATCACCATCACCATCACGTCCACCACCATCACCATCACGTCCACCACCATCACGTCTACCACCATCACGTCCATCACCATCACGTCCACCACCATCACGTCCACCACCACCACCATCACGTCCACCACCACCATCACGTCCACCATCACCACCACCACCATCACGTCCACCACCACCACCATCACGTCCACCACCACCACATCCACCACCACCACCATCACGTCCACCACCACCACCATCACGTCCACCACCACCACCATCACGTCCACCACCACCACCATCACGTCCACCACCACCATCACGTCCACCACCACCACTATCACGTCCACCACCACCACCATCACGTCCACCACCACCATCACGTCCACCACCACCACCATCACGTCCACCACCACCACGTCCACCACCACCACCACCACGTCCACCACCACCATCACGTCCACCATCACGTCCACCACCACCATCACGTCCACCATCACGTCCACCACCACCATCACGTCCACCACCACCATCACGTCCACCACCACCATAACGTCCACCATCACCATCACGCCCACCACCATCACGTCCACCACCATCACGTCCACCACCATCATGTCCACCACCACCATCATCACCATCACGTCCACCACCACCATCACGTCCACCACCACCACCACGTCCACCACCACCACCACGTCCACCACCACCATCACGTCCACCACCATGACGTCCACCACCACCATCACGTCCACCACCACCATCACGTCCACCACCACCACCACCACAACCATCACGTCCACCACCACCACCACCATCACGTCCACCACCACCACCACGTCCACCACCATCACGTCCACCACCACCACCACCACCATCACGTCCACCACCACCGCCATCACGTCCACCACCACCATCACCATCACCATCACGTCCACCACCATCACCATCACGTCCACCACCATCACGTCTACCACCATCACGTCCATCACCATCACGTCCACCACCATCACGTCCACCACCATCACGTCCACCACCATCACGTCCACCATCACCACCATCATGTCCACCACCACCACATCCACCACCACCATGTCCACCACCATCACGTACACCACCACCATCACGTCCACCACCACCACGTCCACCACCACCACCACGTCCACCACCATCACGTCCACCACCACCACCATCACGTCCACCACCATCACGTCCACCACCATCACGTCCACCACCACCACCATCACGTCCACCACCACCATCACTATCACGTCCACCACCATCACCATCACGTCCACCACCATCACGTCTACCACCATCACGTCCATCACCATCACGTCCACCACCATCACGTCCACCACCACCACCATCACGTCCACCACCACCATCACGTCCACCACCACCACCATCACGTCCACCACCACCACCATCACGTCCACCACCACCACATCCACCACCACCACCATCACGTCCACCACCACCACCATCACGTCTACCACCACCACCATCACGTCCACCACCACCATCATGTCCACCACCACCACCATCACGTCCACCACCACCACATCCACCACCACCATGTCCACCACCATCACGTCCACCACCACCATCACGTCCACCACCACCACCATCACCATCACGTCCACCACCACCATCACGTCCACCACCACCACCATCACCATCACGTCCACCACCATCACCATCACGTCCACCACCACCACCATCATGTCCACCACCATCACGTCCACCACCATCACGTCCACCACCATCACGTCCACCACCACCACCACCATCACGTCCACCACCACCACCATCACGTCCACCATCACGTCCACCATCACGTCCACCACCACCATCACGTCCACCATCACGTCCACCACCACCATCACGTCCACCACCACCATAACGTCCACAATCACCATCACGTCCACCACCATCACGTCCACCACCATCACGTCCACCACCATCATGTCCACCACCACCATCATCACCATCACGTCCACCACCACCATCACGTCCACCACCACCACCACCACCACCACCACGTCCACCACCACCATCACGTCCACCACCACCATCACGTCCACCACCACCATCACGTCCACCACCACCATCACGTCCACCACCACCACCACCACCACCACAACCATCACGTCCACCACCACCACCACCACCATCACGTCCACCACCATCATGTCCACCACCACCACCATCACGTCCACCACCACCACCTCCACCACCACCACCACGTCCACCACCATCACGTCCACCACCACCACCATCACGTCCACCACCACCGCCATCACGTCCACCACCACCATCACCATCACGTCCACCACCATCACCATCACGTCCACCACCATCACGTCTACCACCATCACGTCCATCACCATCACGTCCATCACCATCACGTCCACCACCATCACGTCCACCACCACCACCATCACGTCCACCACCACCACCATCATGTCCACCACCACCACATCCACCACCACCACATCCACCACCACCATGTCCACCACGATCACGTACACCACCACCATCACGTCCACCACCACCACGTCCACCACCACCACCACGTCCACCACCACCACCATCACGTCCACCACCATCACGTCCACCACCATCACGTCCACCACCACCACCATCACGTCCACCACCACCATCACCATCACGTCCACCACCATCACCATCACGTCCACCACCATCACGTCTACCACCATCACGTCCATCACCATCATGTCCACCACCATCACGTCCACCACCACCACCATCACGTCCACCACCACCATCACGTCCACCACCACCACCATCACGTCCACCACCACCACCATCACGTCCACCACCACCACATCCACCACCACCACCACCACATCCACCACCACCACCATCACGTCCACCACCACCACCATCACGTCCACCACCACCACCATCACGTCCACCACCACCACCATCACGTCTACCACCACCACCATCATGTCCACCACCACCATCATGTCCACCACCACCACCATCACGTCCACCACCACCACATCCACCACCACCATGTCCACCACCATCACGTCCACCACCACCATCACGTCCACCACCATCACGTCCACCACCACCACCATCACCATCACGTCCATCACCACCACCATCACGTCCACCACCATCACCATCACGTCCACCACCACCACCATCATGTCCACCACCATCATGTCCACCACCATCACGTCCACCACCATCACGTCCACCACCACCACCACCATCACGTCCACCACCACCACCATCACGTCCACCACCACCACCATCACGCCCACCACCACATCCACCACCACCATCACGTCCACCACCACCACCATCACGTCCACCACCACCACCATCACGTCCACCACCACCATAACGTCCACCACCACCATCACGTCCACCACCACCACCATCACATCCACCACCATCACGTCCACCACCATCACGTCCACCACCACCACCATCACGTCCACCACCACTACGTCCACCACCACCACCACCACGTCCACCACCAATACGTCCACCACCACCACCACTACCATCACCACCACGTCCACCACCACCATCACGTCCACCACCACCATCACCATCACGTCCACCACCACCACCACCACCACCATCACGTCCACCACCACCACCATCACGTCCACCACCACCATCACGTCCACCACCACCACCACCATCACGTCCACCACCACCACCACGTCCACCACCACCACCACCACTATCACGTCCACCACCATCACGTCCACCACCACCACCACCACCACCACGTCCACCACCACCACCATTACCATCACGTCCACCACCAGTACCACCACCATCACGTCCACCACCACCACCACGTCCACCACCATCACGTCCACCACCATCACGTCCACCACCATCACGTCCACCACCATCACGTCCACCACCACCACTATCACGTCCACCACCACCACCATCACGTCCACCACCACACCATCACGTCCACCACCACACCATCACGTCCACCACCACCACCATCACGTCCACCACCACCACCATCACGTCCACCACCACCACCCTCACGTCCACCATCACCATCATGTCCACCATCACGTCCACCACCACCATCACGTCCACCACCACCACGTCCACCACCACCATCACGTCCACCACCACCATCATCACCATCACGTCCACCGCCACCATCACGTCCACCACCACCACCACGTCCACCACCACCACCACGTCCACCACCACCATCACGTCCACCACCATCACGTCCACCACCACCACCACCATCACGTCCACCACCACCACCATCACGTCCACCATCACGTCCACCATCACGTCCACCACCACCATCACGTCCACCACCACCATCACGTCCACCACCACCATCACGTCCACCACCACCATAACGTCCACAATCACCATCACGTCCACCACCATCACGTCCACCACCATCACGTCCACCACCATCATGTCCACCACCACCATCATCACCATCACGTCCACCACCACCATCACGTCCACCACCACCACCACGTCCACCACCACCACCACGTCCACCACCACCATCACGTCCACCACCACCACCATCACGTCCACCACCATCACGTCCACCACCACCACCACCATCACGTCCACCACCACCACCATCACGTCCACCACCACGTCCACCACCATCACGTCCACCACCACCATCACGTCCACCACCACCATCACGTCCACCACCACCATCATGTCCACCACCACCACCATCACGTCCACCACCATCACGTCCACCACCACCACCACCATCACATCCACCACCACCACCATCACGTCCACCACCACGTCCACCACCATCACGTCCACCACCACCACCATCACGTCCACCACCACCACCATGTCCACCACCACCACGTCCACCACCACCACCATCACGTCTACCACCACCATCACGTCCACCACCACCACCACGTCCACCACCACCATCACGTCCACCACCACCAACACGTCCACCACCACCATCACGTCCACCACCACCATCACGTCCACCACCACCATCACATCCACCACCACCACCACCATCACGTCCACCACCACCACCACCATCACGTCCACCACCACCACCACCATCATCCCCATCACATCCACCACCACCATCACGTCCACCACCACCAGCACGTCCACCACCACCATCACGTCCACCACCACCACCACGTCCACCACCACCACCACATCCACCATCACCACCACATCCACCACCACCACCACCACGTCCGCCATCACGTCCACCACCATCACGTCCACCACCGCCATCACGTCCACCACCACCATCACGACCACCACCACGTCCACCACCACCATCACGTCCACCACCACCACCATCACGTCCACACCCACCACCATCACGTCCACCACCACCACCATCACGTCCACCACCACCATCACGTCCACCACCACCATGTCCACCACCACCACCATCACGTCCACCACCACCATCACGTCAACCACCACCACCACCATCACTTCCACCACCACCACCATCACGTCCACCACCACCATCACTTCCACCACCATCACGTCCACCACCACCACCATCACGTCCACCACCATCACGTCCACCACCATCACGTCCACCACCATCACGTCCACCACCATCACGTCCACCACAATCACGTCCACCACCATCACGTCCATCACCATCACGTCCATCACCATCACATCCATCACGTCCACCACCATCACGTCCATCACGTCCACCACCATCACGTCCACCACCACCACCATCACGTCCACCACCACCACCACCACGTCCACCACCACCACCACCACGTCCACCACCACCACGTCCACCACCACCACCACCACCACCACGTCCACCACCACCACATCCACCACCACCACGTCCACCACCACCACGTCCACCACCACCATCACGTCCACCACCACCATCACGTCCACCACCACCATCACGTCCACGACCACCACCACCATCACGTCCACCACCACCACCACCATCACGTCCACCACCACCACCACCACCATCACGTCCACCACCATCACGTCCACCACCATCGCGTCCACTACCATCATGTCCACCACCATCACGTCCACCACCACCATCATCACGTCCACCACCACCACCATCACGTCCACCACCACCACCATCACGTCCACCACCACCACCATCACGTCCACCACCACCACCATCACGTCCACCACCACCATCACGTCCACCACCACCACCATCACGTCCACCACCATCACGTCCACCACCACCATCACGTCCACCACCACCATCACGTCCACCACCACCATCACGTCCACCACCACCACCATCACGTCCACCACCACCACGTCCACCACCACCACCACCACCACGTCCACCACCACCACCATCACGTCCACCACCACCACCATCACGTCCACCACCACCACCACCACCACGTCCACCACCACCACATCCACCACCACCACCACCATCACGTCCACCACCACCACCATCACGTCCACCACCACCACGTCCACCACCATCATGTCCACCACCACCACCATCACGCCCACCACCACCACCACGTCCACCACCACCGCCGCCACCACCACGTTCACCACCACGTCCACCATCACGTCCACCACCACCACCATCATGTCCACCACCACCATCACGTCCACCACCACCATCACGTCCACCACCACCACCATCACGTCCACCACCACCACGTCCACCACCACCACCACCACGTCCACCACCACGTCCACCACCACCACCACCACCATCACGTCCACCACCACCATCACGTCCACCACCACCACGTCCACCACCACCACCACGTCCACCACCACCACCACCATCACGTCCACCACCATCACGTCCACCACCACCACCACCATCACGTCCACCACCATCACGTCCACCACCACCACCACCATCACGTCCACCACCACCACCACCATCACGTCCACCACCACGTCCACCACCACCACCACCACGTCCACCACCACCACCACCACCATCACGTCCACCACCACCACTATCAAGTCCACCACCACCACCACCACCACCACCATCACATCCACC
The DNA here is from genome assembly GCF_964263255.1 of Lissotriton vulgaris. Taxonomy (NCBI): domain Eukaryota; kingdom Metazoa; phylum Chordata; class Amphibia; order Caudata; family Salamandridae; genus Lissotriton; species Lissotriton vulgaris. Next base: position 610,597 of record NW_028242610.1, read on the forward strand.
ACCACCACCACCATCACGTCCACCACCACCATCACGTCCACCACCACGTCCACCACAACCAACATCCCCACCATCATGTCCACCACCACCACCACCATCACGTCCACCACCACCACCACCACCACCACCATCACGTCCACCACCACCACCACCACCATCACGTCCTCCACCACCACCATCACGTCCACCACCACCACGTCCACCACCACCATCACGTCCACCACCACCACCATCACGTCCACCACCACCACCACCACGTCCACCACCACCACCACCACGTCCACCACCACCACCACGTCCACCACCACCACCACCATCACGTCCACCACCACCACCATCACGTCCACCACCACCACGTCCACCACCATCACGTCCACCACCACCACCACCACCATCACGTCCACCACCACCACCATCACGTCCACCACCACCACCCTCACGTCCACCATCACCATCATGTCCACCATCACGTCCACCACCACCATCACGTCCACCACCACCACGTCCACCACCACCATCACGTCCACCACCACCATCATCACCATCACGTCCACCGCCACCATCACGTCCACCACCACCACCACGTCCACCACCACCACCACGTCCACCACCACCATCACGTCCACCACCATCACGTCCACCACCACCACCACCATCACGTCCACCACCACCACCATCACGTCCACCATCACGTCCACCATCACGTCCACCACCACCATCACGTCCACCACCACCATCACGTCCACCACCACCATCACGTCCACCACCACCATAACGTCCACAATCACCATCACGTCCACCACCATCACGTCCACCACCATCACGTCCACCACCATCATGTCCACCACCACCATCATCACCATCACGTCCACCACCACCATCACGTCCACCACCACCACCACGTCCACCACCACCACCACGTCCACCACCACCATCACGTCCACCACCACCACCATCACGTCCACCACCATCACGTCCACCACCACCACCACCATCACGTCCACCACCACCACCATCACGTCCACCACCACGTCCACCACCATCACGTCCACCACCACCATCACGTCCACCACCACCATCACGTCCACCACCACCATCATGTCCACCACCACCACCATCACGTCCACCACCATCACGTCCACCACCACCACCACCATCACATCCACCACCACCACCATCACGTCCACCACCACGTCCACCACCATCACGTCCACCACCACCACCATCACGTCCACCACCACCACCATGTCCACCACCACCACGTCCACCACCACCACCATCACGTCTACCACCACCATCACGTCCACCACCACCACCACGTCCACCACCACCATCACGTCCACCACCACCAACACGTCCACCACCACCATCACGTCCACCACCACCATCACGTCCACCACCACCATCACATCCACCACCACCACCACCATCACGTCCACCACCACCACCACCATCACGTCCACCACCACCACCACCATCATCCCCATCACATCCACCACCACCATCACGTCCACCACCACCAGCACGTCCACCACCACCATCACGTCCACCACCACCACCACGTCCACCACCACCACCACATCCACCATCACCACCACATCCACCACCACCACCACCACGTCCGCCATCACGTCCACCACCATCACGTCCACCACCGCCATCACGTCCACCACCACCATCACGACCACCACCACGTCCACCACCACCATCACGTCCACCACCACCACCATCACGTCCACACCCACCACCATCACGTCCACCACCACCACCATCACGTCCACCACCACCATCACGTCCACCACCACCATGTCCACCACCACCACCATCACGTCCACCACCACCATCACGTCAACCACCACCACCACCATCACTTCCACCACCACCACCATCACGTCCACCACCACCATCACTTCCACCACCATCACGTCCACCACCACCACCATCACGTCCACCACCATCACGTCCACCACCATCACGTCCACCACCATCACGTCCACCACCATCACGTCCACCACAATCACGTCCACCACCATCACGTCCATCACCATCACGTCCATCACCATCACATCCATCACGTCCACCACCATCACGTCCATCACGTCCACCACCATCACGTCCACCACCACCACCATCACGTCCACCACCACCACCACCACGTCCACCACCACCACCACCACGTCCACCACCACCACGTCCACCACCACCACCACCACCACCACGTCCACCACCACCACATCCACCACCACCACGTCCACCACCACCACGTCCACCACCACCATCACGTCCACCACCACCATCACGTCCACCACCACCATCACGTCCACGACCACCACCACCATCACGTCCACCACCACCACCACCATCACGTCCACCACCACCACCACCACCATCACGTCCACCACCATCACGTCCACCACCATCGCGTCCACTACCATCATGTCCACCACCATCACGTCCACCACCACCATCATCACGTCCACCACCACCACCATCACGTCCACCACCACCACCATCACGTCCACCACCACCACCATCACGTCCACCACCACCACCATCACGTCCACCACCACCATCACGTCCACCACCACCACCATCACGTCCACCACCATCACGTCCACCACCACCATCACGTCCACCACCACCATCACGTCCACCACCACCATCACGTCCACCACCACCACCATCACGTCCACCACCACCACGTCCACCACCACCACCACCACCACGTCCACCACCACCACCATCACGTCCACCACCACCACCATCACGTCCACCACCACCACCACCACCACGTCCACCACCACCACATCCACCACCACCACCACCATCACGTCCACCACCACCACCATCACGTCCACCACCACCACGTCCACCACCATCATGTCCACCACCACCACCATCACGCCCACCACCACCACCACGTCCACCACCACCGCCGCCACCACCACGTTCACCACCACGTCCACCATCACGTCCACCACCACCACCATCATGTCCACCACCACCATCACGTCCACCACCACCATCACGTCCACCACCACCACCATCACGTCCACCACCACCACGTCCACCACCACCACCACCACGTCCACCACCACGTCCACCACCACCACCACCACCATCACGTCCACCACCACCATCACGTCCACCACCACCACGTCCACCACCACCACCACGTCCACCACCACCACCACCATCACGTCCACCACCATCACGTCCACCACCACCACCACCATCACGTCCACCACCATCACGTCCACCACCACCACCACCATCACGTCCACCACCACCACCACCATCACGTCCACCACCACGTCCACCACCACCACCACCACGTCCACCACCACCACCACCACCATCACGTCCACCACCACCACTATCAAGTCCACCACCACCACCACCACCACCACCATCACATCCACCACCACCACCACCATCACGTCCACCACCACCATCACGTCCACCACCACGTCCACCACAACCAACATCCCCACCATCATGTCCACCACCACCACCACCATCACGTCCACCACCACCACCACCACCACCACCATCACGTCCACCACCACCACCACCACCATCACGTCCTCCACCACCACCATCACGTCCACCACCACCACGTCCACCACCACCATCACGTCCACCACCACCACCATCACGTCCACCACCACCACCACCACGTCCACCACCACCACCACCACGTCCACCACCACCACCACGTCCACCACCACCACCACCATCACGTCCACCACCACCACCATCACGTCCACCACCACCACGTCCACCACCATCACGTCCACCACCACCACCACCACCATCACGTCCACCACCACCACCACGTCCACCACCTCCGCCACCACCACGTTCACCACCACCACAACGTCCACCACCACCATCACGTCCACCACCACCACCATCATGTCCACCACCACCATCACGTCCACCACCACCACCATCACGTCCACCACCACCACCATCACGTCCACCACCACCATTACGTCCACCACCACCACCACGTTCACCACCACCACCATCACGTCCACCACCACCATCACGTCCACCACCACCACGTCCACCACCACGTCCTCCACCACCATCACGTCCACCACCACCACCATCACGTCCACCACCACCATTACGTCCACCACCACCACCACGTTCACCACCACCACCATCACGTCCACCACCACCATCACGTCCACCACCATCATCACGTCCACCACCACCATCACGTCCACCACCACCACGTCCACCACCACCACCACGTCCACCACCACCACCACGTCCTCCACCACCACCACGTCCTCCACCACCACCACCATCACGTCCACCACCACCATCACGTCCACGACCACCATCACGTCCACCACCACCACCACGTCCACCACCACGTCCACCATCACCACAACGTCCACCACCACCACCACCACGTCCACCATCACGTCCACCACCACCATCACGTCCACCACCACCATCACGTCCACCACCACCATCACGTCCACCACCACCATCACGTCCACCACCACCATCACGACCACCACCACGTCCACCACCACCATCACGTCCACCACCACCACCATCACGTCCACACCCACCACCATCACGTCCACCACCACCACCATCACGTCCACCACCACCATCACGTCCACCACCACCATGTCCACCACCACCACCACCACCATCACGTCCACCACCACCACCATCACGTCCACCACCACCATCACGTCCACCATCACGTCCACCACCACCATCACGTCCACCATCACGTCCACCACCACCATCACGTCCACCACCACCATCACGTCCACCATCACCATCACGTCCACCACCATCACGTCCACCACCATCACGTCCACCACCATCACGTCCACCACCATCATGTCCACCACCACCATCATCACCATCACGTCCTCCACCACCATCAAGTCCACCACCACCACCACGTCCACCACCACCACCACGTCCACCACCACCATCACATCCACCACCACCATCACGTCCACCACCACCATCATGTCCACAACCACCACCACCATCACCTCCACCACCACCACCACCACCACCATCACGTCCACCACCATCATGTCCACCACCACCACCATCACGTCCACCACCACCACGTCCACCACCACCACCACGTCCACCACCATCACGTTCACCACCATCATGTCCACCACCACCACCATCACGTCCACCACCACGTCCACCACCACCATCACGTCCACCATCACCATCACCATCACGTCCATCACCATCACGTCCACCACCATCACGTCCACCACCACCACCATCACGTCCACCACCACCATCACGTCCACCACCACCACCATCACATCCACCACCACCACCATCACGTCCACCACCACCACATCCACCACCACCATGTCCACCACCATCACGTCCACCACCACCATCACGTCCACCACCACCACCACCACCATCACGTCCACCACCACCACCATCACGTCCACCACCACCACCATCACGTCCACCACCACCACTATCACGTCCACCACCACCACCATCACGTCCTCCACCACCACGTCCACCACCACCACCACCACGTCCACCACCACCATCACGTCCACCATCACGTCCACCACCACCATCACGTCCACCATCACGTCCACCACCACCATCACGTCCACCACCACTATCACGTCCACCACCACCATAACGTCCACCATCACCATCACGTCCACCACCATCACGTCCACCACCATCACGTCCACCACCATCATGTCCACCACCACCATCATCACCATCACGTCCACCACCACCATCACGTCCACCACCACCACCACGTCCACCACCACCACCACGTCCACCACCACCACCACGTCCACCACCACCATCACGTCCACCACCATCACGTCCACCACCACCATCACGTCCACCACCACCATCACGTCCACCACCACCACCACCACCACAACCATCACGTCCACCACCACCACCACCATCACGTCCACCACCATCATGTCCACCACCACCACCATCACGTCCACCACCACCACCTCCACCACCACCACCACGTCCACCACCATCACGTCCACCACCACCACCATCACGTCCACCACCACCGCCATCACGTCCACCACCACCATCACCATCACGTCCACCACCATCACCATCACGTCCACCACCATCACGTCCACCACCATCACGTCCACCACCACCACCATCACGTCCACCACCACCACCATCATGTCCACCACCACCACATCCACCACCACCATGTCCACCACGATCACGTACACCACCACCATCACGTCCACCACCACCACGTCCACCACCACCACCACGTCCACCACCACCACCATCACGTCCACCACCATCACGTCCACCACCATCACGTCCACCACCACCACCATCACGTCCACCACCACCATCACCATCACGTCCACCACCATCACCATCACGTCCACCACCATCACGTCTACCACCATCACGTCCATCACCATCACGTCCACCACCATCACGTCCACCACCACCACCATCACGTCCACCACCACCACCATCATGTCCACCACCACCACATCCACCACCACCATGTCCACCACGATCACGTACACCACCACCATCACGTCCACCACCACCACGTCCACCACCACCACCACGTCCACCACCACCACCATCACGTCCACCACCATCACGTCCACCACCACCACCATCACGTCCACCACCACCATCACCATCACGTCCACCACCATCACCATCACGTCCACCACCATCACGTCCATCACCATCACGTCCATCACCATCACGTCCACCACCATCACGTCCACCACCACCACCATCACGTCCACCACCACCACCATCATGTCCACCACCACCACATCCACCACCACCATGTCCACCACGATCACGTACACCACCACCATCACGTCCACCACCACCACGTCCACCACCACCACCACGTCCACCACCACCACCATCACGTCCACCACCATCACGTCCACCACCATCACGTCCACCACCACCACCATCACGTCCACCACCACCATCACCATCACGTCCACCACCATCACCATCACGTCCACCACCATCACGTCTACCACCATCACGTCCATCACCATCACGTCCACCACCATCACGTCCACCACCACCACCATCACGTCCACCACCACCATCACGTCCACCACCACCACCATCACGTCCACCACCACCACCATCACGTCCACCACCACCACATCCACCACCACCACCACCACATCCACCACCACCACCATCACGTCCACCACCACCACCATCACGTCCACCACCACCACCATCACGTCCACCACCACCACCATCACGTCTACCACCACCACCATCATGTCCACCACCACCATCATGTCCACCACCACCACCATCACGTCCACCACCACCACATCCACCACCACCATGTCCACCACCATCACGTCCACCACCACCATCACGTCCACCACCATCACGTCCACCACCACCACCATCACCATCACGTCCATCACCACCACCATCACGTCCACCACCATCACCATCACGTCCACCACCACCACCATCATGTCCACCACCATCATGTCCACCACCATCACGTCCACCACCATCACGTCCACCACCACCACCACCATCACGTCCACCACCACCACCATCACGTCCACCACCACCACCATCACGTCCACCACCATCACGCCCACCACCACATCCACCACCACCATCACGTCCACCACCACCACCATCACGTCCACCACCACCACCATCACGTCCACCACCACCATAACGTCCACCACCACCATCACGTCCACCACCACCACCATCACATCCACCACCATCACGTCCACCACCATCACGTCCACCACCACCACCATCACGTCCACCACCACTACGTCCACCACCACCACCACCACGTCCACCACCAATACGTCCACCACCACCACCACTACCATCACCACCACGTCCACCACCACCATCACGTCCACCACCACCATCACCATCACGTCCACCACCACCACCACCACCATCACGTCCACCACCACCACCATCACGTCCACCACCACCATCACGTCCACCACCACCACCACCACCACGTCCACCACCACCACCACGTCCACCACCACCACCACCACTATCACGTCCACCACCATCACGTCCACCACCACCACCACCACCACCACGTCCACCACCACCACCATTACCATCACGTCCACCACCAGTACCACCACCATCACGTCCACCACCACCACCACGTCCACCACCATCACGTCCACCACCATCACGTCCACCACCATCACGTCCACCACTATCACGTCCACCACCACCACCATCACGTCCACCACCACACCATCACGTCCACCACCACACCATCACGTCCACCACCACCACCATCACATCCACCACCACCACCATCACGTCCACCACCACCACCCTCACGTCCACCATCACCATCATGTCCACCATCACGTCCACCACCACCATCACGTCCACCACCACCACGTCCACCACCACCATCACGTCCACCACCACCATCATCACCATCACGTCCACCGCCACCATCACGTCCACCACCACCACCACGTCCACCACCACCACCACGTCCACCACCACCATCACGTCCACCACCATCACGTCCACCACCACCATCACGTCCACCACCACCATCACGTCCACCACCACCACCACCACAACCATCACGTCCACCACAACCATCACGTCCACCACCACCACCACCACCATCACGTCCACCACCATCATGTCCACCACCACCACCATCACGTCCACCACCACCACGTCCACCACCACCACCACGTCCACCACCATCACGTCCACCACCACCACCACCACCATCACGTCCACCACCACCGCCATCACGTCCACCACCACCATCACCATCACGTCCACCACCATCACCATCACGTCCACCACGATCACGTCTACCACCATCACGTCCATCACCATCACGTCCATCACCATCACGTCCACCACCATCACGTCCACCATCACGTCCACCACCACCATCACCATCACGTCCACCACCACCATCACGTCCACCACCACCACCACGTCCACCACCACCACCACGTCCACCACCACCATCACGTCCACCACCATCACGTCCACCACCACCATCACGTCCACCACCACCATCACGTCCACCACCACCACCACCACAACCATCACGTCCACCACCACCACCACCACCACCATCACGTCCACCACCATCATCATGTCCACCACCACCACCATCACGTCCACCACCACCACGTCCACCACCACCACCACGTCCACCACCATCACGTCCACCACCACCACCACCACCATCACGTCCACCACCACCGCCATCACGTCCACCACCACCATCACCATCACGTCCACCACCATCACCATCACGTCCACCACCATCACGTCTACCACCATCACGTCCATCACCATCACGTCCACCACCACCACCACGTCCACCACCACCACCACGTCCACCACCACCACCACGTCCACCACCACCATCACGTCCACCACCACCATCAAGTCCACCACCACCACCACGTCCACCACCACCACCACGTCCACCACCACCACCACGTCCACCACCACCATCACGTCCACCACCACCATCATGTCCACAACCACCACCACCATCACCTCCACCACCACCACCACCACCACCACCATCACGTCCACCACCATCATGTCCACCACCACCACCATCACGTCCACCACCACCACGTCCACCACCACCACCACGTCCACCACCATCACGTCCACCACCACCACCATCACGTTCACCACCATCATGTCCACCACCACCACGTCCACCACCACCATCACGTCCACCATCACCATCACGTCCACCACCATCACCATCACATCCACCACCATCACGTCTACCACCATCACGTCCATCACCATCACGTCCACCACCATCACGTCCACCACCACCACCATCACGTCCACCACCACCATCACGTCCACCACCACCACCATCACATCCACCACCACCACCATCACGTCCACCACCACCACATCCACCACCACCATGTCCACCACCATCACGTCCACCACCATCATGTCCACCACCACCACCATCACGTCCACCACCACCACATCCACCACCACCACCACGTCCACCACCATCACGTCCACCACCATCACCATCACGTCCACCACCATCACGTCTACCACCATCACGTCCATCACCATCACGTCCACCACCATCACGTCCACCACCACCACCATCACGTCCACCACCACCATCACGTCCACCACCACCACCATCACGTCCACCACCACCACCATCACGTCCACCACCACCACCATCACGTCCACCACCACCACATCCACCACCACCACCATCACGTCCACCACCACCACCATCACGTCCACCACCACCACCATCACGTCCACCACCACCATCACGTCCACCACCACCACTATCACGTCCACCACCACCACCATCACGTCCACCACCACCACGTCCACCACCACCACCACCACGTCCACCACCACCATCACGTCCACCATCACGTCCACCACCACCATCACGTCCACCATCACGTCCACCACCACCATCATCACCATCACGTCCACCACCACCATCACGTCCACCACCACCATCACGTCCACCACCACCATCACGTCCACCACCACCACCACCACAACCATCACGTCCACCACCACCACCACCACCACCATCACGTCCACCACCATCATGTCCACCACCACCACCATCACGTCCACCACCACCACGTCCACCACCACCACCACGTCCACCACCATCACGTCCACCACCACCACCACCACCATCACGTCCACCACCACCGCCATCACGTCCACCACCACCATCACCATCATGTCCACCACCATCACCATCACGTCCACCACCATCACGTCTACCACCATCACGTCCATCACCATCACGTCCACCACCATCACGTCCACCACCATCACGTCCACCACCATCACGTCCACCATCACCACCATCATGTCCACCACCACCACATCCACCACCACCATGTCCACCACCATCACGTACACCACCACCATCACGTCCACCACCACCACGTCCACCACCACCACCACGTCCACCACCATCACGTCCACCACCACCACCATCACGTCCACCACCATCACGTCCACCACCATCACGTCCACCACCACCACCATCACGTCCACCACCACCATCACTATCACGTCCACCACCATCACCATCACGTCCACCACCATCACGTCTACCACCATCACGTCCATCACCATCACGTCCACCACCATCACGTCCACCACCACCACCATCACGTCCACCACCACCATCACGTCCACCACCACCACCATCACGTCCACCACCACCACCATCACATCCACCACCACCACCACATCCACCACCACCACCATCACGTCCACCACCACCACCATCACGTCTACCACCACCACCATCACGTCCACCACCACCATCATGTCCACCACCACCACCATCACGTCCACCACCACCACATCCACCACCACCATGTCCACCACCATCACGTCCACCACCACCATCACGTCCACCACCACCACCATCACCATCACGTCCACCACCATCACCATCACGTCCACCACCACCACCATCATGTCCACCACCATCACGTCCACCACTATCACGTCCACCACCATCACGTCCACCACCACCACCATCACGTCCACCACCACCATCACGTCCACCACCACCACCACCACGTCCACCACCACCACCTTCACATCGTCCACCACCACCACCATCACGTCCACCACCACTGTTAGAAATGGGATCCTGGCTGGCCAAGACTCGCGTCAAGGTCAGTCAGGGATCACTAAGGTCAGGGCAATGGAGTCACACACCAAGGCAACCCCCACTCGCCCTCTAGGTAACGTGGCGCGAGCAGCAAGGCTAAACTTGGAGGCGATATGAGTTAAGTATTTGCGCACGCACCCCAGCAACAACACCCAAGGCCCACCACAAAGGAAACTCCACACAAGGTTATGTAAAAATAGCCTTTGTATTACACCAAAACACATTAGATAAAAACACACACTTTACAATGTGCCAGGGGCACGAGCAGAATTTACAGGGGATATTTAGAAGACAGGGCCACCTGGACCACTGTCAGGAATCAGCACTTTTAGAAGTAACACTTTTTAGAAATAGCACTTAGAATGTAAAATTACATTAGCACAAAATAACATATAACCAGTCGCTACTGGTACCAGGTGAGCACCACCTATGCACCCCTCACTACCATAGGAGATTACACTAGGGACCTGGGCCTCGCTAGTACCACCTGTACTAGCAAGAAGGAAACCACCTAAGTACCGCTATAACTGTAGGGGTCTAAGGAAGGAAACACATGATGCATCGCAATACATTCAGCGGTGTAAAAGGACAAAGCACAAGACGCATAAAAACACATTCAGCACAAGAGAAAACATGATGAATAATCTACCCATTCAGAGGTGTCAGGAAAGGAGACACAATAGCGCAAAATCCACATTAGTCACCACCTGTGACAGTCCCTGTGTCCCAATGTCAGGGGCCTAAATGTGGCAGTTGCCCACAAAGTGCTGGGCAACTGGTGTAGATAATGAGGGTCAACGCTGGAGCCTCGCAGGCTCTGACCAAATCTACTGTCCCCCAAAGAGCCTCGCTGGGCTCTGAATAAACAATCTGGCACTTCGAACCTCTCAGGGCTCTAAACACAAAAATGCCCTCAAGAGCCTCTCGTGGCTCGAGATCAGGTAATGCCCCTGAGCCTCGCAGGCTCTGAACACCCGAGGGGGGGGGGGCGCGGGCACCGACAATGTGCCCCGACAAGGTAGAGCCTCACTGGCTCTAAACAAATGCCCCCTGAGCCTCTCAGGGCTCTGAATCAATGCAGCACCCAAGAGCCTCTCGTGGCTCCAACACTAAGATGCCCCCTGAGCCCTCAGGCTCAAAACACAAGGGCGCGAGGTCGCGCTGCTGAGGGGGGGGCGGACACCGACAACGTGTCCCGGCGCCCCTCCCTTCTCTTCTTGTGGGAACACTCACCGGGAATCACTACCGGTCTTCTCCTGCTCGGCGGCTCTTCACGGGAGCTCCCGCTCCTCGGGGGCTCCCTTTCCCACACTCCTCTCTCTCTCTCTCCGGGGCTCTACCTCGCTCTTGGGAGCCCCGGGTGGCGGGGGGGGGGGGGGGAGGGGGGGAGACCAGGCGCCGGCTCTCCTCGCACCGGAGCGCGGGGTGGGACTTCCGGGTTGGCCACGTCCTGCTGCAGCTTGCCTGGCTTCCTGCCTCGGGTGTCCGCCAACGGCAGCGCGGCCCCGAGCAGGGAGGCGGGCACTTCCGGGTCGCACTTGGCAGCGGCCCGGCAACGTTCCAAAACACTCCTGGGCTGCGGCGGTGATTCTCCCAGGCACTAAGTCGAGGTGGGCACTCGATCCTGGGCAGAGAAACAGCGGCAATGTCCCGGGCAGGGTGGGCACCTGCCAGGGGACAATTAAATTCCAAATAAGCGAGGTAGGCACTCGCGAATGCAGTAGCGATCGGGGCAAATGCCGTGTGGGCACCGGCTCTGAACAATAAAGCGCCCCGAGGCACTTGCAGGAAATAGAGCGCGCTCTCAGCGCTAGGGGGCAAATCTAGCGCCGCAAATCAAGGGAAGCGCTCCCAGGCGCTCGGAGGGCAATCCACAGCGCTAGCAATAATCCCAGCGCTTCCAGGTGCCCTCAGCAGGGCAGGGGGGGGCAAGGCTGGGCCCAGAGCCAGCACACTGGGTCTCCAAGCAGGGAGACACCCCAAGTGGCGGTCCTCTGGCCCAGCAGCAGCAGCAGCCCCCTCAGGATACAGGAAGAGAACAATTTCTGTGGGGACACAGCCCCATTTTTATACACCACATTCCTTTGTCTCAGGGTGCAGGGTGGGGGAGAAACCAGTTACAGCTGGTTCTTGAGTACCCTTGATGGCCCAACCACCCCTTTCTTTCACTGGCAGGGCTAGGGTCATCAGTCACACCACAGGGGGGCGGAGCCAGCATTGTGTGGGGAAAACCCAGCCCATCCAGGACACAGGTACACTCCTCCCACACATCACTCATGCTAATCTCCCACTCACCACCGGGCAGACCCATCCAGCCTTCCTGGAGCCAGGCTCACCAGCCTGCTCCAGCCAATCACACGCCAGACACATTTTATATTAATATGCCAACTCCTAGAAGTGGCACTTCTACATATGACACACTCATGCAACACACACCATTGCGAAGCATTCACTCTCACGAGTTCGCACATATCAGATTCGAACCTGTACACCCCACGCATCAGGAACTACCAGGGACACATACATTCCCCATGCATTCCTATGGGAGGGCAGGCCTATCTCATCACATGCACTCGGAGTGCGCACGCACTTTCCACTGGGACACAGTGAAAGTGCGCAGAACCCAAAAATCACCATCACCAGGTCACCATTACAAGCAAAAAAGTCTAGGGGTGAACCTGCCATAAGGGCCAAGTCCAACAACCACCACCACCATCACGTCCACCACCACCACCATCACGTCCACCACCACCATCACGTCCACCACCACCACCATCACGTCCACCACCATCACGTCCACCACCACCATCACGTCCACCACCACCATCACGTCCACCACCACCATCACGTCCACCACCACCATCACGTCCACCACCACCACCATCACGTCCACCACCACCACGTCCACCACCACCACCACCACCACGTCCACCACCACCACCATCACGTCCACCACCACCACCATCACGTCCACCACCACCACCACCACCACGTCCACCACCACCACATCCACCACCACCACCACCACCACGTCCACCACCACCACCATCACGTCCACCACCACCACGTCCACCACCATCATGTCCACCACCACCACCATCACGTCCACCACCACCATCACGTCCACCACCACCACCATCACGTCCACCACCACCACGTCCACCACCACCACCACCACCACGTCCACCACCACGTCCACCACCACCATCACGTCCACCACCACCATCACGTCCACCACCACCACCATCACGTCCACCACCACCATCACGTCCACCACCACCACCATCACGTCCACCACCACGTCCACCACCATCACGTCCACCACCACCATCACGTCCACCACCACCATCACGTCCACCACCACCATCATGTCCACCACCACCACCATCACGTCCACCACCATCACGTCCACCACCACCACCACCATCACATCCACCACCACCACCATCACGTCCACCACCACGTCCACCACCATCACGTCCACCACCACCACCATCACGTCCACCACCACCACCATGTCCACCACCACCACGTCCACCACCACCACCATCACGTCTACCACCACCATCACGTCCACCACCACCACCACGTCCACCACCACCATCACGTCCACCACCACCAACACGTCCACCACCACCATCACGTCCACCACCACCATCACGTCCACCACCACCATCACATCCACCACCACCACCACCATCACGTCCACCACCACCACCACCATCACGTCCACCACCACCACCACCATCGTCCCCATCACATCCACCACCACCATCACGTCCACCACCACCAGCACGTCCACCACCACCAGCACGTCCACCACCACCACCACGTCCACCACCACCACCACATCCACCATCACCACCACATCCACCACCACCACCACCACGTCCGCCATCACGTCCACCACCACCATCACGTCCACCACAGCCATCACGTCCACCACCACCATCACGTCCACCACCACCATCACGACCACCACCACGTCCACCACCACCATCACGTCCACCACCACCACCATCACGTCCACACCCACCACCATCACGTCCACCACCACCACCATCACGTCCACCACCACCATCACGTCCACCACCACCATGTCCACCACCACCACCACCACCATCACGTCCACCACCACCATCACGTCCACCACCACCACCATCACGTCCACCACCATCACGTCCACCACCACCACGTCCACCACCACCACCACCACGTCCACCACCACCATCACGTCCACCATCACGTCCACCACCACCATCACGTCCACCATCACGTCCACCACCACCATCACGTCCACCACCACCATCACGTCCACCACCACCATCACGTCCACCACCACCATCACGTCCACCACCATCACGTCCACCACCATCACGTCCACCACCATCATGTCCACCACCACCATCATCACCATCACGTCCACCACCACCATCAAGTCCACCACCACCACCACGTCCACCACCACCACCACGTCCACCACCACCACCACGTCCACCACCACCACCACGTCCACCACCACCATCACGTCCACCACCACCATCATGTCCACAACCACCACCACCATCACCTCCACCACCACCACCACCACCACCACCATCACGTCCACCACCATCATGTCCACCACCACCACCATCACGTCCACCACCACCACGTCCACCACCACCACCACGTCCACCACCATCACGTCCACCACCACCACCATCACGTTCACCACCATCATGTCCACCACCACCACCATCACGTCCACCACCACCATCACGTCCACCATCACCATCACGTCCACCACCATCACCATCACATCCACCACCATCACGTCTACCACCATCACGTCCACCACCATCACGTCCACCACCACCACCATCACGTCCACCACCACCATCACGTCCACCACCACCACCATCACGTCCACCACCACCACCACCACGTCCGCCATCACGTCCACCACCACCATCACGTCCACCACCACCATCACGTCCACACCCACCACCATCACGTCCACCACCACCACCATCACGTCCACCACCACCATCACGTCCACCACCACCATGTCCACCACCACCACCACCACCATCACGTCCACCACCACCACCATCACGTCCACCACCACCACCATCACGTCCACCACCATCACGTCCACCACCACCACGTCCACCACCACCACCACCACGTCCACCACCACCATCACGTCCACCATCACGTCCACCACCACCATCACGTCCACCATCACGTCCACCACCACCATCACGTCCACCACCACCATCACGTCCACCACCACCATCACGTCCACCACCATCACGTCCACCACCATCACGTCCACCACCATCACGTCCACCACCATCATGTCCACCACCACCATCATCACCATCACGTCCACCACCACCATCAAGTCCACCACCACCACCACGTCCACCACCACCACCACGTCCACCACCACCACCACGTCCACCACCACCATCACGTCCACCACCACCATCATGTCCACAACCACCACCACCATCACCTCCACCACCACCACCACCACCATCACGTCCACCACCATCATGTCCACCACCACCACCATCACGTCCACCACCACCACGTCCACCACCACCACCACGTCCACCACCATCACGTCCACCACCACCACCATCACGTTCACCACCATCATGTCCACCACCACCACCATCACGTCCACCACCACCATCACGTCCACCATCACCATCACGTCCACCACCATCACCATCACGTCCACCACCATCACGTCTACCACCATCACGTCCATCACCATCACGTCCACCACCATCACGTCCACCACCACCACCATCACGTCCACCACCACCATCACGTCCACCACCACCACCATCACATCCACCACCACCACCATCACGTCCACCACCACCACATCCACCACCACCATGTCCACCACCATCACGTCCACCACCACCATCACGTCCACCACCACCATCACGTCCACCACCATCATGTCCACCACCACCACCATCACGTCCACCACCACCACATCCACCACCACCACCACGTCCACCACCATCACGTCCACCACCACCACCATCACGTCCACCACCATCACGTCCACCACCACCACCATCACGTCCAGCATAACCATCACCATCACCATCACGTCCACCACCATCACCATCACGTCCACCACCATCACGTCTACCACCATCACGTCCATCACCATCACGTCCACCACCATCACGTCCACCACCACCACCATCACGTCCACCACCACCATCACGTCCACCACCACCACCACCACCATCACGTCCACCACCACCACCATCACGTCCACCACCACCACATCCACCACCACCACCATCACGTCCACCACCACCACCATCACGTCCACCACCACCACCATCACGTCCACCACCACCACCATCACGTCCACCACCACCATCACGTCCACCACCACCACTATCACGTCCACCACCACCACCATCACGTCCACCACCACCACCATCACGTCCACCACCACCACCATCACGTCCACCACCACCACCATCACGTCCACCACCACCACGTCCACCACCACCACCACCACGTCCACCACCACCATCACGTCCACCATCACGTCCACCACCACCATCACGTCCACCATCACGTCCACCACCACCATCACGTCCACCACCACCATCACGTCCACCACCACCATAACGTCCACCATCACCATCACGCCCACCACCATCACGTCCACCACCATCACGTCCACCACCATCATGTCCTCCACCACCATCATCACCATCACGTCCACCACCACCATCACGTCCACCACCACCACCACGTCCACCACCACCACCACGTCCACCACCACCATCACGTCCACCACCATGACGTCCACCACCACCATCACGTCCACCACCACCATCATGTCCACCACCACCACCACCACAACCATCACGTCCACCACCACCACCACCATCACGTCCACCACCACCACCACGTCCACCACCATCACGTCCACCACCACCACCACCACCATCACGTCCACCACCACCGCCATCACGTCCACCACCACCATCACCATCACCATCACGTCCACCACCATCACCATCACGTCCACCACCATCACGTCTACCACCATCACGTCCATCACCATCACGTCCACCACCATCACGTCCACCACCATCACGTCCACCACCATCACGTCCACCATCACCACCATCATGTCCACCACCACCACATCCACCACCACCATGTCCACCACCATCACGTACACCACCACCATCACGTCCACCACCACCACGTCCACCACCACCACCACCACGTCCACCACCATCACGTCCACCACCACCACCATCACGTCCACCACCATCACGTCCACCACCATCACGTCCACCACCACCACCATCACGTCCACCACCACCATCACTATCACGTCCACCACCATCACCATCACGTCCACCACCATCACGTCTACCACCATCACGTCCATCACCATCACGTCCACCACCATCACGTCCACCACCACCACCATCACGTCCACCACCACCATCACGTCCACCACCACCACCATCACGTCCACCACCACCACCATCACGTCCACCACCACCACATCCACCACCACCACCATCACGTCCACCACCACCACCATCACGTCTACCACCACCACCATCACGTCCACCACCACCATCATGTCCACCACCACCACCATCACGTCCACCACCACCACATCCACCACCACCATGTCCACCACCATCACGTCCACCACCACCATCACGTCCACCACCACCACCATCACCATCACGTCCACCACCACCATCACGTCCACCACCACCACCATCACCATCACGTCCACCACCATCACCATCACGTCCACCACCACCACCATCATGTCCACCACCATCACGTCCACCACCATCACGTCCACCACCATCACGTCCACCACCACCACCACCATCACGTCCACCACCACCACCATCACGTCCACCATCACGTCCACCACCACCATCACGTCCACCATCACGTCCACCACCACCATCACGTCCACCACCACCATAACGTCCACAATCACCATCACGTCCACCACCATCATGTCCACCACCACCATCATGTCCACCACCACCATCATCACCATCACGTCCACCACCACCATCACGTCCACCACCACCACCACCACCACCACCACGTCCACCACCACCATCACGTCCACCACCACCATCACGTCCACCACCACCATCACGTCCACCACCACCACCACCACCACCACAACCATCACGTCCACCACCACCACCACCACCATCACGTCCACCACCATCATGTCCACCACCACCACCATCACGTCCACCACCACCACCTCCACCACCACCACCACGTCCACCACCATCACGTCCACCACCACCACCATCACGTCCACCACCACCGCCATCACGTCCACCACCACCATCACCATCACGTCCACCACCATCACCATCACGTCCACCACCATCACGTCTACCACCATCACGTCCATCACCATCACGTCCATCACCATCACGTCCACCACCATCACGTCCACCACCACCACCATCACGTCCACCACCACCACCATCATGTCCACCACCACCACATCCACCACCACCATGTCCACCACGATCACGTACACCACCACCATCACGTCCACCACCACCACGTCCACCACCACCACCACGTCCACCACCACCACCATCACGTCCACCACCATCACGTCCACCACCATCACGTCCACCACCACCACCATCACGTCCACCACCACCATCACCATCACGTCCACCACCATCACCATCACGTCCACCACCATCACGTCTACCACCATCACGTCCATCACCATCACGTCCACCACCATCACGTCCACCACCACCACCATCACGTCCACCACCACCATCACGTCCACCACCACCACCATCACGTCCACCACCACCACCATCACGTCCACCACCACCACATCCACCACCACCACCACCACATCCACCACCACCACCATCACGTCCACCACCACCACCATCACGTCCACCACCACCACCATCACGTCCACCACCACCACCATCACGTCTACCACCACCACCATCATGTCCACCACCACCATCATGTCCACCACCACCACCATCACGTCCACCACCACCACATCCACCACCACCATGTCCACCACCATCACGTCCACCACCACCATCACGTCCACCACCATCACGTCCACCACCACCACCATCACCATCACGTCCATCACCACCACCATCACGTCCACCACCATCACCATCACGTCCACCACCACCACCATCATGTCCACCACCATCATGTCCACCACCATCACGTCCACCACCATCACGTCCACCACCACCACCACCATCACGTCCACCACCACCACCATCACGTCCACCACCACCACCATCACGCCCACCACCACATCCACCACCACCATCACGTCCACCACCACCACCATCACGTCCACCACCACCACCATCACGTCCACCACCACCATAACGTCCACCACCACCATCACGTCCACCACCACCACCATCACATCCACCACCATCACGTCCACCACCATCACGTCCACCACCACCACCATCACGTCCACCACCACTACGTCCACCACCACCACCACCACGTCCACCACCAATACGTCCACCACCACCACCACTACCATCACCACCACGTCCACCACCACCATCACGTCCACCACCACCATCACCATCACGTCCACCACCACCACCACCACCACCATCACGTCCACCACCACCACCATCACGTCCACCACCACCATCACGTCCACCACCACCACCACCATCACGTCCACCACCACCACCACGTCCACCACCACCACCACCACTATCACGTCCACCACCATCACGTCCACCACCACCACCACCACCACCACGTCCACCACCACCACCATTACCATCACGTCCACCACCAGTACCACCACCATCACGTCCACCACCACCACCACGTCCACCACCATCACGTCCACCACCATCACGTCCACCACCATCACGTCCACCACCATCACGTCCACCACCACCACTATCACGTCCACCACCACCACCATCACGTCCACCACCACACCATCACGTCCACCACCACACCATCACGTCCACCACCACCACCATCACGTCCACCACCACCACCATCACGTCCACCACCACCACCCTCACGTCCACCATCACCATCATGTCCACCATCACGTCCACCACCACCACGTCCACCACCACCATCACGTCCACCACCACCATCATCACCATCACGTCCACCGCCACCATCACGTCCACCACCACCAC
Source organism: Lissotriton vulgaris (assembly GCF_964263255.1). NCBI lineage: Eukaryota > Metazoa > Chordata > Amphibia > Caudata > Salamandridae > Lissotriton > Lissotriton vulgaris. The sequence goes on from NW_028242610.1 coordinate 632,590, forward strand.
CACGTCCACCACCACCACCACGTCCACCACCACCATCACGTCCACCACCATCACGTCCACCACCACCATCACGTCCACCACCACCATCACGTCCACCACCACCACCACAACCATCACGTCCACCACCACCACCACCACCACCATCACGTCCACCACCATCATGTCCACCACCACCACCATCACGTCCACCACCACCACGTCCACCACCACCACCACGTCCACCACCATCACGTCCACCACCACCACCACCACCATCACGTCCACCACCACCGCCATCACGTCCACCACCACCATCACCATCACGTCCACCACCATCACCATCACGTCCACCACCATCACGTCTACCACCATCACGTCCATCACCATCACGTCCATCACCATCACGTCCACCACCATCACGTCCACCATCACGTCCACCACCACCATCATCACCATCACGTCCACCACCACCATCACGTCCACCACCACCACCACGTCCACCACCACCACCACGTCCACCACCACCATCACGTCCACCACCATCACGTCCACCACCACCATCACGTCCACCACCACCATCACGTCCACCACCACCACCACCACAACCATCACGTCCACCACCACCACCACCACCACCATCACGTCCACCACCATCATGTCCACCACCACCACCATCACGTCCACCACCACCACGTCCACCACCACCACCACGTCCACCACCATCACGTCCACCACCACCACCACCACCATCACGTCCACCACCACCGCCATCACGTCCACCACCACCATCACCATCACGTCCACCACCATCACCATCACGTCCACCACCATCACGTCTACCACCATCACGTCCATCACCATCACGTCCACCACCATCACGTCCACCATCACGTCCACCACCACCACCATCATGTCCACCACCACCACATCCACCACCACCATGTCCACCACCATCACGTACACCACCACCATCACGTCCACCACCACCACGTCCACCACCACCACCACGTCCACCACCATCACGTCCACCACCACCACCATCACGTCCACCACCATCACGTCCACCACCATCACGTCCACCACCACCACCATCACGTCCACCACCACCATCACTATCACATCCACCACCATCACCATCACGTCCACCACCATCACGTCTACCACCATCACGTCCATCACCATCACGTCCACCACCATCACGTCCACCACCACCACCATCACGTCCACCACCACCATCACGTCCACCACCACCACCATCACGTCCACCACCACCACCATCACGTCCACCACCATCACGTCCACCACCACCACATCCACCACCACCACCATCACGTCCACCACCACCACCATCACGTCTACCACCACCACCATCACGTCCACCACCACCATCATGTCCACCACCACCACCATCACGTCCACCACCACCACATCCACCACCACCATGTCCACCACCATCACGTCCACCACCACCATCACGTCCACCACCACCACCATCACCATCACGTCCACCACCACCATCACGTCCACCACCACCACCATCACCATCACGTCCACCACCATCACCATCACGTCCACCACCACCACCATCATGTCCACCACCATCACGTCCACCACCATCACGTCCACCACCATCACGTCCACCACCACCACCACCATCACGTCCACCACCACCACCATCACGTCCACCATCACGTCCACCACCACCATCACGTCCACCACCACCATCACGTCCACCACCACCATCACGTCCACCACCACCATAACGTCCACAATCACCATCACGTCCACCACCATCACGTCCACCACCATCACGTCCACCACCATCATGTCCACCACCACCATCATCACCATCACGTCCACCACCACCATCACGTCCACCACCACCACCACGTCCACCACCACCACCACGTCCACCACCACCATCACGTCCACCACCACCACCATCACGTCCACCACCATCACGTCCACCACCACCACCACCATCACGTCCACCACCACCACCATCACGTCCACCACCACGTCCACCACCATCACGTCCACCACCACCATCACGTCCACCACCACCATCACGTCCACCACCACCATCATGTCCACCACCACCACCATCACGTCCACCACCATCACGTCCACCACCACCACCACCATCACATCCACCACCACCACCATCACGTCCACCACCACGTCCACCACCATCACGTCCACCACCACCACCATCACGTCCACCACCACCACCATGTCCACCACCACCACGTCCACCACCACCACCATCACGTCTACCACCACCATCACGTCCACCACCACCACCACGTCCACCACCACCATCACGTCCACCACCACCAACACGTCCACCACCACCATCACGTCCACCACCACCATCACGTCCACCACCACCATCACATCCACCACCACCACCACCATCACGTCCACCACCACCACCACCATCACGTCCACCACCACCACCACCATCATCCCCATCACATCCACCACCACCATCACGTCCACCACCACCAGCACGTCCACCACCACCATCACGTCCACCACCACCACCACGTCCACCACCACCACCACATCCACCATCACCACCACATCCACCACCACCACCACCACGTCCGCCATCACGTCCACCACCATCACGTCCACCACCGCCATCACGTCCACCACCACCATCACGACCACCACCACGTCCACCACCACCATCACGTCCACCACCACCACCATCACGTCCACACCCACCACCATCACGTCCACCACCACCACCATCACGTCCACCACCACCATCACGTCCACCACCACCATGTCCACCACCACCACCATCACGTCCACCACCACCATCACGTCAACCACCACCACCACCATCACTTCCACCACCACCACCATCACGTCCACCACCACCATCACTTCCACCACCATCACGTCCACCACCACCACCATCACGTCCACCACCATCACGTCCACCACCATCACGTCCACCACCATCACGTCCACCACCATCACGTCCACCACCATCACGTCCACCACCATCACGTCCATCACCATCACGTCCATCACCATCACATCCATCACGTCCACCACCATCACGTCCATCACGTCCACCACCATCACGTCCACCACCACCACCATCACGTCCACCACCACCACCATCACGTCCACCACCACCACCACCACGTCCACCACCACCACCACCACGTCCACCACCACCACGTCCACCACCACCACCACCACCACCACGTCCACCACCACCACATCCACCACCACCACGTCCACCACCACCACGTCCACCACCACCATCACGTCCACCACCACCATCACGTCCACCACCACCATCACGTCCACGACCACCACCACCATCACGTCCACCACCACCACCACCATCACGTCCACCACCACCACCACCACCATCACGTCCACCACCATCACGTCCACCACCATCGCGTCCACTACCATCATGTCCACCACCATCACGTCCACCACCACCATCATCACGTCCACCACCACCACCATCACGTCCACCACCACCACCATCACGTCCACCACCACCACCATCACGTCCACCACCACCACCATCACGTCCACCACCACCATCACGTCCACCACCACCACCATCACGTCCACCACCATCACGTCCACCACCACCATCACGTCCACCACCACCATCACGTCCACCACCACCATCACGTCCACCACCACCACCATCACGTCCACCACCACCACGTCCACCACCACCACCACCACCACGTCCACCACCACCACCATCACGTCCACCACCACCACCATCACGTCCACCACCACCACCACCACCACGTCCACCACCACCACATCCACCACCACCACCACCATCACGTCCACCACCACCACCATCACGTCCACCACCACCACGTCCACCACCATCATGTCCACCACCACCACCATCACGCCCACCACCACCACCACGTCCACCACCACCGCCGCCACCACCACGTTCACCACCACGTCCACCATCACGTCCACCACCACCACCATCATGTCCACCACCACCATCACGTCCACCACCACCATCACGTCCACCACCACCATCACGTCCACCACCACCACCATCACGTCCACCACCACCACGTCCACCACCACCACCACCACGTCCACCACCACGTCCACCACCACCACCACCACCATCACGTCCACCACCACCATCACGTCCACCACCACCACGTCCACCACCACCACCACGTCCACCACCACCACCACCATCACGTCCACCACCATCACGTCCACCACCACCACCACCATCACGTCCACCACCATCACGTCCACCACCACCACCACCATCACGTCCACCACCACCACCACCATCACGTCCACCACCACGTCCACCACCACCACCACCACGTCCACCACCACCACCACCACCATCACGTCCACCACCACCACTATCAAGTCCACCACCACCACCACCACCACCACCATCACATCCACCACCACCACCACCATCACGTCCACCACCACCATCACGTCCACCACCACGTCCACCACAACCAACATCCCCACCATCATGTCCACCACCACCACCACCATCACGTCCACCACCACCACCACCACCACCACCATCACGTCCACCACCACCACCACCACCATCACGTCCTCCACCACCACCATCACGTCCACCACCACCACGTCCACCACCACCATCACGTCCACCACCACCACCATCACGTCCACCACCACCACCACCACGTCCACCACCACCACCACCACGTCCACCACCACCACCACGTCCACCACCACCACCACCATCACGTCCACCACCACCATCACGTCCACCACCACCACGTCCACCACCATCACGTCCACCACCACCACCACCACCATCACGTCCACCACCACCACCACGTCCACCACCTCCGCCACCACCACGTTCACCACCACCACAACGTCCACCACCACCATCACGTCCACCACCACCACCATCATGTCCACCACCACCATCACGTCCACCACCACCACCATCACGTCCACCACCACCACCATCACGTCCACCACCACCATTACGTCCACCACCACCACCACGTTCACCACCACCACCATCACGTCCACCACCACCATCACGTCCACCACCACCACGTCCACCACCACGTCCTCCACCACCATCACGTCCACCACCACCACCATCACGTCCACCACCACCATTACGTCCACCACCACCACCACCATCACGTCCACCACCACCATCACGTCCACCACCATCATCACGTCCACCACCACCATCACGTCCACCACCACCACGTCCACCACCACCACCACGTCCACCACCACCACCACGTCCTCCACCACCACCACGTCCTCCACCACCACCACCATCACGTCCACCACCACCATCACGTCCACGACCACCATCACGTCCACGACCACCATCACGTCCACCACCACCACCACGTCCACCACCACCACCACGTCCACCATCACCACAACGTCCACCACCACCACCACCACGTCCACCATCACGTCCACCACCACCATCACGTCCACCACCACCATCACGTCCACCACCACCATCACGTCCACCACCACCATCACGTCCACCACCACCATCACGACCACCACCACGTCCACCACCACCATCACGTCCACCACCACCACCATCACGTCCACACCCACCACCACCACGTCCACCACCACCACCACGTCCACCACCACCATCACATCCACCACCACCATCACGTCCACCACCACCATCATGTCCACAACCACCACCACCATCACCTCCACCACCACCACCACCACCATCACGTCCACCACCATCATGTCCACCACCACCACCATCACGTCCACCACCACCACGTCCACCACCACCACCACGTCCACCACCATCACGTTCACCACCATCATGTCCACCACCACCACCATCACGTCCACCACCACGTCCACCACCACCATCACGTCCACCATCACCATCACCATCACGTCCATCACCATCACGTCCACCACCATCACGTCCACCACCACCACCATCACGTCCACCACCACCATCACGTCCACCACCACCACCATCACATCCACCACCACCACCATCACGTCCACCACCACCACATCCACCACCACCATGTCCACCACCATCACGTCCACCACCACCATCACGTCCACCACCACCACCACCACCATCACGTCCACCACCACCACCATCACGTCCACCACCACCACCATCACGTCCACCACCACCACTATCACGTCCACCACCACCACCATCACGTCCTCCACCACCACGTCCACCACCACCACCACCACGTCCACCACCACCATCACGTCCACCACCACCATCACGTCCACCATCACGTCCACCACCACCATCACGTCCACCACCACTATCACGTCCACCACCACCATAACGTCCACCATCACCATCACGTCCACCATCACCATCACTTCCACCACCATCACGTCCACCACCATCACGTCCACCACCATCATGTCCACCACCACCATCATCACCATCACGTCCACCACCACCATCACGTCCACCACCACCACCACGTCCACCACCACCACCACGTCCACCACCACCACCACGTCCACCACCACCACCACGTCCACCACCACCATCACGTCCACCACCATCACGTCCACCACCACCATCACGTCCACCACCACCATCACGTCCACCACCACCACCACCACAACCATCACGTCCACCACCACCACCACCACCACCATCACGTCCACCACCATCATGTCCACCACCACCACCATCACGTCCACCACCACCACGTCCACCACCACCACCACGTCCACCACCATCACGTCCACCACCACCACCACCACCATCACGTCCACCACCACCGCCATCACGTCCACCACCACCATCACCATCACGTCCACCACCATCACCATCACGTCCACCACCATCACGTCTACCACCATCACGTCCATCACCATCACGTCCATCACCATCACGTCCACCACCATCACGTCCACCATCACGTCCACCACCACCACCATCATGTCCACCACCACCACATCCACCACCACCATGTCCACCACCATCACGTACACCACCACCATCACGTCCACCACCACCACGTCCACCACCACCACCACGTCCACCACCATCACGTCCACCACCACCACCATCACGTCCACCACCATCACGTCCACCACCATCACGTCCACCACCACCACCATCACGTCCACCACCACCATCACTATCACATCCACCACCATCACCATCACGTCCACCACCATCACGTCTACCACCATCACGTCCATCACCATCACGTCCACCACCATCACGTCCACCACCACCATCACGTCCACCACCACCACCATCACGTCCACCACCACCACCATCACGTCCACCACCACCACCATCACGTCCACCACCACCACATCCACCACCACCACCATCACGTCCACCACCACCACCATCACGTCCACCACCACCACCATCACGTCCACCACCACCATCATGTCCACCACCACCACCATCACGTCCACCACCACCACATCCACCACCACCATGTCCACCACCATCACGTCCACCACCACCATCACGTCCACCACCACCATCACCATCACGTCCACCACCACCATCACGTCCACCACCACCACCATCACCATCACGTCCACCACCATCACCATCACGTCCACCACCACCACCATCATGTCCACCACCATCACGTCCACCACCATCACGTCCACCACCATCACGTCCACCACCATCACGTCCACCACCACCACCACCATCACGTCCACCACCACCACCATCACGTCCACCATCACGTCCACCATCACGTCCACCATCACGTCCACCATCACGTCCACCACCACCATCACGTCCACCACCACCATCACGTCCACCACCACCATAACGTCCACAATCACCATCACGTCCACCACCATCACGTCCACCACCATCACGTCCACCACCACCATCACGTCCACCACCACCACCACGTCCACCACCACCACCACGTCCACCACCACCATCACGTCCACCACCACCATCACGTCCACCACCACCATCACGTCCACCACCACCACCATCACGTCCACCACCATCACGTCCACCACCACCATCACGTCCACCACCACCACCATCACGTCCACCACCACGTCCACCACCATCACGTCCACCACCACCATCACGTCCACCACCACCATCACGTCCACCACCACCATCACGTCCACCACCACCACCATCACGTCCACCACCATCACGTCCACCACCACCACCACCATCACATCCACCACCACCACCATCACGTCCACCACCACGTCCACCACCATCACGTCCACCACCACCACCATCACGTCCACCACCACCACCATGTCCACCACCACCACGTCCACCACCACCACCATCACGTCTACCACCACCATGTCCACCACCACCACCACGTCCACCACCACCATCACGTCCACCACCACCATCACGTCCACCACCACCATAACGTCCACCACCACCATCACATCCACCACCACCACCACCATCACGTCCACCACCACCACCACCATCACGTCCACCACCACCACCACCATCATCCCCATCACATCCACCACCACCATCACGTCCACCACCACCAGCACGTCCACCACCACCATCACGTCCACCACCACCACCACGTCCACCACCACCACCACATCCACCATCACCACCACATCCACCACCACCACCACCACCACGTCCGCCATCACGTCCACCACCACCATCACGTCCACCACCGCCATCACGTCCACCACCACCATCACGTCCACCACCACCATCACGACCACCACCACGTCCACCACCACCATCACGTCCACCACCACCACCATCACGTCCACACCCACCACCATCACGTCCACCACCACCACCATCACGTCCACCACCACCATCACGTCCACCACCACCATGTCCACCACCACCACCACCACCACCATCACGTCCACCACCACCATCACGTCCACCACCACCACCATCACGTCCACCACCATCACGTCCACCACCACCACGTCCACCACCACCACCACCACGTCCACCACCACCATCACGTCCACCATCACGTCCACCACCACCATCACGTCCACCATCACGTCCACCACCACCATCACGTCCACCACCACCATCACGTCCACCACCACCATCACGTCCACCACCATCACGTCCACCACCATCACGTCCACCACCATCATGTCCACCACCACCATCATCACCATCACGTCCACCACCACCATCAAGTCCACCACCACCACCACGTCCACCACCACCACCACGTCCACCACCACCACCACGTCCACCACCACCATCACGTCCACCACCACCATCATGTCCACAACCACCACCACCATCACCTCCACCACCACCACCACCACCACCACCACCATCACGTCCACCACCATCATGTCCACCACCACCACCATCACGTCCACCACCACCACGTCCACCACCACCACGTCCACCACCATCACGTCCACCACCACCACCATCACGTTCACCACCATCATGTCCACCACCACCACCATCACGTCCACCACCACCATCACGTCCACCATCACCATCACGTCCACCACCATCACCATCACGTCCACCACCATCACGTCTACCACCATCACGTCCATCACCATCACGTCCACCACCATCACGTCCACCACCACCACCATCACGTCCACCACCACCATCACGTCCACCACCACCACCATCACATCCACCACCACCACCATCACGTCCACCACCACCACCATGTCCACCACCATCACGTCCACCACCACCATCACGTCCACCACCATCATGTCCACCACCACCACCATCACGTCCACCACCACCACATCCACCACCACCACCACGTCCACCACCATCACGTCCACCACCATCACGTCCACCACCACCACCATCACGTCCACCACCACCACCATCACGTCCAGCATAACCATCACCATCACGTCCACCACCATCACCATCACGTCCACCACCATCACGTCTACCACCATCACGTCCATCACCATCACGTCCACCACCATCACGTCCACCACCACCACCATCACGTCCACCACCACCATCACGTCCACCACCACCACCATCAAGTCCACCACCACCACCATCAAGTCCACCACCACCACCATCACGTCCACCACCACCACCATCACGTCCACCACCACCACATCCACCACCACCACCATCACGTCCACCACCACCACCATCACGTCCACCACCACCATCACGTCCACCACCACCACTATCACGTCCACCACCACCACCATCACGTCCACCACCACCACGTCCACCACCACCACCACCACGTCCACCACCACCATCACGTCCACCACCACCATCACGTCCACCACCACCATCACGTCCACCATCACCATCACGTCCACCACCATCACGTCCACCACCATCATGTCCACCACCACCATCATCACCATCACGTCCACCACCACCATCACGTCCACCACCACCACCACGTCCACCACCACCACCACGTCCACCACCACCATCACGTCCACCACCATCACGTCCACCACCACCATCACGTCCACCACCACCATCACGTCCACCACCACCATCACGTCCACCACCACCATCACGTCCACCACCACCACCACCACCACCATCACGTCCACCACCATCATGTCCACCACCACCATCACGTCCACCACCACCACCATCAAGTCCACCACCACCACCATCACGTCCACCACCACCACCATCACGTCCACCACCACCATCACGTCCACCACCACCACCACGTCCACCACCACCACGTCCACCACCACCACCACGTCCACCACCATCACGTCCACCACCACCACCACCACCATCACGTCCACCACCACCGCCATCACGTCCACCACCACCATCACCATCATGTCCACCACCATCACCATCACGTCCACCACCATCACGTCTACCACCATCACGTCCATCACCATCACGTCCACCACCATCACGTCCACCACGATCACGTCCACCACCATCACGTCCACCATCACCACCATCATGTCCACCACCACCACATCCACCACCACCACCATGTCCACCACCATCACGTACACCACCACCATCACGTCCACCACCACCACGTCCACCACCACCACCACGTCCACCACCATCACGTCCACCACCACCACCATCACGTCCACCACCATCACGTCCACCACCATCACGTCCACCACCACCACCATCACGTCCACCACCATCACCATCACGTCCACCACCATCATGTCTACCACCATCACGTCCATCACCATCACGTCCACCACCATCACGTCCACCACCACCACCATCACGTCCACCACCACCATCACGTCCACCACCACCACCATCACGTCCACCACCACCACCATCACGTCCACCACCACCACATCCACCACCACCACCATCACGTCCACCACCACCACCATCACGTCTACCACCACCACCATCACGTCCACCACCACCATCATGTCCACCACCACCACCATCACGTCCACCACCACCACATCCACCACCACCATGTCCACCACCATCACGTCCACCACCACCATCACGTCCACCACCACCACCATCACCATCACGTCCACCACCACCATCACGTCCACCACCACCACCATCACCATCACGTCCACCACCATCACCATCACGTCCACCACCACCACCATCACGTCCACCACCATCACGTCCACCACCATCACGTCCACCACCATCACGTCCACCACCACCACCACCATCACGTCCACCACCACCACCATCACGTCCACCATCACGTCCACCATCACGTCCACCATCACGTCCACCATCACGTCCACCACCACCATCACGTCCACAATCACCATCACGTCCACCACCATCACGTCCACCACCATCACGTCCACCACCATCACGCCCACCACCACCATCATCACCATCACGTCCACCACCACCATCACGTCCACCACCACCACCATCACGTCCACCACCACCACATCCACCACCACCACCATCACGTCCACCACCACCACCATCACGTCTACCACCACCACCATCACGTCCACCACCACCATCATGTCCACCACCACCACCATCACGTCCACCACCACCACATCCACCACCACCATGTCCACCACCATCACGTCCACCACCACCATCACGTCCACCACCACCACCATCACCATCACGTCCACCACCACCATCACGTCCACCACCACCACCATCACCATCACGTCCACCACCATCACCATCACGTCCACCACCACCACCATCATGTCCACCACCATCACGTCCACCACCATCACGTCCACCACCATCACGTCCACCACCACCACCACCATCACCATCACGTCCACCACCACCATCACGTCCACCACCACCACCATCACCATCACGTCCACCACCATCACCATCACGTCCACCACCACCACCATCATGTCCACCACCATCACGTCCACCACTATCACGTCCACCACCATCACGTCCACCACCACCACCATCACGTCCACCACCACCATCACGTCCACCACCACCACCACGTCCACCACCACCACCTTCACATCGTCCACCACCACCACCATCACGTCCACCACCACTGTTAGAAATGGGATCCTGGCTGGCCAAGACTCGCGTCAAGGTCAGTCAGGGATCACTAAGGTCAGGGCAATGGAGTCACACACCAAGGCAACCCCCACTCGCCCTCTAGGTAACGTGGCGCGAGCAGCAAGGCTAAACTTGGAGGCGATATGAGTTAAGTATTTGCGCACGCACCCCAGCAACAACACCCAAGGCCCACCACAAAGGAAACTCCACACAAGGTTATGTAAAAATAGCCTTTGTATTACACCAAAACACATTAGATAAAAACACACACTTTACAATGTGCCAGGGGCACGGGCAGAATTTACAGGGGATATTTAGAAGACAGGGCGACCTGGACCACTGTCAGGAATCAGCACTTTTAGAAGTAACACTTTTTAGAAATAGCACTTAGAATGTAAAATTACATTAGCACAAAATAACATATAACCAGTCGCTACTGGTACCAGGTGAGCACCACCTATGCACCCCTCACTACCATAGGAGATTACACTAGGGACCTGGGCCTCGCTAGTACCACCTGTACTAGCAAGAAGGAAACCACCTAAGTATCGCTATAACTGTAGGGGTCTAAGGAAGGAAACACATGATGCATCGCAATACATTCAGCGGTGTAAAAGGACAAAGCACAAGACGCATAAAAACACATTCAGCACAAGAGAAAACATGATGAATAATCTACCCATTCAGAGGTGTCAGGAAAGGAGACACAATAGCGCAAAATCCACATTAGTCACCACCTGTGACAGTCCCTGTGTCCCAATGTCAGGGGCCTAAATGTGGCAGTTGCCCACAAAGTGCTGGGCAACTGGTGTAGATAATGAGGGTCAACGCTGGAGCCTCGCAGGCTCTGACCAAATCTACTGTCCCCCAAAGAGCCTCGCTGGGCTCTGAATAAACAATCTGGCACTTCGAACCTCTCAGGGCTCTAAACACAAAAATGCCCTCAAGAGCCTCTCGTGGCTCGAGATCAGGTAATGCCCCTGAGCCTCGCAGGCTCTGAACACCCGAGGGGGGGGGGGCGCGGGCACCGACAATGTGCCCCGACAAGGTAGAGCCTCACTGGCTCTAAACAAATGCCCCCTGAGCCTCTCAGGGCTCTGAATCAATGCAGCACCCAAGAGCCTCTCGTGGCTCCAACACTAAGATGCCCCCTGAGCCCTCAGGCTCAAAACACAAGGGCGCGAGGTCGCGCTGCTGAGGGGGGGGCGGACACCGACAACGTGTCCCGGCGCCCCTCCCTTCTCTTCTTGTGGGAACACTCACCGGGAATCACTGCCGGTCTTCTCCTGCTCGGCGGCTCTTCACGGGAGCTCCCGCTCCTCGGGGGCTCCCTTTCCCACACTCCTCTCTCTCTCTCTCCGGGGCTCTACCTCGCTCTTGGGAGCCCCGGGTGGCGGGGGGGGGGGGGGGGGAGGGGGGAGACCAGGCGCCGGCTCTCCTCGCACCGGAGCGCGGGGTGGGACTTCCGGGTTGGCCACGTCCTGCTGCAGCTTGCCTGGCTTCCTGCCTCGGGTGTCCGCCAATGGCAGCGCGGCCCCGAGCAGGGAGGCGGGCACTTCCGGGTCGCACTTGGCAGCGGCCCGGCAACGTTCCAAAACACTCCTGGGCTGCGGCGGTGATTCTCCCAGGCACTAAGTCGAGGTGGGCACTCGATCCTGGGCAGAGAAACAGCGGCAATGTCCCGGGCAGGGTGGGCACCTGCCAGGGGACAATTAAATTCCAAATAAGCGAGGTAGGCACTCGCGAATGCAGTAGCGATCGGGGCAAATGCCGTGTGGGCACCGGCTCTGAACAATAAAGCGCCCCGAGGCACTTGCAGGAAATAGAGCGCGCTCTCAGCGCTAGGGGGCAAATCTAGCGCCGCAAATCAAGGGAAGCGCTCCCAGGCGCTCGGAGGGCAATCCACAGCGCTAGCAATAATCCCAGCGCTTCCAGGTGCCCTCAGCAGGGCAGGGGGGGCAAGGCTGGGCCCAGAGCCAGCACACTGGGTCTCCAAGCAGGGAGACACCCCAAGTGGCGGTCCTCTGGCCCAGCAGCAGCAGCAGCCCCCTCAGGATACAGGAAGAGAACAATTTCTGTGGGGACACAGCCCCATTTTTATACACCACATTCCTTTGTCTCAGGGTGCAGGGTGGGGGAGAAACCAGTTACAGCTGGTTCTTGAGTACCCTTGATGGCCCAACCACCCCTTTCTTTCACTGGCAGGGCTAGGGTCATCAGTCACACCACAGGGGGGCGGAGCCAGCATTGTGTGGGGAAAACCCAGCCCATCCAGGACACAGGTACACTCCTCCCACACATCACTCATGCTAATCTCCCACTCACCACCGGGCAGACCCATCCAGCCTTCCTGGAGCCAGGCTCACCAGCCTGCTCCAGCCAATCACACGCCAGACACATTTTATATTAATATGCCAACTCCTAGAAGTGGCACTTCTACATATGACACACTCATGCAACACACACCATTGCGAAGCATTCACTCTCACGAGTTCGCACATATCAGATTCGAACCTGTACACCCCACGCATCAGGAACTACCAGGGACACATACATTCCCCATGCATTCCTATGGGAGGGCAGGCCTATCTCATCACATGCACTCGGAGTGCGCACGCACTTTCCACTGGGACACAGTGAAAGTGCGCAGAACCCAAAAATCACCATCACCAGGTCACCATTACAAGCAAAAAAGTCTAGGGGTGAACCTGCCATAAGGGCCAAGTCCAACAACCACCACCACCATCACCACCACCATCACGTCCACCACCACCACCACCATCACCATCACCATCACGTCCACCACCACCACCACCATCAGGTCCACCATCACCATCACGTCCACCACCACCATCACGTCCACCACCACCATCACGTCCACCACCACCACCACCATCACGTCCACCACCACCACCACCACCACCATCACGTCCACCACCACCACCACCATGTCCACCACCACCACCATCACGTCCACCACCACCACCACCATCACGTCCACCACCACCACCACCATCACGTCCACCACCACCACCACGTCCACCACCACCACCACCACTATCACGTCCACCACCATCACGTCCACCACCACCACCACGTCCACCACCACCACCATTACCATCACGTCCACCACCAGTACCACCACCATCACGTCCACCACCACCACCACGTCCACCACCATCACGTCCACCACCATCACGTCCACCACCATCACGTCCACCACCATCACGTCCACCACCACCACTATCACGTCCACCACCACCACCATCACGTCCACCACCACACCATCACGTCCACCACCACACCATCACGTCCACCACCACCACCATCACGTCCACCACCACCACCATCACGTCCACCACCACCACCCTCACGTCCACCATCACCATCACGTCCACCATCACGTCCACCACCATCATCACGTCCACCACCACCACCACCACCACGTCCACCACCACCATCACGTCCACCATCACGTCCACCACCACCATCACGTCCACCACCACCATCACGTCCACCACCACCATCACGTTCACCACCACCACCATCACGTCCACCACCATCACGTCCACCACCATCACGTCCACCACCACCATGTCCACCACCACCATCACGTCCACCACCACCATCACGTCCACCACCACCATCACGTCCACCACCACCATCACGTCCACCACCACCATCACGTTCACCACCACCACCATCACGTCCACCACCATCACGTCCACCACCACCACCACCACGTCCACCACCACCATGTCCACCACCACCATCACGTCCACCACCACCATCACGTCCACCACCACCATCACGTACACCACCACCACCACCATCACGTCCACCACCATCACGTCCACCACCATCACGTCCACCACCATCACGTCCACCACCACCGCCATCACGTCCACCACCACCACCATCACGTCCACCACCACCACCATCACCATCACGTCCACCACCACTACCACCATCACGTCCACCATCATCACGTCCACCACCACCACCATCACGTCCACCACCACCACCATCACGTCCACCACCACCACCATCATGTCCACCACCCCCATCACGTCCACCACCACCATCACTTCCACCACCACCACCATCACGTCCACCACCACCATCACGTCAACCACCACCACCACCATCACTTCCACCACCACCACCATCACGTCCACCACCACCATCACTTCCACCACCACCACCATCACGTCCACCACCACCACCATCATGTCCACCACCATCACGTCCACCACCATCACGTCCACCACCATCACGTCCACCACCATCACGTCCACCACAATCACGTCCACCACCATCACGTCCATCACCATCACGTCCATCACCATCACGTCCATCACGTCCACCACCATCACGTCCATCACGTCCACCACCATCACGTCCACCACCACCACCACCACGTCCACCACCACCACCACCACGTCCACCACCACCACGTCCACCACCACCACCACCACCACCACGTCCACCACCACCACGTCCACCACCACCACGTCCACCACCACCATCACGTCCACCACCACCATCACGTCCACCACCACCATCACGTCCACGACCACCACCACCATCACGTCCACCACCACCACCACCATCACGTCCACCACCACCACCACCACCATCACGTCCACCACCATCACGTCCACCACCATCGCGTCCACTACCATCATGTCCACCACCATCACGTCCACCACCACCATCATCACGTCCACCACCACCACCATCACGTCCACCACCACCACCATCACGTCCACCACCACCACCATCAAGTCCACCACCACCACCATCACGTCCACCACCACCACCATCACGTCCACCACCACCATCACGTCCACCACCACCACCATCACGTCCACCACCATCACGTCCACCACCACCATCACGTCCACCACCACCATCACGTCCACCACCACCATCACGTCCACCACCACCATCACGTCCACCACCACCACCATCACGTCCACCACCACCACGTCCACCACCACCACCACCACCACGTCCACCACCACCACCATCACGTCCACCACCACCACCATCACATCCACCACCACCACCACCGCCACGTCCACCACCACCACATCCACCACCACCACCACCACCACCACCACCATCACGTCCACCACCACCACCATCACGTCCACCACCACCACCATCACGTCCACCACCACCACCATCACGTCCACCACCACCATCACGTCCACCACCACCACCATCACGTCCACCACCATCACGTCCACCACCACCATCACGTCCACCACCACCATCACGTCCACCACCACCATCACGTCCACCACCACCATCACGTCCACCACCACCACCATCACGTCCACCACCACCACGTCCACCACCACCACCACCACCACGTCCACCACCACCACCATCACGTCCACCACCACCACCATCACATCCACCACCACCACCACCATCACGTCCACCACCACCATCACGTCCACCACCACCACCATCACGTCCACCACCACCATCACGTCCACCACCACCATCACGTCCACCACCACCATCACGTCCACCACCACCATCACGTCCACCACCACCACCATCACGTCCACCACCACCACGTCCACCACCACCACCACCACCACGTCCACCACCACCACCATCACGTCCACCACCACCACCATCACATCCACCACCACCACCACCACCACCACGTCCACCACCACCACATCCACCACCACCACCACCACCACCACCACCATCACGTCCACCACCACCACCATCACGTCCACCACCACCACGTCCACCACCATCATGTCCACCACCACCACCATCACGTCCACCACCACCACCACGTCCACCACCACCGCCGCCACCACCACGTTCACCACCACGTCCACCATCACGTCCACCACCACCACCATCATGTCCACCACCACCATCACGTCCACCACCACCATCACGTCCACCACCACCACCATCACGTCCACCACCACCACCACCACGTCCACCACCACCACCACCACGTCCACCACCACGTCCACCACCACCACCACCACCATCACGTCCACCACCACCATCACGTCCACCACCACCACGTCCACCACCACCACCACGTCCACCACCACCACCACCATCACGTCCACCACCATCACGTCCACCACCACCACCACCATCACGTCCACCACCATCACGTCCACCACCACCACCATCACGTCCACCACCACGTCCCCCACCACCACGTCCACCACCACCACCACCACCATCACGTCCACCACCACCACTATCAAGTCCACCACCACCACCACCACCACCACCACCACCATCACATCCACCACCACCACCACCATCACGTCCACCACCATCACGTCCACCACCACGTCCACCACAACCACCATCCCCACCATCATGTCCATCACCACCACCACCATCACGTCCACCACCACCACCACCACCACCACCATCACGTCCACCACCACCACCACCACCATCACGTCCACCACCACCACCATCACGTCCACCACCACCACGTCCACCACCACCATCACGTCCACCACCACCACCATCACGTCCACCACCACCACCACCACGTCCACCACCACCACCACCACGTCCACCACCACCACCACGTCCACCACCACCACCACCATCACGTCCACCACCACCACCATCACGTCCACCACCACCACGTCCACCACCATCACGTCCACCACCACCACCACCACCATCACGTCCACCACCACCACCACCTCCGCCACCACCACGTTCACCACCACCACAACGTCCACCACCACCATCACGTCCACCACCACCACCATCATGTCCACCACCACCATCACGTCCACCACCACCACCATCACGTCCACCACCACCACCATCACGTCCACCACCACCACCATCACGTCCACCACCACCATTACGTCCACCACCACCACCACGTTCACCACCACCACCATCACGTCCACCACCACCATCACGTCCACCACCACCATCACGTCCACCACCACCACGTCCACCACCACGTCCTCCACCACCATCACGTCCACCACCATCACGTCCACCACCACCATTACGTCCACCACCACCACCACGTTCACCACCACCACCATCACGTCCACCACCACCATCACGTCCACCACCACCATCACGTCCACCACCACCATCACGTCCACCACCACCACGTCCACCACCACCACCACGTCCACCACCACGTCCTCCACCACCACCACGTCCTCCACCACCACCACGTCCACCACCACCATCACGTCCACCACCACCATCACGTCCACCACCACCACCACGTCCACCACCACCACCACATCCACCATCACCACCACGTCCACCACCACCACCACCACGTCCACCATCACGTCCACCACCACCATCACGTCCACCACCACCATCACGTCCACCACCACCATCACGTCCACCACCACCATCACGACCACCACCACGACCACCACCACCATCACGTCCACCACCACCACATCCACCACCACCATGTCCACCACCATCACGTACACCACCACCATCACGTCCACCACCACCACGTCCACCACCACCACCACGTCCACCACCATCACGTCCACCACCACCACCATCACGTCCACCACCATCACGTCCACCACCATCACGTCCACCACCACCACCATCACGTCCACCACCACCATCACTATCACATCCACCACCATCACCATCACGTCCACCACCATCACGTCTACCACCATCACGTCCATCACCATCACGTCCACCACCATCACGTCCACCACCACCACCATCACGTCCACCACCACCATCACGTCCACCACCACCACCATCACGTCCACCACCACCACCATCACGTCCACCACCATCACGTCCACCACCACCACATCCACCACCACCACCATCACGTCCACCACCACCACCATCACGTCTACCACCACCACCATCACGTCCACCACCACCATCATGTCCACCACCACCACCATCACGTCCACCACCACCACATCCACCACCACCATGTCCACCACCATCACGTCCACCACCACCATCACGTCCACCACCACCACCATCACCATCACGTCCACCACCACCATCACGTCCACCACCACCACCATCACCATCACGTCCACCACCATCACCATCACGTCCACCACCACCACCATCATGTCCACCACCATCACGTCCACCACCATCACGTCCACCACCATCACGTCCACCACCACCACCACCATCACGTCCACCACCACCACCATCACGTCCACCATCACGTCCACCACCACCATCACGTCCACCACCACCATCACGTCCACCACCACCATCACGTCCACCACCACCATAACGTCCACAATCACCATCACGTCCACCACCATCACGTCCACCACCATCACGTCCACCACCATCATGTCCACCACCACCATCATCACCATCACGTCCACCACCACCATCACGTCCACCACCACCACCACGTCCACCACCACCACCACGTCCACCACCACCATCACGTCCACCACCACCACCATCACGTCCACCACCATCACGTCCACCACCACCACCACCATCACGTCCACCACCACCACCATCACGTCCACCACCACGTCCACCACCATCACGTCCACCACCACCATCACGTCCACCACCACCATCACGTCCACCACCACCATCATGTCCACCACCACCACCATCACGTCCACCACCATCACGTCCACCACCACCACCACCATCACATCCACCACCACCACCATCACGTCCACCACCACGTCCACCACCATCACGTCCACCACCACCATCACGTCCACCACCACCACCATGTCCACCACCACCACGTCCACCACCACCACCATCACGTCTACCACCACCATCACGTCCACCACCACCACCACGTCCACCACCACCATCACGTCCACCACCACCAACACGTCCACCACCACCATCACGTCCACCACCACCATCACGTCCACCACCACCATCACATCCACCACCACCACCACCATCACGTCCACCACCACCACCACCATCACGTCCACCACCACCACCACCATCATCCCCATCACATCCACCACCACCATCACGTCCACCACCACCAGCACGTCCACCACCACCATCACGTCCACCACCACCACCACGTCCACCACCACCACCACATCCACCATCACCACCACATCCACCACCACCACCACCACGTCCGCCATCACGTCCACCACCATCACGTCCACCACCGCCATCACGTCCACCACCACCATCACGACCACCACCACGTCCACCACCACCATCACGTCCACCACCACCACCATCACGTCCACACCCACCACCATCACGTCCACCACCACCACCATCACGTCCACCACCACCATCACGTCCACCACCACCATGTCCACCACCACCACCATCACGTCCACCACCACCATCACGTCAACCACCACCACCACCATCACTTCCACCACCACCACCATCACGTCCACCACCACCATCACTTCCACCACCATCACGTCCACCACCACCACCATCACGTCCACCACCATCACGTCCACCACCATCACGTCCACCACCATCACGTCCACCACCATCACGTCCACCACAATCACGTCCACCACCATCACGTCCATCACCATCACGTCCATCACCATCACATCCATCACGTCCACCACCATCACGTCCATCACGTCCACCACCATCACGTCCACCACCACCACCATCACGTCCACCACCACCACCACCACGTCCACCACCACCACCACCACGTCCACCACCACCACGTCCACCACCACCACCACCACCACCACGTCCACCACCACCACATCCACCACCACCACGTCCACCACCACCACGTCCACCACCACCATCACGTCCACCACCACCATCACGTCCACCACCACCATCACGTCCACGACCACCACCACCATCACGTCCACCACCACCACCACCATCACGTCCACCACCACCACCACCACCATCACGTCCACCACCATCACGTCCACCACCATCGCGTCCACTACCATCATGTCCACCACCATCACGTCCACCACCACCATCATCACGTCCACCACCACCACCATCACGTCCACCACCACCACCATCACGTCCACCACCACCACCATCACGTCCACCACCACCACCATCACGTCCACCACCACCATCACGTCCACCACCACCACCATCACGTCCACCACCATCACGTCCACCACCACCATCACGTCCACCACCACCATCACGTCCACCACCACCATCACGTCCACCACCACCACCATCACGTCCACCACCACCACGTCCACCACCACCACCACCACCACGTCCACCACCACCACCATCACGTCCACCACCACCACCATCACGTCCACCACCACCACCACCACCACGTCCACCACCACCACATCCACCACCACCACCACCATCACGTCCACCACCACCACCATCACGTCCACCACCACCACGTCCACCACCATCATGTCCACCACCACCACCATCACGCCCACCACCACCACCACGTCCACCACCACCGCCGCCACCACCACGTTCACCACCACGTCCACCATCACGTCCACCACCACCACCATCATGTCCACCACCACCATCACGTCCACCACCACCATCACGTCCACCACCACCACCATCACGTCCACCACCACCACGTCCACCACCACCACCACCACGTCCACCACCACGTCCACCACCACCACCACCACCATCACGTCCACCACCACCATCACGTCCACCACCACCACGTCCACCACCACCACCACGTCCACCACCACCACCACCATCACGTCCACCACCATCACGTCCACCACCACCACCACCATCACGTCCACCACCATCACGTCCACCACCACCACCACCATCACGTCCACCACCACCACCACCATCACGTCCACCACCACGTCCACCACCACCACCACCACGTCCACCACCACCACCACCACCATCACGTCCACCACCACCACTATCAAGTCCACCACCACCACCACCACCATCACATCCACCACCACCACCACCATCACGTCCACCACCACCATCACGTCCACCACCACGTCCACCACAACCAACATCCCCACCATCATGTCCACCACCACCACCACCATCACGTCCACCACCACCACCACCACCACCACCATCACGTCCACCACCACCACCACCACCATCACGTCCTCCACCACCACCATCACGTCCACCACCACCACGTCCACCACCACCATCACGTCCACCACCACCACCATCACGTCCACCACCACCACCACCACGTCCACCACCACCACCACCACGTCCACCACCACCACCACGTCCACCACCACCACCACCATCACGTCCACCACCACCACCATCACGTCCACCACCACCACGTCCACCACCATCACGTCCACCACCACCACCACCACCATCACGTCCACCACCACCACCACGTCCACCACCTCCGCCACCACCACGTTCACCACCACCACAACGTCCACCACCACCATCACGTCCACCACCACCACCATCATGTCCACCACCACCATCACGTCCACCACCACCACCATCACGTCCACCACCACCACCATCACGTCCACCACCACCATTACGTCCACCACCACCACCACGTTCACCACCACCACCATCACGTCCACCACCACCATCACGTCCACCACCACCATCACGTCCACCACCACCACGTCCACCACCACGTCCTCCACCACCATCACGTCCACCACCACCACCATCACGTCCACCACCACCATTACGTCCACCACCACCACCACGTTCACCACCACCACCATCACGTCCACCACCACCATCACGTCCACCACCATCATCACGTCCACCACCACCATCACGTCCACCACCACCACGTCCACCACCACCACCACGTCCACCACCACCACCACGTCCTCCACCACCACCACGTCCTCCACCACCACCACCATCACGTCCACCACCACCATCACGTCCACGACCACCATCACGTCCACCACCACCACCACGTCCACCACCACCACCACGTCCACCATCACCACAACGTCCACCACCACCACCACCACGTCCACCATCACGTCCACCACCACCATCACGTCCACCACCACCATCACGTCCACCACCACCATCACGTCCACCACCACCATCACGACCACCACCACGTCCACCACCACCATCACGTCCACCACCACCACCATCACGTCCACACCCACCACCATCACGTCCACCACCACCACCATCACGTCCACCACCACCATCACGTCCACCACCACCATGTCCACCACCACCACCACCACCATCACGTCCACCACCACCACCATCACGTCCACCACCATCACGTCCACCATCACGTCCACCACCACCATCACGTCCACCATCACGTCCACCACCACCATCACGTCCACCACCACCATCACGTCCACCATCACCATCACGTCCACCACCATCACGTCCACCACCATCACGTCCACCACCATCACGTCCACCACCATCATGTCCACCACCACCATCATCACCATCACGTCCTCCACCACCATCAAGTCCACCACCACCACCACGTCCACCACCACCACCACGTCCACCACCACCATCACATCCACCACCACCATCACGTCCACCACCACCATCATGTCCACAACCACCACCACCATCACCTCCACCACCACCACCACCACCACCACCATCACGTCCACCACCATCATGTCCACCACCACCACCATCACGTCCACCACCACCACGTCCACCACCACCACCACGTCCACCACCATCACGTTCACCACCATCATGTCCACCACCACCACCATCACGTCCACCACCACGTCCACCACCACCATCACGTCCACCATCACCATCACCATCACGTCCATCACCATCACGTCCACCACCATCACGTCCACCACCACCACCATCACGTCCACCACCACCATCACGTCCACCACCACCACCATCACATCCACCACCACCACCATCACGTCCACCACCACCACATCCACCACCACCATGTCCACCACCATCACGTCCACCACCACCATCACGTCCACCACCACCACCACCACCATCACGTCCACCACCACCACGTCCACCACCACCACCATCACATCCACCACCACCACTATCACGTCCACCACCACCACCATCACGTCCTCCACCACCACGTCCACCACCACCACCACCACGTCCACCACCACCATCACGTCCACCATCACGTCCACCACCACCATCACGTCCACCATCACGTCCACCACCACCATCACGTCCACCACCACTATCACGTCCACCACCACCATAACGTCCACCATCACCATCACGTCCACCACCATCACGTCCACCACCATCACGTCCACCACCATCATGTCCACCACCACCATCATCACCATCACGTCCACCACCACCATCACGTCCACCACCACCACCACGTCCACCACCACCACCACGTCCACCACCACCACCACGTCCACCACCACCATCACGTCCACCACCATCACGTCCACCACCACCATCACGTCCACCACCACCATCACGTCCACCACCACCACCACCACAACCATCACGTCCACCACCACCACCACCACCACCATCACGTCCACCACCATCATGTCCACCACCACCACCATCACGTCCACCACCACCACGTCCACCACCACCACCACGTCCACCACCATCACGTCCACCACCACCACCACCACCATCACGTCCACCACCACCGCCATCACGTCCACCACCACCATCACCATCACGTCCACCACCATCACCATCACGTCCACCACCATCACGTCTACCACCATCACGTCCATCACCATCACGTCCATCACCATCACGTCCACCACCATCACGTCCACCATCACGTCCACCACCACCACCATCATGTCCACCACCACCACATCCACCACCACCATGTCCACCACCATCACGTACACCACCACCATCACGTCCACCACCACCACGTCCACCACCACCACCACGTCCACCACCATCACGTCCACCACCACCACCATCACGTCCACCACCATCACGTCCACCACCATCACGTCCACCACCACCACCATCACGTCCACCACCACCATCACTATCACATCCACCACCATCACCATCACGTCCACCACCATCACGTCTACCACCATCACGTCCATCACCATCACGTCCACCACCATCACGTCCACCACCACCACCATCACGTCCACCACCACCATCACGTCCACCACCACCACCATCACGTCCACCACCACCACCATCACGTCCACCACCA
Organism: Lissotriton vulgaris; assembly: GCF_964263255.1. Taxonomy (NCBI): domain Eukaryota; kingdom Metazoa; phylum Chordata; class Amphibia; order Caudata; family Salamandridae; genus Lissotriton; species Lissotriton vulgaris. The sequence goes on from NW_028242610.1 coordinate 659,208, forward strand.
CCACATCCACCACCACCACCATCACGTCCACCACCACCACCATCACGTCTACCACCACCACCATCACGTCCACCACCACCATCATGTCCACCACCACCACCATCACGTCCACCACCACCACATCCACCACCACCATGTCCACCACCATCACGTCCACCACCACCATCACGTCCACCACCACCACCATCACCATCACGTCCACCACCACCATCACGTCCACCACCACCACCATCACCATCACGTCCACCACCATCACCATCACGTCCACCACCACCACCATCATGTCCACCACCATCACGTCCACCACCATCACGTCCACCACCATCACGTCCACCACCACCACCACCATCACGTCCACCACCACCACCATCACGTCCACCATCACGTCCACCATCACGTCCACCACCACCATCACGTCCACCATCACGTCCACCACCACCATCACGTCCACCACCACCATCACGTCCACCACCACCATAACGTGCACAATCACCATCACGTCCACCACCATCACGTCCACCACCATCACGTCCACCACCACCATCACGTCCACCACCACCACCACGTCCACCACCACCACCACGTCCACCACCACCATCACGTCCACCACCACCATCACGTCCACCACCACCATCACGTCCACCACCACCACCATCACGTCCACCACCATCACGTCCACCACCACCACCACCATCACGTCCACCACCACCACCATCACATCCACCACCACGTCCACCACCATCACGTCCACCACCACCATCACGTCCACCACCACCATCACGTCCACCACCACCATCATGTCCACCACCACCACCATCACGTCCACCATCACGTCCACCACCATCACGTCCACCACCACCACCACCATCACATCCACCACCACCACCATCACGTCCACCACCACGTCCACCACCATCACGTCCACCACCACCACCATCACGTCCACCACCACCACCATGTCCACCACCACCACGTCCACCACCATCACGTCTACCACCACCATGTCCACCACCACCACCACGTCCACCACCACCATCACGTCCACCACCACCATCACGTCCACCACCACCATAACGTCCACCACCACCATCACATCCACCACCACCACCACCATCACGTCCACCACCACCACCACCATCACGTCCACCACCACCACCACCATCATCCCCATCACATCCACCACCACCATCACGTCCACCACCACCAGCACGTCCACCACCACCATCACGTCCACCACCACCACCACGTCAACCACCACCACCACATCCACCATCACCACCACATCCACCACCACCACCACCACCACGTCCGCCATCACGTCCACCACCACCATCACGTCCACCACCGCCATCACGTCCACCACCACCATCACGTCCACCACCACCATCACGACCACCACCACCATCACGACCACCACCACGTCCACCACCACCATCACGTCCACACCCACCACCATCACGTCCACCACCACCACCATCACGTCCACCACCACCACCATCACGTCCACCACCACCATCACGTCCACCACCACCATGTCCACCACCACCACCATCACGTCCACCACCACCATCACGTCCACCACCACCACCATCACGTCCACCACCATCACGTCCACCACCACCACGTCCACCACCACCACCACCACGTCCACCACCACCATCACGTCCACCATCACGTCCACCACCACCATCACGTCCACCATCACGTCCACCACCACCATCACGTCCACCACCACCATCACGTCCACCACCACCATCACGTCCACCACCACCATCACGTCCACCACCATCACGTCCACCACCATCACGTCCACCACCATCACGTCCACCACCATCACGTCCACCACCACCATCACGTCCACCACCATCACGTCCACCACCATCACGTCCACCACCATCATGTCCACCACCACCATCATCACCATCACGTCCACCACCACCATCAAGTCCACCACCACCACCACGTCCACCACCACCACCACGTCCACCACCACCACCACGTCCACCACCACCATCACGTCCACCACCACCATCATGTCCACAACCACCACCACCATCACCTCCACCACCACCACCACCACCACCACCATCACGTCCACCACCATCATGTCCACCACCACCACCATCACGTCCACCACCACCACGTCCACCACCACCACGTCCACCACCATCACGTCCACCACCACCACCATCACGTTCACCACCATCATGTCCACCACCACCACCATCACGTCCACCACCACCATCACGTCCACCATCACCATCACGTCCACCACCATCACCATCACGTCCACCACCATCACGTCTACCACCATCACGTCCATCACCATCACGTCCACCACCATCACGTCCACCACCACCACCATCACGTCCACCACCACCATCACGTCCACCACCACCACCATCACATCCACCACCACCACCATCACGTCCACCACCACCACATCCACCACCACCATGTCCACCACCATCACATCCACCACCACCATCACGTCCACCACCATCATGTCCACCACCACCACCATCACGTCCACCACCACCACATCCACCACCACCACCACGTCCACCACCATCACGTCCACCACCATCACGTCCACCACCACCACCATCACGTCCACCACCACCACCATCACGTCCAGCATAACCATCACCATCACCATCACGTCCACCACCATCACCATCACGTCCACCACCATCACGTCTACCACCATCACGTCCATCACCATCACGTCCACCACCATCACGTCCACCACCACCACCATCACGTCCACCACCACCATCACGTCCACCACCACCACCATCAAGTCCACCACCACCACCATCACGTCCACCACCACCACCATCACGTCCACCACCACCACATCCACCACCACCACCATCACGTCCACCACCACCACCATCACGTCCACCACCACCACCATCACGTCCACCACCACCATCACGTCCACCACCACCACTATCACGTCCACCACCACCACCATCACGTCCACCACCACCACGTCCACCACCACCACCACCACGTCCACCACCACCATCACGTCCACCACCACCATCACGTCCACCACCACCATAACGTCCACCATCACCATCACGTCCACCACCATCACGTCCACCACCATCACGTCCACCACCATCATGTCCACCACCACCATCATCACCATCACGTCCACCACCACCATCACGTCCACCACCACCACCACGTCCACCACCACCACCACGTCCACCACCACCATCACGTCCACCACCATCACGTCCACCACCACCATCACGTCCACCACCACCATCACGTCCACCACCACCATCACGTCCACCACCACCATCACGTCCACCACCACCACCACCACCACCATCACGTCCACCACCATCATGTCCACCACCACCATCACGTCCACCACCACCACCATCAAGTCCACCACCACCACCATCACGTCCACCACCACCACCATCACGTCCACCACCACCATCACGTCCACCACCACCACCACGTCCACCACCACCACGTCCACCACCACCACCACGTCCACCACCATCACGTCCACCACCACCACCACCACCATCACGTCCACCACCACCGCCATCACGTCCACCACCACCATCACCATCATGTCCACCACCATCACCATCACGTCCACCACCATCACGTCTACCACCATCACGTCCATCACCATCACGTCCACCACCATCACGTCCACCACGATCACGTCCACCACCATCACGTCCACCATCACCACCATCATGTCCACCACCACCACATCCACCACCACCACCATGTCCACCACCATCACGTACACCACCACCATCACGTCCACCACCACCACGTCCACCACCACCACCACGTCCACCACCATCACGTCCACCACCATCACGTCCACCACCACCACCATCACGTCCACCACCATCACGTCCACCACCACCACCATCACGTCCACCACCATCACCATCACGTCCACCACCATCATGTCTACCACCATCACGTCCATCACCATCACGTCCACCACCATCACGTCCACCACCACCACCATCACGTCCACCACCACCATCACGTCCACCACCACCACCATCACGTCCACCACCACCACCATCACGTCCACCACCACCACATCCACCACCACCACCATCACGTCCACCACCACCACCATCACGTCTACCACCACCACCATCACGTCCACCACCACCATCATGTCCACCACCACCACCATCACGTCCACCACCACCACATCCACCACCACCATGTCCACCACCATCACGTCCACCACCACCATCACGTCCACCACCACCACCATCACCATCACGTCCACCACCACCATCACGTCCACCACCACCACCATCACCATCACGTCCACCACCATCACCATCACGTCCACCACCACCACCATCACGTCCACCACCATCACGTCCACCACCATCACGTCCACCACCACCACCACCATCACGTCCACCACCACCACCATCACGTCCACCATCACGTCCACCATCACGTCCACCACCACCATCACGTCCACCATCACGTCCACCACCACCATCACGTCCACAATCACCATCACGTCCACCACCATCACGTCCACCACCATCACGTCCACCACCATCACGCCCACCACCACCATCATCACCATCACGTCCACCACCACCATCACGTCCACCACCACCACCATCACGTCCACCACCACCACATCCACCACCACCACCATCACGTCCACCACCACCACCATCACGTCTACCACCACCACCATCACGTCCACCACCACCATCATGTCCACCACCACCACCATCACGTCCACCACCACCACATCCACCACCACCATGTCCACCACCATCACGTCCACCACCACCATCACGTCCACCACCACCACCATCACCATCACGTCCACCACCACCATCACGTCCACCACCACCACCATCACCATCACGTCCACCACCATCACCATCACGTCCACCACCACCACCATCATGTCCACCACCATCACGTCCACCACCATCACGTCCACCACCATCACGTCCACCACCACCACCACCATCACCATCACGTCCACCACCACCATCACGTCCACCACCACCACCATCACCATCACGTCCACCACCATCACCATCACGTCCACCACCACCACCATCATGTCCACCACCATCACGTCCACCACTATCACGTCCACCACCATCACGTCCACCACCACCACCATCACGTCCACCACCACCATCACGTCCACCACCACCACCACGTCCACCACCACCACCTTCACATCGTCCACCACCACCACCATCACGTCCACCACCACTGTTAGAAATGGGATCCTGGCTGGCCAAGACTCGCGTCAAGGTCAGTCAGGGATCACTAAGGTCAGGGCAATGGAGTCACACACCAAGGCAACCCCCACTCGCCCTCTAGGTAACGTGGCGCGAGCAGCAAGGCTAAACTTGGAGGCGATATGAGTTAAGTATTTGCGCACGCACCCCAGCAACAACACCCAAGGCCCACCACAAAGGAAACTCCACACAAGGTTATGTAAAAATAGCCTTTGTATTACACCAAAACACATTAGATAAAAACACACACTTTACAATGTGCCAGGGGCACGGGCAGAATTTACAGGGGATATTTAGAAGACAGGGCGACCTGGACCACTGTCAGGAATCAGCACTTTTAGAAGTAACACTTTTTAGAAATAGCACTTAGAATGTAAAATTACATTAGCACAAAATAACATATAACCAGTCGCTACTGGTACCAGGTGAGCACCACCTATGCACCCCTCACTACCATAGGAGATTACACTAGGGACCTGGGCCTCGCTAGTACCACCTGTACTAGCAAGAAGGAAACCACCTAAGTATCGCTATAACTGTAGGGGTCTAAGGAAGGAAACACATGATGCATCGCAATACATTCAGCGGTGTAAAAGGACAAAGCACAAGACGCATAAAAACACATTCAGCACAAGAGAAAACATGATGAATAATCTACCCATTCAGAGGTGTCAGGAAAGGAGACACAATAGCGCAAAATCCACATTAGTCACCACCTGTGACAGTCCCTGTGTCCCAATGTCAGGGGCCTAAATGTGGCAGTTGCCCACAAAGTGCTGGGCAACTGGTGTAGATAATGAGGGTCAACGCTGGAGCCTCGCAGGCTCTGACCAAATCTACTGTCCCCCAAAGAGCCTCGCTGGGCTCTGAATAAACAATCTGGCACTTCGAACCTCTCAGGGCTCTAAACACAAAAATGCCCTCAAGAGCCTCTCGTGGCTCGAGATCAGGTAATGCCCCTGAGCCTCGCAGGCTCTGAACACCCGAGGGGGGGGGGGCGCGGGCACCGACAATGTGCCCCGACAAGGTAGAGCCTCACTGGCTCTAAACAAATGCCCCCTGAGCCTCTCAGGGCTCTGAATCAATGCAGCACCCAAGAGCCTCTCGTGGCTCCAACACTAAGATGCCCCCTGAGCCCTCAGGCTCAAAACACAAGGGCGCGAGGTCGCGCTGCTGAGGGGGGGGCGGACACCGACAACGTGTCCCGGCGCCCCTCCCTTCTCTTCTTGTGGGAACACTCACCGGGAATCACTGCCGGTCTTCTCCTGCTCGGCGGCTCTTCACGGGAGCTCCCGCTCCTCGGGGGCTCCCTTTCCCACACTCCTCTCTCTCTCTCTCCGGGGCTCTACCTCGCTCTTGGGAGCCCCGGGTGGCGGGGGGGGGGGGGGAGGGGGGAGACCAGGCGCCGGCTCTCCTCGCACCGGAGCGCGGGGTGGGACTTCCGGGTTGGCCACGTCCTGCTGCAGCTTGCCTGGCTTCCTGCCTCGGGTGTCCGCCAATGGCAGCGCGGCCCCGAGCAGGGAGGCGGGCACTTCCGGGTCGCACTTGGCAGCGGCCCGGCAACGTTCCAAAACACTCCTGGGCTGCGGCGGTGATTCTCCCAGGCACTAAGTCGAGGTGGGCACTCGATCCTGGGCAGAGAAACAGCGGCAATGTCCCGGGCAGGGTGGGCACCTGCCAGGGGACAATTAAATTCCAAATAAGCGAGGTAGGCACTCGCGAATGCAGTAGCGATCGGGGCAAATGCCGTGTGGGCACCGGCTCTGAACAATAAAGCGCCCCGAGGCACTTGCAGGAAATAGAGCGCGCTCTCAGCGCTAGGGGGCAAATCTAGCGCCGCAAATCAAGGGAAGCGCTCCCAGGCGCTCGGAGGGCAATCCACAGCGCTAGCAATAATCCCAGCGCTTCCAGGTGCCCTCAGCAGGGCAGGGGGGGCAAGGCTGGGCCCAGAGCCAGCACACTGGGTCTCCAAGCAGGGAGACACCCCAAGTGGCGGTCCTCTGGCCCAGCAGCAGCAGCAGCCCCCTCAGGATACAGGAAGAGAACAATTTCTGTGGGGACACAGCCCCATTTTTATACACCACATTCCTTTGTCTCAGGGTGCAGGGTGGGGGAGAAACCAGTTACAGCTGGTTCTTGAGTACCCTTGATGGCCCAACCACCCCTTTCTTTCACTGGCAGGGCTAGGGTCATCAGTCACACCACAGGGGGGCGGAGCCAGCATTGTGTGGGGAAAACCCAGCCCATCCAGGACACAGGTACACTCCTCCCACACATCACTCATGCTAATCTCCCACTCACCACCGGGCAGACCCATCCAGCCTTCCTGGAGCCAGGCTCACCAGCCTGCTCCAGCCAATCACACGCCAGACACATTTTATATTAATATGCCAACTCCTAGAAGTGGCACTTCTACATATGACACACTCATGCAACACACACCATTGCGAAGCATTCACTCTCACGAGTTCGCACATATCAGATTCGAACCTGTACACCCCACGCATCAGGAACTACCAGGGACACATACATTCCCCATGCATTCCTATGGGAGGGCAGGCCTATCTCATCACATGCACTCGGAGTGCGCACGCACTTTCCACTGGGACACAGTGAAAGTGCGCAGAACCCAAAAATCACCATCACCAGGTCACCATTACAAGCAAAAAAGTCTAGGGGTGAACCTGCCATAAGGGCCAAGTCCAACAACCACCACCACCATCACCACCACCATCACGTCCACCACCACCACCACCATCACCATCACCATCACGTCCACCACCACCACCACCATCAGGTCCACCACCACCATCAGGTCCACCATCACCATCACGTCCACCACCACCACCACCATCACGTCCACCACCACCATCACGTCCACCACCACCACCACCATCACGTCCACCACCACCACCACCACCACCATCACGTCCACCACCACCACCACCATGTCCACCACCACCACCATCACGTCCACCACCACCACCACCATCACGTCCACCACCACCACCACCATCACGTCCACCACCACCACCACGTCCACCACCACCACCACCACTATCACGTCCACCACCATCACGTCCACCACCACCACCACGTCCACCACCACCACCATTACCATCACGTCCACCACCAGTACCACCACCATCACGTCCACCACCACCACCACGTCCACCACCATCACGTCCACCACCATCACGTCCACCACCATCACGTCCACCACCATCACGTCCACCACCACCACTATCACGTCCACCACCACCACCATCACGTCCACCACCACACCATCACGTCCACCACCACACCATCACGTCCACCACCACCACCATCACGTCCACCACCACCACCATCACGTCCACCACCACCACCCTCACGTCCACCATCACCATCACGTCCACCATCACGTCCACCACCACCATCACGTCCACCACCACCACCACCACCACGTCCACCACCACCATCACGTCCACCATCACGTCCACCACCACCATCACGTCCACCACCACCATCACGTCCACCACCACCATCACGTTCACCACCACCACCATCACGTCCACCACCATCACGTCCACCACCATCACGTCCACCACCACCATGTCCACCACCACCATCACGTCCACCACCACCATCACGTCCACCACCACCATCACGTCCACCACCACCATCACGTCCACCACCACCATCACGTTCACCACCACCACCATCACGTCCACCACCATCACGTCCACCACCACCACGTCCACCACCACCATGTCCACCACCACCATCACGTCCACCACCACCATCACGTCCACCACCACCATCACGTACACCACCACCACCACCATCACGTCCACCACCATCACGCCCACCACCATCACGTCCACCACCACCGCCATCACGTCCACCACCACCACCATCACGTCCACCACCACCACCATCACCATCACGTCCACCACCACTACCACCATCACGTCCACCATCATCACGTCCACCACCACCACCATCACGTCCACCACCACCACCATCACGTCCACCACCACCACCATCATGTCCACCACCCCCATCACGTCCACCACCACCATCACTTCCACCACCACCACCATCACGTCCACCACCACCATCACGTCAACCACCACCACCACCATCACTTCCACCACCACCACCATCACGTCCACCACCACCATCACTTCCACCACCACCACCATCACGTCCACCACCACCACCATCATGTCCACCACCATCACGTCCACCACCATCACGTCCACCACCATCACGTCCACCACCATCACGTCCACCACAATCACGTCCACCACCATCACGTCCATCACCATCACGTCCATCACCATCACGTCCATCACGTCCACCACCATCACGTCCATCACGTCCACCACCATCACGTCCACCACCACCACCACCACGTCCACCACCACCACCACCACGTCCACCACCACCACGTCCACCACCACCACCACCACCACCACGTCCACCACCACCACGTCCACCACCACCACGTCCACCACCACCACGTCCACCACCACCATCACGTCCACCACCACCATCACGTCCACCACCACCATCACGTCCACCACCACCATCACGTCCACGACCACCACCACCATCACGTCCACCACCACCACCACCATCACGTCCACCACCACCACCACCACCATCACGTCCACCACCATCACGTCCACCACCATCGCGTCCACTACCATCATGTCCACCACCATCACGTCCACCACCACCATCATCACGTCCACCACCACCACCATCACGTCCACCACCACCACCATCACGTCCACCACCACCACCATCAAGTCCACCACCACCACCATCACGTCCACCACCACCACCATCACGTCCACCACCACCATCACGTCCACCACCACCACCATCACGTCCACCACCATCACGTCCACCACCACCATCACGTCCACCACCACCATCACGTCCACCACCACCATCACGTCCACCACCACCACCATCACGTCCACCACCACCACGTCCACCACCACCACCACCACCACGTCCACCACCACCACCATCACGTCCACCACCACCACCATCACATCCACCACCACCACCACCACCACGTCCACCACCACCACATCCACCACCACCACCACCACCACCACCACCATCACGTCCACCACCACCACCATCACGTCCACCACCACCACCATCACGTCCACCACCACCACCATCACGTCCACCACCACCATCACGTCCACCACCACCACCATCACGTCCACCACCATCACGTCCACCACCACCATCACGTCCACCACCACCATCACGTCCACCACCACCATCACGTCCACCACCACCATCACGTCCACCACCACCACCATCACGTCCACCACCACCACGTCCACCACCACCACCACCACCACGTCCACCACCACCACCATCACGTCCACCACCACCACCATCACATCCACCACCACCACCACCATCACGTCCACCACCACCATCACGTCCACCACCACCACCATCACGTCCACCACCATCACGTCCACCACCACCATCACGTCCACCACCACCATCACGTCCACCACCACCATCACGTCCACCACCACCATCACGTCCACCACCACCACCATCACGTCCACCACCACCACGTCCACCACCACCACCACCACCACGTCCACCACCACCACCATCACGTCCACCACCACCACCATCACATCCACCACCACCACCACCACCACGTCCACCACCACCACATCCACCACCACCACCACCACCACCATCACGTCCACCACCACCACGTCCACCACCATCATGTCCACCACCACCACCATCACGTCCACCACCACCACCACGTCCACCACCACCGCCGCCACCACCACGTTCACCACCACGTCCACCATCACGTCCACCACCACCACCATCATGTCCACCACCACCATCACGTCCACCACCACCATCACGTCCACCACCACCACCATCACGTCCACCACCACCACCACCACGTCCACCACCACCACCACCACGTCCACCACCACGTCCACCACCACCACCACCACCATCACGTCCACCACCACCATCACGTCCACCACCACCACGTCCACCACCACCACCACGTCCACCACCACCACCACCATCACGTCCACCACCATCACGTCCACCACCACCATCACGTCCACCACCATCACGTCCACCACCACCACCACCATCACGTCCACCACCACCACCATCACGTCCACCACCAAGTCCCCCACCACCACGTCCACCACCACCACCACCACCATCACGTCCACCACCACCACTATCAAGTCCACCACCACCACCACCACCACCACCACCACCATCACATCCACCACCACCACCACCATCACGTCCACCACCACCATCACGTCCACCACCACGTCCACCACAACCACCATCCCCACCATCATGTCCATCACCACCACCACCATCACGTCCACCACCACCACCACCACCACCACCATCACGTCCACCACCACCACCACCACCATCACGTCCACCACCACCACCATCACGTCCACCACCACCACGTCCACCACCACCATCACGTCCACCACCACCACCATCACGTCCACCACCACCACCACCACGTCCACCACCACCACCACCACGTCCACCACCACCACCACGTCCACCACCACCACCACCATCACGTCCACCACCACCACCATCACGTCCACCACCACCACGTCCACCACCATCACGTCCACCACCACCACCACCACCATCACGTCCACCACCACCACCACCTCCGCCACCACCACGTTCACCACCACCACAACGTCCACCACCACCATCACGTCCACCACCACCACCATGTCCACCACCACCATCACGTCCACCACCACCACCATCACGTCCACCACCACCACCATCACGTCCACCACCACCACCATCACGTCCACCACCACTACGTCCACCACCACCACCACGTTCACCACCACCACCATCACGTCCACCACCACCATCACGTCCACCACCACCATCACGTCCACCACCACCACGTCCACCACCACGTCCTCCACCACCATCACGTCCACCACCACCACCATCACGTCCACCACCACCATTACGTCCACCACCACCACCACGTTCACCACCACCACCATCACGTCCACCACCACCATCACGTCCACCACCACCATCACGTCCACCACCACCATCACGTCCACCACCACCACGTCCACCACCACCACCACGTCCACCACCACGTCCTCCACCACCACCACGTCCTCCACCACCACCACCATCACGTCCACCACCACCATCACGTCCACCACCACCATCACGTCCACCACCACCACCACGTCCACCACCACCACCACATCCACCATCACCACCACGTCCACCACCACCACCACCACGTCCACCATCACGTCCACCACCACCATCACGTCCACCACCACCATCACGTCCACCACCACCATCACGTCCACCACCACCATCACGACCACCACCACGACCACCACCACCATCACGTCCACCACCACCACCATCACGTCCACACCCACCACCATCACGTCCACCACCACCACCATCACGTCCACCATCACCATCACGTCCACCACCACCATGTCCACCACCACCACCACCACCATCACGTCCACCACCACCACCATCACGTCCACCACCACCACCATCACGTCCACCACCATCACGTCCACCACCACCACGTCCACCACCACCACCACCACGTCCACCACCACCATCACGTCCACCACCACCATCACGTCCACCATCACGTCCACCACCACCATCACGTCCACCACCACCATCACGTCCACCATCACCATCACGTCCACCACCATCACGTCCACCACCATCACGTCCACCACCATCATGTCCACCACCACCATCATCACCATCACGTCCACCACCACCATCAAGTACACCACCACCACCACGTCCACCACCACCACCACGTCCACCACCACCATCACATCCACCACCACCATCCCGTCCACCACCAACATCACGTCCACCACCACCATCATGTCCACAACCACCACCACCATCACCTCCACCACCACCACCACCACCATCACGTCCACCACCATCATGTCCACCACCACCACCATCACGTCCACCACCACCACGTCCACCACCACCACCACGTCCACCACCATCACGTTCACCACCATCATGTCCACCACCACCACCATCACGTCCACCACCACCATCACGTCCACCATCACCATCACGTCCACCACCATCACCATCACGTCCACCACCATCACGTCTACCACCATCACGTCCATCACCATCACGTCCACCACCATCACGTCCACCACCACCACCATCACGTCCACCACCACCATCACGTCCACCACCACCACCATCACATCCACCACCACCACCATCACGTCCACCACCACCACATCCACCACCACCATGTCCACCACCATCACGTCCACCACCACCATCACGTCCACCACCACCACCACCACCACCACCATCACGTCCACCACCATCATGTCCACCACCATCACGTCCACCACCACCACATCCACCACCACCACCACGTCCACCACCATCACGTCCACCACCACCACCATCACGTCCACCACCATCACGTCCACCACCACCACCATCACGTCCACCACCACCACCATCACGTCCAGCATAACCATCACCATCACCATCACGTCCACCACCATCACCATCACGTCCACCACCATCACGTCTACCACCATCACTTCCATCACCATCACGTCCACCACCATCACGTCCACCACCATCACGTCCACCACCACCACCATCACGTCCACCACCACCATCACGTCCACCACCACCACCATCACGTCCACCACCACCACCATCACGTCCACCACCACCACCATCAGGTCCACCACCACCACATCCACCACCACCACCATCACGTCCACCACCACCACCATCACGTCCACCACCACCACCATCACGTCCACCACCACCACTATCACGTCCACCACCACCACCATCACGTCCACCACCACCACGTCCACCACCACCACCACCACGTCCACCACCACCATCACGTCCACCATCACGTCCACCACCACCATCACGTCCACCATCACGTCCACCACCACCATCACGTCCACCACCACCATCACGTCCACCACCACCATAACGTCCACCATCACCATCACGTCCACCACCATCACGTCCACCACCATCACGTCCACCACCATCATGTCCACCACCACCATCATCACCATCATGTCCACCACCACCATCACGTCCACCACCACCATCACGTCCACCACCACCACCACGTCCACCACCACCACCACGTCCACCACCACCATCACGTCCACCACCACCATCACGTCCACCACCACCATCACGTCCACCACCACCATCACGTCCACCACCACCATCACGTCCACCACCACCACCACCACAACCATCACGTCCACCACCACCACCACCATCACGTCCACCAAAATCATGTCCACCACCACCACCATCACGTCCACCACCACCACGTCCACCACCACCACCACGTCCACCACCATCACGTCCACCACCACCACCACCACCATCACGTCCACCACCACCGCCATCACGTCCACCACCATCACCATCACGTCCACCACCATCACCATCACGTCCACCACCATCACGTCTACCACCATCACGTCCATCACCATCACGTCCATCACCATCACGTCCACCACCATCACGTCCACCACCATCACGTCCACCACCACCACCATCATGTCCACCACCACCACATCCACCACCACCATGTCCACCACCATCACGTACACCACCACCATCACGTCCACCACCACCACGTCCACCACCACCACCACGTCCACCACCATCACGTCCACCACCACCACCATCACGTCCACCACCATCACGTCCACCACCATCACGTCCACCACCACCACCATCACGTCCACCACCACCATCACTATCACGTCCACCACCATCACCATCACGTCCACCACCATCACGTCTACCACCATCACGTCCATCACCATCACGTCCATCACCATCACGTCCACCACCATCACGTCCACCACCACCACCATCACATCCACCACCACCATCACGTCCACCACCACCACCATCACGTCCACCACCACCACCATCACGTCCACCACCACCACATCCACCACCACCACCATCACGTCCACCACCACCACCATCACGTCTACCACCACCACCATCACGTCCACCACCACCATCATGTCCACCACCACCACCATCACGTCCACCACCACCACATCCACCACCACCATGTCCACCACCATCACGTCCACCACCACCATCACGTCCACCACCACCACCATCACCATCACGTCCACCACCACCATCACGTCCACCACCACCACCATCACCATCACGTCCACCACCATCACCATCACGTCCACCACCACCACCATCATGTCCACCACCATCACGTCCACCACCATCACGTCCACCACCATCACGTCCACCACCACCATCACGTCCACCACCATCACGTCCACCATCACGTCCACCATCACGTCCACCACCACCATCACGTCCACCACCACCATCACGTCCACCACCACCATCACGTCCACCACCACCATAACGTCCACAATAACCATCACGTCCACCACCATCACGTCCACTACCATCACGTCCACCACCATCATGTCCACCACCACCATCATCACCATCACGTCCACCACCACCATCACGTCCACCACCACCACCACGTCCACCACCACCACCACGTCCACCACCACCACCACGTCCACCACCACCACCACGTCCACCACCACCATCACGTCCACCACCACCACCATCACGTCCACCACCACCACCATCACGTCCACCACCATCACGTCCACCACCACCACCACCATCACGTCCACCACCACCACCATCACGTCCACCACCACGTCCACCACCATCACGTCCACCACCACCATCACGTCCACCACCACCATCACGTCCACCACCACCATCACGTCCACCACCACCATCACGTCCACCACCACCATCACGTCCACCACCACCACCATCACGTCCACCACCATCACGTCCACCACCACCACCACCATCACATCCACCACCACCACCATCACGTCCACCACCACGTCCACCACCATCACGTCCACCACCACCACCATCACGTCCACCACCACCACCATGTCCACCACCACCACGTCCACCACCACCACCATCACGTCTACCACCACCATCACGTCCACCACCACCACCACGTCCACCATCACCATCACGTCCACCACCACCAACACGTCCACCACCACCATCACGTCCACCACCACCATCACGTCCACCACCACCATCACGTCCACCACCACCATCACATCCACCACCACCACCACCATCACGTCCACCACCACCACCACCATCACGTCCACCACCACCACCACCATCATCCCCATCACATCCACCACCACCATCACGTCCACCACCACCAGCACGTCCACCACCACCATCACGTCCACCACCACCACCACGTCCACCACCACCACCACATCCACCATCACCACCACATCCACCACCACCACCACCACGTCCGCCATCACGTCCACCACCACCATCACGTCCACCATCACGTCCACCACCACCATCACGTCCACCACCACCATCACGTCCACCACCACCATAACGTCCACCATCACCATCACGTCCACCACCATCACGTCCACCACCATCACGTCCACCACCATCATGTCCACCACCACCATCATCACCATCATGTCCACCACCACCATCACGTCCACCACCACCATCATGTCCACCACCACCACCACGTCCACCACCACCACCACGTCCACCACCACCATCACGTCCACCACCACCATCACGTCCACCACCACCATCACGTCCACCACCACCATCACGTCCACCACCACCATCACGTCCACCACCACCACCACCACAACCATCACGTCCACCACCACCACCACCATCACGTCCACCACCATCACGTCCACCACCACCACCACCACGTCCACCACCATCACGTCCACCACCACCACCACCATCACGTCCACCACCACCGCCATCACGTCCACCACCACCATCACCATCACGTCCACCACCATCACCATCACGTCCACCACCATCACGTCTACCACCATCACGTCCATCACCATCACGTCCATCACCATCACGTCCACCACCATCACGTCCACCATCACGTCCACCACCACCACCATCATGTCCACCACCACCACATCCACCACCACCATGTCCACCACCATCACGTACACCACCACCATCACGTCCACCACCACCACGTCCACCACCACCACGTCCACCACCATCACGTCCACCACCATCACGTCCACCACCATCACCATCACGTCCACCACCATCACGTCTACCACCATCACGTCCATCACCATCACGTCCACCACCATCACGTCCACCACCACCACCATCACGTCCACCACCACCATCACGTCCACCACCACCACCATCACGTCCACCACCACCACCATCACGTCCACCACCACCACATCCACCACCACCACCATCACGTCCACCACCACCACCATCACGTCTACCACCACCACCATCACGTCCACCACCACCATCATGTCCACCACCACCACCATCACGTCCACCACCACCACATCCACCACCACCATGTCCACCACCATCACGTCCACCACCACCATCACGTCCACCACCACCACCATCACCATCACGTCCACCACCACCATCACGTCCACCACCACCACCATCACCATCACGTCCACCACCATCACCATCACGTCCACCACCACCACCATCATGTCCACCACCATCACGTCCACCACCATCACGTCCACCACCATCACGTCCACCACCACCACCACCATCACGTCCACCACCACCACCATCACGTCCACCATCACGTCCACCACCACCATCACGTCCACCATCACGTCCACCACCACCATCACGTCCACCACCACCATCACGTCCACCACCACCATAACGTCCACAATCACCATCACGTCCACCACCATCACGTCCACCATCATGTCCACCACCACCATCATCACCATCACGTCCACCACCACCATCACGTCCACCACCACCACCACGTCCACCACCACCACCACGTCCACCACCACCATCACGTCCACCACCACCATCACGTCCACCACCACCATCACGTCCACCACCACCACCATCACGTCCCCCACCATCACGTCCACCACCACCACCACCATCACGTCCACCACCACCACCATCACGTCCACCACCACGTCCACCACCATCACGTCCACCACCACCATCACGTCCACCACCACCATCACGTCCACCACCACCACCATCACGTCCACCACCATCACGTCCACCACCACCACCACCATCACATCCACCACCACCACCATCACGTCCACCACCACCACCATGTCCACCACCACCACGTCCACCACCACCACCATCACGTCTACCACCACCATCACGTCCACCACCACCACCACGTCCACCACCACCATCACGTCCACCACCACCAACACGTCCACCACCACCATCACGTCCACCACCACCATCACGTCCACCACCACCATCACATCCACCACCACCACCACCATCACGTCCACCACCACCACCACCATCACGTCCACCACCACCACCACCATCATCCCCATCACATCCACCACCACCATCACGTCCACCACCACCAGCACCTCCACCACCACCATCACGTCCACCACCACCACCACGTCCACCACCACCACCACATCCACCATCACCACCACATCCACCACCACCACCACCACGTCCGCCATCACGTCCACCACCACCATCACGTCCACCACCGCCATCACGTCCACCACCACCATCACGTCCACCACCACCATCACGACCACCACCACGTCCACCACCACCATCACGTCCACCACCACCACCATCACGTCCACACCCACCACCATCACATCCACCACCACCACCATCACGTCCACCACCACCATCACGTCCACCACCACCATGTCCACCACCACCACCATGTCCACCACCACCACCACCACCATCACGTCCACCACCACCACCATCACGTCCACCACCACCACCATCACGTCCACCACCATCACGTCCACCACCACCACGTCCACCACCACCACCACCACGTCCACCACCACCATCACGTCCACCATCACGTCCACCACCACCATCACGTCCACCATCACGTCCACCACCACCATCACGTCCACCACCACCATCACGTCCACCACCACCATCACGTCCACCACCACCATCACGTCCACCACCACCATCACGTCCACCACCATCACGTCCACCACCATCACGTCCACCACCATCATGTCCACCACCACCATCATCACCATCACGTCCACCACCACCATCAAGTCCACCACCACCACCACGTCCACCACCACCACCACGTCCACCACCACCACCACGTCCACCACCACCACCACGTCCACCACCACCATCACGTCCACCACCACCATCATGTCCACAACCACCACCACCATCACCTCCACCACCACCACCACCACCATCACGTCCACCACCATCATGTCCACCACCACCACCATCACGTCCACCACCACCACGTCCACCACCACGTCCACCACCATCACGTCCACCACCACCACCATCACGTTCACCACCATCATGTCCACCACCACCACCATCACGTCCACCACCACCATCACGTCCACCATCACCATCACGTCCACCACCATCACCATCACGTCCACCACCATCACGTCTACCACCATCACGTCCATCACCATCACGTCCACCACCATCACGTCCACCACCACCACCATCACGTCCACCACCACCATCACGTCCACCACCACCACCATCACATCCACCACCACCACCATCACGTCCACCACCACCACATCCACCACCACCATGTCCACCACCATCACGTCCACCACCACCATCACGTCCACCACCATCATGTCCACCACCACCACCATCACGTCCACCACCACCACATCCACCACCACCACCACGTCCACCACCATCACGTCCACCACCATCACGTCCACCACCATCACGTCCACCACCACCACCATCATGTCCACCACCACCACCATCACGTCCAGCATAACCATCACCATCACCATCACGTCCACCACCATCACCATCACGTCTACCACCATCACGTCCATCACCATCACGTCCACCACCATCACGTCCACCACCACCACCATCACGTCCACCACCACCATCACGTCCACCACCACCACCATCACGTCCACCACCACCACCATCACGTCCACCAACACCACCATCACGTCCACCACCACCACATCCACCACCACCACCATCACGTCCACCACCACCACCATCACGTCCACCACCACCACCATCACGTCCACCACCACCATCACGTCCACCACCACCACTATCACGTCCACCACCACCACCATCACGTCCACCACCACCACGTCCACCACCACCACGTCCACCACCACCATCACGTCCACCATCACGTCCACCACCACCATCACGTCCACCATCACGTCCACCACCACCATCACGTCCACCACCACCATCACGTCCACCACCACCATAACGTCCACCATCACCATCACGTCCACCACCATCACGTCCACCACCATCACGTCCACCACCATCATGTCCACCACCACCATCATCACCATCACGTCCACCACCACCATCACGTCCACCACCACCACCACGTCCACCACCACCACCACGTCCACCACCACCATCACGTCCACCACCACCATCACGTCCACCACCACCATCACGTCCACCACCACCACCACCACAACCATCACGTCCACCACCACCACCACCACCACCACCACCACCACCATCACGTCCACCACCACCACGTCCACCACCACCACCCCGTCCACCACCATCACGTCCACCACCACCACCACCACCATCACGTCCACCACCACCGCCATCACGTCCACCACCACCATCACCATCACGTCCACCACCATCACCATCACGTCCACCACCATCACGTCTACCACCATCACGTCCATCACCATCACGTCCACCACCATCACGTCCACCACCATCACGTCCACCACCATCACGTCCACCACCATCACGTCCACCACCATCACGTCCACCACCATCACGTCCACCATCACCACCATCATGTCCACCACCACCACATCCACCACCACCATGTCCACCACCATCACGTACACCACCACCATCACGTCCACCACCACCACGTCCACCACCACCACCACGTCCACCATCACGTCCACCACCACCACCATCACGTCCACCACCATCACATCCACCACCATCACGTCCACCACCACCACCATCACGTCCACCACCACCATCACTATCACGTCCACCACCATCACCATCACGTCCACCACCATCACGTCTACCACCATCACGTCCATCACCATCACGTCCACCACCATCACGTCCACCACCACCACCATCACGTCCACCACCACCATCACGTCCACCACCACCACCATCACGTCCACCACCACCACCATCACGTCCACCACCACCACATCCACCACCACCACCATCACGTCCACCACCACCACCATCACGTCTACCACCACCACCATAACGTCCACCACCACCATCATGTCCACCACCACCACCATCACGTCCACCACCACCACATCCACCACCACCATGTCCACCACCATCACGTCCACCACCACCATCACGTCCACCACCACCACCATCACCATCACGTCCACCACCACCATCACGTCCACCACCACCACCATCACCATCACGTCCACCACCATCACCATCACGTCCACCACCCCCACCATCATGTCCACCACCATCACGTCCACCACCATCACGTCCACCACCATCACGTCCACCACCACCACCACCATCACGTCCACCACCACCATCACGTCCACCATCACGTCCACCATCACGTCCACCACCACCATCACGTCCACCATCACGTCCACCATCACGTCCACCACCACCATCACGTCCACCATCACGTCCACCACCACCATCACGTCCACCACCACCATCACGTCCACCACCACCATAACGTCCACAATCACCATCACGTCCACCACCATCACGTCCACCACCATCACGTCCACCACCATCATGTCCACCACCACCATCACGTCCACCACCACCACCACCACCACGTCCACCACCACCATCACGTCCACCACCACCATCACGTCCACCACCACCATCACGTCCACCACCACCATCACGTCCACCACCACCACCACCACAACCATCACGTCCACCACCACCACCACCACCATCACGTCCACCACCATCATGTCCACCACCACCACCATCACGTCCACCACCACCACCTCCACCACCACCACCACGTCCACCACCATCACGTCCACCACCACCATCACGTCCACCACCACCGCCATCACGTCCACCACCACCATCACCATCACGTCCACCACCATCACCATCACGTCCACCACCATCACGTCTACCACCATCACGTCCATCACCATCACGTCCATCACCATCACGTCCACCACCATCACGTCCACCACCACCACCATCACGTCCACCACCACCACCATCATGTCCACCACCACCACATCCACCACCACCATGTCCACCACGATCACGTACACCACCACCATCACGTCCACCACCACCACGTCCACCACCACCACCACGTCCACCACCACCACCATCACGTCCACCACCATCACGTCCACCACCATCACGTCCACCACCATCACGTCCACCACCACCACCATCACGTCCACCACCACCATCACCATCACGTCCACCACCATCACCATCACGTCCACCACCATCACGTCTACCACCATCACGTCCATCACCATCACGTCCACCACCATCACGTCCACCACCACCACCATCACGTCCACCACCACCATCACGTCCACCACCACCACCATCACGTCCACCACCACCACCATCACGTCCACCACCACCATCACGTCCACCACCACCATCACGTCCACCACCACCACCATCACGTCCACCACCATCACGTCCACCACCATCACGTCCACCACCACCACCATCACGTCCACCACCACCACCATCACGTCCACCACCACCACGTCCACCACCACCACCACCACCACCACGTCCACCACCAATACGTCCACCACCACCACCACTACCATCACCACCACGTCCACCACCACCATCACGTCCACCACCACCATCACCATCACGTCCACCACCACCACCACCATCACGTCCACCACCACCACCATCACGTCCATCACCACCATCATGTCCCCCACCACCACCATCACGTCCACCACCACCACCACGTCCACCACCACCACCACGTCCACCACCACCATCACGTCCACCACCATCACGTCCACCACCACAATCACGTCCACCATCACGTCCACCACCACCACCACCACAACCATCACGTCCACCACCACCACCACCACCACCATCACGTCCACCACCATCATGTCCACCACCACCACCATCACGTCCACCACCACCACGTCCACCACCACCACCACGTCCACCACCACCACCACCACCATCACGTCCACCACCACAGCCATCATGTCCACCACCACCATCACCATCACGTCCACCACCATCACCATCACGTCCACCACCATCACGTCTACCACCATCACGTCCATCACCATCACGTCCACCACCATCACGTCCACCACCACCACCATCACGTCCACCACCATCACCATCATGTCCACCACCACCACATCCACCACCACCATGTCCACCACCATCACGTACACCACCACCATCACGTCCACCACCACCACGTCCACCACCACCACCACGTCCACCACCATCACGTCCACCACCACCACCATCACGTCCACCACCATCACGTCCACCACCATCACGTCCACCACCACCACCATCACGTCCACCACCACCATCACCATCACGTCCACCACCATCACCATCACGTCCACCACCATCACATCTACCACCATCACGTCCATCACCATCACGTCCACCACCATCACGTCCACCACCACCACCATCACGTCCACCACCACCATCACATCCACCACCACCACCATCACGTCCACCACCACCACCACCATCACGTCCACCACCACCACCATCACGTCCACCACCACCACATCCACCACCACCACCATCACGTCCACCACCATCACGTCCACCACCACCACCATCACGTCTACCACCACCACCATCACGTCCACCACCACCATCATGTCCACCACCACCACCATCACGTCCACCACCACCACATCCACCACCACCATGTCCACCACCATCACGTCCACCACCACCATCACGTCCACCACCACCACCATCACCATCACGTCCACCACCACCACCATCACCATCACGTCCACCACCACCACCATCATCACCATCACGTCCACCACCATCACCATCACGTCCACCACCACCACCATCATGTCCACCACCATCACGTCCACCACCATCACGTCCACCACCATCACGTCCACCACCACCACCATCATCACGTCCACCACCACCACCATCACGTCCACCATCACGTCCACCATCACGTCCACCACCACCATCACGTCCACCATCACGTCCACCACCACCATCACGTCCACCACCACCATCACGTCCACCACCACCATAACGTCCACAATCACCATCACGTCCACAATCACCATCACGTCCACCACCATCACGTCCACCACCATCACGTCCACCACCATCACGTCCACCACCACCATCATCACCATCACGTCCACCACCACCATCACGTCCACCACCACCACCACGTCCACCACCACCACCACGTCCACCACCACCATCACGTCCACCACCATCACGTCCACCACCACCATCACGTCCACCACCACCATCACGTCCACCACCACCACAACCATCACGTCCACCACCACCACCACCACCACCATCACGTCCACCACCATCATGTCCACCACCACCACCATCACGTCCACCACCACCACGTCCACCACCACCACCACGTCCACCACCATCACGTCCACCACCACCACCACCACCATCACGTCCACCACCACCGCCATCACGTCCACCACCACCATCACCATCACGTCCACCACCATCACCATCACGTCCACCACCATCACGTCTACCACCATCACGTCCATCACCATCACGTCCATCACCATCACGTCCACCACCATCACGTCCACCACCACCACCATCACGTCCACCACCACCACCATCATGTCCACCACCACCACATCCACCACCACCATGTCCACCACCATCACGTACACCACCACCATCACGTCCACCACCACCACGTCCACCACCACCACCACGTCCACCACCACCACCATCACGTCCACCACCATCACGTCCACCACCATCACGTCCACCACCACCACCATCACGTCCACCACCACCATCACCATCACGTCCACCACCATCACCATCACGTCCACCACCATCACGTCTACCACCATCACGTCCATCACCATCACGTCCACCACCATCACGTCCACCACCACCACCATCACATCCACCACCACCATCACGTCCACCACCACCACCATCACGTCCACCACCACCACCATCACGTCCACCACCACCACATCCACCACCACAACCATCACGTCCACCACCACCACCATCACGTCCACCACCACCACCATCACGTCTACCACCACCACCATCACGTCCACCACCACCATCATGTCCACCACCACCACCATCACGTCCACCACCACCACATCCACCACCACCATGTCCACCACCATCACGTCCACCACCACCATCACGTCCACCACCACCACCATCACCATCACGTCCACCACCACCACCATCACCATCACGTCCACCACCACCACCATCACCATCACGTCCACCAGCATCACCATCACGTCCACCACCACCACCACCATCATGTCCACCACCATCACGTCCACCACCATCACGTCCACCACCATCACGTCCACCACCATCACGTCCACCACCACCACCATCACGTCCACCACCATCACGTCCACCACCACCACCATCACGCCCACCACCACATCCACCACCACCATCACGTCCACCACCACCACCATCACGTCCACCACCACCACCATCACGTCCACCACCACCATCACGTCCACCACCACCATCACGTCCACCACCACCACCATCACGTCCACCACCATCACGTCCACCACCATCACGTCCACCACCACCACCATCACGTCCACCACCACCACCATCACGTCCACCACCACCACGTCCACCACCACCACCACCACCACGTCCACCACCACCACGTCCACCACCACCACCACTACCACCACCACCATCACCACCACGTCCACCACCACCATCACTTCCACCACCACCATCACCATCACGTCCACCACCACCACCACCATCACGTCCACCACCACCACCATCACGTCCACCACCACCACCATCACGTCCACCACCACCATCACGTCCACCACCACCATCACGCCCACCACCACCATCACGTCCACCACCATCACGTCCACCACCACCACCATCACGTCCACCACCACCACCATTACGTCCACCACCACCACCATCACGTCCACCACCACCACCATCACGTTCACCACCACCACCATCACGTCCACCACCACGTCCACCACCACCACCACGTCCACCACCACCACCACGTCCACCACCACCATCACGTCCACCACCATCACGTCCACCACCACCATCACGTCCACCACCACCATCACGTCCACCACCACCACAACCATCACGTCCACCACCACCACCACCACCACCATCACGTCCACCACCATCATGTCCACCACCACCACCATCACGTCCACCACCACCACGTCCACCACCACCACCACGTCCACCACCATCACGTCCACCACCACCACCACCACCATCACGTCCACCACCACCGCCATCACGTCCACCACCACCATCACCATCACGTCCACCACCATCACCATCACGTCCACCACCATCACGTCTACCACCATCACGTCCATCACCATCACGTCCATCACCATCACGTCCACCACCATCACGTCCACCACCACCACCATCACGTCCACCACCACCACCATCATGTCCACCACCACCACATCCACCACCACCATGTCCACCACCATCACGTACACCACCACCATCACGTCCACCACCACCACGTCCACCACCACCACCACGTCCACCACCACCACCATCACGTCCACCACCATCACGTCCACCACCATCACGTCCACCACCACCACCATCACGTCCACCACCACCATCACCATCACGTCCACCACCATCACCATCACGTCCACCACCATCACGTCTACCACCATCACGTCCATCACCATCACGTCCACCACCATCACGTCCACCACCACCACCATCACATCCACCACCACCATCACGTCCACCACCACCACCATCACGTCCACCACCACCACCATCACGTCCACCACCACCACATCCACCACCACCACCATCACGTCCACCACCACCACCATCACGTCCACCACCACCACCATCACGTCTACCACCACCACCATCACGTCCACCACCACCATCATGTCCACCACCACCACCATCACGTCCACCACCACCACATCCACCACCACCATGTCCACCACCATCACGTCCACCACCACCATCACGTCCACCACCACCACCATCACCATCACGTCCACCACCACCACCATCACCATCACGTCCACCACCACCACCATCACCATCACGTCCACCACCATCACCATCACGTCCACCACCACCACCACCATCATGTCCACCACCATCACGTCCACCACCATCACGTCCACCACCATCACGTCCACCACCATCACGTCCACCACCACCACCATCACGTCCACCACCATCACGTCCACCACCACCACCATCACGCCCACCACCACATCCACCACCACCATCACGTCCACCACCACCACCATCACGTCCACCACCACCACCATCACGTCCACCACCACCATCACGTCCACCACCACCATCACGTCCACCACCACCACCATCACGTCCACCACCATCACGTCCACCACCATCACGTCCACCACCACCACCATCACGTCCACCACCACCACCATCACGTCCACCACCACCACGTCCACCACCACCACCACCACCACGTCCACCACCACCACGTCCACCACCACCACCACTACCACCACCACCATCACCACCACGTCCACCACCACCATCACTTCCACCACCACCATCACCATCACGTCCACCACCACCACCACCATCACGTCCACCACCACCACCATCACGTCCACCACCACCACCATCACGTCCACCACCACCATCACGTCCACCACCACCATCACGCCCCATCACGTCCACCACCATCACGTCCACCACCACCACCATCACGTCCACCACCACCACCATTACGTCCACCACCACCACCATCACGTCCACCACCACCACCATCACGTTCACCACCACCACCATCACGTCCACCACCACATCCACCACCACCATCACGTCCACCACCACCATCACGTCCACCACCACCACCATCACGTCCACCACCACCACCATCACGTCCACCACCACCATCACGTCCACCACCACCACCATCACGTCCACCACCATCACGTCCACCACCATCACCTCCACCACCACCACCATCACGTCCACCACCACCACCATCACGTCCATCACCACCACACCAACGTCCACCACCACCACGTCCACCACCACCACCACCACATCCACCACCACCACGTCCACCACCACCACCACCACCATCACCACCACGTCCACCACCATCATCACGTCCACCACCACCATCACGTCCACCACCACCATCACCATCACGTCCACCACCACCACCATCACGTCCACCACCACCACCATCACGTGCACCACCACCACCATCACGTCCACCACCACCACCATCACGTCCACCACCACCATCACGTCCACCACCACCATCACGTCCCCCACCACCACCATCACGTCCACCACCATCACGTCCACCACCACCACCACCATCACGTCCACCACCACCACCATCACCATCACGTCCACCACCACCATCACCACCACCACCATCACGTCCACCACCATCACGTCCACCACCATCACGTCCACCACCACCACCATCACGTCCACCACCACCACCATCACGTCCACCACCACCACCATCACGCCCACCACCACATCCACCACCACCATCACGTCCACCACCACCACCATCACGTCCACCACCACCACCATCATGTCCACCACCACCATCACGTCCACCACCACCACCATCACTTCCACTACCATCACGTCCACCACCATCACGTCCACCACCACCACCATCACGTCCACCACCACCACCATCACGTCCACCACCACCACCACCACGTCCACCACCACCACCACCACCACGTCCACCACCACCACCACTACCACCACCACCACCACCACCACGTCCACCACCACCATCACGTCCACCACCACCATCACCATCACGTCCACCACCACCATCACGTCCACCACCACCATCATGTCCCCCACCACCACCATCACGTCCACCACCACCACCACCATCACGTCCACCACCACCACCATCACCATCACGTCCACCACCACCATCACCACCACCACCATCACGTCCACCACCATCACGTCCACCACCACCATCACCATCACCACCACCACCATCACGTCCACCATCATGTCCACCACCACCACCACCATCACGTCCACCACCACCACCACCATCACGTCCACCACCACCACCACCACATCCACCACCACCATCCCGTCCACCACCACCATCACATCCACCATCATCACGTCCACCACCACCACCATCACGTCCACCACCACCACCATCACGTCCACCATCACCATCCCGTCCACCACCATCACCATCACGTCCACCACCATCACGTCTACCACCATCACGTCCATCACCATCACGTCCACCACCATCACGTCCACCACCACCACCATCACATCCACCACCACCATCACGTCCACCACCACCACCATCACGTCCACCACCACCACCATCCCGTCCACCACCACCACCATCACGTCCACAACCACCACCATCACGTCCACCACCACCACATCCACCACCACCATCACGTCCACCACCACCACCATCACGTCCACCACCACCACCATCACGTCCACCACCACCACCATCACGTCCACCACCCCCACCATCACGTCCACCACCACCATCACGTCCACCACCACCATCACGTCCACCACCACCACCATCACGTCCACCACCACCACCATCACGTCCACCACCACCACATCCACCACCACCATGTCCACCACCATCACGTCCACCACCACCATCACGTCCACCACCACCACCATCACCATCACGTCCACCACCATCACCATCACGTCCACCACCACCACCATGTCCACCACCATCACGTCCACCACCATCACGTCCACCACCATCACGTCCACCACCATCACGTCCACCACCACCACCACCATCACGTCCACCACCACCACCATCACGTCCACCACCACCACCATCACGTCCACCACCACCACCATCACGCCCACCACCACCATCACGTCCACCACCACCACCATCACGTCCACCACCACCACCATCACGTCCACCACCACCATCACGTCCACCACCACCACCATCACGTCCACCACCATCACGTCCACCACCATCACGTCCACCACCATCACGTCCACCACCATCACGTCCACCACCACCACCATCACGTCCACCACCACCACCACCACGTCCACCACCATCACGTCCACCACCACCACCACCACGTCCACCACCACCACCACCACCACCATCACCACCATGTCCACCACCACCATCACGTCCACCACCACCATCACCATCACGTCCACCACCACCATCACCATCACGTCTACCACCACCACCATCACGTCCTCCACCACCACCATCACGTCCACCACCACCATCACGTCCACCACCACCATCACGTCCACCACCACCACCATCACGTCCACCACCACCATCATGTCCCCCACCACCACCATCACGTCCACCACCACCACCACCATCACATCCACCACCACCACCATCACCATCACGTCCACCACCACCATCACCACCACCACCATCACGTCCACCACCATCACGTCCACCACCATCACGTCCACCACCACCATCACCATCACCACCACCACCATCACGTCCACCATCATGTCCACCACCACCACCATCACCATCACGTCCACCACCACCACCACCATCACGTCCACCACCACCACCACCACATCCACCACCACCATCACGTCCACCACCACCATCACATCCACCATCATCATGTCCACCACCACCACCATCACGTCCACCACCACCACCATCACGTCCACCACCACCACCATCACGTCCACCACCACCACCATTACGTCCACCACCACCACCATCACATCCACCACCACCACCATCACGTCCACCACCACATCCACCACCACCATCACGTCCACCACCACCATCACGTCCACCACCACCACCATCACGTCCACCACCACCATCACGTCCACCACCACCACCATCACGTCCACCACCATCACGTCCACCACCATCACCTCCACCACCACCATCACCATCACGTCCACCACCACCACCATCACGTCCACCACCACCACCACCACATCCACCACCACCACCACCACCATCACGTCCACCACCACCATCACGTCCACCATCACCATCACGTCCACCACCACCACCATCACGTCCACCACCACCACCATCACGTCCACCACCACCACCATCACGTCCACCACCACCACCATCACGTCCACCACCATCACGTCCACCACCACCACCACCATCACGTCCACCACCACCACCATCACCATCACGTCCACCACCACCATCACCACCACCACCATCACGTCCACCACCATCACGTCCACCACCATCACGTCCACCACCACCACCATCACGTCCACCATCATGTCCACCACCACCACCATCACCATCACGTCCACCACCACCACGTCCACCACCACCACCATCATCACGTCCACCACCACCACCACCACCACCATCACGTCCACCACCACCACCATCACATCCACCACCACCACCATCATGTCCACCATCACATCCACCACCACCACCATCACGTCCACCACCACCACCACCATCACGTCCACCACCACCATCACGTCCACCACCACCATCACCATCACGTCCACAACCACCACCACCATCACGTCCACCACCACCACCATCACGTCCACCACCACCACCATCACGTCCACCATCACGTCCACCACCACCATCATCACGTCCACCACCACCACCATCACGTCCACCACCACCACCACCACATCCACCACCACCACCATCACGTCCACCACCACCATCACGTCCACCACCACCACCATCACGTCCACCACCACCATCACGTCCACCACCACCATCACGTCCACCATCACCACCACGTCCACCACCACCACCACGTCCACCACCACCACCACGTCCACCACACTAAGACCTACGAGACTCCTGAGGCAGAAGCCGGGAGAGATTGAGACAAACCTTCTTTTAAAACGCTTGTGTGTGATACTCTGTACTTTTTTTAAAACAATCACCTCATTGCACTTAGCAATTCACGAACAGCGAGCTCATCGCTGCAACGCTTGTCACTCCCACCGCCATTCTCGAGGGCGAGGCGCGACTAGAGACACGCCCACCTCAGGCGGCCACGCCCCCTTGACTACACTATAAATAGTGCGCGCAGCTGGAAAGCGCGACACTAAGACCTACGAGACTCCTGAGGCGGAAGCCGGGAGAGATTGAGACAAACCTTCTTTGAAAACGCTTGTGTGTGATACTCTGTACTTTTTTTAAAACAATCACCTCATTGCACTTAGCAATTCACGAACAGCGAGCTCATCGCTGCAACGCTTGTCACTCCCACCGCCATTCTCGACGGCGAGGCGCGACTAGAGACACGCCCACCTCAGGCGGCCACGCCCCCTTGACTACACTATAACTAGTGCGCGCAGCTGGAAAGCGCGACACTAAGACCTACGAGACTCCTGAGGCGGAAGCCGGGAGAGATTGAGACAAACCTTCTTTTAAAACGCTTGTGTGTGATACTCTGTACTTTTTTTAAAACAATCACCTCATTGCACTTAGCAATTCACGAACAGCGAGCTCATCGCTGCAACGCTTGTCACTCCCACCGCCATTCTCGAGGGCGAGGCGCGACTAGAGACACGCCCACCTCAGGCGGCCACGCCCCCTTGACTACACCTCTCCTGACTATAAACCATGTGCCTCGCCAGGAAGCGCAGCGGACGAGCGCAGCGGGCGCGACGATTGCGCACCGAAGGCGCGCCTAAGGTAAGCCCGTCTGCGCCCGTCCGCGCCAGACCGAGCCCAGAGCCCATACCCCAGGCTAGTCACAACTGCCCTCGATTGAAATATTCACTCGATACCCTGTACCAGCTCAGGGAACCAGTGAACATTAGATGTAAGGAAACTATTATGCCAGAAACCGATCCTATCGGCTGCCCTAACTGCGACTACAGGTTATCCCCATCCCCCCTACCCGAACCGGCTCATCTTGAAATGGCCCTGCTGAATTGTAGGTCACTCCCAAAGCATCAGACAGAAATCCACTTACTACTAGCAGAGCTGGGCTTAGATGCTCTGTTCTTAACAGAAACGTGGCTTTCCCCTAGCACAGATCCAGACATCAATCAAGCACTTCCTCCCGGATACCTCATGAAATCTCTAAATAGACCGAAGGGTATTGGTGGGGGGATCGCGATCATCTACCGTGATAATCTTTCATGCCAACTTAAAGATAGCCCCATTCTGGATAGTGAAAACGCTCTGTTCTCCCTTCACCTGCCACCATCTACGACACTTTCTGGGGCCCTAATCTACCGCCCTCCGGGACAGGTAGGGGGTTTCATAGACTCACTCACGGACGCCATCTCTTCTCGGGCTTGTGTGACCCCTAATTTCACAATCCTTGGAGACTTAAATCTCCACTTCAACGATCAAAGCAACAAACTTGCAACTGACCTAAAAGCCGATCTGGCTTCCCTTAATCTTCATCTCCTTAACAAAGAACCCACCCATACGAAAGGTCGGCTACTGGACCCCATCTTTTCCAACCTCTCCACCCTCACTGTACAAACTCCTCTGCCCCTTCCTTGGTCAGACCACTTCCTGGTCCCTTTTAAACTTCAACTTCCAGGCAAATCGTCTGACATCCCCCTTCCCCGAGTCCCTTCTCGTCCTTGGAAAAAACTGGACACTACCTTATGGGATCAGGCACTGACGTCCACGGTTCCCCTAGTAGACCCTAACCCCTCGTCAGCTGAAATCCAACTTCATAACTGGATAAAAGATTCCCTCGACTCAGTTTTACCTCTTAAAACTCTCCCATCCAGTAGGAAATCGTCCAAATTACCATGGTTCACGGAAGAACTTCGCGAATTAAGAAGAAAGGGCAAAAAGCTTGAACGCCGTTGGAGAAAGAACTGGAATACAAATGACAAAAGCGACTATAGAACCCATATTAGACTGTATAAAAACGCATTAAAAACTGCACAGGCCGGGGGGCGTGGCCAGCAACCGATGATGGTGGCTGCCTAGAAGGAGAGCTCCGCGGCTGAGGCGGCCTCCAACGAAATCCGACTAGTTATCCGAGACAATTATGTCCCAGGCGAGAAGGTACTGATGCCCAGGACCGGGCGGCAGAGGTACGGCCAAGCGGAAAGAAAATCCGTGACCGGGGAGCCGAGATATCACTGACCCCGAGCAGGCCCCGGAGGGGATCCCGAGCCGGACACTGGCCTGGACGACAGAGCCGGCAGGAAGTGAGACGATCTGGGCGGAGGGCCGCCGGAAGCGCCCGCCCGCGACACCTACGGAGAGGGAGAATCCCCGACATCCTGCAGAACTGTCCAGGCGTCGGAAGCCCCGAGCGGGACCCCGGGGGCCCCCGCGCTGAGTGGCGGAAGACGGATCAGGCGATCGGAGGAATCAGGAACGGACGTGCGGAGGGGGAGAACCTGAAACGATGCCCGCCATCTTGAGGACCCGGCCGGGTCCCCATGCTTAACAGATCTGGTGCTGACATCGCCGAGGGAAAGCAGGTACCGTCGCTACGCGACAACAAGCCACCCGAAACAGCGACCCACGGCTCCGGCGCCCCCCCCCCCCCCCCCAGCGGTGTGGGGGCGTACTGCACACACGAGAGGACACGAGGGCCAATATACAACTAAGTGTGACGCCCTCTCCCAGGAAACTGCGACAGGGGGTTAAGACAAAGGACTACACACAGAACTGGGGCAGGCAGAACTGAGGGAGCGTAGATACCGTCGCTGCACAGCGGAGCACCGCCTGGTACAGCGCTACACGGCTCACAGACCCCCCCCCCTCCCTGTGTTGGAGCGCAATACAATCACAAGCGGACACAGGGGCCCTTTTGAGACACTAAGTGGAATACTACCCCCGGGCAGGGGCCAAGGTGACTGGGAGAGAGGTAAACACTGCAACAGCGGCAGGGGAAAAAGACTGAGGATTAACAAGACAGCTCTCGGCGCAACAGCCATTAAGGGGGGCATCTCCGCGGCCCGCGACCCATCGATACCACGCGGTTGGGCAGAGTGCAGTCCAGCGGCCTCGCATATAGCTGACCAGAGGGGCCACACGCCGCCACGTAATAAGGCCGGAGGCGAGCCTGAGGTGCCATACAGGGACCCTGAGGGTCACGACCGAGGGTGGACTGCGCGCTGAGTGAGTTCGGGAAACTGGTGAGACGAGGGACTGCCCCGGTGGAGAGTGAGGGGCACGGCTCCACGATCAAAATGGCTGGAAAGGGGCCGAAGAACAACGCGACGCAGTCCCGCCTTGACCGCTTCGCATACGAGAAACCCGTCACACCCCCGCCAGATGCCAGGACACAGGTGGGCAAGACAGTGGAGGCGACGGGGAGCAAGAAGGCTACCCTGGACGATGTCATGCGGGCCCTCACACAGGTGCAGGCCACAGTGGGGTCAATCTCAGCCGAAATCACGCTGATTCGGGCAGACTTCCACAAGATGACGGAGAAAGTGAACACGATGGAAATCGGGACAAAAGCCTTGGTGGAAGATGTGTCGGAGCTACAGATTAATATGGATCGTCTCTCAAAAGAGAATAGGGAGCTGAGAGACAAGCTCGATGACCAGGAAGGACGCTCGAGACGGAACAACATCCGTATAATTGGTGTGCCAGAATCGGAAGACACGAGGTCGATGGACCTATATGTGGAGAACTTAATCAAACAGCACATACAACCTAAGGGACTCTCCAATTTTTTCACAGTGGAGAGGGCGCATAGAGTCCCTGGAGGGCGCCGACAAACGGGTGCCAACCCTAGGCCGATTATAGCACGACTCTTTAATTTTAGGGACCGAGATGCCATATTACAGGCGGCAAGAACCTCACCCCCCATTAAAATTCAAAACGCCACGCTAGCATTTTTTCCAGACTACACGGCGGAGGTCGCGAGGAGAAGGAGAACTTTTTTCGAGGTCAAAAAAGAACTAAGAGCCAGAGAGATCCCTTATTCAATGCTCTTCCCAGCAAAACTTCGGATTGTAGCCGACAATAAGACTTGGTTTTTTGACACCCCGGAGATGGCACAGGACTGGCTGGAGGGTTGGCGGACGACAGGCCTCACCCGTCGCTCCAACAGACAAACCAAAAACCGTAATGGAGGATCACAGCAGGGCCTGCAATCAAATGGTGCCGAGGCGGAGCCACTTTCGCAACTGCAAGAAACTCAGGAAGGGGGCGATGACGGAGAACAGTGATCTCCGGATACTGTACATTTGAACTGAAATTACCGCGGCCCGAGAACGCCGCCCTGGACACTGGGCTGAGGGCCTCCGCGGCCAAGGAGGGGGCCGCCGACCTCGGAGAATCCTTCACCCCAGCGAGCAAGTACTATGTTATGGGTTGGGTTCAAGCACTCTGCTGAGTTGGGGGGGCGGGCAGTTGTAAGTCCGTTGAGCAGGGGGGCAGGGAGGGGGGGGGTTGGGGGTAGGATGGGGTTATGGTTCTAAATTTCTACATGGGGTCAAAATTGCTACGAAGGGGCGCATGAACACAGAATGATAATGTCAGGATGCTGCACGCAGAGTCACTACACGGACCTCCTGGTCCTCCGTGCGCATGATTTCTCAGTCCGCATACACGAACACGATGGGGGAGGGCACTGATTTAGGGCGGGAATCGCTGTTGAGCCTCATGTCCTGGAACGTGAGAGGTCTGGGCGACAAGATTAAGCGAGGGCTGGTTCTGCAAAGTATAAAAAGACTGAATCCCGACCTGGTCCTACTGCAAGAAACACACCTCACAGGCACGGCCACAAAGGCCCTAGACAGGAAGGGCTATAGCATGGTGGCCCACTCAGAGTTCACGAAGGGGTCCCGGGGCACCGGGATACTAATTCACCGCTCGTCCAGGTTTATACTCCAATCAGTTGCAATGGACACACAGGGCCGATTCGCAGCGGTGCATGGACAATTGGAGGGACAACCACTTAACGTAGTATCAGTATACATCCCGCCGGCATTACACAATATAGCCTTCACGGAACTAGGTAGATTCCTATTAGACCTTCCAGAGGGGGCCCTTGTACTGGGCGGGGATTTTAATGCAGTGGAGCAAGACTCCCTAGATAGACACCCAACGCGTACACAAACACAGGCACACTCCAAATTGCAGGACTTCATGGAGGCACAGGGCTTAGTGGACATATGGAGGCGACTCCACCCAGTAGACCGGCAATACACATATTACTCGGCAGTTCACGACAGCCTGTCGCGGATTGATTATCTAATGACATTGGAGGGGAGTCTCCTCACTTTCACTGACTCTCAGATTAGACCGCGAGGGGTCTCCGATCACTCCCCGCTAACACTGACTCTCTCCAGTCCGGAAAGGACCCGTAGACGTATCTTCCCTATCTACCCGGGGTACCTCGGAGAGCCTGGCATAGCCAAGGCCTTGAAGAGAAGTACACGATCATACCTCACCGAAAATGTAGGTTCAGTGGAATCGCCTACGATCCTCTGGGAGGCCTATAAAACGGTAATCCGCGGGCAGGCGATTTCGGTGATAACGCAGCACAAGCGCACACGGCGTCAGGAACTGATAGGTCTGGAGGGACAACTTGACAAGGCAACACAGGACCACAAAGGGAACCCAACTGGGGACACACGGCACGTGCTCCGATTGGCCCAGCAGCGCCATACCGACTTTCTGCGCCACAGAGTAAGGGAACATATGTCAGCAACTATGAGTAGGGTATATGACATGGGTGGCAAAGCAGGGAAGCTCCTGGCATGGTTGGAGAAAGCGCGGGGAGGTCAGAGGGCCATACTCCAGCTGAAAGACCCTAATGGCGAGTTGCATTCTAGCCCGGCAAGAATAGTGGAACTCCTGGCAGACCACTTCCACTACGTGTACACCCCTGAGTATGAGGTCACGCGGGAGATGGCGGAGAGCTCGCTCATAGGAGTACCGATCCGCACTCTCACCCCCGACCAACGAGACGAGCTTGACTCCGACCTGACAGTGGAAGAAATACAGATAGCCATAACAGCACTACACCCGGGGAAAGCACTAGAGTGGTATAAAAGTATGTCCGAAACG
This sequence comes from Lissotriton vulgaris, assembly GCF_964263255.1. Taxonomy (NCBI): domain Eukaryota; kingdom Metazoa; phylum Chordata; class Amphibia; order Caudata; family Salamandridae; genus Lissotriton; species Lissotriton vulgaris. The sequence continues at coordinate 697,995 of NW_028242610.1, forward strand.
TTATCCACGCCATTGCTTGATATGTCCCAGGAGTGTCGGGAAAAGGGACGACTGCCCCCTGACCAACGCACGGCCACAATAGTCACGATACCCAAGCCCGGCAAACCCCCTGAGGAATGCGGATCGTACCGCCCGATCTCCCTCCTTAACGCTGAGAATAAAATCCTGGCGAAACTATTGGCCACCAGGCTCCTGCCTCACCTGACGCATTTGATACACCCGGACCAGTCGGGCTTCATGCCGCACCGGAGTACGGCGCTGAACCTGAGACGGCTGCACGGGGTGCTGGCCAGAGCCCCGCGGTTGGAGGAACCAGCGGCGGTACTGTCACTAGATGCCAAAATGGCGTTTGACATGGTGGAGTGGCGCTATCTCTTTGCGGTCCTGGAACACATGGGTATTGGCCCGGTGTTCATATCATGGGTCAGACTACTGTATACCGAGCCCGTGGCGAGGGTAACAGCAAATGGACACATATCACGGGAGTTTTCGCTGGCGCGGGGCACGAGACAGGGGTGCCCACTCTCGCCACTACTGTTCGCCCTCGTACTAGAACCCCTGGCCACAGTTATTAGAACCACCCACCTGCTGAAAGGCGTAAACTGGGGAGGCGGTTGGGAAGATAGAGTCTCACTATACGCCGACGACATGCTCGTCTACCTCATGGACCTCACGAACGGCATCCCGGTCCTACTGGCACTGTGCGAAACCCACGGTACAGCCTCAGGGTATAAACTTAACTGGTCCAAGTCCATAATCTTCATGGTGCAGGGCGACCTGCCAGCGTTGCCTGAAGATTGCCAATTGCTCGTAGAACACCTCTCCTTTAAATACCTAGGGATATGGATCACGAAGGACCACTCAACCTTTATTGACCTGAATCTTAAGCCCCAGCTGGACAGGCTAAAGGCGGATGTGCGTCACTGGAAAAATCTCCCCTTAACACTATTAGGTAGAGCAGCGCTCTTCAAGATGATGGCGCTGCCACGCTTCCTTTATATCCTAGAAAACACGCCGGCGATGGTCCCCGCATCGCTCTTCCGCCATGTGGCGGCACAATTATCCGGCCTCCTGTGGGGTGACAAACCGGCGAGGGTTGCGCAATTGAAATTAACCAGGGACTGGTACAGTGGGGGAATAGCCCTCCCTAACCTCGAATTGTACTACTGGGCCGCTCACCTCAAGGTGATCAACCAATGGGTCCACGCGGCACATGACGATCCGGCATATGAGGCGGATAGGCACCAGCTGGGCACATCAACCCTTCTGGCACCACTCTACAACAAAGGACTAGTGAGAAAGTTAGTGGGACCTACCAAACACACAGTAGCCATCTGGCACAAGGCGCAAAGACGGCTGGCATGGGAGGGAGTGATCACTAACCTCACGCCACTGTGGGACGCCAAAGCCCTCGGCAACCTGCGCAGTTCAAAAGGGTTTGATCAATGGGATACCATGGGATCTCTACGGTGGGCGACCTATGGACTAGGGATGGAGTGCTCTCCTTTGCAACCCTGAGGGAGCAATATAACCTAGAAGTGACCGAAACATATAGGTACATACAGATCAGACACGCGCTCTTGTCGGTATTAGAGCCAGGGGTGACGCTTCCGGAATCAGCCCCGTTAGAGGACCGATTGCTTACGGACTACATGGAGTCCAGTGCAACCTCCCTCACCTACCGCAAACTGATGAACAACCTACCGGATCCCCTTGAAAGGCTGAAGGAATACTGGGAGGATGAGGTAGGAGACCTGGATGAGGCAGAATGGAACGCAGCCCTGGCGTCGCCCAGGGAGGCGGGCATCTCCACCCGCTTCAGGCTGGTCCAACTCAAAGTACTGCATAGGGTCTACTACACCCGCACTACACTATACAAAATACACAGAGCACAACACCCGTATTGCCTGAGGGAATGTGGAGAGGAGGGTACACTGTTCCACACTATATGGACTTGCCCAATCATACAGGACTACTGGAGGCGTGTCACACGCACGATCGGTCAAGCCCTCCAGAACCCGTTCACGCCTGACCCCAGAATTTGTCTCCTGAATGTGTGGGGCCAAACAGATTTAACAATGAATGCAAAGGGGTGGGTGGTCATTGGCGTAATGATGGCGAAGCGAGATATCGCAAAAAATTGGGGGGCACTAGAGGCACCGACACTAGCGCAGTGGTGCAGGAATATGGACGTGCTCATGGTGACAGAGAGGGCAGTATATCAGCAGAGACATAATCCACGTAAATGGAACAGAATTTGGACACCATGGAACACATACAGGGGGGACATTTGTGAACCTTTGCCTGAAGACGAGGATGGGGATAGCTCAGGGGACGAGGAGGATCTGGAGTAATGAAGGGGGAGGAGGAGGACCCAGATACACAGCATGACCCCGAGACCTGGGGGACAGGCATAGAAGAGTGAATGGTGTTATCAGAGACTGGCTTTAGGGCTGCTGAACGAATATACACACACCAATGCTGCAATAGCCTACAGTTCAGGATCACTTAATGCAACCCGTGAAGTAGCAAGTTTTATGTTGGGGGGGGAAAAATAAAAAGTTGCTCTTTTAATCGTAGGCAGCTGAATGTTGACACTGCTCTACAGAATGATTGATTGTCAATGCATACCATGTGATAGCAACAACAAAAATAAAATGTAAAAAAAAAAAAAAAAAACTGCACAGGCCAATTTCTTTGAGGAGCAAATAGCCTCAGCCGCTAACTCCGCGAGAGAGACCTATCGAATAGTGAAACTCCTCACCAAAATACAAGACCCTCCATCTTCCCCAGACGTGGATGGCACAAAATGCAACCAAATGGCAGAGTTCTTCTCGGCAAAAATTGCTAAAATCCTAACTTCCCTTCCAACCCCATCTACCACTCAAGCACTCCCTGGCTCCTCCCCTCTCCAAGACACCCCGAGATTAACCTCTTTCTCCCAAATCTCCATTGAAACGTTTCTCAACGTTTTACAGAAAGTCAAAAGTGGCTCCCCATCAGACCCAGCCCCCATTAGTAAATTGAAGCTAGTTGCTCCCACTATTGCTCCCCTATTTACTAAACTGATCAACGCCTCCTTTGAAAACGGTATAGTCCCGGCGAACTGGAAAAAAGCCACAGTTAAGGCTCTTATAAAAAAACCACACTTAGATCCCACAGACCCTTCCAATTTCAGACCAATCTCACTGCTACCAGCTATGAGTAAAATAGCCGAACGAGTAGCAAATCAGCAACTTTCGGATTTTTTAGAGACCAACCATCTTCTCCGCATGTCCCAGACAGGCTTTAGACCAGGACAGGGGACTGACACCGCTTTGTTAGCCGTTGTCGAGGAAGCCAGGGGCATATTGGACGCAGGAGGATCAGTGGCAGTGATCCTCCTCGACCTGAGTGCCGCCTTCGACACGGTGGACCATGCAACCCTTGTCCAGCGCCTTGGCCTAATGGGAGTGGCCGACTCCGCCCTGGCCTGGATATCATCCTTTCTCAAAGACAGGTCCTTCCAAGTGGCTGACGGGTACTCCGTCTCCACTGCTCAGTCTCTTAGGTGTGGTGTGCCTCAGGGATCTTCCCTGAGCCCAACACTTTTTAATGCTTACATGGCTCCCCTTGAGGATGTTGTAAAGCCATTCGGCATTAAATCAATAATGTATGCTGATGACACCCAGCTGATCGTCTCCCTTAACCAGGCCGACAACGCCCTGACCAACCTGACCAGCTGTCTAGAGGAGGTGCATCAATGGATGTGCGAATCAAGGCTAAAACTAAACGGGGAGAAATCGGAAATACTTCTCTTAGGAACCTCCAACAAAATTCCCACTTCCCTGCCTTGGCCACCGTGCATGGGAACACCACCCATTCCCAAGTCCGAAGTCAAGAGCTTAGGGATATGGCTTGACCAGGATCTAAGTTTCAAAACTCAGGCGAGAAAAACAGCGGGAACCTGCTTCGGCCTGATAAAAATGGCTCGAAAGATTTTACATCTACTTCCGCCCCAGTCCAGGAAACTTTTGCTGCAGGGGCTTGTGAACTCCAGACTGGACTACGGAAATGTCCTGTACCTGGGAGCCCCAGCCTCGGTGACCCATAGACTTCAATGCGCACAGAACGCGGCGGCGAGAATTCTCACAGGAACTTCAACGAGGAATTCGGCTAAACCAGCTCTCAGAAGTCTGCACTGGCTGCCAGTAAAGGAGAGGGTCAATTTTAAGACCCTGTGCATTACTCACAGAATTTTGCACAATGAAGGCCCTCCCATTCTCAGGACACTGGTGACTCAACAACAGTCAAGTCGCCAACTAAGATCCAACTCTCTTTCCCTCGCCAATGTCCCCAGAATTAGGAAGGCCAGAACAGGCGGCCGCATGTTCTCCTATAATGCTCCCAGACTGTGGAACGCCCTTCCCCTTTCCCTGAGGCAAGAACACAACCACCTCAGGTTTAGGAAACGCCTAAAAACCTTACTTTTCCCCTGAGCTCACCCCCTGACCTTTCCTTCCCTCAGTACCGTGGTCTTTTAGCGCCGGGATGCCTTAGGGTAGCTGCGCGCTCTAGAAAACATAAAATCAAATCAAATCACCACCACCACCACGTCCACCACCACAACCACCACCACGTCCACAACCCCCACCACCACCATCACGTCCACCACCACCAGGAAACATCCTTTACAGCGCAACTTTTACAACGCACTACCATTACAACACAACTTTTACAATGCAAGTCATTACAACAAATTGCGCTGGAGGGCGCTCTAGGATAGGGAATAGTTTAATTACTATCCAACACCTTCCCTACTATCAACGGGGACTGAAGTTGGAATAGTAAATTAAACTATGCACTATCCAGTGCCCCCAACGCAAGTCGTTGTAACGACTTGCGTTGGAAAAGTTGTGTCGTAATGGCATGCGGTGTAAAAGCATGCATTGTAATGACATACTACCACCACCACCACCACCACATCCTCCACCACAAGGCTATCAATCCGTCGCCTGCACTCCCCCCTCTCCGTCCCAGTCCCCACTCCGTCCCACTCCCACCCCCCTCCCGGTCCCCCTCCCCCTTCCCGTCCCACTCCCACCCCCCTCTCAGTCCCACTCCCTCCCTCCCCCCTTCCCTCTCCGTCCCAGTCTCGCACCCCCTCCCTCTATCGCACCCCCTCCCTCCATCCATCGCACGCCCTCCCTCCCTCCCTCCCTCCATCCATCGAACGCCCTCCCTCCCTCCCCCCATCCATCGCACGCCCTCCCTCCCTCCATCCATCGCACGCCCTCCCTCCATCGCACGCCCTTCCTCCCTTCCTCCATCCATCCAACGCCCTCCCTCCCTCCATCCATCCATCGCACGCCCTCCCTCCCTCCCTCCATCGCACGCCCTCCTTCCCTCCCTCCATCCATCCATCGCACGCCCTCCTTCCCTCCCTCCATCCATCCATCGCACGCCCTCCCTCCCTCCCTCCCTCCATCGCACGCCCTCCCTCCATCCATCGCACACCACCACCATCACGTCTACCACCACCATCACGTCTACCACCACCATCACGTCCACCACCACCACCATCACGTCCACCACCACCACCACGTCCACCACCACCATCACGTCCACCACCACCATCGCGTCCACCACCACCATCACGTCCACCACCACCATCACGTCCACCACCACCATCACGTCCACCACCACCATCACGTCCACCACCACCATCACATCCACCACCACCACCACCATCACGTCCACCACCACCACCACCATCACGTCCACCACCACCACCACCATCATCTCCATCACGTCCACCACCACCATCACGTCCACCACCACCATCACGTCCACCACCATCACGTCCACCACCACCACGTCCACCACCACCACCACCACGTCCACCACAACCATCACGTCCAGCATCACGTCCACCACCACCACCATCACGTCCACCACCACCACCATCACGTCCACCACCACCACGTCCACCACCACCACGTCCACCACCACCATCACCTCCACCATCACGTCCACCACCACCATCACGTCCACCATCACGTCCACCACCACCATCATGTCCACCACCACCATCACGTCCACCACCACCATCACGTCCACCACCACCATCACATCCACCACCACCAGGAAACATCCTTTACAACGCAACTTTTACAACGCACTACCATTACAACACAACTTTTACAACGCAAGTCATTACAACAAATTGCGCTGGAGGGCGCTCTAGGATATGGAATAGTTTAATTACTATCCAACACCTTCCCTACTATCAACGGGGACTGAAGTTGGAATAGTAAATTAAACTATTCACTATCCAGTGCCCCCAACGCAAGTCGTTGTAACGACTTGCGTTGTAAAAGTTGTGTCGTAATGGCATGCGTTGTAAAAGCATGCATTGTAATGACATACTACCACCACCACCACCACCACATCCTCCACCACAAGGCTATCAATCCGTCGCCCGCACTCCCCCCTCTCCGTCCCACTCCCCACTCCGTCCCACTCCCACCCCCCTCCCGGTGCCCCTCCCCCTTCCCGTCCCACTCCCACCCCCCTCTCAGTCCCACTCCCTCCCTCCCCCCTTCCCTCTCCGTCCCAGCCCCGCACCCCCTCCCTCTATCGCACCCCCTCCCTCCCTCCATCGCACGCCCTCCCTCCCTCCCTCCATCCATCGCACGCCCTCCCTCCCTTCCTCCCTCCCTCCCCCCATCCATCGCACGCCCTCCCTCCCTCCATCCATCGCACGCCCTCCCTCCATCGCACGCCCTTCCTCCCTTCCTCCATCCATCCAACGCCCTCTCTCCCTCCATCCATCCATCGCACGCTCTCCCTCCCTCCCTCCCTCCATCCATCGCAAGCCCTCCTTCCCTCCCTACATCCATCCATCGCACGCCCTCCCTCCCTCCATCCATCCATCGCATGCCCTCCCTCCCTCCATCCATCGCACGCCCTCCCGCCATTGCACGCCCTCCCTCCATCCATCGCACGCCCTCCCTCCATTGCACGCCCTCCCTCCCTCCATCCATCGCACACCCTCCCTCCCTCCATCCATCGCACGCCCTCCCTCCATCCATCGCACGCCCTCCCTCCCTCCATCCATCCATCGCACTCCCTCCCTCCCTCCCTCCATCCATCCATCCATCGCATGCCCTCCCTCCCTCCATCCATCCATCGCACGCCCTCCCTCCCTTCCTCCATCCATCGCACGCCCTCCCTCCCTCCATCGCACTCCCTCCCTCCATCGCACTCCCTCCCTCCCTCCATCGCACTCCCTCCCTCCCTCCATCGCACTCCCTCCCTCCATCCATCGCACGCCCTCCCTCCCTCCCTCCATCCATCCATCGCACGCCCTCCCTCCCTCCATCCATCCATCGCACGCCCTCCCTCCCTCCATCCATCGCACGCCCTCCCTCCATCCATCCATCGCACGCCCTCCCTCCCTCCATCCATCCATCGCCCTCCCTCCCTCCATCCATCCATCCCACTCCATCCATCCATCGCCCTCCATCGCACTCCCTCCCTCCCTCCATCCATCGCACTCCATCCATCGCACTCCCTCCATCCATCCATCCATTGCACTCCCTCCCTCCATCCATCCATCGCACTCCCTCCCTCCATCCATCGTACTCCCTCCCTCCATGGCACTCCCTCCATCTATCTATCGCACGCCCTCCCTCCCTCCCTCTATCCATCGCACGCCCTCCCTCCCTCCCTCCCTCCATCGCTTGCCCTCCCTCCCTCCCTCCATCGCCCTCCCTCCCTCCCTCCATCCATCGCACTCCCTCCCTCTCTCCATCCATCGCACGCCCTCCCTCCATCTATCGCACTCCCTGCCTCCATCTATCGCACTCCCTCCATCTATCGCACGCCCTCCATCTATCCATCGCACGCCCTCCCTCCCTCCCTCCATTTATCCATCGCACGCCCTCCCTCCCTCCCTCCCTCCATCCATCCATCGCACGCACTCCCTCCCTCCCTCCATCCATCGCACTCCCTCCCTCCATCCATCGCACGCCCTCCCTCCATTCATCCATCGCACGCCCTCCCTCCCTCCATCCATCGCACGCCCTCCCTCCATCCATCCATCGTACGCCCTCCCTCCCTCCATCCATCCATCGCACGCCCTCCCTCCATCCATCGCACGCCCTCCCTCCATCCATCGCACGCCCTCCCTCCCTCCCTCCATCCATCGCACGCCCTCCCTCCATCTATCGCACTCCCTCCATCTATCGCACGCCCTCCATCTATCCATCGCACGCCCTCCCTCCATCCATCGCACTCCCTCCCTCCATCCATCCATCGCACGCCCTCCCTCCATCCATCCATCGCACGCCCTCCCTCCATCCATCCATCCATCGCACGCCCTCCCTCCCTCCATCCATCCATCGCACGCTCTCCCTCCCTCCATCCATCCATCCCACGCCCTCCCTCCCTCCCTCCATCCATCCATCGCACGCCCTCCCTCCCTCCATCCATCCATCCATAGCACGCCCTCCCTCCCTCCATCCATCCATCGCACGCCCTCCCTCCCTCCATCCATCCATCCATCCATCGCACGCCCTCCCTCCCTCCATCCTTCCATCCATCGCACGCCCTCCCTCCCTCCCTCCCTCCATCCATCGCACACCCTCCCTCCATCCATCCATCGCACGCCCTCCCTCCCTCCATCCATCGCACGCTCTCCCTCCATTGCACGCCCTCCCTCCCTCCATCCATCGCACGCCCTCCCTCCATTACACGCCCTCCCTCCCTCCCTCCATCCATCCATCCATCGCACGCCCTCCCTCCATCCATCCATCCATCGCACGCCCTCCCTCCATCCATCCATCCATCGCACGCCCTCCCTCCATCCATCCCTCCATCGCACTCCCTCCCTCCATCGCACTCCCTCCCTCCATTGCACTCCCTCCCTCCATCGCACTCCCTCCCTCCATCGCACTCCCTCCATCCATGGCACTCCCTCCATCCATCGCACTCCCTCCATCCATCGCACTCCCTCCATCCATCGCACTCCCTCCCTCCAACTCCCTCCATCCATCGCACTCCCTCCATCCATCGCACACCCTCCATCCATCGCACGCCCTCCCTCCCTCCCCCCATCCATCCATTGCACGCACTCCCTCCCTCCCTCCATCCATCGCACTCCCTCCCTCCATCCATCCATCGCACGCCCTCCCTCCCTCCATCCATCCATCCATCGCACGCCCTCCCTCCCTCCATCCATCCATCCATCGCACGCCCTCCCTCCATTGCACGCCCTCCCTCCCTCCCTCCATCCATCCATCGCACGCCCTCCCTCCATCCATCCATCCATCGCACGCCCTCCCTCCCTCCATCCATCCATCGCACGCCCTCCCTCCCTCCATCCATCCATCGCATGCCCTCCCTCCATCCATCCATCCATCCATCGCACGCCCTCCCTCCATCCATCCATCCATCCATCCATCGCACGCCCTCCCTCCATCCATTCATCCATCCATCGCACGCCCTCCCTCCATCCATCCATCCGCCCTCCCTCCATCGCACTCCCTCCCTCCATCGCACTCCCTCCCTCCATCGCACTCCCTCCCTCCATCGCACTCCCTCCCTCCATCGCACTCCCTCCCTCCATCGCACTCCCTCCCTCCATCGCACTCCCTCCATCCATCGCACTCCCTCCATCCATCGCACTCCCTCCCTCCAACTCCCTCCATCCATCGCACTCCCTCCATCCATCGCACTCCCTCCATCCATCGCACGCCCTCCATCCATCGCACGCCCTCCCTCCCTCCCTCAATCCATCGCACGCCCTCCCTCCCTCCCTCCATCCATCCATCGCACGCACTCCCTCCCTCCCTCCATCCATCGCACTCCCTCCCTCCATCCATCCATCGCACGCCCTCCCTCCCTCCATCCATCCATTGCACGCCCTCCCTCCCTCCATCCATCCATCGCACGCCCTCCCTCCCTCCATCCATCCATTGCACGCCCTCCCTCCCTCCATCCATCCATCCATCGCAAGCCCTCCCTCCCTCCATCCATCCATCGCACGCCCTCCCTCCCTCCATCCATCCATCGCACGCCCTCCCTCCCTCCATCCATCGCACGCCCTCCCTCCATCCATCCATGGCACGCCCTCCCTCCATCCATCCATCCATCGCACGCCCTCCCTCCATCCATCCATCGCACGCCCTCCCTCCCTCCCTCCCTCCATCGCACGCCCTCCCTCCCTCCCTCCCTCCCTCCCTCCATCCATCCATCCATCGCACGCCCTCCCTCCATTGCATGCCCTCCCTCCCTCCCTCCATCCATCCATCCATCGCACGCCCTCCCTCCATTGCACGCCCTCCCTCCCTCCATCCATCCATCGCACGCCCTCCCTCCATCCATCCATCCATCGCACGCCCTCCCTCCATCCATCCATCCATCGCACGCCCTCCCTCCATCCATCCATCAATCGCACGCCCTCCCTCCATCCATCCATCCATTGCACGCCCTCCCTCCATCCATCGCACGCCCTCCCTCCATCCCTCCATCCATCGCACGCCCTCCCTCCCTCCCTCCATCCATCCATCGCACGCACTCCCTCCCTCCCTCCATCCATCGCACTCCCTCCCCCCATCCATCCATCGCACGCCCTCCCTCCCTCCATCCATCCATTGCACGCCCTCCCTCCCTCCATCCATCCATCGCACGCCCTCCCTCCCTCCATCCATCCATCGCACGCCCTCCCTCCCTCCATCCATCCATCGCAAGCCCTCCCTCCATCCATCCATCGCACGCCCTCCCTCCCTCCATCCATCCATCGCACGCCCTCCCTCCCTCCATCCATCGCACGCCCTCCCTCCCTCCATCCATCCATCGCACGCCCTCCCTCCATCCATCCATCGCACGCCCTCCCTCCATCCATCCATCGCACGCCCTCCCTCCCTCCATCGCACGCCCTCCCTCCCTCCATCCATCCATCGCACGCCCTCCCTCCCTCCATCCATCCATCGCACGCCCTCCCTCCATTGCACGACCTCCCTCCCTCCATCCATCCATCCATCGCACGCCCTCCCTCCATTGCACGCCCTCCCTCCCTCCATCCATCCATCCATCGCACGCCCTCCCTCCATTGCACGCCCTCCCTCCCTCCATCCATCCAACCATCGCACGCCCTCCCTCCATCCATCCATCCATCGCACGCCCTCCCTCCATCCATCCATCCATCCATCGCACGCCCTCCCTCCATCCATCCATCAATCGCACGCCCTCCCTCCATCCATCCATCCATTGCACGCCCTCCCTCCATCCATCGCACGCCCTCCCTCCATCCATCCATCCATTGCACGCCCTCCCTCCATCCATCCATCGCACGCCCTCCCTCCCTCCATCCATCGCACGCTCTCCCTCCATTGCACGCCCTCCCTCCCTCCATCCATCGCACGCCCTCCCTCCATTACACGCCCTCCCTCCCTCCCTCCATCCATCCATCCATCGCACGCCCTCCCTCCATCCATCCATCCATCGCACGCCCTCCCTCCATCCATCTATCCATCGCACGCACTCCCTCCATCCATCCCTCCATCGCACTCCCTCCCTCCATCGCACTCCCTCCCTCCATTGCACTCCCTCCCTCCATCGCACTCCCTCCATCCATCGCACTCCCTCCATCCATCGCACTCCCTCCATCCATCGCACTCCCTCCATCCATCGCACTCCCTCCCTCCAACTCCCTCCATCCATCGCACTCCCTCCATCCATCGCACACCCTCCATCCATCGCACGCCCTCCCTCCCTCCCTACATCCATCCATTGCACGCACTCCCTCCCTCCCTCCATCCATCGCACTCCCTCCCTCCATCCATCCATCGCACGCCCTCCCTCCCTCCATCCATCGCACTCCCTCCCTCCATCCATCCATCGCACGCCCTCCCTCCCTCCACCCATCCATCGCACGCCCTCCCTCCCTCCATCCATCCATCCATTGCACGCCCTCCCTCCCTCCATCCATCCATCGCACGCCCTCCTTCCCTCCATCCATCCATCGCACGCCCTCCCTCCCTCCATCCATCGCACGCCCTCCCTCCCTCCATCCATCCATCGCCCTCCCTCCCTCCATCCATCCATCGCACGCCCTCCCTCCATCCATCCATCGCACGCCCTCCCTCCATCCATCCATCGCACGCCCTCCCTCCATCCATCCATCCATCGCACGCCCTCCCTCCCTCCCTCCATCCATCCATCCATCGCACGCCCTCCCTCCCTCCCTCCATCCATCCATCCATCGCACGCCCTCCCTCCATTGCACGCCCTCCCTCCCTCCCTCCATCCATCCATCGCACGCCCTCCCTCCATCCATCCATCGCACGCCCTCCCTCCATCCATCCATCCATCGCATGCCCTCCCTCCATCCATCCATCCATCCATCCATCGCACGCCCTCCCTCCATCCATCCATCCATCGCACGCCCTCCCTCCATCCATCCATCCGCCCTCCCTCCATCGCACTCCCTCCCTCCATCGCACTCCCTCCATCGCACTCCCTCCCTCCATCGCACTCCCTCCCTCCATCGCACTCCCTCCCTCCATCGCACTCCCTCCATCCATCGCACTCCCTCCATCCATCGCACTCCCTCCATCCATCGCACTCCCTCCATCCATCGCACTCCCTCCATCCATCGCACTCCCTCCCTCCAACTCCCTCCATCCATCGCACTCCCTCCATCCATCGCACTCCCTCCATCCATCGCACGCCCTCCATCCATCGCACGACCTCCCTCCCTCCCTCCATCCATCGCACGCCCTCCCTCCCTCCCTCCATCCATCGCACGCACTCCCTCCCTCCCTCCATCTATCGCACTCCCTCCCTCCATCCATCGCACGCCCTCCCTCCCTCCATCCATCCATTGCACGCCCTCCCTCCCTCCATCCATCCATCGCACGCCCTCCCTCCCTCCATCCATCCATCGCACGCCCTCCCTCTCTCCCTCCATCCATCCATCGCAAGCCCTCCCTCCCTCCCTCCCTCCCTCCATCCATCCATCGCAAGCCCTCCCTCCCTCCATCGCACGCCCTCCCTCTCTCCATCCATCCATCGCACGCCCTCCCTCCCTCCATCCATCGCACGCCCTCCCACCATCCATCCATCGCACGCCCTCCCTCCATCCATCCATCGCACGCCCTCCCTCCCTCCCTCCCTCCATCGCACGCCCTCCCTCCCTCCATCCATCCATCGCACGCCCTCCCTCCCTCCATCCATCGCACGCCCTCCCTCCATTGCACGCCCTCCCTCCCTCCATCCATCCATCCATCGCACGCCCTCCCTCCATTGCACGCCCTCCCTCCCTCCATCCATCCATCCATCCATCGCACGCCCTCCCTCCATCCATCCATCCATCGCACGCCCTCCCTCCCTCCATCCATCCATCCATCGCACGCCCTCCCTCCATCCATCCATCAATCGCACGCCCTCCCTCCATCCATCCATCCATTGCACGCCCTCCCTCCATCCATTGCACGCCCTCCCATCATCCATCCATCGCACGCCCTCCCTCCATCCATCCATCCAACGCCCTCCCTCCATCGCACTCCCTCCCTCCATCGCACTCCCTCCCTCCATCGCACTCCCTCCCTCCATCGCACTCCCTCCCTCCATCGCACTCCCTCCCTCCATCGCACTCCCTCCCTCCATCGCACTCCCTCCCTCCATCGCACTCCCTCCATCCATCGCACGCCCTCCCTCCATCCATCCATCCATTGCACGCCCCTCCATCCATCGCACGCCCTCCCATCATCCATCCATCGCACGCCCTCCCTCCATCCATCCATCCAACGCCCTCCCTCCATCGCACTCCCTCCCTCCATCGCACTCCCTCCCTCCATCGCACTCCCTCCCTCCATCGCACTCCCTCCCTCCATCGCACTCCCTCCCTCCATCGCACTCCCTCCCTCCATCGCACTCCCTCCCTCCATCGCACTCCCTCCCTCCATCGCACTCCCTCCCTCCATCGCACTCCCTCCATCCATCGCACTCCCCTCCATCTATCTATCGCACTCCCTCCATCTATCTATCGCACTCCCTCCATCTATCTATCGCACTCCCTCCATCTATCTATCGCACTCCCTCCATCTATCTATCGCACTCCCTCCATCCATCTATCGCACTCCCTCCCTCCATCTATCGCACTCCCTCCATCTATCGCACTCCCTCCATCTATCGCACTCCCTCCATCTATCGCACTCCCTCCATCCATCGCACTCCCTCCATCCATCGCACTCCCTCCCTCCAACTCCCTCCATCCATCGCACTCCCTCCATCCATCGCACTCCCTCCATCCATCGCACTCCCTCCATCCATCGCACGCCCTCCATCCATCGCACGCCCTCCCTCCCTCCCTCCATCCATCGCACGCCCTCCCTCCCTCCCTCCATCCATCCATCGCACGCACTCCCTCCCTCCCTCCATCCATCGCACTCCCTCCCTCCATCCATCCATCGCACGCCCTCCCTCCCTCCATCCATCCATTGCACGCCCTCCCTCCCTCCATCCATCCATCGCACGCCCTCCCTCCCTCCATCCATCCATCGCACGCCCTCCCTCCCTCCATCCATCCATCCATCGCAAGCCCTCCCTCCCTCCATCCATCCATCGCACGCCCTCCCTCCCTCCATCCATCCATCGCACGCCCTCCCTCCCTCCATCCATCGCACGCCCTCCCTCCATCCATCCATCGCACGCCCTCCCTCCATCCATCCATCGCACGCCCTCCCTCCATCGATCCATCGCACGCCCTCCCTCCCTCCCTCCCTCCATCGCACGCCCTCCCTCCATCCATCCATCGCACGCCCGCCCTCCCTCCATCCATCCATCGCACGCCCTCCCTCCATTGCACGCCCTCCCTCCCTCCATCCATCCATCCATTGCACGCCCTCCCTCCCTCCATCCATCCATCCATCGCACGCCCTCCCTCCATCCATCCATCGCACGCCCTCCCTCCATCCATCCATCCATCGCACGCCCTCCCTTCATCCATCCATCAATCACACGCCCTCCCTCCATCCATCCATCCATTGCACGCCCTCCCTCCATCCATCGCACGCCCTCCCTCCATCCATCCATCCATCGCACGCCCTCCCTCCATCCATCCATCGCACGCCCTCCCTCCCTCCATCCATCGCACGCTCTCCCTCCATTGCACGCCCTCCCTCCCTCCATCCATCGCACGCCCTCCCTCCATTACACGCCCTCCCTCCCTCCCTCCATCCATCCATCCATCGCACGCCCTCCCTCCATCCATCCATCCATCGCACGCCCTCCCTCCATCCATCCATCCATCGCACGCCCTCCCTCCATCCATCCCTCCATCGCACTCCCTCCCTCCATCGCACTCCCTCCCTCCATTGCACTCCCTCCCTCCATCGCACTCCCTCCATCCATCGCACTCCCTCCATCCATCGCACTCCCTCCATCCATCGCACTCCCTCCATCCATCGCACTCCCTCCCTCCAACTCCCTCCATCCATCGCACTCCCTCCATCCATCGCACACCCTCCATCCATCGCACGCCCTCCCTCCCTCCCTCCATCCATCCATTGCACGCACTCCCTCCCTCCCTCCATCCATCGCATTCCCTCCCTCCATCCATCCATCGCAC
The DNA here is from genome assembly GCF_964263255.1 of Lissotriton vulgaris. Lineage (NCBI taxonomy): Eukaryota > Metazoa > Chordata > Amphibia > Caudata > Salamandridae > Lissotriton > Lissotriton vulgaris. The sequence continues at coordinate 713,611 of NW_028242610.1, forward strand.
GCCCTCCCTCCCTCCATCCATCGCACTCCCTCCCTCCATCCATCCATCGCACGCCCTCCCTCCCTCCACCCATCCATCGCACGCCCTCCCTCCCTCCCTCCATCCATCCATCCATTGCACGCCCTCCCTCCCTCCATCCATCCATCGCACGCCCTTCCTCCCTCCATCCATCCATCGCACGCCCTCCCTCCCTCCATCCATCCCACGCCCTCCCTCCCTCCATCCATCCATCGCCCTCTCTCCCTCCATCCATCCATCGCACGCCCTCCCTCCATCCATCCATCGCACGCCCTCCCTCCATCCATCCATCGCACGCCCTCCCTCCTTCCCTCCATCCATCCATCCATCGCACGCCCTCCCTCCCTCCCTCCATCCATCCATCGCACGCCCTCCCTCCATTGCACGCCCTCCCTCCCTCCATCCATCCATCGCACGCCCTCCCTCCATCCATCCATCCATCGCACGCCCTCCCTCCATCCATCCATCCATCGCATGCCCTCCCTCCATCCATCCATCCATCCATCGCACGCCCTCCCTCCATCCATCCATCCATCGCACGCCCTCCCTCCATCCATTCATCCATCCATCGCACGCCCTCCCTCCATCCATCCATCCGCCCTCCCTCCATCGCACTCCCTCCCTCCATCGCACTCCCTCCCTCCATCGCACTCCCTCCCTCCATCGCACTCCCTCCATCCATCGCACTCCCTCCATCCATCGCACTCCCTCCATCCATCGCACTCCCTCCATCCATCGCACTCCCTCCCTCCAACTCCCTCCATCCATCGCACTCCCTCCATCCATCGCACTCCCTCCATCCATCGCACGCCCTCCATCCATCGCACGCCCTCCCTCCCTCCCTCCATCCATCGCACGCCCTCCCTCCCTCCCTCCATCCATCGCACGCACTCCCTCCCTCCCTCCATCCATCGCACTCCCTCCCTCCATCCATCCATCGCACGCCCTCCCTCCCTCCATCCATCCATTGCACGCCCTCCCTCCCTCCATCCATCCATCGCACTCCCTCCCTCCCTCCATCCATTGCACGCCCTCCCTCCCTCCATCCATCCATCCATCGCAAGCCCTCCCTCCCTCCATCCATCCATCGCACGCCCTCCCTCCCTCCATCCATCCATCGCACGCCCTCCCTCCCTCCATCCATCGCACGCCCTCCCTCCATCCATCCATCGCACGCCCTCCCTCCATCCATCCATCGCACGCCCTCCCTCCATCCATCCATCGCACGCCCTCCCTCCATCCATCCATCGCACGCCCTCCCTCCCTCCCTCCATCGCACGCCCTCCCTCCCTCCATCCATCCATCGCACGCCCTCCCTCCCTCCATCCATCCATCGCACGCCCTCCCTCCATTGCACGCCCTCCCTCCCTCCATCCATCCATCCATCGCACGCCCTCCCTCCATTGCACGCCCTCCCTCCCTCCATCCATCCATCCATCGCACGCCCTCCCTCCATCCATCCATCCATCGCACGCCCTCCCTCCATCCATCCATCCATCCATCGCACGCCCTCCCTCCATCCATCCATCAATCGCACGCCCTCCCTCCATCCATCCATCCATTGCACGCCCTCCCTCCATCCATCGCACGCCCTCCCTCCATCCCTCCATCCATCGCACGCCCTCCCTCCCTCCCTCCATCCATCCATCGCACGCACTCCCTCCCTCCATCCATCGCACTCCCTCCCTCCATCCATCCATCGCACGCCCTCCCTCCCTCCATCCATCCATTGCACGCCCTCCCTCCCTCCATCCATCCATCGCACGCCCTCCCTCCCTCCATCCATCCATCGCACGCCCTCCCTCCCTCCATCCATCCATCCATCCATCGCAAGCCCTCCCTCCCTCCATCCATCCATCGCACGCCCTCCCTCCCTCCATCCATCCATCGCACGCCCTCCCTCCCTCCATCCATCGCACGCCCTCCCTCCATCCATCCATCGCACGCCCTCCCTCCATCCATCCATCGCACGCCCTCCCTCCATCCATCCATCGCACGCCCTCCCTCCCTCCCTCCATCGCACGCCCTCCCTCCCTCCATCCATCCATCGCACGCCCTCCCTCCCTCCATCCATCCATCGCACGCCCTCCCTCCATTGCACGCCCTCCCTCCCTCCATCCATCCATCGCACGCCCTCCCTCCATTGCACGCCCTCCCTCCCTCCATCCATCCATCCATCCATCGCACGCCCTCCCTCCATCCATCGCACGCCCTCCCTCCATCCATCCATCCATCCATCGCACGCCCTCCCTCCATCCATCCATCCATTGCACGCCCTCCCTCCATCCATCGCACGCCCTCCCTCCATCCATCCATCCATCGCACGCCCTCCCTCCATCCATCCATCAATCGCACGCCCTCCCTCCATCCATCCATCCATTGCACGCCCTCCCTCCATCCATCGCACGCCCTCCCTCCATCCATCCATCCATCCATCGCACGCCCTCCCTCCATCCATCCATCGCACGCCCTCCCTCCCTCCATCCATCGCACGCTCTCCCTCCATTGCACGCCCTCCCTCCCTCCATCCATCGCACGCCCTCCCTCCATTACACGCCCTCCCTCCCTCCATCCATCCATCGCACGCCCTCCCTCCATCCATCCATCCATCGCACGCCCTCCCTCCATCCATCCATCCATCGCACGCCCCCCCTCCATCCATCCATCCATCGCACGCACTCCCTCCATCCATCCCTCCATCGCACTCCCTCCCTCCATCGCACTCCCTCCCTCCATTGCACTCCCTCCCTCCATCGCACTCCCTCCATCCATCGCACTCCCTCCATCCATCGCACTCCCTCCATCCATCGCACTCCCTCCATCCATCGCACTCCCTCCATCCATCGCACTCCCTCCATCCATCGCACTCCCTCCCTCCAACTCCCTCCATCCATCGCACTCCCTCCATCCATCGCACACCCTCCATCCATCGCACGCCCTCCCTCCCTCCCTCCATCCATCCATTGCACGCACTCCCTCCCTCCCTCCATCCATCGCACTCCCTCCCTCCATCCATCCATCGCACGCCCTCCCTCCCTCCATCCATCGCACTCCCTCCCTCCATCCATCCATCGCACGCCCTCCCTCCCTCCACCCATCCATCGCACGCCCTCCCTCCCTCCATCCATCCATCCATTGCACGCCCTCCCTCCCTCCATCTATCCATCGCACGCCCTCCCTCCCTCCATCCATCCATCGCACGCCCTCCCTCCCTCCATCCATCCATCGCACGCCCTCCCTCCCTCCATCCATCCATCGCCCTCCCTCCCTCCATCCATCCATCGCACGCCCTCCCTCCATCCATCCATCGCACGCCCTCCCTCCCTCCATCCATCCATCGCACGCCCTCCCTCCATCCATCCATCCATCGCACGCCCTCCCTCCCTCCCTCCATCCATCCATCCATCGCACGCCCTCCCTCCCTCCCTCCATCCATCCATCGCACGCCCTCCCTCCCTCCCTCCCTCCATTCATCCATCCATCGCACGCCCTCCCTCCCTCCCTCCATCCATCCATCGCACGCCCTCCCTCCATTGCACGCCCTCCCTCCCTCCCTCCATCCATCCATCGCACGCCCTCCCTCCATCCATCCATCCATCGCACGCCCTCCCTCCATCCATCCATCCATCGCACGCCCTCCCTCCCTCCATCCATACATCGCACGCCCTCCCTCCCTCCATCCATCCATCCATCCATCGCAAGCCCTCCCTCCCTCCATCCATCCATCGCACGCCCTCCCTCCCTCCATCCATCGCACTCCCTCCCTCCATCCATCCATCGCACGCCCTCCCTCCCTCCATCCATCCATTGCACGCCCTCCCTCCCTCCATCCATCCATCGCACGCCCTCCCTCCCTCCATCCATCCATCCATCCATCGCAAGCCCTCCCTCCCTCCATCCATCCATCGCACGCCCTCCCTCCCTCCATCCATCCATCGCACGCCCTCCCTCCCTCCATCCATCGCACGCCCTCCCTCCATCCATCCATCGCACGCCCTCCCTCCATCCATCCATCGCACGCCCTCCCTCCATCCATCCATCGCACGCCCTCCCTCCCTCCCTCCATCGCACGCCCTCCCTCCATCCATCCATCGCACGCCCTCCCTCCCTCCATCCATCCATCGCACGCCCTCCCTCCATTGCACGCCCTCCCTCCCTCCATCCATCCATCGCACGCCCTCCCTCCATTGCACGCCCTCCCTCCCTCCATCCATCCATCCATCCATCGCACGCCCTCCCTCCATCCATCGCACGCCCTCCCTCCATCCATCCATCCATCCATCGCACGCCCTCCCTCCATCCATCCATCCATTGCACGCCCTCCCTCCATCCATCGCACGCCCTCCCTCCATCCATCCATCCATCGCACGCCCTCCCTCCATCCATCCATCAATCGCACGCCCTCCCTCCATCCATCCATTGCACGCCCTCCCTCCATCCATCGCACGCCCTCCCTCCATCCATCCATCCATCCATCGCACGCCCTCCCTCCATCCATCCATCGCACGCCCTCCCTCCCTCCATCGCACGCTCTCCCTCCATTGCACGCCCTCCCTCCCTCCATCCATCGCACGCCCTCCCTCCATTACACGCCCTCCCTCCCTCCCTCCATCCATCCATCGCACGCCCTCCCTCCATCCATCCATCCATCGCACGCCCTCCCTCCATCCATCCATCCATCGCACGCCCCCCCTCCATCCATCCATCCATCGCACGCACTCCCTCCATCCATCCCTCCATCGCACTCCCTCCCTCCATCGCACTCCCTCCCTCCATTGCACTCCCTCCCTCCATCGCACTCCCTCCATCCATCGCACTCCCTCCATCCATCGCACTCCCTCCATCCATCGCACTCCCTCCATCCATCGCACTCCCTCCATCCATCGCACTCCCTCCATCCATCGCACTCCCTCCCTCCAACTCCCTCCATCCATCGCACTCCCTCCATCCATCGCACACCCTCCATCCATCGCACGCCCTCCCTCCCTCCCTCCATCCATCCATTGCACGCACTCCCTCCCTCCCTCCATCCATCGCACTCCCTCCCTCCATCCATCCATCGCACGCCCTCCCTCCCTCCATCCATCGCACTCCCTCCCTCCATCCATCCATCGCACGCCCTCCCTCCCTCCACCCATCCATCGCACGCCCTCCCTCCCTCCATCCATCCATCCATTGCACGCCCTCCCTCCCTCCATCTATCCATCGCACGCCCTCCCTCCCTCCATCCATCCATCGCACGCCCTCCCTCCCTCCATCCATCCATCGCACGCCCTCCCTCCCTCCATCCATCCATCGCCCTCCCTCCCTCCATCCATCCATCGCACGCCCTCCCTCCATCCATCCATCGCACGCCCTCCCTCCCTCCATCCATCCATCGCACGCCCTCCCTCCATCCATCCATCCATCGCACGCCCTCCCTCCCTCCCTCCATCCATCCATCCATCGCACGCCCTCCCTCCCTCCCTCCATCCATCCATCGCACGCCCTCCCTCCCTCCCTCCCTCCATTCATCCATCCATCGCACGCCCTCCCTCCCTCCCTCCATCCATCCATCGCACGCCCTCCCTCCATTGCACGCCCTCCCTCCCTCCCTCCATCCATCCATCGCACGCCCTCCCTCCATCCATCCATCCATCGCACGCCCTCCCTCCATCCATCCATCCATCGCACGCCCTCCCTCCATCCATCCATCCATCGCACGCCCTCCCTCCATCCATCCATCCATCCATCGCACGCCCTCCCTCCATCCATTCATCCATCCATCGCACGCCCTCCCTCCATCCATCCATCCGCCCTCCCTCCATCGCACTCCCTCCCTCCATCGCACTCCCTCCCTCCATCGCACTCCCTCCCTCCATCGCACTCCCTCCCTCCATCGCACTCCCTCCCTCCATCCATCGCACTCCCTCCATCCATCGCACTCCCTCCATCCATCGCACTCCCTCCATCCATCGCACTCCCTCCCTCCAACTCCCTCCATCCATCGCACTCCCTCCATCCATCGCACTCCCTCCATCCATCGCACTCCCTCCCTCCAACTCCCTCCATCCATCGCACTCCCTCCATCCATCGCACACCCTCCATCCATCGCACGCCCTCCCTCCCTCCCTCCATCCATCCATTGCACGCACTCCCTCCCTCCCTCCATCCATCGCACTCCCTCCCTCCATCCATCCATCGCACGCCCTCCCTCCCTCCATCCATCGCACTCCCTCCCTCCATCCATCCATCGCACGCCCTCCCTCCCTCCACCCATCCATCGCACGCCCTTCCTCCATCCATCCATCCATTGCACGCCCTCCCTCCCTCCATCTATCCATCGCACGCCCTCCCTCCCTCCATCCATCCATCGCACGCCCTCCCTCCCTCCATCCATCCATCGCACGCCCTCCCTCCATCCATCCATCGCACGCCCTCCCTCCATCCATCCCACGCCCTCCCTCCATCCATCCATCGCACGCCCTCCCTCCATCCATCCATCGCACGCCCTCCCTCCATCCATCCATCCATCGCACGCCCTCCGTCCCTCCCTCCATCCATCCATCCATCGCACGCCCTCCCTCCCTCCCTCCATCCATCCATCCATCGCACGCCCTCCCTCCCTCCCTCCATCGCACGCCCTCCCTCCATTGCACGCCCTCCCTCCCTTCCTCCATCCATCCATCGCACGCCCTCCCTCCATCCATCCATCGCACGCCCTCCCTCCATCCATCCATCCATCGCACGCCCTCCCTCCATCCATCCATCCATCGCACGCCCTCCCTCCATCCATCCATCCATCGCACGCCCTCCCTTCATCCATTCATCCATCCATCGCACGCCCTCCCTCCATCCATTCATCCATCCATCGCACGCCCTCCCTCCATCCATCCATCCGCCCTCCCTCCATCGCACTCCCTCCCTCCATCGCACTCCCTCCCTCCATCGCACTCCCTCCCTCCATCGCACTCCCTCCCTCCATCGCACTCCCTCCCTCCATCGCACTCCCTCCATCCATCGCACTCCCTCCATCCATCGCACTCCCTCCATCCATCGCACTCCCTCCCTCCAACTCCCTCCATCCATCGCACCTCCCTCCATCCATCGCACTCCCTCCATCCATCGCACGCCCTCCATCCATCGCACGACCTCCCTCCCTCCCTCCCTCCCTCCATCCATCGCACGCCCTCCCTCCCTCCCTCCATCCATCCATCGCACGCACTCCCTCCCTCCCTCCATCCATCGCACTCCCTCCCTCCATCCATCCATCGCACGCCCTCCCTCCCTCCATCCATCCATTGCACGCCCTCCCTCCCTCCATCCATCCATCGCACGCCCTCCCTCCCTCCATCCATCCATCGCACGCCCTCCCTCCCTCCCTCCATCCATCCATCGCAAGCCCTCCCTCCCTCCCTCCATCCATCCATCGCAAGCCCTCCCTCCCTCCATCCATCCATCGCACGCCCTCCCTCCCTCCATCCATCCATCGCACGCCCTCCCTCCCTCCATCCATCGCACGCCCTCCCTCCATCCATCCATCGCACGCCCTCCCTCCATCCATCCATCGCACGCCCTCCCTCCCTCCCTCCCTCCATCGCACGCCCTCCCTCCATCCATCCATCGCACGCCCTCCCTCCCTCCATCCATCCATCGCACGCCCTCCCTCCATTGCACGCCCTCCCTCCCTCCATCCATCCATCCATCGCACGCCCTCCCTCCATTGCACGCCCTCCCTCCCTCCATCCATCCATCCATCCATCGCACGCCCTCCCTCCATCCATCCATCGCACGCCCTCCCTCCATCCATCCATCCATCGCACGCCCTCCCTCCATCCATCCATCAATCGCACGCCCTCCCTCCATCCATCCATCCATTGCACGCCCTCCCTCCATCCATCGCACGCCCTCCCATCATCCATCCATCGCACGCCCTCCCTCCATCCATCCATCACACTCCCTCCCTCCATCGCACTCCCTCCCTCCATCGCACTCCCTCCCTCCATCGCACTCCCTCCCTCCATCCATCCATCGCACGCCCTCCCTCCCTCCATCCATCGCACGCTCTCCCTCCATTGCACGCCCTCCCTCCCTCCATCCATCGCACGCCCTCCCTCCATTACACGCCCTCCCTCCCTCCCTCCATCCATCCATCCATCGCACGCCCTCCCTCCATCCATCCATCCATCGCACGCCCTCCCTCCATCCATCCATCCATCGCACGCCCTCCCTCCATCCATCCCTCCATCGCACTCCCTCCCTCCATCGCACTCCCTCCCTCCATTGCACTCCCTCCATCCATCGCACTCCCTCCATCCATCGCACTCCCTCCATCCATCGCACTCCCTCCATCCATCGCACTCCCTCCATCCATCGCACTCCCTCCATCCATCGCACTCCCTCCCTCCAACTCCCTCCATCCATCGCACTCCCTCCATCCATCGCACACCCTCCATCCATCGCACGCCCTCCCTCCCTCCATCCATCCATTGCACGCACTCCCTCCCTCCCTCCATCCATCGCATTCCCTCCCTCCATCCATCCATCGCACGCCCTCCCTCCCTCCATCCATCGCACTCCCTCCCTCCATCCATCCATCGCACGCCCTCCCTCCCTCCACCCATCCATCGCAC